>NC_080836.1:29235480-29930480 GCF_030435755.1 Ochotona princeps
GCACAGAATTTGTGGGGTGCCATAGAAATTCATGCTTCACCTGTCCTCAAAAATGAAAGTTTTCTCTCTTTACAGTTCAACATAGCACCTGATACTAAATTTGTTGAGTAATAAAAGAAAAAGAAAGAATTCTACACAACAGGCAAGGAAATAAGGTGCCTGCAACACCCCCTGATGAAGGCAGCATTACTTATTCCACTTGAATGAATTTATATTGGATAAATCTAGTACGAAGTGGAAACCCTATTTCCAGCTGAGACTTAAAGATGTTTTACTAAAACATGCTTAAGGAAATGCATTTTGATGCCTCACAAGGAGGATACACACAGAGCTATCTTTGTGGAAGTTCAATAAAGTGTGTATCGGCAGCTGAAGAAAGATGTTCTCTATCTGATTTGCACTCATAGATTTGCATCTAGTTAATTTAAAATTCCTGATATGCACAGTAAAAATGGTGAAATATGACTTTTGGATGATATCTAACAAGGGAAAGTAAATTTTTCTTTCCTGTTCAGTAGTCATGCTTCTGAAATTCCACATGCTCACCCAGAAACTATTTTTAAAAGGATTTCTTTGCCATCAAAATTTAAGACAGTAGAACTGCACCTTCCCCTGGCATTACTCCATCTTACAGGATCCTGAAGGCTTTCAAATCCACCTCGAACCCAGGCAGTAGCAAAGAGGGAGAGGAATTGAAGAAGCAAAAATAAATATTAAAGTATATAAGAATTAAATATTACCTACTTAAATAGTAATTATGCAGTTGAAAATAAGATCATCACACCTGTACAAGAAAAGGCTTGCAAGTCCAAAACATCTGCTTGGATCCACCTGCCAGACACCTGTTTTGCTGTTTCAATGCCATTTGATTGCTAGAGATGTAGAGGCTCTTGTGAGGTAATGAGTGATTTTACATTATGCATGATTGAAAACAGGTGTTCTAATGCTGTACAATTCTATGCATGAATAATTCAGTTTGTTTAGAGCAAGATATTTAAAAGAAGTACTGCATGAGCTTTATTATTTCTATAAACATGAAGGTTATTTTTTTAAATATGCAACAATTGTTACTTTTCAAACAGCTTGTTTATGACAATTTCTGTGTAATTTTATGGATGTGGAATAATATCCTGAAAGGTAACATTGATCATACTTAAATGTGTAAGAAATAAAATTGAAAGGTCTGTTAGCAAGAGGGAAAATGGTATTAAAATTCAATGTTCTAAGTGAAACTGCCTGGTTATTTCCTTCCTGCTTTGCCTGCTTTCTGATAGGAACAAAACATTCGTCTGAAAGCTATAATTACTGAGGGGTGGGTGAACTATTTGGGAAAATAGAGAAATTGTTTTTTTTTTTTTTTTTTTTTTTTTTTTTTTTATCTCAGCCCAAACACCAAGTGGAGTCCAGACTTCCTTAAAGATAGAACTGACATTAGACAGCAACCATTCAGTTCTGCTTAGCTCCCATGACCGCACACACTCTCGTAGTTCACTGTTGGGCATCCCTGAGAGAGGTAATTCCTTTGCTCCAGTCTTGTAAAAGTTTTGTTTATCCTTGTTTTCTGGAATCAGATTATTATCAGAAAATTCTGTTTAAAATAACCAGTGAAATTCTCAGACTTTAGCGTCTGTGATTTAAAAATGTGACTCACATGGAAGATGTGAGACTTGTTCTTTCAGACACCAAAGCCACTGCAGTGTTCTAAACCATGTGTGATTAAATATTTAAGATTTCTGAGATTTGCTGAGGGAGATGGAATACTTATTTACTTCAGTTACAAAGGGGAAAGAATTACAGTCATAATCATGTTGCTGCTACGCATTTACATTTGTTGAGTGGTTCATACTGTTTAAAACCTAGTGTCAGAGAGTTATTTTCACAAAATAATCCCTTCCTAAAATATACAAACTCAGCAAGTAGTATGCTCCGAGTTTTGAGGTTTGGCTACCTTCCCTCATCTTAAGAGTTGTGGATGGCTTCATAGGAGATCTATTATTGAACAGCTTTCCAGTTAGGAATAAATTGTAAGACAGGTCCTTCATGTGGGGAACAACACTGGGAAAGTCAGAAAGGGAAATAGAAGACTTGGTATGAGGGAGAACACTCACTGCAGTTGACACAGTGAGTTGAATTTTTCCCATGGGTGTAAGGTTGAAGAGAAACCCTTTACATGTCCTCAACAGATATAATTGTTGGCCCCTGAATTTCAGTGCTGGGAAAGGTTCAGATGAAGGGATATAAAAGTAACTGGGCTATAGAAATTTTGAGCTGAACATCTTGACGTAGCATGAGATGACCTCTTTCTCTCAAGGCTGACTAAGATCACACAACCAGTATAGGACAGTGTGTTGCAGTTCAGCAGCTGCTGTCTGTGTGCCAGTATCTCATCTGAGCAACTCTTCAAGTTCCTGCTCCTACTCTCCACCTCCCTGATCCAACTCCTGACTCTTACACCTAGGAAAGCAGCAGAAGATGACTCAAGCACTTGGGCCTTTGTAACCCATGTGGGAGTTGTCAATGAAGCTCCTGTCCCAACGCTAGCATTGTGTCCATTGGGGGAGTGAGTGATTAAATGGAAGCTCTCTCTTTCTCTAGGTGTGTGTGTTCCCATCTCTCTTTAAGTCTAACTTTCAAATAAACATTCTTTAAAAATATATGGCTTCTTTTCATCTTCTAAATATAAACTATCTCCTCTCTATGTAAAGCCACCTAAAATTAAAACTGAATCATATGAATTAGAAATAATTATTGGTTCAAATGAAATCTGAAGACATCTCACTATGGTCCATGGCTTCACTTCTTAAATGCGTTAAATCACAGTGTTTAATAAACCGTGAGAAAAACACTTTCTGCTAGAATTCCACTTAGTAACAAAGTTTGAAAGATGTTCAGAAACCATTTATAATGGAAGGGTCCTGCAGCCATGATACAAGTTAGAAAATGTTCCATCTCCTAGCAACAGGTGAAGTCTTATTGCTCTCTACATGATTTTCCCTTTTAAAAAGCATAAATTTGCAATTTATAATTGTTTATATGTAAAGAATACAAGGTGTTATAATTTCAATAAACTGAAGAATAGTTTGATAAACATCACTTCGTATGGTTAACATTTTTGTGCTAAGAACATTTGAAATTAGTTACTAACTTAGCAATTTGAAATGTGTGATACTCCATTACTAACTTTAGCCATTATGTTTTATAATGTATTGTAAAATGCATAACCCTCCTATCTGAGACTTTTTACCCTCTGACTATCATTTTCCATTCCCTCACCCTCAAACTCTGGAACTGTTCACATGAGTTTGATCATTTGAGAGTCCACATAAGCAAGAAACAAAGAAAATGTGATACTTGCTTCTATGCCTGATTATTTCAGTTACTATAGGTTCTCCATTTCTATGATTTTGCTAAAAATGCATTTCCATTCTTACTGAGGCTGGATAGTATTCATCTGTGTGTGCATGCGTGTGCACACACACACATACAAGTATCCACATGTCATATTTTATTTATCCATTCACTTGTTGATAGACACTTAGGTTGACCCCATGACTAGTATGGTGATACATGTATCCATTCTCCACACTGATTCAAAATTTGTAAAGAAAACACCTAATAGTAACACTACTTGATCTTATGTTAGCTTTATTTTTAGTCTCTTAAGGAACTTCTACCCAGTTTTGTGAAATGACTGAACTGATTTACATTGCCACAAACACACGAGTTCCATTTATTCACATGTGCCTATACTTAGTATCATTTGTCTTTTTGATAATAACTATTCTGGTATGAGGTGATATCCCATTGATGTTTTAATTGGAATTTCTCTAAAGGTTAGTGAGGTGGAACATGTTTTCATTTGTCTGTTGCAAGTTTATGTCTTATTCTAAGAAATATCTGTTGAGATCCATTGTTGGAATTCTTTTGGTCGAGAAATGTGGTCTATTTTCTCTCAATCTGAATTTTGGCTGGTTTTTGACTGCTTTGACCAATAACACATGCCAGAAGTGATGTTATACCAGTTCCAGAATGACCGATTTTCTTTATCCATGAGTATTTTTTTCAAAAGATTTATTTTATATTTATTGGAAAGGCAGATATACAGAGAGAAAGCACTACAGAGAGGAAGATCCTCCATACATTGATTCACACCCCAAGTGGCCACCATGGCCGGAACTGAGCCAATCAGAAGCCAGGAGACCTGAGCCTCCTCCAGGTCTCCCATGTGAGTGCAGGGTCCCAAGGCATTGGGCCATCCTCAACTGCTTTCTCAGGCTACAAGCAGGGAGCTGGATGGGAAGTGGAGCCACAGAATTAGAACTGGAATCTATATGGGACCCCTATGCATGTAAGGCGAGGACTTTAGCTGCTAGCCTACCACACTGGGCCTGAATACTTGCTTTTAATGGTCATCTTCCATTGGAGAAATGAGACCACCCTTGATGGAAAATGTGAGAATCTTTAATCATTTTAATCAAGCTCTGGATATTGAGGTAGAATATGTAGAGAGGTTGGGAAACACTAGAAATGCATGTGAAGAAGCCCTCATGGGAAAAATTTTCCAATCTTTGCTGCTTCAGTTGCTGCCAGGTGGATCAAAGATGAATCACCCAAACTCTTTCTGAATTTCGTAACCGAAGAATGATTTAAAATTTGACCCCAAAAATGTGAGCAAAAAGGAAAAATTAATTAATATGAAATGTGTCAACCAAGTGCGTCTGTACAGCAAAGAAAATAATTTACAGTGTATACAGCTAAACTATGAATTGGGAGAAATATTTGTAAATTGTACATCCAATAGATAACTAACATCCAAAATGTACAAGGAAACAGAACAAATCAATAATAAGAAAAAAGTCTAAAACTGGGAAAGGAACACCAATAGACACTTGTTAGAAGAAGACATACAAATCTGCTGCATCCATAAAAAATGTTTCACATCACTAATTATGAATAAAATGTTTGTTTTGTGTCATTAGGTTTTGTGGAAGCTTGCTATGGAGAAATCGATAGAAGAAATATCTGAACTTAAGATAAAAGAAATTTCAGAATATTAATTAGCTTATTCACCTAAAGAATTACTGCTTCTTGTGTTTGTAAGATGAAATTATTTTTGTACAGTGACTGGAAAATATAAGCCCTAAAAGTTTGCCAAACGTTATACTTATTATTCAGACCTCTACGGTAACATGGAACATGTAGGAAAATAGTTAGTCCTGTGGACCCATGCCATTCCCTACAGACTCAAAATTCTTGTTATTGTCCTTAATTGTTACCTTTTGCTTTTCAACATAAGAAAATTTATAGGCTTCAGCTATCACACATTCACCTCGGTGGTACCAAATTCTGGATGAAGAATGTTGGGGTGCAAATTTTACTCACACCCACCTGATTTAGCAAAACCATTGGTGATTATTTTAGTTGCCTGAGAGAGTGGATGTTTACAAGAGAGACTGAACGATGGAGAAGTTGTCAGGCAGTCCTGCATGTTTTAATTTCTACTGGGCCCAGACCATTCTAGATCTCTAGGCTGATGTTATCATTGATATGTTTCCTGGGGATGAGCCACACAGAACATTGGCATCTTTGAGAGAAGCTGAAATGTGTAGCTTTAATGATCTCACAGAGAACCGGCTCAGTGCCTCCTAAATGTACATCAGAGCTTTGTACACATAGAATCAGTTATCATTCTATTTAACAGTCCTAAATTGGCTATGCCTTCACTGTTAGTACTTCAGGTTTTAACTTAAATTTGCAGATCTTTGAGAATTTACATTATATAAATGGGATCTAAGCATTTTTTTTTTAAATTTGTAATCAGTGTGTATCATGCTTTGTCTTTTCTTTTTAAAGATTTTTTTTATTATTATTGGAAAGCAGGATATACAGAGAGGAGGAGAGACAGAGAGGAAGATCTTCCATGCGATGTTTCACTCCCCAAGTGAGCCGCAACGGCCGGTGTGCGCCGATCCGAAGCCGGGAACTGGGAACCTCTTCCGGGTCTCCCACGCGGGTGCAGGGTCCCAAAGCCTTGGGCCATCCTCGACTGCTTTCCCAGGCCACAAGCAGGGAGCTGGATGGGAAGTGGAGCTGCCGGGACTAGAACCGATGCCCATATGGGATCCCGGGGCTTTCAAGGCGAGGACTTTAGCCGCTAGGCCACGCCGCCGGGCCCAATCTAAGCATTTTTAATTGCAGTGGCAGCATCATATCATGGAAATAAACATTACTCCTGCAGCTGGACCATCTTCAAACCTGTCTCACCATTTACCTTGAGCAAAATTACTTAGCTCTTAAGAGACTGCATCTTTTCCCCCCAAATATATATAATGCGAATACTGAAAGAGAAAATATTGAAAGATAAATATTATGCTTCAGCTGTCATACACAGTCAGGAAAGGTTAACAAAGAAATTGACACATCTGTTTGAATACTAGTGGAAATATGAAGAAAGTATAGGCACAAATTTATAATATTCTCCATTATGGAAAACACTGTTCATCAAGTTAGAGTATGTCCTGTCCCCATACCATTTCTATTGACTGTGTCTATTAGAGCTTCACCGAATCCCCTCAATCAATTGCTTCCTTTGTCACACACCTCAGAATGCACTCCTTCAATTTGCTTTCAGTCTTTTTATTTCCTTTCAAACTCCTTTCTGCTATATTAACACACCAGGCACTATGGTGGTGAAAGAATTATGAAAGAGTGAAGATAAAAGAATCAGTATGAATTTTTTTAAAGCTAGCATTCCTATCTACTTTTTACAAATAAAGAAAAAAATCTCCAATAAAAATTAAAAAAATGACATATCCACAGTCACAGGTCACATTGTACGTAGTTAAATTACAGCTGATATGACTCAGTTTGACTCTTAAGACTTCTGTCATCTTGGTGTTAAATACATTTAATTCTACTTCCTAGGGGAGTGTACTTTCTCTGGGGAGTGTATTGCAAGTGATATTTGATCACTGAAGCCAGAGAAAATTTTGATTCTAGAACCTGACCCTGGCATTTTTCTGTAGGACCTGTGTGGGTTGCATGGTTGTCATCCTGGTTTCTAAAAGCCTTACCATTAAACTTCCTCACTTGAATCTCATTCCAATGTCTCAAAGTTATATATATATATATATATATAAAGTTATATATATATATATATATATATATATATATATATATATATATATAAAGTTTTTAAAGCAAATCCTTCATTTTCTTTGCACAAAGTTCCAGGGCCTGGATATCATCTAGTCTTTGGGTAACATCTTCCAGATTTGTTTTAAGCTGATTACATGTTGCTGAACAATCAGATTTTCTGCCCTAAGCAGCACAAAACCAAGTGATGACAGTGCTGGCTCCTGGCCACCAGCAATGTGATGACGCAGTATGAGTCTTTGATAGCCATGATCTGATCATGGGTGTTCTCAAATGGCTATGAATTTCCAAAGAATGAAAAAGGGAGTGAGTCTCTTTCTCTTCTTTCTTTTTTTCCTCTCATGTTTTTAATGCATGGCTGTGAAAAATCACTCCATGCCATGGCTATTTACATTATCTCCTCTACCTTTCATTTTTTACTCAACTTTTCCACATTCATTTTGCACAAACCTTTATATTTCCATACACATTTGTATTCTCATTGAGACAGACCAAACATATTGAAGAAGTTACTTCCAGAAATGGAATGTTAGCAAAGAGACTATTCTAGAAATGTAGATAGAAAAAGCTTGTTTGCATAAGATACATCAACTTTAAAATGTCAGAAAGTTAGTTCAAGGGCCGTGTTTTTGTCTTGAGACTCTCATTCAAGATTTTGGTGTTGTTGTTTTACGGGTCTCTCATCTCTCACACCACAGTTACTCATGGCCTGGATCCTCTGCCAACGCACGGAGCTGATCCCTGTAATTTCACTTTATTGTTTAACTTACCACAGGAGGATCATGTGGAGACAGAAATATGTACTACAACACACAATTAGCTTTATTTAGCGAAGTCACCATTGCTTTGACCGTTACAGAATGGAGCACTACAACTTGAAGAAGACATAGGCAATGACAAAGTGATAATCAAGCAAAGAGCCATGTGAGTATATGAAACACTTAGCAGGAATAGAATTCTTGGTTGGAAAACAAAGGTCCCTGGACTCAGGATTTCAATCAGCTTGAGAAATACATGCATAAACAATGCCAAATGATAATAATTCATGTGAACTAAGGAAAATTCATGTTACAAAAAATTATACATGGATTTCAAAATTTTGCTCTAGAATAAATTTACCTACTTTAAAAAAATCCCTGCAAAATACCATTTTAATTCTAAAGAAGATTGATTCAGTAACATATTAGAAAATATGCTGGGAAACATTATCAGTCAAAGCTTCCATGATGGAGGGCATGGCTAAAACCTCTGGAATCTAAACTGGGACAAATATTTTAGAAGCAGAAAGAAAGAGATTTAGGTAGAAGAGAAACTTGAATAGACTTCAACTAGGGAAAATTAAGGATTGGTATGGTCAACCAAGGAATTAAATTTGGTTGGGGAGCTCACCTAGGTATGAATTGACTCGAGTGTGGCTTTTGTCTAGTAAGAAGTCAAGAGATAATTTTGGAGTCCATGAGAAATATTAAAATGCTAACTTGATACCACAGTATGATATATAGCTATTTGTATTCTTTCTATTTGGTTACAAAGATAGTTTACATGAGCCAGGTGAATAGATGATGTGAAAGAAACAGGTTTTACAGGAAAAGAACCCAAGGTGTATGAGTAACACTGTACATATAAAGGGGCTCTGTGAAAGCTGGAGCACAGCATGGCACCTTTGCCAGGCATGCGAAAGTGTGTGCCAGCGTTTTGACTGCAAGTGTTAGAAGGAGCGCTTAATTTCTCTTGTTTGTTTGACTATCTTCTCAACCTGGTTATAAACTCCCTGGGGTAAGAACTGAGCTCTTCAATGTTATAGCCTCAGCACCCAGCAAACTGTCTGACATGTATTCTGTGCCATATAATTTATGTATTAAACAGCCTTATGTGGTTGTTTAGTCCAAAATTTTATTATATCAATAAAAAGATGAACTGGGACTATTAAATATGCATAATGGCTATACATAGATTACTCTCTCTATAAACTGTAATCACAACTGCATGATTGACAGTTTTGTTATCAACTCATTCTTAAGTGTGATTCACAGAAAATTACCTGGTTTGAATCTATCTGAATTTTTTTCCACTTAATGCATCTTTGAGGGATTACTGATCATCTTTCTGGTTCAGGAAGTGGTCACTCCCCAATGCTCACAGATTTTTTAGGGACTTGTAATTACTCCTACTCTATTTTTACAACTGTCCTGAAATTCCAGGGCATTTTTTTCTGTCCAATGCTCTTATTTCATTTTTTGCCTTGGAAATGACAACTGTTTTTCCATAATTATAGCCTCCACCTGGAATCCATGTGATTTTCCTATCATCACAGTGGGCCTTAGTGGAGTTCCCTCAACTCTGCTTTCCTACTGGCTTCCTGCTAATGCACATCCAGGGAGGACTTTCAGCTCAAATACTGAATCACAGACACCATATGGGAGACACAGTGATTTGGGATCTTTCCTGGATCACTCTGATTTTCTCATTGACCAGAAAGGAGTTGATAGTAGTTGGATTATTTGACAGCTTAAACGGTGGGGATATTTAAACTTCTCCTACTCTGAGTTTTAATTTCAGCTATATACTTAATTTCTGAAGTTATGACTTTCATTCATTTGAATATTCTTTTAGCATACATTTTAAATAGCATTTTGTCCTTTTTTCTTTTTTTATTGCAAAGTCAGATATACAGAGAAGAGGAGAGACAGAACGGAAGATCTTCCCTCCATGATTCACTCTCCAAATGGCCGCAATGTCTGGAGCTGCGCCAATCCAAAGACAGGAGCCCGGAGCCTCTTCTGGGTCTCCTAAGTGAGTGCAGGGTCCCAAGGCTTTGGCCCATCCTCCACTGTTTTCTCTGGCCACAAGCAGGGAGCTGGATGGAAAATGGAGCTGCTGGGACACAAACCGGCACCCATATGGGATTCTGGTGTATGCAAAAGGAGTACTTTAACCGCTAGGATACCGTGAAGGGCCCTCTGTCCTTATTTCATTTATATACTAAATGCTTTTTCCAAATTGAGAAAAATAAATCATTTTGTAATTTTTTGTTTTCTTTTATTTACTCTTAGAATATGTGGAAAATTTTCCACTGTAGTAGTTTTTTCATTAACTTATATTTTGGATAATGTATCCATATTCAATGTACACGCTTAATTCATCTCACTTTCCTTTTTTATTGAGTTGATAAAACTTGAGTTGATTTCCCCTGAATGTTAAAATAACATTAACTAGAATCTCCTTTTTAAATTACTGAACACATTTTCTCATATGTATGTATCTTAAGTTTGATAGTTCTTGAATACTGTATTATCTATATGCTCCTGAGTTTATAACTGCCATACATTTCTTCAATATCTTTATCTCCTTTGTTTAAAACATGTAAGCTTTTATCAAACTTGTGTCATACATAGTCTTACGATATTTGAAGTGCCATAACTGGATAATTGAAATGAACACAAGTTTCTTGACTCAAAATTATAAAGGTTAAGGTTATAGTACTAGGTTAAGACATAGTCCTACATTGCACAGTTTTCTTACTACAAGGTAAAAATCATGGGCGAATTCACATGCTGGAGAGCAAAGAATGGGCCAAGTACAATAGAGGACAATCCCACTGCCACGGAAAGAGATGTACTCCTGCAACCGTGACATGAGCCCACTCAGGAGGGTGTTCCCCTAAACCATACACCTCCCACACATATCAAAATAGTAATTAACTTCAGCATAAATTTAGTATTATGGTTTAAAACCAAACAGCTACTCTTAGAATGATGGTTTGAATTTGTTTTTATTTGAAAGGATGATTTACAGAGAGAAGGAGAGACAGAGAGAGAAAGATCTTCCTTCCTCCCATTCACTCCCCAAATGGCCACACAGCCAGAAGTGAACCGATCCAAAGCACAACCAGGAGCCATATCTGTGGTTCCAGTGTCCCAAGGACTTGGGTCAGTCTCTGCTGCTTTCCCAGGTCATAAGCAGGGGAAATGGAAAGGATATGATGAAGCCAGGATAAAACTCAGAACCCATGTGGGATGCCAATGCTTGAAGGTAAAGGATTAGCCTATTGAGCCCTGTGGCACTGGCCCTGAGACATGAATCTTAACTCAATATTGCTGTTTGAAATGGAGGTAGAGGGACAGTGCTTTGGCTCAGTGGCTAAATCCTCTCCTTGCAACTGCTGGGAGAGCAGTAGAGAATGGCCAAAAGCCTGGAAACCCTGTGGGAGACCCGGAAGAAGTTCCTGGCTCCTGGCTTCATATTGGCTCAGCCACTTTGGGACTGGACCAGGGGATGGAAGATCTTTCTATTTCTTTTTATTTGTAAATTTGCCTTTTTAACAAAAACAAATAAGTGTTCAAAAAGAAAGAAAGAAAGGGAGAGAAAACTATAGATCTTGCATCCACTAACTTACTTCTCAAAAATCCCCTACAGTCTGGATTTGGCTAGCTGATTCCAGCGGTTGCAATCTCACGCCAGGTATCATGCACTTGGTACTTGAATCATCACCTGCTACCTGCCAAGGTGCACATCAGCAGGAAGTGGAATTGGGAGTATATCCTGGGCTTAAATGTAGGCACATCAGTAACATGTTTGTGTATCCCAAAGGCTGAGACAAACATTGGAACCACATATGGATTGTACCCTGTCTCATTTGTTCACATTTACACTGCTTTAGGTCGTCCTTGACTGCATTCCCAGGCCACAAGCAGGGGACTGGGTGGGAAGCGCAGCTGCCGGGATTAGAACCGGCACCCATATGGGATCCTGGCATGTTCAAGGCGAGGACTTTAACTGCTACGCTATCGCACTGGGCCCTGAAATGATTACTTTTAAAAATTACAAACCACATTGGAATCTTCTATCTGCATCTTGATCTTCACATTGATTCATATCTTTCTATGACACTTTTGAAGTCATTGTGGTGCATTACACTCCAACTTTCTTGCTTGGGGTGAGGGAGTTAGCATAGGAGATTTTCCTTCTGGTTTGGTTTGTTGTTTTCCCTGGCTCCCCACCTAGATTTTTCTTAGAATGAATGATGTTTTAAGGCAAGCATCATCTTATTCATTGCTTAAAAGAACAAATAAATGTTTGCTTTTCTTGTCCTCTTCTCAAGCAATGTTAAAATACACACATGTGCATTTTAGTTTCGTATATCTAAGTATTTTAGTGGATATCATGATGGTTCAGTGGTACAATCCTCACCTTTTATGTGCTGGGATCGTATTGGGTGACAATTCTTGTCCTGGATGCTCCACTTGCCATCCAGCTCCCTGTTTGTGGCTTGAGAAAACAGTAGAGGACAACCCAAAGCCTTAGGACCCTGCACCCATGTGGGAGACCTGGCAGAAGTTCCTGGCTCCTAGGCTCAGATCAGTTCAGGTACGGCCACTGTGGTGATTTGGAGACTGAATCAGTGGTTAGAAGATCTTTCTGTGTCTCTCCAAGTCTCTGTAAATCATCCTTTCCAATAAAAATAAATAAATCTTTAAGAAAAATACTTTATCCTACAATGCCTTAGAAGGATAAATCTTGTATTTTTAAAGCCGATGAATTAAGCACATTGTTTAGATGGGCTTTGTAGGCAAGCATTTTCAGTATATTTTCCTTCTCCACTGCTTTCATCCTGCTCCTCAAAAGTGCTCATCGACTTGTCTTTCCAAAGTTGTGTTGTATTCACAGTGTTGTAAGCTGTGAAGGGTATTAGTGTGAGCTTCCATACATTTCTTTCAACCTTTACCAGGAAGGGCGAACCTCCCAGGGTGAGAGATAATTCTGTTTTTACGATCACTCCTGTGAATTGTGCATGTGTATGATGTGACGGGAATGGTGTAAGTCAGTAATGTGCCACTATCTTTCTAAGAAAGAGTTATGGAACACATAAGGTTGAACAAAAAGTATGTGCTCTTTCCAGGTAAAAATGACCCATGGCTGTACGTGGTAGATCTTGCATATCAGATAAAGAATTTCAGAAATTAAGGCTGACATCACACTGTTAGTGAATTTCATGATAATAGTTAATCTCTTAGAAATGAAAGATTTTTATGGATGATGACATTATTTCTTTCTGGATTCCATTTTATCAAAATATTCATGAATACGTGGGTTTTGCAGTATTAGAGGAGGAAAAATCCTACAAATTATTTGATCTAACCTACTTTATAAACTGGACTAGTAGACCCCCAGAATGAGTAAGAACTGATCCCATCTATAAAACAGGTGAGAAGAAGGCAGGCTTGAGCTCTGGAGAACTCCAAGAATTAATCAAAGAAGGCAGAACTGGAAGGGACAAGGAAGAACCAATGAAAAGGTCGTAAGATAGATTGCTGATCTGGTGAGCTCATTTAGTCTACAAACTGCAGGATGTCTTTTTTCACCACATAGGCCTACTTAATATAGTTATCTAAATTTGACATTAATTCAGGTTTGCTGAATCACAGGTACTGACATTTTTAGCTGAGTCTTTTCTAAAGCATTTGTGGGTGTGTGCCCGTGCGCGTGTCTGTGTGTGTTTCTGTGAAAGAAAGAGAATCTCCTAATTGTTGGTTTTAAATTCCAGCCAGGGCTAGACTGGGGCAGCAGCTGGGAGGCAGACACTCAATCCTGATCTCTCACATGACTGGCACGAATCTATTTCAGCTAGCTAATCCTAGGGTCTGCACTCTCAGGAAACTGGAGTCAGGGTCCAGGGGCAGGAGTTAAACTCAAGTACTCCTACATGAGATGCAGCTTCCTAACCATTAGATCAAACTCATGCCTTTTAAAGTGATTTTTTTTAATATGGTAGAGACCATCTTGTGTCTTCCTTGTAGGATGTTTACCAGAATCCCTAGTCTCAATTCATTCAATACCAGCAACAAGCCATCATGACAATCAAAAATCCATGTGGACACTGCCAAATGTCCCCTTGGGACAAAGGTATCTTGGTTGGGAGTCACTCCTATTACTGCATTCATCTGTAGGATTCTGTATTTCTGTTGGCTTAAGAGATAGAAGAACCGACATATTCCGGCTCAGAAAAAAAATAAAAATATTTACTGAACTATCCTAAAAATATTTTATCAATAAATGTGAGACATCTAGTCCTGTTTATTGTGTATCTGCTGTATTCAACATTTCTTTCAGCTCTTGTTTTTTTTTAACTTATTTTAGAAAAAAACCAATATAACCTTATGTTTGGCTGCCACTACCCATTTAAAGCATATTTAGTCAGAGTCTTTCCCAGTCATCAGATCAAGCTGCAGCATGCCCATTTCCCTTCCGGGCATTCAGTCGTAATAATGGTCCTATGGCTGCTCTAAGTCACAACCCCATCTCAACTGGGAATAGAGAACACTCATCTTCTGTAACAATCTTGGTTTATAACTTGATCCAGCCCTAAATTTTGTTTTCCCCAGGCCAGAGTTTCTTTGGGGTAGGAGAAACCAGAGTGGGATTAGATTCTCCATGTTTTCCCCTTGCTGTTCATTTCTCCTGTGTCTCCAGCATGCTGTCATTTCTGTCCTCTCAAGGTTAGGTTCTGGGACAAGTGGTTGTTTGGAAGAAGTACAACCTTACGAAGCAAGTTTAATGCCTCCTGGAAATAGGCTCTGCTTGCTGGCTGCTATTTAACATTGACTTCCATTTCATGGGCACTTCACTCAATTCTGGTTGTCTGGCCGGGCCCTTCTGTCAAAATCTTGTGATAGGACTCTCACTGGATTCCTCTGCTGCCCCCAGTCCTCAGTCTCTGCTTTTTAGTGCTCCATCCCTCAAAGACTCTCTTTAATGGGATCAGTTGTCCTGCCAGATGGCCCTCTTCAGAAGGGATCTACATACATATAATTGTTAACTACATTTTCCACAGAGACTGTTCTTTAGCTGTCTCTAAGATTTGTAACAATTTTCTAGGAACTCGTAGAAGTTTCTCACCAACTGTAGTTTCTATGGAATATTTTTACAAATTTCATAATTGGGAGTCCCCCCTTTTAAAATAAATATTTACTTATTTTATAGGAAATGTAGATTTACAGAGATAAGGAGATGCAGAGAGAAAGATCTTCTTTCTGCTGGTTCATTCCTAAGTGGTTGCAAAGCCTGGAGCTGAGCTAATCTGAAGCCAGGAGCCAGGAGCTTCTTCCAGGTATCACAGGTAGGTTCAGATCCCAAGGCCATCCCCTACTGCTTCTCCAGGCCCTAAGCAGGAAGTTGAATGATCGTGGAGCAATCAGGGTAAGAAGTAGTGCCTCAACGGCTTGTGTAAGCCTCCCAGGGACCTTTTTATTGAGAGACAGACAGAGAGAGAGAGAGAGAGAGAGAGAGAGAGAGAGAAAGGGTTTGTTTCTTCTATTCTCCAAATGCTTGAAATGTCTGGGACTGAGAGCTGGTCTGAAGCTGGGAAAAAGGAAGTCCATAAGCTCATCCACACGGCGGACAGGACTCAAGTATGTGAGCGATGATTTACTATCTCTCCTGGTCCCCTCCGTCACTCTAAGCATACTTTTGTGTGATGTAGGCATCCCGTATGACAGCTTAACCTCCTGCATCACATGCCCATCCCATATCTTACATTTGAAGCTGTCAAATTTGTCTCCAGTCTTTAAACTTGCAATGTATCTGGAGATACTATGATCAGTTAAGACTCTTTAACAACATCATTAATTTGCATTATTTCATAATTTTGGGAAACATCTGAGAAAGATGGGCAGTATGGTTGGGTCCAAAAAAAGGAAAAAAAACATGTCTTAGATACACAAGAGATTACTAATTTTTTCTTAAGACTGCACATTCCAAACAAAAATTTTAATGATAGCTGATGTGTGCTGAGTAATTATTTTTATGTATACTCATTCTTACAATATATTAATATGAACACTATGCCAAGTCTTATACTCCATCTTATTGTTAGTCGTCTATCATTTTGATGTCACATTTATATGCTTCTACCGGCATTTATGTCAAAGCATCCAGAACAGCATTAGGAACCTATCTTATTTTCACTTGAGAATAACTTCTAAAGGGTTCTCTGTTTTTATCAGAATTGTGACAGCCAGGAGCTATTGATCAACACATATAAACAAAGGCATGATACAGCAGGAAATAGAACTACTGAAGATTTTCTTGGATCTGGGAGATAGTACAAAAAGAAGAAATTTAAAATGCAAGCGTTGAAGACTTCTTAATTTTTCTACCTTACTTTTCTCTACTCCCCTTTTTCACATGTGGAGAACATTTTATTGCAAATGGCAAATAGCCCAAATAACTAAGGCAGCAATGTATTTGTGTAACTTTGTTGGCAATTCAGACATTTGCTTGTTTCACAGGGATGCACCTGACCTACTTCTGCTCAAGTCGGTATTATAACTATTATTATTTATTCTAACTTCCAGTGCTCTTTCAGTTTATAAGACAATGATAGTGACACAATAATGATGCTGTGTTACCATTTCTAACAAACTTGGTTTATAGGTTGCAATATTGCCTGAGAATGCTACCAGCTGCAGAATACTCTTATTTTACTTGATTTATGTGCCTGAGCCAGTAGAGAAACAAAAAGGATGGTGATTGAAGGAAAAGCAATTATAGGTTCATGACAAACCAATTTTGGCATATTGATCATCAGAGTGTGTCCCTGTTTCTCCTCTCAGTCTTTTCCTCCTTTTTCTTCTTTTTAGTTATTTTTTCTCATTTCACTTCTTAGCTTTAATATTTCTTTCTCTGTTTCCAATTAAATCCTAACCTTCTCCCTATTCCTCTTTGTCCTATCTAAACATACATTGCTCTTTGAACACATTCTCTATCAGGCCTACAATTGTTTTTTAAAATTCTGTTTCTGCAGTGCAGGGAATACATTCCTGTTCCTTTTAAGAGCAGGTCAGGTTTAAATAGAACACTCTGGAAAAGATGGCACCAAAACTTCTGCCAGGGAAGATAAACAGATTAATTTGGCATCTGAGTAACTGGTAACATGAAGGCTTTCTTTTTCTTTTTTTTTTTTTTTCAGAAAAGTTTTGCCTTTCTCCAGAAATTTGGAGCGACTATTCTCTGCCATTCAATAATCACCTGAATAAATGAGTGGTACAAGCATTGTGAAATACAGAAACCAAGGCTCGGTCCAGTGGAAATTTTTATTCCTTTTTAGAATTCATCACATGTTTGGTGTAGAGGTATTTGTTCTCCATTCTGGGTGTATTGGGGGAGATTAATACTTAAATATGAATTGTTGGGAAAATAGGTTCCATATGTGAGAAATAAGAAAACACTTAAAAAGAGATATGCCAGGCCCAGAGCGATAGAATAGTGGTTAAGGTCCTCGCCTTGCAAGCCCCAGGATCCTATATGGGCACCGGTTCTAATCCTAGTGGCCCTGCTTCCCATCCAGCTCCCTGCTTGTGGCCTGTGAAAGCAGTCGAGGACGGCCCAAAGCCTTGGGACCCTGCACCCGCGCGGGAGACCAGAAAGAGTTCCTGCCTCCAGGCTTCAGATTGGCTTGGCTCCAGCCATTGCGCTCACTTGGGGAGTGAACCATCAGATGGAGAATCTTCCTCTGTGTCTCTCCTCCTCTCTGTATATCCACCTTTCCAATAAAAATAAATAAATTTTTTAAAAAAGAGAGAGATGCCAATAAGTCTAAATCAATATTACATCACAAATTGAATGTAGAATTTTCCCTCACCTGCATTATTTGATAATGAATAACAATTTTAAATCAGAATAGTAAGAATTACAACAATTGTATTGGTTAAAAGTAGTGTCCACTGAAGCAGGAAAGCAAGAAACAATTTGGCAAAAGAGCATTGTGTTCAAATCCTGTTGGGCTGTGGCAGTTTTGATGTATTCAATTCTAACATTGTAACCCATAAAGCGAAAGCATAGATAAATAATGTAAACCTTGTGAGATGTGCTGATGTATCATATGGAGTAATTTTAGAATATTGGCTCAAAGGATGGGCACTAAAAACAATTAGCACACCTTTATTCTTTTCCACTCATGTCTAATGTATTTGGATAATAATTTATATTTGTTTGATACTGGTCATGCACTGTTTAATCAGCCTTGCCATATAAGGACATTTACATAAAGTGTGATTGAAGAGTTAATGCATTCTGTGAACATGTCATGTGCCCTGGACACTTAAAAAATTAAGTGGCCTACTGCTTATTTCTCCTATGTATGTATTTATGGATCAACTTTTCTCCAAGTTTTGTAGAGCTAATATTGCAACGCATATAAACAGCTTATACAACAATAAAGAAGTAACTAGCAATTTTTCACAGTACGGGCTCTTGCTTTAAAGGAAATGGGTTACATAATTTAAAATAGCTTAAAGGTATCATAACTCTTACCCAAATCTCAGTTTCATTAACTTCCAGCATTTTGGTTCATCCAGACAAAAAGAAAAGCAAGCATCTTGCATGGGAAAACAGAATTTCTATTTGAAATTAATATTGAACTTTAGGGTGGGAATGAAGAACACACATCCAGATAATCATGTGTAAATGCAGCTGACATAATCATTACACACTCAAGATGAAGGGGGCTTGCATTAGATACAGGCAAGCACAACGCTTCACTACAGCAAAACATAACTTGATCTGAACCCTTTCTTAAGCATTTCTACTTAAAGAAGTATCACGTTGCAAGCAAAATCTATAAAGCAAGTGTATTTCTTGTCACAGTGCATGGGAAAGATGGGAAACATTTTTTTAGAAATTTATTAGGACAGGTCAAGTTGTGGTTATAGTAACAGAGTTGTGCCATGGCCTCAGTAATCCTAGATCCTGAATTTGGATCTTGTATTGTCAAGAATGTATTCTGTAGCATTTGTTCTCAACAGTATAAACTCCTGACAGTGCTAGGTTAAGAACAATCAAAGGGGTTTGTCATGAATGAATCGTGGGGATATCTTTTATAACTGAGACACCATGTTTATCACCAGTGTCTTTTAAATGTTGCCAGGTGTGGAACTACTATGCACTAAAAATTCCAATTTTTGAGTGTGTTTTAGAAAATCAGTTAGTGATATAGATCTCACTGTAAGAAGATCAAGGGGTAGGTATTTGTCACAATTATTTAGCCACTGATTGAGATCCCTGTACCCCATATTATAGTGCTTTGTGTCTGAGCCCCTCTGCAGCTGATCCAGTTTATTGGTTATGCACACCCTGGGAGACACAAGGTGATAGTTCAAGATCTTTGATTATTTGTCACACAACTGGGCTACCTGGATTGAATTCCCAGCTTCTAGATTTTGCCTTGCTTAGTTCTGGGTGTGTTTATATTTGGTGAAGAGAATGAGGGTTGAAAGATCTTTTTCTCTGTATTTCAAATAAAAGTAAAACAATTTTAACATATACAGTTAACAAAATGAATGTTAATCATCACAAAACAAACTGTTTGAAGCCTTTTTCTTTCAGTGCTAAGAGGGTTTATAGTTTCCATTGAGATAACCATTATTGCATCGCTAGCATGGGATTGCCCAAGACTATATGTACCCAATTAATGATTCTTATGTCCTAATGTGGTTTGCACAGGTAAGACAAATTTTGTAGTGCAGCACATTCTGGAAACATGTTAACACCTGCAATCAGGAAATATTTTAATTTAGAATGTTTCATCTCCATTTTTTTTTTTGTCATAGCACCCTGAGGATTCTTTGTGATCAACATTCTGGTAGTTAAGTAGCTGCTGGAGGTTAAAACCACTCATTGCTGATCGGCTTTATTATAGTAAGTTAACAGTGTAATTTGCTGCTTGCTTTCAGGACCTCTGTCCATTGGTGCCTTTTATATTCAAACATCTGTTTCAAGGGGTTGTACGCTGAGGATTCAGACCTACGTAATGAAGCAAGCCATAACAAGGGTGGATGGATGTGATGTGGGGCTCCTGATGCGTTGGCTTCCTCTGTCAGCCACTGTGGCGGACTCTGCCACTTGTTTCCGTTGTTCTTTACCAGAAGGTTCCTTGAGGATTACTCTGTGGTCCGTATTGACACCTTTAGACATTCAATAGCACCATACTTACAATTTTTGTCCTGTCATAACATTTTCCATCAGAGTTATATTGATTTTTTGGTTAAAAAAAAGTGATAATTCTCATAGTGACTGTATTTCTCTTTCTGCCAGAAAGAAAATGATTAAAATGCTTAAACATCTCCCTCAAACCGATACTATGCATTTAAAGCACTTCTGTAATAATAAATACCACACACAGACATATGTATCCAGTAAAGAGTTTCCATTTTTATGACACTTGCTTCTCAAGAAAAGACATAGTCTTTAAAGGGAAAAAAAAGTTGCCAGCTCTGAATTGATTGACATTTGTTTACTTAACTCTCTCCTTTTGAAAGCCTGCACACCTATTTCAACCTTGAACAGTTTCCAACTGTGGTATACTGGAACATTTTTTCATTTATTAAGTTCAGTGTTGCCAACCCAAACAAAGTATAATCAGCGATGATCCGAGCAGACCAAGCTGTCTAGCACCATACAATGTATCTGCATACTAATTTCCAAATTCCCTCACATTTCCAGAGAACTAATGGGATCATTTTCATTCTGTTACAGCAACTCAACAGTTACTGAATCACCATCTGTGTTTTCGTTAACCTGAATCAGATATGAATTCTGTTATTGCAAGGTAGAGCAGCTTGTTTAATGATTCTTAATCTTTTCTTTAATTAAATCATGCAGCCAACCTGAAAAATCTATCTTAATGCAAATTAGGAGCTTTTTTGGCATTCGCTTACAGTAATGCACTAATAAGGTTAATTTATGAAGGTTCTCTTCCAGTCTGTACAGATGATATTTGTTCACTGCATATTTTTAGCATATTGTCCCTTTTTGTAATATTTTAAGTAATAAAAACATAGTTATTTTTCACTTACACAAATGAGAGATACTGTAAGCACTACTCTGTGTTAACCAAACTAAGCAAGGAAAACAGAAAAAAATTCTAGGTAAAAGATGAATTCATTTTGCTGAATTTCAAATACCAGTTCTCTGAAAATGACTGTCTCTAAACATTTTGCAGATTCTCATATGTGTGACAGCGAGCTACCTAGTTAGTTGAGGAGTACCCTTGAACTATTTTATGCTTCGTGACATGAGTTATTTGCATGTAAAGTAAGCAAAATATAAAATAACCTATTAAAATGTATAAATTACATCATTATTATGAATTTAATTTTGATCAGCTCAAAATGTCTTGTTTTCTAAATAAACTTTTTCATGTAGATATTATGATTACTATTTCTTATGGTGCTATACACAGTACACATTCAGAATTGTGGGGATGGAATGGATAAAAACTTCTTCAGGATCAGGGGCCTGGTGTGATAGCGTAGTGGTTAAAGTCCTCGCCTTGCACGTGCCAGGATCCCAAATGGGTGCTGGTTCTAATCTCGGTGGCTCTGCTTCCCATTCAGCTCCCTGCCTGTGACCTGGGAAACTTCTTCAGGATCAAAAATGTCAAATTTTAAGAATGGTGAGTGCAAAATTTAAAACAATAATTTTAACATTATATTTATGTATACAAATCCTGCACAATGATGACATGACTCTAATCATATTTATTAAGTTCATTCTATATCTAGAGTTCAAAAATGTGATTAAGTAACATTAAAAGTGTTAATTAAATGGCAGTATGGTAATAATAATAATAATAATAATAAAATAAAACTATACTATGATAAGGACATCAATTTATTGAAAGCCAAGGACATGCAAAACATGTTATGTTGGTGAACATGTGTAATTTAAATATGGACAAATATGGTATCTGTTCCTCAAAACTTCAGAACTTACTGGAACCATATTTATAGACATAATGTTTTTTCATGTGACTTCAAGTGAAGTGTCAGTATTTTCCCAAGTATTAATACCTCCTCTACTTAGTTTGATTGATTCACACAATTCTTTGAGTAACTATTTGAGCATTCACGAGATGCAAATAAAACTTTTGACAAAATTACTGCCTGCTCCCCAACATTATGGTTTGCAATGTCCTGTAGCAGGAAGCTTGTCACTGATGAAATGAGAAGCTATATTCTATATGTTGGCTTTAAATTCATTTAACCTCATGATACCTATGTTTCTCTCCAAATGGCTGTCTGATTTTATACATTTTTAATAATGTAATGTTTGCTCAGAAATAGCTATCAACATTTTTTAAAACATACTTCCAAAATTACTGTTACTTACTTAAAAAGTTCAGTATTTTTTTAAAGCATTTTAGGAGACTTAATTATGTAGTGCTGATGTCAAAGTAAACCAGTCATTTGTAGAAGCATTGGAAAATCATGTAGGTGAAAGATGACTGGTATGTCAACGGGAAAAAAATCATAAATTACAGAACATCGCACTGGTTATAACCAGGCCCAGAAGCTTGCTTGCTTCATATGTAGTATAAATATATGCAAATCTTGACCTGTGGATTTTTAAAAATCTCCTAGACTTTGAAAAGGCAAAAACAAACTGATAAATGAGGTAACAAATGTGTTACTGGCTCTCAATTTGAAAGTTCAGGACAGCTCTTGACTGTGTTTATTATGTCTGCAGGTAAGTTTCAGTTCAGGAAGAACTGAGCCCAGAAGAAAGCCGCAGTCATTTTGAGAATAATTACACAATTTAGTTATCATTAAAACCCAAGCAGGACACTAGTGTTCAACGGCCACCTGCAAGTGGGACACAGTATTTCAAATACATGAGGTTAGAGATTGAAAAAACACATAAATATTAAAGGACAGAGCTTCCAAAGCACAGGCAGGATCTTTGCATTTGAAACAAGTAATGCAATAACAGGTTTATCAAGCAAAAGGCTAAGTTACATTGCATTTTGCTCTCTGTGTGACAGGATAACTATAGCATACTAAATTATTACCTTACCATAATGTTGCTATTTAAAGAATTTTAAAGCAGCCTTGACTGCTGTAAGAGTAATTTCCACATATGTTGATTTTAAAGGTAGCTATAAACCAAGGTAAAGGCAAAATCAGGTCAATAGTTATCTTGTGAATCAATAGACTTTGATGCTAACAAAAAGTATAGCTCGATATATGTACATGGATGATTGCAAAAAGGAAAAAGCTTGTGAACAAAAGTTTGTGATTTTGGAATTTCCGCAACAAAATTAACTTGTCAGTTTCAAGCAGTATTTATCCTAGGGATATAAATGGAAGGTAATTCTACATAGTAGTCCTGAGATCTAAGACTGCATATTATGTATGTACAAGTTTCTTGTCTCCATGAGACATGCTTTTTAAAATAGGTTTTTATTGGAAAGGCAAATTTACAGAGAGAAGGAGAAACAGGAAGATTCATTTTTGGTTCACTGTGAGAATGGCTGCAACTGCTGGAGCTGAGTTGTTCCAAAGCCAGGACACAAGCGCTTCCCTTGGGTCTCTGACGTGGCTACAGGGTCCCAAGGCTCTGGGCCATCCTCCCCTGCTTTCCTAGGCCACAAGCAGGGAGCTGGATGGACGTGGAGAAGCGTGGGTATGAATTGGTGCTAATATAGGATGCCAGTGCTTGTAAGCAGAAGATTAGCCAACTGAGCCATTGCAACAGACCCAAGATAAGTTTTCAGTTACATTCTGTTACCAAAATTCTTTCTTCAGTTTTGCATTTAATATTTTGCATAAAAAAAAAACAAAGGAGGCAAATCTTGATGTTGAGTTGAAATTTTGCTCCACTTCTTAACCTAATACCATTTGAAATTTTGTTCCTAAAAGAAACAGAAATAATCTTAGTTTCCTTTTATCATGTTATGATCCTTTTGGGATCACAGATACATGATAGAATCTTACAGGGATTTCCATACTTTTGTATCAAAATAACATCATCATTAAATGGTATTTTTCTATGGACTTTTGAAAAGACCGATTTTACTAGAAATATAGAATCTCTATTAAATGAAAAAAAACTTTTTCTGTAGATCCTAACTTAACATTCTGGAGAATCAATTTCTCAAATCAGTTACAGATCATATAAAGTTGATCAAGATCTATTGATGAACACCTATGGCTAAAAAGAGAGAAAAATCACAAAATATATCAGGAGGCAAAGATTAGAAAGCATGGTCTCTGAGAGGTTCTGTGTAAAATGTATCACTGAATAAGGAATAGGACTCTCAGTTGATGTCAAGTTAACAAAATGTGGGAGAACAAAGAAGAGGTCTGAAAGTATAATTTTATCTTCAAAGAATTTCTGGAAATATTTTGGTGGGAAAATTGATTATCACACAAAAACATACGTACCAAAACTGACAAAATCCTACTTTGAGATTCTAACTCACACTAAGATTTAAGCATCTCAGATCACATTAATTTTCACATTAGGGCCCAATGCGATTGCGTAGAAGTTAAACTCCTTGCCTTGAATACCCCAGGGTCCCATATGAACACCAGTTCTAATCCCAGCAGCCCCGCTTCCCAACCAACTTCCTGCTTGTGGCCTGGGAAAGCAGTCGAGGATGGCACAAAGCCTTGGGACCCTGCACCAGCATGAGAGACCCAGAAGAAATTCCTGGCTCCTGGCTCCTGGCTCCAAGATCCAGCCATTGCGGCCGCTTGGGTAGTGAACCATTGGACAGAAGATCTGCTTGTCTGTCTCTCCTCCTCTCTGTATCTGCCTTTCCAATAAAAACAAATAAATCTTTAAAAAATTTTTTCACATTAACCAATATAAAGTTTGTCTCAGCCTGAAATCTTAATATTGATTAAATTGTTCCATTTTATATACACCATTTTTTAAAAGATTTATTTATTTTTATTGGAAAGGCAGATACACATAGAGGTGGAGAGATACAGAAGCTCTTCCGTCCATTGATTCACTCCTCAGGTGACCACAAAGGCCAGAGTTGAGCTGATATGAAGCCAGGGGCCTGAAACTTTCTCGAGTTTTCCTACACGGATGCAGGGTCCCAGGTCTTTGGGCCATCCTCGACTGCTTTCCCAGGCCACAAGCAGTGAGCAGGATAGGAAGCAGGGTCACAGGGATTAGAACTGGCACCCATATGGAATCCTGGCGCTTGCAAGTCTACGTGGGTGGGTAAAATACCACCTACTTTCTACATTAAATGCCATGTTTCCTAGAGTTCTGATGGCTGGGAACAGGATTTATGTAGTTTCCCTATCAAGTTCTCAAGCCATAAATAGAGAATTCTACCAGAAGTGAGGCAGCCGTATGATGAACTGGTTTCCATTTGGAATGCTACAGGTACTAGCAGGCATAGGACCAACGTGCTAAACCATCACACTGGTCATAAAATGAATCTTCCTGAAGATCACATTTTCAAACAAAATAAAGGTTTAATCTCAGGATGACATTGTCTTAACTTTAAATTCCTTCAAATAGATTCAAGGGAAATATGGTACTCTCAAACAATGTTCGTGTTTAATTGCACCCACCACTCATATTTTGTATATAAAGTAAATTCTTCCTGATAGAAGGTGCACAGGACAACAGTGAGTAGTACATTAGAATAAATGATTTTATTCACATTTACCTTTTCCCAAATATGAGTCTTTCATTGTGGATTTTTTTTTAAGGAGCTAATGTGTCAAGGATTTTGCAAATGGGACACAATCTTCTGTAACAACACGAAGGTTGATTGCTTAACATCAAATGTGCTCTATGCAGATTTCTATGCTTTAAATGAAACTACTAAAATTATAGCTTAACTCTATAACTATTATTTGACTGAATATAAAGGAAATAAATTCACCAATTGTATTTTCTCAAAGCTGAAAGAAGTATTTTTCATCCAGAATGAAAAGGCACCATTTGTTTGATATCATTTCAATGAATTATTAATTTTATCACAGCTAAGATGACAGCTAATATTAGAACATTGAATTATTAATTTTCAAATGTGCAATATAAAAGCAGAATAAACATAAACTGAGATGCATTTACGTATGAGCTGTATTGCTTACATATCCTATTTTTTAAAAAGATCAAAGGAAGCAGAAGGAATTAAGAATCTTGTCAACACTTCTGATGAATTCTTTTACTCAGTACTTTACATGCCATTTTAAAATATAAAGCGCAAATAACATTACGTATTATCTGATAATAAATGTGATTATAGGGCACTAAAGATATAAATTATCCCTACCACAAGTCATCTTTGTGCAGTTCCCAGTATGATAGTAAAATTACAAAACCATAATAAGGGTGAGAAACATCTGTGGTCTTAAAAGATTCACCTCTAATCCCCCCAGGATTATTTTATTGAGAGATGCAAGCTATTTCTTCAGCACAACTTCAAGTTACTCCTTCAGATTTTTAATGTGAGTTATTCCTGCAATAAAGCTCAGGGAGGTTCAAATCTTGCTAAAATTTTCACGAGTTTCAGTCCTAACACAAAGGAAGATTATTCAGCTGCAGTACATTGGAAATGATCTCTGGCTATTCCATCTCCTTTTAATATTCCCTGGGCCCTTGAGTCTTCAAAGCCTAAACACCTGATTCCTCAATGAGTGTGCTTTCATAGTGTTGCTATCATAAGTGCTCAAACAATGCAGAACAGTGCCGCAGCTTGGAGCAGAGGAACATTTAGAATAGAGGTGGCAAAGAGACAGACGGACTATTTTGGGACATAATTCCTTGGCCGAAGAAAGCGAGCAGTTGTTCATCTCACAGTTCAGAAGCATTTAATTCAGATAAGGGGGGATTGACTTTCATTAAGGAAAAAAAAATGTTTTTGTTCCCTGACTTATGATGCTTTCTATTTAGACACAAGAATCAGGAAATACGAATAAGACTGAGCTTCGTGTTCCTTTTTCTTTTCATTGACGTTGAATACCAAGAAGAGAATAATCTGACTTATACTTTATCTAAATTAGACAAGAAAGTGTTTAGTCAGCAGCAGCATGATGGACTTGGAAAAATTCACAAAAGACACCCATTGTGAGACTGGAGGGGAGAACATGGGTGGGGGGGGAATGTTTGGGAGGGGGATGAAAGACCCCAGTGCCAACTAAACTGTATCAAAAAAAAAACCAATAAAAAAGAAATATATTTGTAATGTTCAAAGTGATGGTGTCTGACCATTAGTTTTGCATTGCCATGCATGCTTCCATTAAGGTACACTGCAAATTGGTAGAAAATAGTTATTAATAGGTTGTGTTACGGTATCTAATTATGAAAGCAAGTGATTCATTAAAGACACAACAAAAAGTTTTACTAATAATCCAAGGAGATTTAGCATTGTGTTGTAGGCCTCTTTACAATTAGATTTCATGTGTGTATGGCCTTTTTAAAAAATACTAAGGAACTTTCCAATATTACATAACTAGCAAAAATCAAAGGCACATCAGTGTGCATCCACATCAGTGTGCATCAGATAATTAATGTTTATTAGAATTATTTTAAAAATGTGGGTACTATTAATATAAAATTATTGTATACACTTACTTAATTTAGCATTTGTTTTCCAAGTTTTAAATGATTAATTAACAATGCCCTTCCACTAATCTAAGGAGCTATGTAATATTACTTTCTGTCTTTTTCTTACAAGGGTTCTCACATATGAGAAGTTAAGTATGTTAATGTTTACTGGAAAGCTGTAATTCAGGTTCAGGACGTTTGAGTTGTTGTGTTTGCCCATTGAACAGTACCTTAGATTGATCAGGGTATGTGTGACATCATGGTAAAATTGAATGTGTTAAAATTTAGGTGTAAAAGAGACTAACACTTTTGCCTCCTGGATTCATTCGAATGAAGGGATTAGAACTGAATTCATTAAAATTAAAGAATTGAGTCATCTCCTCTCTAGAATGTGACTGGTTCTACTTTTCTCCCTTCGTTCCCAGTAATGGTACCCCAGAATTTTTGCCTCTTTCTGGTCTGCCACACCTTCGCTGGAAGGAGTCCATAAGAAATTTAGAACTCAGCATTCCTAAAAATACCTTTAACTTTGAAAAGCTCTCCCTCCTAACAAGCTTACCACTACTTGAAGATTGTCAGTACCCGTGTACGTGTGCTCCTAATAGAAGCCTCTATCACTTACCACACTAAACCCAAGTTCTAATGGTCTGTTCTTCACATGTGTGTGTGTCTCTGGCCCTACTTTACACTTTCCTGACTCCTAAGATGTGTCTTCAGGGATACCTCTGATTCCTAATAAGCTTCTTATTAACCTCTCTGGAGACCCATTTTCATTTTCTCTAAACATTCCTTTTCCCTTCTTGTTTCAGCATGGAGGGAAATCTCTTGCCTGCAGGCACTTCTCCTCTGGTCTCTCAGTTGGTTCCTGATTCTAATCCATGTTCTTCCTCTTACATGGCATGACAGCTAAATATATAGGTTTCTTCGCTTTCTAAATTATTTTCTTTCTCCCTCCTCCTCCAGAAAATTGCAACTTGAGTCTCAAATCATTAGATAATCCATGTACTTTCCCTGCATAGGAGAGCTCCACACATGTCCTCCGTCCCTTAGCCATTCAAAAAAAAATGTCTGAGGATTCCAGGATCTCGCCTGTTGTGGGTGAAATGTCTTACATTATAGCATCTTCATTCTTCGACCTCGTGATCTACACAGTTCCAACATCTGAACTGCCTCCCTAAAAATTTAAAATCTTTCACTATCACACCTAGTCTATGATCTTGATCTTGAAGCTGATTTCTCTATTCCAGCACACACACACACACACACACACACACACACCCCTTACTCTTGCTCTTCGTGTTACTCACCTGTTGGTTATCAACTCTGGCATCACTTCCTAGAGGTTGGCCCTCATTTTCTGTATTTGGTGAGAATATTTTTCTCCATTATTCATCATGGCTTGTACATTGGTTTATCACAGCAATTTTCCTGGATGTCTTGAAATAGCTTCTTTCCTTTTCTAACTTTACTTTCCATGAGAGGGCATAATGAGCAAGAGTGTTTCAGAATAACAACTAATTGCATAGGAAATTTAAAAAGTTAAGGCTAACCTGCTCTCAAAGAACATTTAGTCTGTAAAAACAGTTCTCCTCGGTAAAAAGCTATAGGAACTGAGATACACTTGGTCACGCCAGGACAAATGTTATTTGCTTGTAATTGCTACCAACAGGACCAGAAGAGCAATAGCCTTAAAAGAAATGAAAACACATTTTATTTAGCGAAATGAAGTTAGAACTAATTTGGCTATATTAAATAGCCAAGCATAGGAGCCAGCATTGTGGTATAATGGGTAAAGCCTGTGACATCAACACACTATACGGGTGTACCTGGCTGCTCCACTTAAGATCCATCTCCCTGCTAGTAGCCTAGGAAAAAACAGTGGAAGACAAGCCAATCGCTTGGGCCCCTATACTCACGTGGGAGATGTGGAAGAAGCCCCAGCATCCTTACCTCTTGTTTTGCCTTGGCCCAGTCCTGGGTTTTGTGACCATCTAGGCAGTGGACTATCAGTTAGGAGATATATTCATCTCTCTCTCTCTTTAACTCTGAATTTCAAACTAATAAACACATATTTAAAAGTAGAGCCATATGTAAACATGTGTGCGCACACACACACACTCACACATACCTTCTGGCTCTTGCTTTTCAGTCTAGGGACTTGGAAGGCAAATATAACAAGGCATTGGCTTGTCCCATTTTACTATCTTCTCCATAGCTTATCAGAATCTAATCTTTCTGTATCATTACTTTATTTTTAAATAGCTAACAAACATTTGCATAACTATTGCTCTCTGTGAGAAACTATTCTCAGAATTTTATTAATGCTCACTTTATCTCCAAAATAATCTCACAATCTTTACTCCCAAGCAACAGAGCAAACTTTCTTCTAAAGTGCATGTGGAACATTGCCAAGATAGATCATATGCATTTTGGCACCACAAAATATTTATAAATAGACAAATCTAAGAATATCAAAATCATGACAAATATCTTTTGTAATTACCATGTTAGGAAATTAGAAATCAAGAAGAGGCAGAATCTTGAAACATTCAACATATCCTTACAGGGAAAATAATTTTACTATGCCTACATAATCATAACTAACATACAGATAAATTAAGTGATGTTTTTCAATGTCATACTATAATTGAAAAAAGTGAGATTTGTTTCTAAAATGCATCTTGTAAAACCGAAGATCTGAGGCTGGCCTAGTGGCAGCATGGAGCAAGTCACTGCATGCGTAGCCTGGTATTTTTGTGTTTAAATGCCCATTCAAATTTCAGCTGCTCCACTTATGATCTAGCTCACTAATGTACCTGGGGAGGCAGAAGAAGATGATCTGAAGTGCTTGGATTGCGACCAGCTGGATTTCCAGGCTTGCTTGTTGTAGCCCTTTGAAGAGTGAACCAGCAGATACATGATCTTCTTTTTCTGTCTCTCCCCACTCTCTGTCACTCTGCCTATCAAACATACAAAGTAAACCTTTAAAAAGAAAAACTGAAAATCATTGATAAATTAAAAACATAAATATGACAGGCTGCAATTTTAAAGGTGATTTAAAATTTATAATTTCATATCTCATTGTATCTGCAACTTAGTAAAAACAATTAAAATGCGATTATTCTTGTATCTATTTACTCATTGTTTATTCAGTTTTATTTAAGTCTAATTATGAGATAAATTACCTTTTGCAATGTATATTTTAGTTAACTAATGTATATTCATTGCAGATACAAAATTCCATTTCAGGAAGGGGTGGTGGTGGTTGATGAGTGTAAGGGAGAAAAAGAAAACGGAAAATCTACCCAAATTATGAAAAGTAAATCATAGTGTACATTTTAAATAAATCACTGTTTTAAAAACTATTATGTTACAAGGTAGGTAGAATATAATCTCTTCATTTTTTGAGCAATAACAGCTTGAACTCCAATTCATTGTTGGAGTGAACAGACATCCTTTTTGATGCATGTTTGATGTATGTTTGCTTGGATGAACATATAATTGACCGTCTAAGTTACAGTTACACAATTTTGGAAACTTCAGATTATTTTTTTCCTTTTGTAGGTCTGATGTGCAATCCTGTATTGAATGGGTACATAGTTATTTAAATGTCATAGTGATTTAAGAAAGCTTAAAATGCTATGATTGCTAAATTTTCTTGGAAATTACTTTGTCTTGAATCTTATTCCATGACTGTTGCTTACTTACCCCCTGGAACAACCCAACAAGGTAACAGCTCCCTTTATTGTTCCCGTTTCATAGGGAACAATAGCTCTATACATCTAATAGCCCTGAATATTCTAACACATTGGCTGATCCCTCCTATTTTAATTTCTCTGCCTACTCTTGTCCTTTGTTTAGGTACCAAATGTCTCAAGTGCCACACCAACACTGGCTGTGACAGGCTTCACTTTATCATTACCTGGAAAAACAAGAAAACCTACAGTGATGGAAATCTCTTCAAGTTCATCCTCTGTCAAGTAATTAGAGGTAGCATGTGGTTTTGTGGCAACATTTGTCAGAGTGAATTGTGGAAGTGGCTATGTGTTGCAAGTGGTAAGTGACTACAACAATGCTCACAGAGCAGTGTGAATGATTCTCTGCTTCTTACCCATCAGTCTCTAGTCTTTTCTGAAGGTCAAAAGATTTTAACACCTCAATATTATCATTCCTCATTTTTGCTAAGTATGTTATTATATATACAATAAAAAATATTGTATGTTATTTCCTGATGGAAAATTTTGAAGAAAAGTTTATTTAATCAGAACAAGACTTTTTACAGGAGGATCTGTAGTGAGATTATCCTTTCATTTAGAGATTAATGAAAAAAATATATATATAGGCAAGTTTTATGCTGCAGAGTTAATGTACAAATTGGGTTATAATAAGAAATTTTTATATATATGTGGGTGTGTGTGGGGAGTTCAGGTGGACACATGAGATACTCATGATAAAAAGGCAGAAGATAAAACATGTGTGAGAAACACATTGAAGCAACAGAAAGAAATTCAACTTGGTTGCAGCAAAATGAAAGAGTGACAAGTGATGGCATAATGATTTTTCAGAGAGAAGGATAAAGACAATTTAGATGATAAAAGTGCATGATAAATGTAGCTGACATTTTTCTGGTCAATGGAAAATTATTGTAACTTTTAAAAAGGCAGTGACTGGCATGACCAAATTGTTATTTACTGTTAAAAGGTTACCGTGATCTTAATAGGGATAAGTAGGACAACTGGATAAGGGATACAGAAACTTTGATCAGGCTGGTGACAAGGGGTGCAAAGGGAGATACAGAAAAATGGAAAGAATAGACAATTATTTGAAAAGTTACACATTTTAAACTCAGTACATCTCTATTTGCATGATGTGATCAAACCAAAATCACCAGCTTTAACAAAAACAATTCACTCCACTCTATGCAATAACTACAAAGATCATTCAATTTCTTGACAGCATATGCTTCTCAGTGTTTTTTATATATATTTTCTCAATCTAGAATGCCCTTTCCACACCCACCTCCCTAATTTCAGGTCTTTTCCTCAGCACTGAGCAGGGTCCTTAATTTAGGCTACATGTTACTATTACATTTTCCATTCCACATCAGTTTAGGATTTGGGTATATTTTTAATTCCTGTTGTTGTTTCTTTTACTATATTCCAAGAGACAGGACATTGTCTGACCATAGTAGGCTTGAAAGATTGTGACATATATACATATAAATAAGCATCTTATATATACATGTGCTAAAATAAAAAAGCTCTGTGCTCATGGCTTTTTTTTTATAAAGATTTATTTTTATTACAAAGTCAGATATACAGTGAGGAGCAGAGAGAGAGGAAGATCTTCCGTCCGATGATTCACTCCTCAAGTGCAACAGCTGGTGCTGCGCCAAGCCAAAGCCGGGAACCAGGAGCCTCTTCCAGGTCTCTTCTGCGGGTGCAGGGTCCCAAAGCTTCGGGCTGTCCTTGCCTGCCTTCCCAGGCCACAAGCAGGGAACTGGATGGGAGGTGGAGCTGCTGGGATTAGAACTGGTGCCCATATGGGATCCTGGTGCGTTCAAGGCGAGGACTTTAACCGCTAGGCCATGCTGCTGGGTCTGCTCATGGGTTTTGAATCAGCTAATTCTGTCCATTGCAGCCACTTGGATGAACCAGATGATAGAATATTTCTCTCGCTCTGTCTCTCCTATTCTCTCTTTTAAATCTAGCTTTCAAATAAAATTAAACCTCATAAAATATTTACTGAAATATTTATGCCTAAAATACTCTTCTTAAAAGTTAGAGATATGACTGAACCAGATACAGTGCATGACTTATGGCTTTAGTATTAACATTGGATAGAAGCCAATTAAACTCTGCTATATCAGCTTTAAGTACAGCTCTTCTCTATTTCTTCTACTGTCTTTGTTAAGATCAAACCTAAAAAAGAAAATCAGCTGGAATGGACCTTTCATCTCTAAAGTTCTATCACCCTTCAGTACAACAATCTTCACCTCCTTTTCAGAATGAATCTGAATGTTAATCAGATAAGATTTATGAAATGAACTCCTCTGGGAAAGCACAATGTAAATGCAAAGAAGTAGAATGCCCTGGTTCCCGAGTATTATATGAGATGCACAATTGTATCTTGTTAAAAAAAATCCATATTGCAATAAAGAGGATTGGGAAATGGGGAAACATTTGCAAGCTGTCATTAGTAGCATGGACAATCTAATCTTCAGATTTTGTCAAAATCATGAGGTAACTTGTCGTGAAAGATGGAAGGAACTGTGAGAAAGAGAGAAGCATGTTGCATGTTGAGGCTCTTGAATAGAAGCTACAGAAAAGGGTACTTTGATGTTTCTGGATGTTGTCTAATACGTAATTATCGAGACAAGTACTTTTGATCTACACAATGATAAGTCATACAAATTGTTGTATGTTGCACATCAAAATATTTTCATGAGAGCCCAGCGCAGTGGCCTAGTGGCTAAAGTCCTTGCCTTGCATGCACCAGTATCCCATATGGACCCTAGTTCTAATCCCGGCATCTCCACTTCACATCCAGTTCCCTGATTGTGGGCTGGGAAAGCAGTCAAGGATGACCCAAAGCCTTGGGATCCTGCACCCACATGGGAGACCTGGAAGAAGTTCCTGGATTCTGGCTTTGGATCGGCACAGCACAGGCCATTGCACTCACTTGGGGGTGAGTCGGATCCCATCATGGGATGGAAGATCTTCCTCTCTATCTAGCCTCTTCTCTGTATATCTGATTTTACGATAAAAGTAAAACAAAAATCTAAAAAAAAAAATCTTCATGAAAGAATAACCTTTCATTCAAGAAGAAAATATTTGTGTGTACTTTTAATACCTTGGTTTTTTCTGTTTGTTCTGTTTTATTTTTGCTGAGGAATCATGAGGAATATGTGTTGTTCATAAGAAATAACTAAATTTTTTACTTTCATTAATTGATATTTAGCATCAAAAGTCATCATGATGATATTGGTTTATTTCTCTTTTTTAAAGATGTATTGATATTTATCTCCAATAAAAAATCAATAAACAGAGAAGGAGATACAAAGAGAAAGATCTTCTCTCTGCTGTCTGCTGGTTCACTCCCCAAGGAATCACTATAGCAAAAGCTAAGCTGATCTGAAGCCAGGATCTAGGAGCCTGTTCTGGGTCTCCCACATGGTTGCAGAGTACCAAGGTTGTGGGCCATCCTTGACTGCTTTCCCAGGCCACAGGCAGGGAGCTGGAAAGAAATGTTGCATCTGGGCACGAACCAGAGCTTATATGAGATTGCAGTGTATGGAAGGCAAAGACTTTAGCCACTGGACTACCGGGCCCAATGATATCGGTTTCTAAAAGAGTTTAACTACTGATAGATCCTCAGTTGAGAGTTCATGGATTTTACTATAAACATGTCTCCACGTGTAATGGCTGTGAAGACCAAGCCAAGGATGGAGGTCTTATTGAAAGGGGAGTCTAACTTGCGATTACTGGGAAAGGCTACATTTGGGATTCTTGCTGTAAGCGCAGTGGCCATAAAGAGGAGGTGATTTCAGAAAATGTCTTAAGGTAAAGTTTTATACCAGCACTGAACAGGTCAGAATTCAGATTAGAACCCTTATATCCCACTAGTGTGTGAAGTTTAGAACAATTGTGTCCCAGAAACATGTAATATGTAGTATACAAGATAGCTCCATTTACTTCAAAGAATAAGTTTTGACTTTTTATTGAAACATTGGCAAGAATATGGACATAATATTTGATTCTTCTCTGATATCTTTTAAAGCAGATAAAAACATAAAAAGTTTTTAGTTGCTAGCTTACATTCAAATTAAAGCAAAACACATTTTGATAATGACTATTAACAAACAATTCTTAAAATTAACACCATAAAAATACCTTCACAGCATCTTCCCATAAGTCATATTTTATAGGAACAGATGTTACTGTTTTATAGAGAATAATGACCAAGAACCTAAATGCATTTCCTATGGTTGGCAGACTATGAACAGCAAGGCCACTATTCATCTCCTTGTATTTAAACATGCAATATTGTGGTTGTTCTTGGATCATATTCCATTTCCATGTATCACAGCAGTTGCTATCACAGGTACCTCAGTATCAGGAATATATATCCTTTGTTTTTCAATTTCTACTTCAAATCTTTTATTATAATAACATTTCTTAGTCTTCTACTTTGCAGTAGCGTGATTATTTCTTCACCGCCCTACCACAATCTACATAATGATTAGTAAAGAATCATACCTTTGAATTTTCAGAACAGAAAAGGGCTCTACTATTTTCTATCCTCCTCTTTCTGCTGGTTTTTCATGGTAAAGAGAAAGCCTTCCTTGCCTGTATGTAAATATCATAACATGATTCAGAATTTTGCTTCATGTTGTGTATACTTAACTTTGATGCTCTATTTTAAAAAACATTAAAGAAAACAAAAGAAACAAGGGAAGAAAGGGCACTGAGGGAAGGAGAAAGAGTAAGTAGTACAGTTATCTTCTTGGAATTGTGCCTATGAAATACATGAAATTTATTCTTTTATATTAATACAAATTAAAAAGTAAAAAAAGAAAGGCGATGATAAGGATAACAGAAGGTTTTCTTGAATAAGATATATAAGCTACTTAGCGAGCCAAGAACTGTGTCACTGTGAAATTTATTATTAAGCCGCATAGAGCAGAGCACCTAAGGTAACAGCTCTTGGCGGTACGTAGGCTCTTGGTTTCTCTGCCAAATTCTGAGTTCAATGGCACCCCCTCAAGTTCTGCAAAATCCCAGGTCATTTGGTTCTCATGATCCTCTTTGGATTGAATCCAGTTGTTACAACTATCAACTGTTGTTTCCATACACATGTCAATTCCCAAGGCTGTTTCCAGTCTGTGTTAGATGCTGTAATCTAGATAGGAGACTCGGCTCCTTTTGTTTGATTTAACTTTATACAATTTACATATTTAACTTGCCCACAAATGACTATATGAGTATTCATTAAAAGAGAAAGAGAGATTTATCATAAAAATGAAAAAGTAATCAATAAACTATTGTTAAATGTCTGGCAGTGCTAGCCCTACATAGAGAATAATATGTTTAATTCTTTATAAGCTGTAGATTCTGACATTATTGGTATATTTCCCCTCTTTTCTCTCTTACTATATTCATTGCAAATTCCTCTTTTAACACAAAGTAATGTATCCAGCTCTTTTTCTCATAAACTATGACAGTCAAGTTTGGTTTGAACACAAAACACTGTGTTGTTTTTTTTTTTTTTTTCGTTCATAATAAATACTTCTAAGAAGCACTATAATACTATTTTTTTTAGCAACTACACAGTTTGACTTGCAGAACGCATGGAATGAATAAGATATTTAGATATAAATTGTGGACATTTAAAACAAAATTCTAGACCTTTAGTGTCTTTTGAAAAACAGAAACGCAGGTAACTTTAACCTCCTAAATTTGCTTGAGCACAATTGCATACATATTACACTGAACACTGGCAGGCCCTGTTAGATAGAGAACATCTATTATTTGTCAAAGTCTTTTCATATCCCCTCTTCTGAATGATTTTTTATACACTTATCAATTTATATCACCTAGTTAGGAAACTGAGGAACTGGATTTTCCTATACAATTTTTCTAAGGTAAGCTATAGAATTGTCAGTCACTAAAAGAACATAGTAATTTGTTCAAAATGAAAACTAACAGTGTGTGATGCAGGTACTGCTTACATTATGAAAATAATGTTCTGAATTACTGAAAAGTTGAATCAGAATAACCTGTAAGCTTTTTAATTATAATATTACACTAAGCTGAGCATTTAGATATTTAACATTTAGCAGGTTTATATTAAGTCCTTGGAGTTCCTAATGTTCACTAAGCAACTGTGATACTTCATTCAGAAATTGAAAATATACCTTAGATTTATATTTCCAAGTTTATCAAGTATTTAAACATTATATTCATTGTTAACATCGACTACACTTGGTGCTATGTTCACTGCTTTTTTAAAACAATCACACTGGAATGTCCCACTAGAGGAGAATGATTGTACCACATGTCCTGTGGAAAGATGGTAGAATGGCAGAATCGAGGGCCTGGAGCTGTGGCCTCCTGGCTGAAGTTCTATCCTTGAACGTGCTGAGATCCCATATGTGTGATGGTTCTAATCCTGACAGCCACACTTCCCATCATCCTTATCTTAATCTTTTCCCCATTTCCTTCTCCAGAGAATAAAATATTCACAACTAGCAGCTATGGATGAACACAGTGGTTGGTACTAGCTGGCATACCAACATCCTACAGAAGAATATCTATCCTGAGTCCCAGCAAACCTGTTTCTGGTCCAGCTTCCTGCTAATGCACATCCTTGGAGAGAGCAGGTGATAGCTCAAGAACGTGGATGCCTACCACCTACAGGGGAGACCTGAGTTGAGTTCACTGTTCCTTGGGCTGGCTCAGCTGCAGCTATTGTGAGCATTGCAAAGTAAACCAGCACGTGCAAGATCTCCATCTCCACTTCTGTGCCTTTCCATCTTTCAAACAAAATGAAAAATAAATAAGTATTTGAAGCAATAGTAAACTCATGAAGTAAGAAGGGAAAAACACATTCCTATTTTAATCCATAATACCTATGTCTGATTTGCACATATGATTTTTAGTTTTTCTTGGGGTCCTATATAAGTGTTTCACTGAAAAATGTATGTTTGCCAAAACTGAAAATTGATTTTGAGTGACATTCATCCTTTACACATATAAAGGCAAACAGTAGTATTAAGACTACTATCTCATCTGTTAGTACCAGACCCTCAGCATGGTTATGGATTCTTTTTTTTTAGTATCTTTTATCATTATTATTATTTTTTTTATTATTATTATTTTTATTATTATTATCTTTAAGTCATTAATTACATTGTATTATGTGACACAGTTTCGTAGGTACTTGGATTCTCCCCACCCCTCCCCAAACCCTCCCACCATGGATGGTTATGGATTCTTAACACCTACATCATGTTATAGCTGAGAATTATTTCCATGATGCATTCATTTTTGCCTGCGTAACCAGGGAATTATATTTAGAGCATTTGTTTTGTGTGCTTATAAAACCCATGTCATTACAGTAAATATCTGGAGTAGCCACATTGTTCTACAGGGTGCCTTCGTAAATGGTGACATAGAGGGAGTGATGATTTGCTAAGCATTCGGTGTGAGAGAAGGTGGATTTGGAAGATGAATGGCACACGCACGTCAGAGAAGCAGTTAGTTGAGCCACAGGGTTAGGCTCCATCTTGGCCACTTTATTCACATACGTTCAGCTGAAAAAAAGGGCGTTCCTCTTCCCATTAGTCATCTCATACAATCCTCCATTTTCTACAGTTAAAATTTAAAAAGTTAAGTCTTTGTGTTCCCAATTTTCTTTTATAATTGTTGATATCTTTGTGATCCCTTGGCCTGATTTTTCCCAGAAACAGTTCCTAATGGAGTCATTGGACATCTCAAAGCTGCCTCACTCACTACACGTGCATTGGCACCTTCTGCTTCTCTTATACTATGCTTGATTATTATTGGTATTCATGATATTTTTGTGGCACAGGGATTCCCTCTCTTCCTCACCTCTGCCCCTTGCTCCTGCCATTGGGATTCCTGTTTCTGGAAATGCCATTTGCTGTGAAAGTTTGAGTTCATTCCAAGTTTATCTCCATACCTACGTATTAATTCACTTCTACTTTTAATTTTCTTTTATAATTATCTTATCCTTGTATATGGTTTCAATGATAATTCTGAACATGTAAGCTTCTCAGTCTCTCTCTAGCCAGCCTGCTTAATCAGTTTCTGGCTCATAACATGAAAGTTCTTACAACTCAAGACATAAACATGCAACTTCATGAATTCTCCTTTACCTGTACCTGTATCAAACATTTCTTATAAGCCTTATACACTTCAGAATATGACAGGAAAAAGTGCCATCCACAATTTTGTTTACCTTAGGCAGAAATAAAACTTATTTTGATACTCATCTTTTGTTTTGTATGAAATTATCATTAGGTTCTGTTGTTTTGTCTCGTAAATGTATTTTCAATTCCACTATCACTCTGCAAAGCCCAAGGGAAAAAAAATCAGCCTCACTCCTTGACTAACTTTACTGTAACTGCCCACAAGTTGTTCGAACATATTCAATCTTGTTCCTTGCCAGTCCCATTCCAATACAGCCTAAGTCCCTTCCTTCTTTCAGCCCATTAAGACTGCCAGATAAATGTTTTCATATTATATGACACCAAATTACTTCTTGCAATTTTTTGTATTGCATTTCATTATTTATAGGTTAAAGTCCAAATTCTCAAACATCTTGTCATAATTCAAGAATCCATTATGATACACAATAGAATGGATATGGTGGAACAGTAGAGGCAGATGAGCCTAGCATATCTAAGATTAATAATTGGAAATCTTGTAGTGCTGTTGGTAGAAACAGGAAGGTAAAAGGAGGAACCAATTTACATTAGAGAAGAGCATATAATTGAATTGCAAGAGAGATGGTGAGTTTGGGGCTGTTGCGATGGTTCAACTGGCTAATCCTTCAATCTCTAAGTGCCAGCATGCCATATAAGCTCAGCTTTGTGTTCCAGATGCTGCACTTCAAATGGAGTGCGCTGCTAATGACTTGGGAAAGAAGTAGAGAGTGGCCCAAAGCCTTGGGACCTCATGCTGACCCAGGCGAGACTCCTGAATCCTGGCTTCAGATCTACTCAGATGTGTCCTCTGTGACTATTTGGGGAGTGAACATGTGGATGTAAGACCTTTCTCTCTGTTTCTCCTTCTCTCTGTAAATCTTCCTTCAGCCCCTTCCCCCCCAAAAAATGATCAAGCCTTGAAATAAAAGAGAGAGCAAAAGATGGTGCAGTTAGGTTGGAGGTAAATTGAGCCACGTAGTAGTAGCTCATAAGGTTTTTCCTTCAATGGGTGTGAAATTTATCTAAATAAGACGTTATAGGGGAGATTTTTTTTTCTGCTAAAGATCAGTCGAAAAATTATAACATTTGCTATACAAAATTATCAACATATAAATTATCCTACCATAGATTTCTTTAGCCTAAACTGTATAATTTGATGAGCACTATATGAACTGCAAGCTGTGTCCCTGAAATAAAAGACTCCTTCAACTTCATTTTATTTCTACCTACTATTCCAATTCCTTTCCTTTCAAGATTTTTGTATTAAAACTACATTAAATTTTTTTTGGCTTTTCCTTTAGGAACGGTTTTCAAATTTCAGTGCTTAACAATTGAAATTGAACCATGGTTATACTTGTAGAAATTTACTATAATATGAATTGTATTAAAACCATTCTCTGAAAAAAATAATAACTTAATAAACTCAATGCTTAGGTAACTGGTACAATTACCTCTCTGCGATGTAGTTCTAAACTGATGATGAGATGAAAAATTTCTTCTGGAACCAAAAAAATTGGAAACACAAACATCCTCGATTTCCTTGAAAACATTTTTTTGTTACTAACCTATATAGGTACGTGTCCAAAATGCTTGATTTGACAATCAGATTGTAGTTGTGGGCAAATAAACCAAATGGTTTCTGTCAGATAATTAAATTGGATTTAAAGGATACTTTTTGTAAGTGAGGTTCTTTTGGCATTGTAATAAAAGCAGACAAAACAAAATAACAAATACAACCATCACACATTTCCCTTTCTATCGAGATTTTTACCAGTATATTTTACTCACAGTCAATGTGAGAGAGCTTAAGCACTGTTTACTTTTTGAAAAATACCAAGGCATAACATGAGAAAGTGTATCAGAAATTGAGATGAGAATTTATACACATAGCACCCACAGAAATCTAATTTAATCAAATATTTAAAGAGGTAATAATTAATTTTTAAAGAATGAAGTGAACCATAACCAGGAAGAAATGTTATTGTTTATTTTTAATGCCAGAAGAATATTCCTGATGCAATTTTAATATTTCATGAAGATAGTAGCTCTCATATTGTGGGTCTTATCCCAGGTTTTATGTTTGATGATATATACTTTTTCTTCTTTGAAAAAAATGTTGAATTTTATTGCCTACCAGTGGTGGATGATGGGAGGTGATTTTTTGCTTTGCATTTGATTATGTTCTATTATTATTATATTACTAGAACTTAGTCAAAGAAATTATAAAAAAATAAATTGGTTTGCATTAGAAATAAAACCTATATCATGCACAGTGTTGTATCATTTGTGGAGATTTAACAGAAAATCCTTTGCTAAAGAATTTTCTTCAACATTTTTCATAATCTAGATAGCTTTCAGTATGTAAAATAAAATAAGTTTTTTTTTTCATTTCTCATCAGTTTCAAAACTGCATTTCTTCTCCCTTTGCATTTGCCTCTGAATTGGGGTGGGGGCATATACTTAAATTACTTTCATCTCAGCCGTGGTTAAAAGCATAAGATACTTCGGTTGGATATTCGATGCACTTCGTAAGAAACAATTTGGAATGCTCACATCTGTTATCAGGGTGATGAGGTTTGAATTTCAGCTGCATTTTCAATTCAAGTTTCCTGTTAATATACACTTAGGGGGTCAGCAGTTGATTCAGGTAGTTGGTTTCCTGCTGCTCTCATGGGAGACCCACATGGACTTTCTCTTTGATTTGGCCTCATCCAGCTACAGTTTTATTTCAGGAATGATCTGGCAGTGGTAAATCCCTCTCTGTTTCTGTTTCTATTTTTGTTTCTCCAGCTCTCTATCTTTCAAATAAAAATGGGAACACATTTTTAAAAGTCTAAACTATTAAAAATAGAAAGAATATACACATGAACATGTGTGGAAACAAAATTTCTCAGAAGGATGCGTGGTAAATCAACGTTTTGAAAAAATTCATCATAAGAAGTATAAAGAAAAACTCCAAAGCTTGAAGGATAAAAACAACAAACATAAACATTTGAGTTGTAAGATGAAACAGTTTGCAGATAGAGAATGACACTCATTTTAAGAGTTCACTTTTATTTGGGTTTTTGCACATTGGGTAGCTGTCCCCAGCTTGTGACTTTTCTTTCACCAATGGACTGTTTTTATTCTACCAGAACTTAACACTTAGTCGTCTGTGACTTTCCTTGCTGTTCTTAGCCTTGTTTTCACTAACTCACAGATCCCTATTTTATTCAGAGACATGCTATTATTTAAGAAAGAAGTGGTAAAACTGTGAGAATAGTCTTGCCTCAGTAGTGGGGAATAATTAGTAGAAGTCTGGGCACTTTTCTGGTCTTGGCTAACAAACCTTAAACACAAAACTTGAAAGGCTCAAAATGAGCAGTGACTCAGAATATATCCTGAGTATACATGTATGAATACACGAAGTATCCAGCACCCAGAAAATGAGGAAGCACAAACCATCTCATCAAATAACAGTAAAAAAATATATGATACCCAAAAACCTAGAAATAAACAAACTGTATGGTGGGAACTAATCAAAATGACTTAAAACTCATTGAGATGATAAATTAACAAAGACATTGAAACTACTGCTATAGCTGTTTTCAAACATCTGAAAAATAAAGATATAAGTTACAAACCTCCAAATAGTCTTTAAAACAGTAACACCAAGACTATAGCTAAAAATCAAAATAAAAGGGAGCAGCTACATAAAAACAGCTACAGAATAAGGGGAAAAAAGGCATTTTTTGTTGTTGTTAAACCAACATTTACAAGGGTTCAACCTAAAAGTAATTCAATCAAAACAGAATCAGACAAAAATACTATATCTGACCATTAATAAATAAGGATCTTGTCTAAGGAGAAAACAGCAATATAATACAAGAATATGCTACTGGCAAGCTGAGTTTGGCTGGTTAGTTTGTCTTTTTTTTTTTTTGTAAGGAATGGGAAACAGCGTGGAGTTGTTCACAGATGTTCTCGTGCAGTGGGTGAGGTATTCAGGGTGCTTGCCTTCTGTATCGACACACTGGTTTGTGTCTCAGCTGCTTTTTCTTCTTACCGAATTCAGCTTTTTATTCAGTTTCCTGCTAATGACCCTGAGAAGCAGAAATAAACATAGGAGACCCAGATGAAATTTCTTGCTCTTTCCTTCAGCTTGGTCTAGCCCCAGCTGTTCGCAAACATTCAAGGTTAAATACCACATGTTTGCTCTAATCTAAGATGAAAAGATAACAATTTGGAAGATAGTACCTGTATATTATAATATTATTGCAATCTCTAACAACCTGTATCCAATGCAATAAGATAATACGATATAATCTATAAACCAACAATTAATGTCAGACTACTTAAGATCTGCATCGAAAAACTGTAAAACCTAATACACCCTCAATACGCTATGTTAATCTGTAATGGGGAGGGAATGCAGGGACGTCTTTCAAAACCATAAAAAGAGTGAGGAAAAGTACAATATAGCCTATCAAGATCAAATCTGGTAATTCATAGACAACAGACTCAAAGCGGCACTAAACAACAATAAAACTACTATACCAATGCATGAGGGGGGAATCGGGTGCGATCCTGACAACCTCTTAACAGGAGATCATGTGCGTGGAGCGGGGGGGGGCACTCCAGAGTGGAGCAGGTGGTAAGGAGGAAGCTTGGATCCCAACCATGAAGACTCCCAGACCTTCACCACAGACTATTAATACGAGCAACAAGGACTATATCCCAACTGCCAAGGAGGCCACAGGGAATTGGATGCCCTTGGAGGCCGAGAACTCTGAGGTCACCCACCCCCAACCAGAGCTTCCGCAGGGGATGGAAGAAGTCCAAACACTACCATGCAGAACCAACGTCATTGGAAAGACAACCAGAAGCCCTGAGCGGTCCACAGAAACAGAAGTACAATAAACGTACCCCGGGACCAGGGAGGAGAGCTTTCTCTGGTCCGAGCCTGGCTCCAGTTCTGGACCCCCATTCTCCCTCGCAATGACCATCAGGATCGCTCCAAAAACCCCTCATAGCAAACAAACAATCATACAAACTAAAAAAAAACTAAAATAAATAGAAAAACAACAAAAATACAAAGAATATATATTTAGAGTAGAATGATAAAAAGAACAGCCTTTGTGTAGACAGATAACATGAAACTGAATGATAATTGTGCAACAGTAGGAAAGTCATGAAAACTAATGAATTAGTACAGCAAAATCATAGGATTGTATAAATGCAATTATAATTCCTTAAGTAACAAAATATTGGAAAGTTAAGTCCAAAAAGACCTTTGTAATAGTTTATTACTGTGAAACTCTCAGAGCTAAATCTCACAAATGGCAAAGAAGATCTTCATGCTGTACTGTACAAAACACTGTTAAGTATATAGACAGAGATATCACAAACATTCATAGGTCATGATACAGCTGGGTCTAAGATTCATGTTTTCAACACCAGAAAGAATATAACAATAACACACTATTATACACTGGCACGGTGGGTTAATCCACTGTCCACAATGATGGTATCCCATGCAAGCACCATTTATATTTTTGACTGCTATGCTTCTTTTTTATTTTTATTTTTTAAAAAGTATTTTTATTTTGGATTTTTGAATTATGCAGTACAATTTCATATTGACTGGGATTCCCCCCCCCAAAAAAACTCCCACCCCGGGCAGATTTTCCCTGTTTTGCTACAACAGCATAGTTCTTTGTAAGGAATCATAATACCATCAGTCTCTTATTTAAATGTACCCCGACATTGCTGGTATAGGCAATGTCAGACAGTCCAGCATCCCACTGTCTACACATTTCCAAGAGTTCCATTGGGAATCCATCTTTTGTCTGGAAGCAGGAAAGATATGCTTCAAATCCAGTTTCCTGCTTATATACTTGAGAGGGTAGCAGAAGCTCACCCAACTATTGGGTCCCTACCAACCATGTGGAGGACCTGGATGAAGTTCTAGGCTACTAGCTTTGGATTGGCCATTAGCAGAGAAAAACAAGCCCGTTAAAGATATGTCTCTCCCTTTTTACTTTTTCCCTGAAACTCTACCTTTCAAATGGAGAAACAAATCCTCAAGAAATTAGTTTGAGGATAACACCTATGTAAAGGTAGATAGAGAATCAAGGTTTATTTGCATGCAAGGGAAGAATATAGGGTTACACAAGAGTTAGAGGTCCTTCTTGGGGACCTCAGTGTTGTTGTGGAGACGCGGGGTTGGTGTCTGGAATAGAGTTTGATTGAATGTGCAACTAGGGTAGAGACTGAGTGCTATATAATTCCTTGTCCCCAGTTTTGTTTTCAGGGAGTAGAGGTATCTTGTAAGTCTCATGACATCAGGTATAGATTGGAAATGGAAGTGTTTGCCCTGGTAATTTTATTTTAACATTATTCTTAGTTAAAGTTCATTGCATGGTCATAGCCTACAATCAGATTGATAACATTTATCTGGTGCCAGATGTAAGCTTCTGTTGCTTAGCACGTGGAGTGAGGATTGGGAGCTTGGGTGGTAATGTAATTTATTCCTCACTCACAGACATCATCAGGTATGATTATTGTTAGACATCCTATTTGCAAATACGAAGACAGAAAAAAAATCACTTATTTATCCCTGTCCACCCTAAAACCTAAAAAATAAACAGAAAATGACTTTAATTACAGGATTAGATTGGTGGTTTTTTCCAAATATTATGATCAAGGATCTAGTGATCAGAGTCAAAAATTCAGTTGTATTATAGTAGTGAAATCAGATTAACCAGTTAACCCAAACACATTGCTCCTAATCGAATTTAACAATAAGACACGAATCTAGGACCTCTAATACTTAAAGTTGGTTTTGTATAAATAACATTTATTTTCTGTGCCCTATAATACAAATGTCTTATACTACAAATAAAACAAAGAAGAAAATATCTATGTGAGAAAAGGTATGGAGAGTAGAAGGTATGCTATTAATAATTATGTAAAGCTATTCTTGTATTTTACATACAAGAATGATATTTTGGGAAACAGTAAAATTTTATAATCAAATATACTCAATTAAATTATGCAACAAGAAGGATTAATTCCAGTTTAAAATATGTAATGTAAAAAATGAAGGAAAGGCCTTGCAGGCTGACTGCTTCCCCATAGTTTTCTTGGAGGCCTTGTGCTCTAATCAGGATTTCGAGCCCTTCAGTTGCTGAACTAGCAAGCTGTTTGTAAGTTACATGTGGTACTAACTGAAAATGCAGACTTTGCAAGACTTTCCAAGAATTTCGAAATGGCACAAAAGGAAATATTAAGTATATCCTTTGGTAAAGGTATGATGGGGCAGACACATTCAATCGCACAGTAAATTTGTTCAGAAAAAGAGCAGCACAAGCAATCAAGATAACCAATGTTACCACATCACCCCCAGAGAAAGGTATTGAAAATCCTTGCCTCCATCTTTGCTAGAGATAAACTCATCACTTCACAGCTCAAGCCATCCAAAATAGAAAATGCTTGATTCTTACTCTCTCACAAACAGTATTTCAACACGCCTTGTAAAGAAAGCATTTTTTTCAATGGTCAGAGAAGCCACCTGCTACCTTCACCGTCTTTCCCGCCTCAGAAATCCTTCAAACCATTCCATATACCCCATGAAATTAGATGCATTAAATTTATTTCACAAGATCTTCATAATAGCTTTGGAGTTACAACTTAGCAAAGTAATAAAAGTAACTTCTGACTTGGAAACATTCCTTTCCATTTGGAAATATCACAGTCAGGGAAATTATTTTTTTGGGGGAAAAAGGAGGTGAATAATCATCTCTGTCAAATGTAAGAAAAATGAATTGTCAATAAAATAGCATAATGATGAAGACGAAAGATGCATGCCTGAGTGTGCCAGGGCCTGTGGAGCAAGGGCCTTCTGGAAGTTGGGAATGATTGGATTCTCGAATCTCTTTTGTTGTACATGGAGCTTCCTGTTTCCTTGCTTGACATAGTATGTTATTAAACATTTTCAGCTGGAGCATCATTATTCTTCATGAAGAATTTAAAGAAGATCTTAACTTGAGCTGATTGCAAGAGGACTCAAGCTGTGCCATGTGGTATAAAAATATCATCAGTCTTATGCCACTGGCACATTCAAACACCTAGTGGGATAAGCCAGGCATCGATGTTCAAGGTTTTATATAAGGTAACCAGCTGCTTTGGTCAGACAGTTAATTAAATATGTTAATTTTCCATACAACGAACAGTAGCGACAACAGATCAAAGAGGGATTTTATGACATTTCTGGGTTCCCGCTTATACCCAGGACAATGGACTGTGCCCACATTGTCGACTAAACTCCTTGTGGAGCGATGCTCCCTTTTCCCGTTAGAAACAACCATGTTCTATGACACTGCAAGTATTGTACATACTTTGGTATCACGTTAACCATTGCCAACTGTCACCAGTCCAGTTTTGAAAGGCTATTTGGTTCTGATCCCATTGCTGGTGTTGGTTAGCAAATATTACAAATCATGCTGAAGGTGGGAAATAGCTCTCTCTCCATTTGTGTCATTCTAAGTTGGCATTTATATTTCATCTTTGTGAAGTAGATGGGCATATATTGTAAATCACTGTAAGAGCAATGGTTGGCGTCTACTCAAGGCAGTTAGAAGGACTAAAAGATATTTCTAGATGGTGTTATGAGATAATCACATGGAGCGTGCGGGACAGATTTCACTGTTTTAACAACGCATCACTTCAATGTCCGTTCTGGCAGCATGTGACCTTATGAAAGAAAGAAAATGTTCTTGTATTAATTTGTGAAAAATAGTCACCATATTTTCGTAGTGATTTTAACAGTGATGGGAACATTTATCAAATGCTGGAGATCTCATAGAGTCTGAGCATTGTTCAAGAAACTTCATGCATTTTGTGATGTCATAATTGTTTCTCATGATCACATACATTGTGCCTAAATGAAAGGTTTAGGAAACCTGTACTATGCAAGTCAGTATTTAGTGATTAGTATTTTGAGAGAAATATTATCAACCTACATATTTCTCAGAAAATGTTAAATTGCTCACCATTGTTGATTAGATAATCATCTTCAAAATACATATTTTTAAAGTTCAGCATAAACATTTTAAAGGAGGGAGATGATGATCTCACCCATGAGTTGGTGATCATTTAAAACCATTTTTCTGTCACTATACCTGAATGTAAAGTTAAGTAGTAGGAATGGTTGATGGAACATTTTTTTTTATTTGCCAATGAGTTTTCATTTTCTCATTTGTAGAATGAGACACATGAGGAACTAAATTTTGATATTGGGATTTGAGGAACTGTGATGAAATAATAGCATTCCAATCCAGCAACAAGCAGCTGATGATACTTATGTATCCCAAGTGTTCAAAATGCTCTGTATGGATGGATGTGATGCAACATATGTGAGCATAACTAGAGAATTACAGAGTAATAAGATACGTCTAAGGTTGATTTGTGATTCTGCCTTATGATTTATAATTTATTCTTTCAATAAATAATATGATTTTGACTATTTTATAAACCTCAGAAGAATTTTTAAGAGTATTCCTTGAATATGTACATTGAGGGTCAGCAATAGCAGGGGAGAATGCTACTATAGAACTAAAGATAGACTATTTAGAACTCATTTCTCTGAGAAAGCAAATGTAATTTTTCCACCAAGTCAGAAATTTGAGTATTTTATAGCATTGTATGAGAAATGACTGTTGCTTCTACTACTGCTACTAATACTCATGTTGATGCTATACTATTGAAACTATTAAATTGATGCAAGAGGAAAATTGTACAACACAGTGTAGCCAAATGATGTGAATGGGAACTTTTGAGGATTGTAGAATCTTAGTGATGATTATTTAGATGAAGATTGAAAAGCAGAGCCAGGACCAATCTTGTAGCATAGAAAGTTAAGCCAGCATCGTATAGGAAACCACCATGCTATTGGACACAGGTTTGCGTTCAGTCGGCTCCACTTCCAATCTAGTTCCCTGCTAATAGCCTTGGAAAAGCAACAGAAGGTGTCCCATGTTTGTACTCCTACCTCCCACTTGAGACACTGCAAGAAGGAAGGTCCTAATTAGTGGCTATTGTAGTCATCTGGGAAGTTGAAGAACATGAAATACACTGTTTCTTTCTCTCTCTAATTACGGTTTTCAAAATAAATAAATAATTTTCAAAAATAGTGAAAAAATGATAATATTGTGGCAATAAGAGACAATGTAGGGTACAAAATGAATAAGTCTATCCATTGGTTTATGTGAATAAACTATAACAATACAAATTATAATGGATGATCCAAACTTAATAAAACTACATCAAAATAAAAGTGATGTACTTAAGAATTTTGGTTTGTCTACTTCTGCATATTTTTTTTCTGCTGAGTGCAAATCAGAGATAGAAGAGATAATATTTTATTACCTAAAAGATTTATTTATTTATAAATAAGAGTCACTTGGGCTGGCATTGTGGTGTAGTGGATTGAGACAGTTTAGGCAATTCTGGCAGCCCGTATTGGCACTAGTTTGTCTTGGCTATTCCACTTCCATTCTAGCCCCGTGCTCATGCACCTTAGAAAGTAGTGGAAGATGTGCTAAGACCGTGAGTGGCTAAATCTACACGAGAGAACCAGATGTAATTCCAGACTTCTGACTTTGCACTGAGCCATCTCTATCCAACTGAGGCTATTTAGAGAGAACCAGCAGACGCAAGATCCCACCCCCTGCCCTGTCTCTCTTTCACCGTCTCTCTTTCATCTTTTTTTTTTTTTTAAACTGTAATCCCGTCTTTCAAATAAATAACTAAATAATCAAAAGTTGAAAGAAAAACAAGTGCAAAATTTCAGAGAGGACAACATGTTTTTAGGGGGCAGTTATCCTCCATCTGCTAGTCCACTCCTCAAATGTTCACCGTGGACAGAGGTTGACCCACACCAAAGCCAGGAGCCTGTAACTCCATCCATATTTTCTATGTAGGTAGTGGAGACTTATGCAGCTTGTCCACCTTCTACCTCCTCCCAGGTATGCCACAGTAAGTTGGATTAGAAACTTGAAATTTTCAGGCTACGATCCAGATACTCAGATATGGAATGCAGGTGTCCCAAAGGGCAACCCTACTTAGCGCTCTGCAACACCTGCTCTGAGAAACATCATCTTAAGAAATGGAAGTCACAAGTTGGCCTCTTATATCTCAGTTAAAATACAACTGGATTTTTCAGTTTATCAACTACTTGAGTATTTAATAAGCAATACTGATAAGCTGAAGTCCAAAGAAGAGAGTAAATGGTGAGATGAAGTGTAAAAGAAATATTTAAAAAGTCTGTATCTTGGATACATGACATTGTCCACAGCCCTGAATAGAGTTATAAGGATCACAAATTTGTAGTTTTTACTTATTTTCATAACAAAATTAACTAGTGATAATTATTATTATTGTAATTTTACAGATAAGTAAAGTGAATATTCAGCTATACATTGCTCAGAGTAATTGAGATAGCAGCTCATTTACCATGAGCAACTTAGGAAGATTACGGTTGTAAAAGTATATATTTTTTAATGATTTATGTATTTATTTGAAATGCAAAATGCAAAGTTAGAGAGAGAGAGAGAGAGAGAGAGAAAAGACACAATGAGATTTTCCAGTCTGCTGGTTCATTCCCCAAGTGGCCATCAAGGCCACAGTTGGGCTGTTTCAAAGCTTCTTCCTTGTCTCCCATTTGGGCCACCCTCCCTAACTTTCCTAAGCACATCACCAAGGAAGTGGATCAGAAGTGGAGCAGCCTGGGTTCAACCTGGGACTCATGTGGGATTTTGGCAAGGCGGTAGTTTTATTTACTATGCCATAGCAGCACCTTCAAAGTATACACAGCTTTGATAGAGAAATTGTAGGGTCAAATATGTTGCCAAATGTATTTACTCTCAGATTTTGTTCTTGTACATACATCCATCCTTTCAGCCTCAAAATTTGAAGAATTTATTTATAATTGCACATCATATGCACTAATAGATATTATTATATAGTATTATATGCAACAGTACATTTAAATAATTTCATTTTAACTAGATAGCAGTTACAAGCTTGGGAGGGGTGGGTACTGACCTTTGGCCAACTGACTTACAGTGATTCCCATTGTCTATTCAAAGTTTGCTAAATTGTTAGCACACCTCAAAGAACCCCCTTCTTTTATTTTACTCAGGTTTTATTTGAAAGGCTGCAGATGAGCAGGAATCCAAGGTAAAAATGTATCATGTGAGGTCTGGGTAGGGATGCTGCTAATGCAGTGTTTTTGAGTTATCTCCTTTGGAGCATTACTGTGCTCACCAACCAGGAAGCTCAACTGAATCACATATTGTGGAATTTTTATTGCTCTTGCATTATAGAGTCAATATCATTTAAAGCATTGGCTTTGTGTTTGAACCCAATCACCAATTTTCTTCCCCATTATGCAGAGCTGACTCAAAGTCCCAATGCTCTAATCAGATGCCTGGTCCTTCTGGTGAAAATCTCTTATCCTGAAACTTTCTCAAGCTCCCCCTTCTCAACAGCCCTACAAGTCACCTCATAAAAGCCACCATAAGAGATACTTCAATCCCTCAGGAAATTCCAAGAATTTTTGAAGCTCTGGGACAGCAACCAGGATTTAAAAAAATAACAATAAAAAATAAAACTAGATATATGTTTTATTTTAGTATATGATTTTTCATTCTAACAGCTTATTGTAGATTACTGGCCAAATATCAGATCTTCACACAAATGCAATTAAACTTTAAGGATATATTCAGCAGATTTGTAATGATTTTGGTAAATCATAGGGGAAATTTACACTAATATGTTTATTTTTATCCTATCAGAAAAACACAGAGAGAGAGAGAGAGAGAGACTGAGAGATATCTTCCATTCACTGGTTCACTTCCCAAATGCTCACAGTAGCAGAACTGTATAAAGCCCAAATCAGGAATCAAGCACTCAGTCCACATCTGCTAAGAAGATGGCAGGGACTCAAGTACTTGAGCCATCATTTACAAGCTAATCAATCAAAAACATCTTCATGTGTTTGTATGAAGCTGAAATGAACAGCAGAACTCTGATCCAAACCCAGACACTTCCAAACAACTTGACTATACTAAAGGCCTGTCCTGGAAATTCATCTTTAAAAATATTTGTATCTGGGTTAAGAAGTCTAGTAAGTGTAAAGTTCCTGAATGAAGAAGTGTTCACTACAAGCAGTGGAGAACCAAGGGTATTCTTCCTGTGTAAACACACAACAGTTGTGATGCAAATGCTAAAATGACAGGTAGAGGGAGGAGTAGAACTGTGTTCATAGTCCTGAAATGACATCTTTTGGATAAGTTTTCCTACCAAGGAAGAAACAAATGCTGGTATTTTGACAAAGAGGAGTTTATAAACCCTAGAGAAAACTCATCTCTTTGGCAAAGAAGAAAAGATGAGAGGGGGTGGGGACACAGAGCCAAATCAAGAATTTCTGTAGGAAAATCAGCCAATGCACAACAGCATTGCTCAGGAATTCCATCACGTGTATTTTAGTGGCAGAAAAAAGTGGGTAGCAACTTGGGACATTTGTAACTTTTCTTAACATACCATAAAAATAATATAAACTAATAAAAACTATTTTAAATAATTTCAATTTTTTAAGGGAGATGAGGAATACAAGAAATAAAAGCAGATATTTATGTCATGGGAATTCATAATCGCACTCAGAAACTGAACCTGAGTGATTTAAGCCACCCACCCAGAGTTTGAATGTTTGTAACTATTACTCATAGCTGAGGGAGGAGGTCAAGAGCAGGGTTCCTCTGCTGAGCATCACAGAGGCCACAAAAGAGGTGACGCTACCTTGTGATACATGCTGTATCTTTATTGGCAAGTTCCTTTTTAACTGACTGCACTTTCTTCCGTGTCATCATGCTACTGCAAAGGTTTCAATATCCATCCAATAAGTGATGAACACACTGCACAATCGCAGCCACATGGACTGTGCAAGTGCATTTTCATATTATTAGCATGTTGCCAACTTGCAACTCTTTGCAGCTTGAGTAAATGTTTTGACAAGAAGAGACAGCAAGGACAAATAAGAAGTAGCGGTCTTGAAGAAACTCAGCCCCAGTTCTAACAGCTTTAAAGTCTTAAGATTGTTTTCACTGGGGCAGCACCAGATAAATTGCTCTTATATGTGCATGCAAGAGACTAAAATTCCTTTTAAAGTTTATAATTTCTCATGGGAAAACACAACATAAAAGTTACTTTTACTCATAGAAAAACAAAACCATATTTTCCTGTCAACCTTTGCTGTTGGGAATTTCAAACTTTTTGCATTTTTTTCCTGTGATTCTTAGCTGGCCCAAGGGACAGGCATTTACAACATAATTTACTTTCAACGTGTCTCTGTAAATCATTGTAATACTCTATTGCTCATGGACAGAAAAAAAAAAAGAAAAGAGAACAGTCCCCACGGGATTCTATGTCCCACTTTCCCTAGACTGCACAGCTCAAACAAAAACAGGAACTTTCCCTTTTAATGTCCAGCCTCAAAGATCAACACATGCACACAAGAAACATGCAATGCATATAGGTAAATTGAGAACCTAAAAGCAATTTTCCAGGGCAAAGATGATTCTTGGGGTTATTGGGATTGGAGATATTTGCTATAGGTGATGCAAAGATTGTAGAAATGCACAAATCACTCCAGAGCAGGTGGATTGCATTCAGCGGAATGACTTCAGTATTTTTCCATGCAAAGCCTAAGGATCCATGAACACATTTTTGCTAAGCCATATTACTATCAAGGACCATTCAGTTTTATATGAGAATTTGATGACTTATACACTGGTTGAACCTTCACCTTTTACAACTTTAATGGGGATTTATTAGCTATTTCACACTATGTAAATTTGAATCTAGGTCAGAGGAAGAAAAAAATTTGGGCATATCTAGGCCCCAAAAGCAACCTGAAAGTGATACATCTTAACCATAGAAAGGGAAAAAAAAATCAAAATGAAACAGTTGGTTAAAACTACTCAGCCATCTGAGATTTGAAGACAACATGCCAAACTGGGGCTCGGTATATACCACTTGAACTCAAATACAGGTAACTAGAATCTGATTCCTACACAACATCTGCAAATTAAGGAGTTAAAATATTGTCGAAACATGCTTCTGTTAACTGTCCATAACAGGAAATATAACCCAGGTGGGTTTGATATTTACAAGATTAAAGCTTATGTCGACCATCAAATACTGACCACATCAAAGCTGCTTTAATGAGGCTATGGGAGATAATGAATGAATGTTGCTAATTCACTACAGAAGAGACAGCCTGGCCTTCATTTGACCTCTTTGCCGCCAGGTATCTTACACAATATTTCAGTTCTACAGAAAGCCAAAGTGAGATGCTCCTTAGGGTAGAAACCAAATCCAGTGCTGAGCAGAATGGCATTGACTGGTGTGAGAGCCACGTGATTTATTTGTTTCCTCCCTGGAGTACTCAAGAATGACACTGTGTGCCGGATAAAAGTCATCCTCAGCCTGTTTCCTATAGTGCCCCCTCTATTGTTCAGTGCTATTATCCAAGGAAAGTAGCACCGTGTGAAATTGTGGGTGGAGAATGACTATGTAAAGATACTGATTACTTCTGTTTTAACTTAATCCTGAGTGAAGTTTAGAGGATTTGGAGCACCTGGTTATCTTTCAGATAAATCTGCTTAGGTGTCATACATTTGATAGATTTCATACATGGTCAGAGTAGAGATGTTGCATGCTAAGGATTCAAGCAGGCTTCAGCAGCTCACTGCTGCCAGTCTGCAATCTTCACCTGTTTTGCCAGGCAAAAAGAGCGCGGGGTAGATCTGCTTCAGGACAGAGGAGCTAGAGATGGCTTTTTCAGAATCAAAGACAAGTTTTCTTCTATGTAAAGATGGGCGCAGGAAGTTAGATTAGAGAAAAAGGGACAAGCCAGAGATACTCTCATCTATTTTGGTAACTGAGTGCAAAAAATATCAAATAATGGCAGATGAATGCAAGTGAGAAAATATTTTAGATTTTGCCTAATGTTACTAGAGTAAATAGATTGAAGTTACAGTGGTTATAACTTTCTTTCCCAGAAGAAAAGAAATGTCTAACAAAAATGCTGGGATTAAAGTGATTCTTGTGTTGGAAATGCTCCTCTCTTCAATAAGTTTATCAAGCCAGTTAATAGTCATGTTAAATAAACATTGTGATTGCCTAGTACACACACAGCTTCAGCATTTTACGGATATCCTTAGCTTAAAGCACTGACAAAAACTTATGCAAGAGGGGAAAATCCTCAAAATTATTTTCCAGTCCAGATTTATTTTGGCAGTCACTTTCAGGAAACTATGTAGCGTACCAAGTTTTGAGTATTGTATTTGGACACTAATCCAAAACTGTAGTCATCAGTTTACTGACAGCCATCTGCTTGGACACTACTCCCACCTCCTAATAAATAATGTTGAATTAAAATGGCAACAGATAACTTAGCAGTAAGGGGAAAAACGGTAATAGTACCATTAAATAATAGTCTCTTTAAACTTATATAAAGACTTAGGAGTCAAACTGTGAGCCTATTTCATTACTATCAAAACATAATTAAAGAAAATTACCAATGTTTCCCATCATGGTGAAGTCAATGAAAAAGTGATCTCCATACTTCTTTATTTCTTTATCTGTCCCTTCTCGTCCCATGGCTCACCTTGCTTTTTGGTAGATGAGTCCCCATGATCACATAAAAATGACTGTCCTCTGTCCTCATCTTACTTTACCTGTGCCATTTGATGGCAGGGGTAAGGTAGCAATTCCCTAAGAACTTGATTCCTTTGCCTCTTTGGTGTTTTCTTAATCCTGCCACCATGCATGAATGCACTCACATGATTTCCCAGGGCCCATGGCCAGCCTAGATTTCTTACTAGAGATACAGACCTATACAATGATAAGCAATGGCTTTCAAGGTATTTTTCTTTAAAGGATTCACAGAAATTCTCAAAGAGAAATCAGGCGTAACTTTTCCACCCCCTCACCCCCATACGGCTCTCACCAAACCTGCCTACGTGCGTCTAGTCTTGTCAGAATCTCAGGGGAAACAGCCACCATCTAGCTCATTGATGATAATCAAAGATACAGATTTATTTCTCCTTCTTTCTTCATTTTCATAATTGAACCAGGCTTCATGTCCTGAAGATTTGGTTGCAAGTAACTGAAGTCACAATAGAAACTTGCTTTAGAAAAATAGCAAAAATAAGTAAAAAATAATTGAGCTTGCTTGCCTCATAAAGATCAAATCTGATCTAAGCTTCGTTTATGCTGCTGTTGCATCTTGGGGGTTCTACCTCTGAGCTCTGCCTGCTTCTGCTTTGTTTCCGCCGTTGCTATATTTTCATTTCAAGGTGACCAGAGAGCTGCTGACACTCCTATCCTCATAGTCCGTCCTTGCACTGATTTCACCTCAACTGAAGAAACCCTCCCTCCAAAGTTTCACACAAAATCCTGAGACTCTCATGTTATTTCTGGCCTGCAATATACTGTCTGCTCCTAAGATGTGTGGATAGGGGAAGCACCTATCGGAATGTCCAGGTCACAATTATACAACCAGATCTAGGACCCAGCAGAGGCCAAAACTTTTTCAAGATCTAAGAATAAGAATGATGGAGGATTAGTAACACAGAAACTCAGACAGAAGTGAATCTTAGCAGGATTTTCTAATATGCATTTTCCCCTAAGGATCAACTGAAATGTAGAAACAAAAGTAAAAGTGTGAGTGAGTTAAACTATAACCTTGATATAACTTTACACTGTAGGAATTAGCGAAAAGTGGGCATCCTTTGAAAGTCATCTAAAAAGTCTGGTTATCATGAGGTCCCATTGGAATGATTCTGTCTGTTTTTATCTCCTGAGGTAGCACTGATTTTTATGTATAGCAAATCTTAATGCTTTCACTGTTTCCAAATGAATTCGAAATTTAAAAAAAAATAAGTAATTCATTAGCTTTTCCAAACTTAAAAAGGTTCATTTTAAAGTTTTTTTTCTTTTCTTTTCAGCAAAGGCAGAGAGAGGCAGGGGGAAAGGGAGAGAGAGAGAGACACAGAGAGAGCTCTTTCATACACTGTTTCACAACTTGTATGTCTAGGGCTTAGGGCCCAGGACAAGCAGATCCAGGTAACAATAGCTCAGAGAACTAACTGCTCAGAGCCATTTATGGATTACTGGTCATTTACTTGTAGTACCATTGAAAAAATGCAAGAGGGACAATTACTTGTCCTCGTGGCAGTAGGCCATGGGAAATAATTCTTTTGTGTCCCAGAGAGTGACTGGACACACACTTGAACATGCTTGTCCACCCATAACCATGTTTACCAATAGCTGCATCAACCAATAGCTTCATATATTCCACATATCCACAAGAAGCTGTGCCTGTACATACCCCTCACCCATTCCAGCTGCTTAAATGGGCTCACAGACCTGTCACAGAGCCAATTTGTTACATATCAGATTTTGGCAACTAGCAAAGCAGGTGGATCTGCTGGTTGCTACGACACTACTTAACATCGAAACATGGAAACATGGCATAACAGAGATAAAAAGGCAAAGGAAAAAAGGGGTGGAAACTTGATAACTTCACCTTTCCACGTTCATCACCACTACCTAAATGTCCGCAATAAAAGAGTTGGGCAAGGCTCAGCACTGTAGCCTAGTGGCTAAAGTCCTCACCTTATACGTGCAGGATCCCAAGTGGGTGCCGGTTCTAACCCCAGCTGCCCGCTTCCCATCCAGTTTGGGCCTGGAAAAACAGTCCAGGACAGTACAAAATTGTGGGACCTGCACCCACATGGAAGACCTGGAAAGTCTCTTGTGTTCTGGCTTCTGATAGGCGCAGTTCTGGCCCTTGTGGCCACTTGGCGAGTTAATCAATGGAGATACATTAGCAGGAAACTGAATCGCAAGCAAGTGCTAGTTTAACCCACTGTACCATTACATCTTCCATTTAAAAAAATAATACTAATTTGAAGAATGAAGCTCTGGAGTGACAGAAATCATTGAGATTATATTAAAAATTTCATATGGATTTTATTTACCAGCTGTTCCTTTGTAGAGAAAAGCAGAGGGGAGAAACCTAACTTGTAAAAAGAGGACTTAGTTGTGATGTGTGGAATAGTATGCTTCCCAGCATTTGCAGTGCACCTGTGTCAAGCACAGAGACACTGTCAGGTAGTCTTGAGATAAAGTTGGGGTTTAGTTAGTTTCAATAATCTAATGATGGCCTGTCACCTCACACTTCTCTGTCATATCTTTTGATTTAAGTCAATAGAAACACTCTGAATATGTAAACATGGAGAAGCATTCCTAATGGGCAGCAGTGCTATGTGCCTTTGCTCTCCCATTACATTTGTAACAGAAAGGCTTCTATCTGTTGTTCTAAAACGAGCCTTCAGAAACATCTGTGCTCCAAATTCACTTTAGAAGGGAAGAAAGACAGCTAGGAAGTGGGAGAAATCAAGTTAGATAGGTCTTCAATGAATATTCTGGCCAGTCTCACACGAGGGAATGGACTGTGGATCTGTCACTTTCATTGTTCAGTTTCATTTCTATTGTTTAGGCAATAGAAACCTTTAAAGGTTTTTGCATAATTAATTTCTCATTATCTTCATTTTAAAACTTTTGAATTAACATTAAAATACTGTACAGTTTGGGCCCAGCGGCGTGGCTTAGCCGCTGAAATCCTCGCCTTGAACGCCCCGGGATCCCATATGGGCACCGATTCTAGTCCCGGCAGCTCCACTTCTCATCCAGCTCCCTGCTTGTGGCCTGGGAAAGCAGTCGAGGACGGCCCAATGCATTGGGACACTGCACCCGTGTGGGAGACCCGGAAGAGGTTCCAGGTTCCCGGCTTCGGATCTGCGCGCACTGGCCTGTTGCGGCTCACTTGGGGAGTGAAACATCGGACGGAAGATCTTCCTCTCTGTCTCTCCTCCTCTGTGTATATCTGACTGTAATAAAATGAATAAATCTATTAAAAAAAGAAATATTGTACAGTTTATGGGGTACACTGCAATAGTTCAACATAGGCACAATCTTTGTTGATCAAACTAGTCAACTCAGATTTCTACTTGAATCTAACAAGCCATCCAACTCTGCACATGCAGCATATAGTGTGTTTATCATGGGATATAATGACCCATTATGCTCCGAACATCAGAACTTGTTACTGCTTGCGCTTATTATTTCACTACATTTTTATATTAACATGTGCTGGTGCATTTTTTTAGGGTGTAGTGTAATATTTTTTCCAATGTAGTCAAACAGCCTTTCCGTTTTTTTATGTCTCCTCTTGTTTGGAGACTACTGATTCCTTTCCCTAGCTCTTTGTACAGTATATACTACATGATTGTGAAATGGAATCACCCCACTATGTTGAATAACAGAACCTGTTAGTTATACCTGACTGTGTTTCAACATCTGACCTCCATTTTTTCACCTCCTCCCCCAGCGTCCCAGCCCACAAAAATCACAATTCCAAATTCAGATCTACTATTTTTACTTCCATCCATGAGGGAAAATATATATTATTTATACTTCTGTGTCTTATTTCACTTAACTAATAATTCTCATCTCCTTTCATTTAGCTGTACATATCAGGATTTCATTCTTTCTATCAGTGAATAATATTAATATTGCATGTGTATTTTCTTTTCGATTCCTTCAGACACATACAGATATACACCAGGAATTTCGATTTCTTCAGATGCATGCAGACACATCCCTAAAAGAGACATATCGGTGTCATATGGTAGTTTTAGTGTTTCTGAGAAACTGCCCTGTGACATGAGTTCTTGGTTTCACATCATCACTACCATTTCCTATTGCATCGTTACAGCCATTCTTGTCTGAAAACATCCTCACAAAACTATATGGGTACTTTATGACAGAGGTAGTAGATACCTAAAATTAAGATAACATTATTTTACCCTTCATATAAGCATCCTCATTTCCCTCCCCTTTTCTGTGTTGGTTAACAAGGATGTCTACGTTTGATAGTGTAACAGTCCTATTTTAATTCAACCAAATTCTCACGTAGAAATATCATTTTGGTTGTTATCTGAACTTTTTAATAATCATAATTATCATATGTATTTTAAATGTTAAAGCAAGAAAACATTTTTGTGCATTTTTGCATTGAATTTTAGAATTCTTTTACATAAAACGTAGACCTAGCCTTGGTATTGGCCATTAGTTATTAAGAAATAATATTTACACCATATATCATTTATTTATGATATATGAATGTTTTATGTGATGTGAAAGTAAGGTAGTTGCTTCCTGGTTTATGTGTATGACTAAATCCTACACGCTGCTGTGGCATATGGAGCACAGCACACTGTAAATGAGTAGGAAGAGTTCTTTAGGTCATGAATCCTTCCCCACCTCAACTCACTCATAATATATCTTTTCAAGAACTCTTTATATACCATTAAATAATTAAACAGAAAAATTGATTTATTTTCTCTTCTCTTATCTATAATGACCTTAAAAGAGGAATGTGAGAAAGGAAACAGAACGTTGATTCTGTGAATAATTATATATAACCTTTTACCATGGTTTACTGTAGTAAGAAAAGAGAGCTCAAATTTCTTCTTCCTTAGCAGGCCTCTTGGGGTGGAGAAAGCACTACACGCTGCTGCCGTAAAACATCCACTTGTTTTCAAAGATGCCAGAGTGTGCAGGCATATTTCCCACGTCTATATTAGTGGGAAATGTGTATGTTTGGGTATGTGCCTATGCTGTATTTAAATAATGCATCCTTTTAGGGAAGCCAATGATCAGGTAAGCCTTGGAGAGGCTTGCCTTTCACAGCAATTTGGCTCGCAGGATCCCCACTTTTCCTTTCATTATGATGTATAAATATCGGTCCAGGCATCTGTCAAACCTCTAGAAATCTCAAATTAATTAAATTTTCTATATATTTAGTAGTTGGTATTGTATTCTCTGAAGATTTGAAAATAACTAACTATACATAATTAGAACTCATTATATGAGTACTGTGAATAGCGTTAATACAGTTTATAACTTCCCATGGTTATGGAATTCTCCTGAATCTTTTTATTTGTTCTTCCTTAGAGTTTTATTAAAGTCATCTTATTAGGGTAAACCACTTTATCTTTGTTTTGGTTTTATATAAAGTTCACTCTTACTCACTCATGACAAATAGTACCTAAAAGTTGACTTTTTTCCTGTTCTTGTTGAGTTTCATTTTTTTAGTCACTCAATCATTTTGTAAATATTTATCGAGTATTCAAGCTTGAGATTCTGTCCTTATTGGTGCAAAGTTGTTGCCTGATATAGTTAACACTATAGCTTCTTCCTTAAAAAAAAAAAATATCCTGGGAAAAAAAACAATAAGTAAACAATGGCCCCAACATCTACTACTGATTTTTTTTTTTATTACCCTATAAAGCAACACTGTTTCTTCTACCCCAAGTTAATTTTCTTAAATTGTTTATTTGGATGTCTGCTAAGTTGTCGTGGCACCTTTTAGAAGCTCTTGGGATGGAAAACTCTATAAAGCCTTCGATTGCCATTACACTTTGCTTTCGTGTTTATTTTTCCCTAGTGAGTGGACCCACAAACCTATAATTATATGGAAACATCTTATGTTAGTTTGCTCGAGCTGCTATAAGAAAGGACCAAAAACTGAGTAAGTTAAAGAAATGTATGATTTCGAAGTTTGGAATGCTAGAAGTCAATGTGTCAAGAGGAAGAGTTCCTTTTGAGAGTAGTGAGGGAGACTATCCCATGCCTGTGCCTTAGGTTCTCATGGTTTTCTGGCACTTACCGTTTAAAACAGAAACACTTCCCTCTGCTTTCATGTTCCTATGGAATTCAAAGGGTGCTTGCATCCATACTACATTCTCCATTTTTATAAAGACACACGTCTTTGAATTAGGAATTTATTGCTTGCAGACGTATTGCTTATAATTGCTGCATATTTAAAGATTCATTTATTTAACTTGAAAGAAAAAGTTAACAGAGGGTGGGGAACACATTTTTTTCCAACCAGTTGTTCATTACCCAGTGGCCAAAATAGCTAAGACTGGGCCAGCCCACAGCTTGGAGACTAGAACCCCAGCAAAGTCTCACACATTGGAAGTAGCGTTCCAATGACTGGCGCTGGCGTCCACGTCCACTGCTTTCCAAAGCATATTGAAAAGGAACTGGTTCCAGGAGCAGAGCAGTAGGATTTGAACCAACTCTCATTATCAATGACTACCTGCCATGCCACAGTTCCAGCCAGTAATATTAACAAATTCCATCGGCAAAGATCAAATTTTAAGATTGAGTTGTAGGAGTTAGATGCAAAAAGTCAGTTGTGACTCATGAAGAAATTGAAGGAAGAAGAGGTGAACAGAGTGACTGATGCATTCTTGCTTTTGTCACTTGTTGTCATTGTTCTTTCACATGCAACTTAATATTTTTCAGACTTAAATTCCTTCACAATTTTGTGGAAAGACACTTGGATACATTCACAAGGAAGAAAGGTGTTTAGGGGCTGTGTCTAACGGAAAGGAGGTCGTACAATGCGAAACCTACTTTCCTGTGTCTGTGAGCATATGTCACCAGTTTACCTTTAAATCATTTAAATGAATTAAAGTTTATGCTGGAGAAGATTATTATTTTGTTGCAAAAAGGTTTACATATAGATAGCCCTATAATTTTGGGCATAGTAGCCAGATAACTTATTAATTATGTCATAATTATCCTAATTCTCAGCTCGAAGCTGCAGGATAAGGCAATTTTAGGAACTAGTTTCACAACTACTTAGATTTACTTAAAGAGATATCCAAATCAATTCTATGTTATTGCCTTTTTCTCAACTTTATGTAAAATTTGAATTATTTTAGATATTAGCATTTGATTGCGTTTTTGATAGTTATTTTGTTTTAATTCTTCATGGCATCTACATAAAGAAATAAGTAAAATTTACCTATATTTTAATTATATACAGATGCTTATGTCCGTATTGTGTCTGTTTCTCTGCTAGACATTCTGGCATTAGTTTATCAGTAAGACATGTCCTGAAAGTATAGTGAGAATATATGGGACTCCTTAAAAGTTGTACTTTTCTGGCCATTATTGGGTATGTGTACTGGAGAAAAAAAGTAGGATTTCACATGACTGTTGTCTGTGAGTTATTAAAAACCACAAAGTAGCATACTTCTATATAGTTTTTTTTCTGCTTACTTTTGCATACATGTAAGTTCAATGCTGTAGGTGACCCAGCTGGTTCTACTCTGTCAACTCATGATTATAAAGTGTCATTCTTTATTCTAATATTAATTCTCCTATATTAGGAAGAAACAAAGAAAGAAAATACGCTAGACTCATATGAATGAAATTGCAATGTTGGGATTGTTTCTTGCTTTACTACAAACCAATGGCTGAAAATCTGTTGGACTGGAAAGATTTCAATGGAAAAGCAGACGGTGGGATTTTGGAAACAGGCCACAGTACCTGGTGCTTGGTGAGTAACATAGCGATCTTGTTACCAGTGTGCGTAAAAATGTATGTATTTTTTGTGTGTGAGCAGTTGGACATTTTTTTTCCAATTCTTCCAGATTGGCTTCACTACGTTTTTGCAGACTGAATGATTCTTTATCTTCTTTTTTTTTTTTTTTATTTTTTTTTTCAAAACAAGATACCACTACAGTCTAATACCATTTTTGCAAGTCAGCTAAACTTGCCTTCAGAAGGGCTTTGGATTCTGTGTGATTGTGTGTCTCAGGTTGTGTTAACATGGAATGCAAGAATAAGAAAAAGCAGGAAGTACATTTTGCAATATTTTGTAAGATATTCGGAAAGTCTTAGAAAGCTAAGAAAATAGTCTTGTTAAACTTACCCCCTCTGACCCACAACTCCCTATCACCTCCCCAGTAACATAAACAAAAGATTCTAAACTAAGCCTGGAATTTCTTGTTTTATTTTCAGATTTTGAGATTTGCATAGTAAGACATCTGATTTGAACAACTAAAATGTGCGGTTGTTTCCTGTATTTCTTTGTTTGCTAGATTTATGTAGTACCTCTGACCCAAGGTCTAGGGCACTTCTTAGGTCAGCTCCTTGCTCACCTTTTTAAAATTGATCACTTGAGATGTAATCCTTGAATCACCCCAGTGACTCCCTGTTTGCTCTCACTGGCATCACACACTGGCTGCTCATGTCACACCACAGAAAACTAAAGCGTGTCAGATCCATGCAAAGCCAGCTCTCCACGGAGAAAAACATTCGTCAATGTCTTATTGCAACTGATGCCTACTTTGGGAATTTTGTTGTTGTGAAATTGTGGCCATGAGACTAATAAAAAAAAAATCTGCACATTTACAAAAAGAAAGTAAAATTGGTTTATTATTTTTGCCCCTTCACATTTACATCAAAGAATAATCTCGGAACATCAAATGTACATCATGTAACTTCTCTAATGCCAGTGCTGGACGCCACACAAACCTTCAAGGAGACAGCTGATCCAGCTGAAAGGGAAGAAGAGCAAGCACATCAGGTACCTGGGAAGAGCAGAGTGACGGCAAAGCAGGGTAGGTCTCCTCCGCAGTGCAAAGCTACTTTTCTGATGAGTAAGCTTTCCTCCAAGGCCCATCAGTTGAAAAACGGGAAGGATGATGGAAAGTGCCTCAGTTAATTGTCAGCTCACACCTTTCTTTAATGAGTTTCCAGGAAGTTTATGGTTAAGTTACCCTGGTGACTCAGGTAGGGTTTCTTTTAACTCCAGCTGAGACTGTCAGAATAGGAAAATGGGGGTCCGTTTTCTGATTAATGAAAATAATAATTACGTACAGATGAAAGCAAAGCGAAAAAGCAGAGAGCTTCCATGTTACTTTAAACAAAGAAGAGTTAAGGCCTTATCTTAACTATGCATTGGCACCGCAATGCGAAATGGTCATGCAAAATTAATTTTTAATGTGTTCAATTTATATTAAAAATTTCTGCAAGTGTGTGAATTTTTTTCCAAGGCTGGAGTGCTACTTCATTTACAATATTCCCTGAAGGTGTTTTTTTTTTAAAGAGACTCTTAAACTGAAGCCATTTTAAGGGTTTTATGAGACATTATGTGAGCTTTCATATGCAAGTTAGTCGTTAAGTACCAGATATTATATTCTGTAATATGCTTAAGTGATATTAGAGGCTGTATATAGCCTGCAGTAATGGCTATTGCTGCTTTTTTAATTTATCAAGAAAATGTTGCTTAAATAAGGAGCAAATCAATGCTGGGTTGTACAAAATATAAATGTAAGGAAGTAACAGTATTTTTTATATACTTGCTTCTTCCAGCTTCAATGAAAAGGAAAAAGTACAATCTACTTTTAGGACTTGTGCTGACAGAAATTGTAAGGAAAAAATAATTAAGATAAAATCGCAATATTTCCAGTTGTAGAGATCTGCTAGGAGTACACAGAATGCGACTGAACAATGGATACCCATTGCTACTCAGTGCTTTTTGATGAGTATAAAGACGAATTTTATGCTCTTGATAATTGTCGTTTTGTATGCTTTCTGGCATACGGACAAAGTAAAATCTCTTACTTGGATTTAAACCAGTTAAGGCTTTGGCGATTCTGATTACAAAGAGAAATATTTGTATTAAGCTGGATTCATTGGTCAAGCTTTGAAAAGCATGGATAAAGCCCCCACCTGGTGAGTGAAATTGACTTAAAAAATTAAAGACAGATTCTTGTGCAATCCTCCTTGCACTGCAATCCAGCCCCCATTTCCAGCACCTGTTCACAACGTGGATAATTTTGTGGATGTTCAGCCTTTTAACATTGTTCCAAATTGAATTCTTATCTGAAAAGAAATAAGAGATTACTACTTAGTGACAAGCTATGTTTTTATTCATGTGATTTTCATTATGGATGTAGGAGAGGGGTCTGAAAAAAATATTCATCAAATAATCATCTGAAACTAGTAAATAAGCCTCAGCAGAGTGAATTTGGTATGGAATTTGTTTTGTACTTCTATTTTCATATTAAAAGAATGTAATTCCTTGGCTGAAATTAGAGCTAGAACTTAGATTTGAGACATAAATCACAGCTTGGAAATATTGGCTGGTTTTAGCTTCCTAATCTTAAAAAAAAATGCAGTACACAAAATCCATCTAGATTTGTTTCTTATGAATGATTCCAGGGATTTGGAATCTATAACCAAGAATTAAACTTTACAAGATAACAACTAAAATTTAGCTTTTTTTTCAATTGAACAATAGAAAGAGTTTATTTATTATTATTGTAATAGAAAGGATCAATTAATTAGTTGGCAACCATTTCCCCAATAATGGACATAAAGAAAGTTCAATTGTGTTTTTCTTATTACTGTGTTTTATGAAACAAATAACACGAAAATAGGCCAACAAACAAGACTGTTTTGAGAGTCTATTACAGAATCACTGCATGCTTAGGTCTTTCGTTTTTGAAATCTTGGTTAAGGGTAGCTCATTGATTGATTTTTTTTATTCATTGATTACATTGTAGTATGTGATACAGTTTTGTTGGAACTGGGAATCACCCCACCCCTTACCCCGCCCTCCCCCCATGTGGAATATTCCACCTTGTTGCAGATCCACTGATCATTGATTGATTTTTATATTCACCCACATTTACCAAGGCTTAGATGTATTCCTGCCATAATGCTATGAGATTATAACAGATCCTAAATTGCCTTCAAAATTCTCATTAAAAGAAGAGTACGTTATATTCCCTGTCATTTCAGTAGTAAGTTTATTTGTAGTCTCCTAGTTCGTATAAACGATCATGTCAATTATCTATATAACAGATACAGAATCTGTTATATATGCAACCTGTTGTGTAAGAGATTAATATCTGATAATAGGAATGCTTGTTTATATGAAAACAATTTGGAGTCATTTATTTGCCTAAGTTTTCTTCTGTGATTTTCAATCTTGGAATAAATCTCTATTTGCTCTCTGTCCTTATTGTCACTATTAGTCTCTCCACATACGTAGATATATCCAAAGTGACAAGTTAAGTTTTCCTCAAGCTGTGGAAATTTTCCATGTATTCACACATTTCCTGGTCCCTGGTGTCCTACTCAACCCGAAGCTGCATATTTAAAATGAAGATAATATTCCAACCTACCTCCCGCCTCCCTCAGCCCAGCTGCAGATTTCTCTCACCCTTTTCTCCACTTCTGCATTATGATTAAATACATTTAAAATCAAAATCATCTTTTCCACTTGCTTTCCCGCTCCCAGCTGCTGATTCCCACCGATCCTTTCTTTGGAGTCAGATTTAATGTGAATATTTAAAATCAGAATCATCTTCTGTTTCGTTGCCTTAGTTGAAGCAGCTGCACAATCCCTCTCCCAGGACCGTCCTCAGTCTACAGCTCACCAAAATATTTCTCAGAAACATAATAGGAACTTGTTTCTTGCCCTTCCAAAATACTGTGATTTCACAGTTTTTCTAGCTTTTTTTCTACAAACTGTGGACAGGATCTTAGCAGAAGTTATGTCAAATTGCAGTATTTTTGTCAGTGGTTAAGGTCACTCTAATTAATATTTATATACAATTGCTTGTAGGGCCATCACTATCATTCATTCTTACAAAATAAATGCAAATTCATATGCACAAGCTGTAGATTTTAACCAATACTGAAAATAAAATTGAATAGAGCTTAGCTCTAGCAGATATTAAAATAAACATTCAGAAGAAGTAAAGAGAAATAAGCAAATAAAGTTTTCTGGCAGGGAGTTTATTTATTTAGCAACAGTGATGCAGTTGCTTACACTTTGTACAAATGTTTTATCTCTTTTTCCGTAGCACCTGTCCCTGAGTGAATAAAACCACATCTGTCTCATCTTGGCATAACAAGTACACATCTACATCTGTGAATGATGATTCCATTTTTGAAGGAAACAGTGTATACTTTTGCACTCCTGCAGTCTGCTGGAAAAAAAATGCACAATGGATTTTGTGTCTTCCAGGAAGTCTTCTAAATAGTGAATAGAAAGTTTGGAACTGGTACAAACTATTGAGTTTGGAATTTAAAAAAGCCATAAATTTTACTTATGTCTGTGTGCATATCGCCTATTTAAATGTGTACGTATTTTATTAACATAAAATAGAGCAGCTACAAAGGATCCATTTATCAGATGTTAGCCTTTTAGAAATGAGGAAGCTATAAACACCCGAACTTTATAAGCTCATAGGACTGATAATGGTTGGTTATTATCTGAAGAAACAAGATCAATTTTGAGTTAGGAAGAATTCAAAGGTTTAATTGATATTAATGAGAAGTACGGATTGTGATCATTTAAAGCATTTTGTACTTTTCAATTAAAAAACAAGCAATCTCTGTCAAATTCCTTAATGATTACTGAATGAAATAAGGGTAGATATCATGTCCTGTAAGTATGACTTCAGATTCATATGAGAGTGTACAGCTCTAAAGACCACAAAACCTACCCTCATGATTGGGCCTCTGGAGGTAGAAGTGGGAAGGTTACCGTTACGCTTTGTTTTCCCCACATCCACTCTGATCTGAGCTTTTTGTTCACTGCATTCAGTTCAGCTAGGATCTTGCTGCACTTCGCCAGTACCTTCTTTATGGATGAAGCAAAACCTCTAGGCTGACCTGTCAGCCTTAAAATCTAGTTAACATGCATTGCAACCAGTAAGAGCATTCTGAATTTGCCTCTGAGCTCTGCTTATTGTTGTTTGTTTGCTTGAGATCTTCCAGTGCTCCCTTTAAAAAAATGTATTTTTATTGGAAAGGCAGATTCACAGAGAGAAGGAGAGACAAAGATCTTCCATCTGCTGGTTCACTCCCTAAGGGGCCTCAATGACAAGAGCAGAGCCAAACCAAAGTCAGGAGCTTCTTCCAGCTCTCCCAGGCAGGGGCAGGGTCCTCCATTGCTTTCCCAGGCCACAAGCAGGGAGCTGGATGGGAAGAAGTGGAGCAGCTCGGACAAGACCCGGTGCCCACAGAGGATGCCAGCAATTGTGAGGTGAAGATTTAGCCAATAGGATACTGTGCTGGGCCTCCGTGCTTCCCTTTTGTTCTCATGAGACAGCGCGCAGGTGGGAGGATAGATGCTCCTAAATCTGTATAGTAAAATAAAGGAAATTTGCTTGCCTCCTATAAATAAAACATTTTTTCTTAAAAGTGAGAAAGCCCGAAGTTGGTTTCTCACTTCCCTTTACACATGCTTGAGAATTGCAAGGGTGCCACTATGTCCACTTCTTGCTCTGCTCGAACCCAGACATTGAATTCTTTCCCGATCTTGAAACTTCTCCTGTGTTGTCATGTGTTGTCTTTCTTTCTCCCACTTGTTTCACAGACACATGCCTCTGTGAGCTTTTCCTGAATGCTATTCGCTGAATCCAGTGTTAGTTCCCACTTCCCGGCTTCCACAAGCGGTCAAGTTCAGGGCTAGTCTAATGGCAAATGGACCTTGTTGATTCTAATGCAGTCATGAAGCAAGGGGCTGCAAAGGAATTCTGCAGCCACACTTTGTGGCCTCCCTATTTGGTAGTATATGCATATCTATTTATTTATTAAGTGTTTGAGAATATTTTTAAATATTGCTCAAACACCTGACATTGTTCTCAGGAAGACTAAACTGATTCAAGCAGAGCGTGCTAATGTACAACAGGAACAAAACAAAGTGTCTGGGAAAATACAAAATTTTCAGACTTTTTAGTGTAAAACTGATGCTAATTCCTTCAATATCGCTATCCTTTGATATGCTATTATCTCACATTAATTTCTGTCTATGAATATAAACCACTAGATTTTTTTTTAGAATGCTGAAGGAATGATTTGCAGGTTTCAGGGATAATCCCTTAGGTGATTCTGTAATCTCCCTGGTTATTAGTTCCCAGAATTTCACAGATCTCTCATTTATAAATCTCAGCTTTATCCTGCCCACGTCTCTGGCAGTCTATTTCTTTTCGCTTGATCATTCCACGGTGAGAAGAGCAGCTGGGACTGCTGGGACTGAAGTCCTCTCCACACTGGGAGTGCTCCTATCGCTAGGGTCCTGGGGCTCACCTGCCTTTCAGACCGCTCCAGGTTCTCAAACGGAAAACTGTGACTATGAACTGAACTAGGTTGAGCTCGCTCCAAGGACATGCCTGTTGGTAGGCAGATGCTGCACTGCTGCATTAATGATTTCTACCTGCCCATAAGCCCCTCCCCCAGTGTCCTATCTTCCACATTTTGCTTGTTCTCTGGGTTGGAACTGCCTCAGTATGACTTCATTGCTGACCGTTGCCATGTCTCCCACTGTACACTTTTTTTTTCTTTTTATTTGAAGGTGAGAAGAGCAAATGCATAATTTACAAGCACTTCCTGGGTGGTCACACCTCACACCTTCGTTTTTCTCTCTTCTCTGGCCTAACCCAGTTGCCATCTGTTCTCCTAAACACCCCAGGCTGTCCTATGCTTGACAATGCACAGCAGTGCTGGGGGGTGGGCAGAAAACTAGCTATGATAGAATGCTGAGATTCCTTCTCCATCTATCCTGTGTCTGATTTCCCGTGTTTTCTTGGAGCCAACCAGTTTGTGCATGTGCTCTTACATTTCTTTCTGCTCAGTTTGACGTATAAAAGTTAATTAATTAAGATGATTGTATAATGGATGTCTTTACTGAGAGCATTCTGAACTTTCAGATACATAGATAAGCAGCTTTTTAAAAAATCTGTATTACACATGCAAGAGAATAAAGTGCATTTTCCCCTACCTAGTGGAGAAAGTATAGACTCAGCGTATTTTCAGCACATGCTATTCAATCAGTTTTGCAGTTTAGTTGTGTCTGAATTTAGATTCTTTTAAAACAGTTATCAAGAAGAATACAGATAAGACGGATTTTTAATCTGTTGGATATTTTTCTTTTAATTTTAGACATGCCTATCATCAACAAATTCCTCAGATTTCTCAGCTGATTCCTGCTGCGAAGTTCAGAGTTAACATTATTATCTAGAAAAACATCTGCCCTAAAATAACCAATAATCAACAATGAGCATTGAAAGTGGCAGTAGGGCCTGGTTGACTTAGTTAATGGCCAGCACAATTCTGTCTCTGGGAAAGGAACCCTTGATGTCAGCGGACACCATGTGTATGTGTCTGCCTTAGTGATCTCTAATCTTAAGCGTGTTGTCAGTTGGCTTGGTTCAAAATTGCTGTATATCTTCAAGCCCAGAAGTGATCGGTCAAATTTCAGTCAAACTTAAGTTTGTTAGTTTTTTTTCCTGTTTCACATATTGGAATAACTAGTAACAATTTAAAATTACTGTAATGCCGGTTTGGGATTCAAGAATCTAAAGAAAGGATTTTAGATACATATTCTTTCTATGGAACAAGCTATGTTTGTACCTCTAAAAACTTGAATACGTTTAGTCATTTCAAACGTTTCTTGGACAATGAGATTAAAAGGGAAGTTTGCTTTCAGTGAAAACTTGTTATTGACATACAAGTGTAAGTTTTTTCGTTTCTATATGCATTCATGCTCTTTGAGCTAATATAAGAGTAGATTTTAAAAAATTGCAACAAAGTCAATATGCTTACTAATTTCATTGTTCTGTGGATTTTTGAAAAGCACTGTTGTATACTTCACTTCTATTTGGTTAAAGATAGAAACTATTGGAATCAGAATTAAGTTACCATTCTTAACTAAGCTGAAAAATCATAATGTTCCAAATAAAAAGACAATAAATTCAAAATAAAGTGAAATAGAAAATAAGGCAAAATTACTTGTAACCACGGAAAGTCTTTATTTGATATTAAATGTGCCAACCATAAAAGTAGAAACAGTGTACATATATTAGTATAGCCCATAAAACATTAATAAAATTAATAAAGAAGTTTGTATTATAGTGACATTTCTAGTTTCAGTTACAAAGTTTGGTTTCTCAATTTTAACTGGAATAGTTTGCTCTTGTCCATGTTAAGAGAGAACTAGACTGCTATGACACCGGGTGAGTGAATTCTACTTATTCACTCAACGTTTTTAAGCCCCCAACCCAGTTTCTTCTTGTGTCAAAACAAATGATATTATTTCTATTTTTAGTAAGTTGGGAGTCAACCAGCTGTAACCTAACAAGCAAATTCAGCTTGCAGGCTGCTTTGGGGACAAGACAAGAACCAAGAATAGGTTTTATGTTTGTAATAAGATATGAAAAGAAAAAATAACTACCAATAATAGTAAAATCAAATAAAGCTATATGAGAGAGCTTATTTGTCCCACAAAACCTATATATTCACTATCAGATGTTATGGACAGAAATTTCAGCCCTCAAATTATATCATAATTATTTTAAAAACTAAGTGAGTTAATACCTATTAAGGACAGAACATGTCAAGAATTCAGTGAGTATTAATTTTTCTGATAATACTGGTAGGAAAATTATATTATTATTCTTTTTATGAGAATCAAACTAGTGGAGTCTTGTTTTACCTGTTACCTCTTCCTTGGTCATACTGTGAATGCTATCATATACTAAGTAAATTTTGTTTTGAAGAGCGTTGTAAAGATCGTTTTTGAAAAGAGCCCAAAGTATAATTTGCAACTTATCTTCATTCTTTAATTCATCTTCTCATATTTTAATGCAGCTAGATGGTGTGAAATTGTGTCTTGCTCCATCAGGAGTAAGTTCATAAAAATATTTCAAACATCACATAAAAGAGAAGGTGATTAATATGCCCCTAGGGAAACCTGAGTCCCAAATCTGAATGTCTGAGTTTGAGTCCTGGTTCAACTCAAGGTTCAAGCCTCCTGCTAATGTGCACTGTGTGGAGACAACAGTAGATGGCTCACATAACTGAATCCCTTGTGAGCCATAACAAGAACTTACTTGATTGAGTTCCTGCCTCTTGACTTCATCCCAGCCCGGTTCTGGCCATTGCAGGCATTTAGGGAAGGAGCCAATATGTGAGAGATCTGTCTTTCTGTCTGTGGTTTTCTTTTAATCTTTAAAATGAATAAATAACTTCATCATAGGTCAAGGTCACAGGAATAGAAGTAATTGATGTGTATGTGCTTGTGCGTATGTGTCATTTTTATTTCTCTTTCAAAGATACCATTTTAATCACTTGCTTTCTCCTTTTCTAGAGAAGGCTTCAATGACAAGAACAATTTTCCCAAAAGAAGATGGGAGATTTGGGAGAAAAGATATAAGGAGTAACTACGTTTGTTGCTTTGTTTTACGTTTACGGAATACAGACCATTAAATTTCATTTTCCTGAACGTTTTGGCAATTTTATATAAACCCAGCAAATTTAAGGTTCAAATAAGCAAACATCCTTCCCTTCTCAAGCAGTAGATTGCAAGACCTTCACACTATCTTTATCAGTAGGCCTGACAGTGGAATCCAGCATATCTTATCCTATTGGTTTCTGGGAAAATCACCATGACAGGACCAAGCCAGCTGGGGAACAGAGCAGTGGAACCTGGTCAGGTCAGAGATTTGTTTGTATTTAAGCTTGAATTCCACTGAATGTGTGGGAAAAAATCCAAGGATCCACCATGCATACACACAAAATTAAATAAATAAAATAGAAAAGCCAGCAGGGTTCAAGTTAAAAGAAACAGCCTTAAAAACAATCCTGATTTGGTCAAGCAGTAGCAGGATTTGTTAAGGCTATGGTTGGGTAGAAATGAAATAGGCCATAAATTCCCCACCAAATTCCTTTGCAAATGGGTTTTCGGCATTCCTGCTAGGGTTGCTGCCTTTCCTCCACATCCTGATGACCAAGCTACAGGGTCCTAGGGCACGTTCTTTAAAGAATTATCTTAAACTTATGAAATGCAGTACTCTCAATTAACCTATCTGCTACCTTTTTATTTCTTTTTGTTTACACTTTCCCAAAGACGGAAAGGAAAATGATGATGGATTATCAAAATTTTCAACATGATGGAGAAAATTATACTACCTTTTAGGGACATGTAAGGCTATTTCCAAAGCTGTTTTTTGACCAGTGTCTCCAAGGTCAAGCTTAGGTAGAGGATGCCAGAGGGCCTTATGTGGGCCAAGATCAAGTCCAAAGAAGTAAATACAGAGAAACGTGAAAATAACGATGGTTCATATAGAATACCTAATACCAGCTCCACAGGGCGAATCTGAGCTAATAGCCATGATAGATAATACCAGTTTACACTTGGGTGAAATGACAAATGGCTACTCTTCAAGTTGCTGCAGAATTGGTCCCATTCAGTGACTCTGCACCTGCTAGGACTAGACTGGACAGACACCGAGGTAAACATCAAGTGGGAGGAAAGCCAAAATCTCCATACTTGCCTTAAATAAAGTGATTTAAGTACAAGAGCTAGATCTGAATTCAAGTTAGTTTAATTCCTAAGTCCATACTCTCTCAAATAAATAACCTCTGGAAATTCTTAGGAAATCAATGTTTTCTAATTTTATGGAAAAAGGGAATTTTTTTGCAAAGAATTTTCAGGATCTGTATTAGTTTTTATTTCTTAGTATGCTAAATATTTGAAATTTCTGGCATATGTGCTACAGGGTTTGTGATCAATATCAACAATGTGGTTTTAAACAAGACACACTATCTGTGGTATAGGATCTTTAATCCAATATGAAATGTAAAGAATAAATATTGTGGAAAATATATAAATTGAGGCATGCAAGGCAGAAACTTGAGCAGGTGGGATGCCAGATAGCAACTGGAGGTAGAGGATAAGTTATTTGTATTAGGTCATCAGAAAAGGCCTCTGTATGGAGCTGGAATTTGTGAAGAAATGAAAGATTGGAGAGGTTCTGGTCTTATTAACATTGGGAAGATGGGTATAGCAGACATAGAAGACAGAAAGCCAGGATTAAGCATGGCAAGCCCTGGCGAGATGTAAATAGCCATGATGTTGCAGAAACACATTTGTTCTTCAATGTATTGGACATTTGCTCTAATTGTTGTGCAAACCCTTCAAGGGAAGTGATATGATATGACCTGCATTAAAGATGGAAATTAAAAAGTCCTGTGAGGTATTGAATGACTCGCTCCAGCTATTCCTCTGGGAAGCGAAAATCTGTCTTAAAGCTCTGTGTCGCAACATTTGAGAGCATTGAGGCGGATGAGGAGTTTTAGTATTACTCTTCTTTCTGTACTCCGCTTTCCATTTTTTAATTTTTTAAAGAGGTATTTATTTTTATTGCAAAGTCAGATATACAGAGAGGAGCAGAGACAGAGAGGAAGATCTTCCATCCAATGATTTACTCTCTAGGTGACCACAACAGCTGGAGCTGTGCCAATCTGAAGCCACGAGTAAGGAAGTTCCTCTGGATCTCCCTCGTGGGTGCAGGGTCCCAAGGCTTTGGTCCTTCCTCATCTGCTTTCTCAGGCCACAGCAGGGAGTTGGATAGGAAGCAGGGCTGCCAGGGTTTGAACTTGTTCCCATATGGGGTCCCAGCTCTTTCAAGGCGAGGACTTTAGCACTAGGCCACCCCTCCCCCCCCCCCAGAGCCATCTTCCTTTACTCCAAATTGGTTACTTCACTTAATGGGACTGTATTTGTCTTCTCTGTGTGAAGCTGGATCATCAGGTTATGACATTTGATAACATAACACCAATGCCTCAGTCCTGTCTCTGGGACAGAGGATCATCTTTCCACTGAACAGTCTCTGCATGATCAACATGGAAAGATTCTTAGACTGTCTAGAGCCATAGTCTATCCAATGACATTGTTTAGTGTTTAAAACATTACCATCACTTCTCAGCCTTTTGGGGAAGACCATGTGTAGTATCTGTTCTTACTAGATTAATAAATGATTACCTAGCAGAGCAGATAAGAAAATGGTTCTGGACTCACACTGTTTGATTTTGTGGTCATCTGATTACTAGCCAAAAATCCATGAATATATTGCTTAATTTCTCTATGTTTCAGATGTCCTACCTCTCATGGAGACCTAATAATACTGTCTACCTCATGTGATGATTGTGAGGACTAATGGACTAAAACATATAGCACTTGAAAATAGGCATGGGATTGGTAATCAATGAATAGGTGCTCACTATGTCTAAAGCTGATGATGAGCACAGGGACTAGGTAGTTGGTCAATACTTGGTTAATCTAACTCTTTAGAAGTGAAAAAGAGATAAATGCCACTTCTTTCAATAAGAAAAAAATGTGTAACTCAATGAATTTTGTGCATGTTTTAAAAGCTTCTTGAAAGAAAAGGAATGAGAAGAAACAGTAACCACAGGATTGCAGAGAACAGGAGTATTTAAGAAAAAAAAAAGGAACACAGTAAAACTAAATCACAAAAAAGAAATAATCTAAATGGGCAGAGGATTGCCAGGTGACATAAAGTCAGTGTAACCACAGTGGAGAGGCCAGTGGTGTAAAGAACTCTATAGAAGGAGGGATACAAAATTATCCCCACCTAGAGCCTAGTGGAAAAAAATTGATTCTGTTTTTGGGAAAACACGTGAAAAGAAATTGTCACCAGTGATTCAAAACCAACATGAAGTGAGAAACCTAGAAGCAATAAAGTGGATATAAAATGCGAAGGAGAGAGGATAACTTTAAAAAGTAAACTAGCTTGTCTTCCTTGGAGCTGTCTGCTGAGTCACAGCCACCTTCTGACCCCTGGTGAAGTTTAAAATCATCAAAAAGAGGATCAAGGAGCTCATCCCAAGTCATGGGACCACTAAGTCAGGCCTAAGCTTAACTGCCACATTCCTAGAGGAATTGACGACAGAGTGTGGAGGCGGTTCAAGGCACAGATCTGCATGACCAACTTCGTTTACAGGAGTAACAAGATATCGAAACACGTTCTGCCCAGCGGTTTCTCCAAGTTCTTGGTCCACTATGTCAAGGAGCTGGAAGTGATGCTGATATACACCAAATCTACTGCACAGAGAGAGTTCACAATGTGGCCCCTAAGAACTGCAAAGCCATCATGGAAAGAGCAGCCCAGCTGGCCAGCTGGCACACCAACCCCAATACAAAGCTGCACGGTGAAGAAAATGAACAGTCAACTTGAGTGCCAGTTCTGTTTGTGTTGAAATAAAACCTTCAACATAAAAAAGGTTCATGCGTGTCTAAAAATATGTTAGGAGAACGGGAATGAGACATTTTTTGTAAGACAGGAATATAACACAATGGAGAAGAGCATATAAACATCTAATACTAAAAATACTGAGTTTCCGATTGGAAGACATAATGGATTCTGCGTGCAAAAGGATCAGTTAAGAGAACTCAGCCAGGGTTTGTATCTTATTTCCAGAGTTTCCCAGTCACGGCAATGGGCACATCGCTTAAGCTGTCTGCATCTCAATGATTCTAACTGTAAAAGTTGAGATAATAATAAGGCCTACCTCAAATGATAATGATGCTGTGTTATAACTAGCAAAGTCCCAAACATAGATTTCTCTTACACCTGGAAACTACCCTTTGTATCTTTGCACCTCATTTTGTCTAGCCATTTATCTGTTCATAGATGTAAGGTTGTTTTAATTTTTGATTGTTATGAATAAAGAAGCCATCAGTCATCTATGTTCTTTTGAATTCCTGCTTCTAGTTCCCTTATGTTGATACCCAGATTTGGGCTAGGTAGATCTCAGATGGTAATTCTGTGTTTAAAGCTTTGAGGACCAATTATTTAATTTTTCTCCTCAGATATAATTAATTCATATTCCAATCAGATATAATTTGTCATCTATCTAGCTCCATCTATGAATGTCCAGTGAGCTTTATTTCAGGAATTAAAGTTGAAATAAATAGCCAAAATTCAAGCAACTCATTTTACCATATCAACAGACTATATTAACAAAGAACACACCTTTCTAAAAAGATTCAGAGAAAGCATTTGGTAAAATTCAGTGGCTGTTCATAGTGAAAAATTAGAAAGACTGAAGAAACAAGGAACACCAATAAGTTCATTCAATTCTATAGATACATCCACATTAAAAAAATTAAAATTAATGTCTGAATCCTGCATCTAACTTAAGTTACTTGCTTGTGAGAAATTTCCTAACTGGGACTGCTTCCAAAAGCATCTCACTATAGCTTCATAGAATTTTCCCAACTGTTTTATTTGTTCCTTCTCCACACCTCTTCCCTGGTGCATAGAGGCACATCTGTCTGTTTTCTGCCTTATCAAGCATGCAGCTACATCTGTGAGGAAAACTCGACTTCCTTGGCTAAAAACCTGTATCTGATTGTGGTAATAAAGCTCTACTTCCTCAGTTCAAGCATACATCAGACAAGAGCAATTACTTCAGATGACTCATAGTAATAGGCAAGGCAATAGTCGTCTTCTCGAAGCCTTTGAACTTGTAGTGGTTCAAAGGTGTACTAAAGTGTGGTTATGAGGCGATTGTCTAAAATGGCCAAATTACCAGTTTCCAAGCTCTGACATTTGTTATTTTGAATAACTAGACAAAGGAAATCAGTGAGAATACCTACAAGGAGGAAAACATACATTTTAAAAAAGACTAAACATGATTACGGCATTGGTTTCGCTGGTGGCTGGTGATGCCTCTTCATGGGCAAAGGGGAGAAAAAAGGACTGCTATTGGCGTAGTTTGGATATTAAGTAAGACAAGTAGCTTTTAAAAAAAATCACTATTCTTGCTATTATTCTGAAAAGCATAAAAAGGTAACACTCTAAGAATGATCATGACACTGTGTAAAACTACTGTTTAATGTTTTGAATTCTGACAAAGAATTTCATGCTGTTCACTTGCGTATCCAAAGTTTCAACCATTGTGAATAATAGTGAAAAATTCATAATGTCCTTCCAGCTGCTTGAATGTTGAGTGAGTTGAATTTGTGGCCACACACGTTCTTTTTCTTTCTGCAGGAGGAAACTTAACAGTGACTATGTCAAGACTAATGCTTCCTATGCTCATCATATTCCCACCATATCTTTTCAACACCATGCAGAACTTTATGCTTAAACTTATTTGTCTTGATTGCCCTATAATTCTTACCTCCGTTATAGATTCTTTCTACAAATTGAAGGATGTGTATATAAGGGCATCAGACACAGAATATGAGCATGTTGTCTAAAGTCAGATTCTTGAGTTCAAATTCTAACTCCATTTATGCATCCAACAGAATGACTTAAGGTAAGTTTCTTAAATTCTGCAGAAACCTTGCCTAGACCAACCTCAAACTTGACTCTTGCATGTACCAGCTAGTGCAGAGTCAGGTTCGCTCTGTCTTCTGTACCAGCCAATAGCACATATCGGTGGATGTAGCTTGGTTAGACTTGCCCCAGTCCTATAACTGACAAGTGTTATGACCCAGTTCTGTCAGCCCACCACACGCCCAATCCTCATATATACTAATGAGGTGCTATGGCCTAGTTAGGACTATCCCCAAAAGCCCTCATCAGGACTTCCCCCAGTCCCTCCCAGTGTTTGCATTTGCTGGCATGTACTGTGGCCTGCCCCAGTCCAGCATGCATCCCATCAAACTCTCATTCACACCTATGGATATTGAGATTTAACTTAGCCTAGCCTGCCCCAAGACCCACCTTATACCAGTGAGTACAGCAGCCCATCCTAGACTGTCCCAACCCCAGCCCTCATGTGAACTGACAAGCGGCCTATCCTGACTTTCACGGGTGTTAGTGTGAGCTGTAGACTGACTCTCCCCAAGTACTGGCTCACATGTATGCCAATGGTGCTGTGGCCCAGACTGGTCTGGCTTGTGCCCAGCCTCAAATCTTGCACTCACCAGTGAAAGCTGAAGCCTAGCAGCAAAGTTTCCCAAGTTCCCCCACCAAAACAACCACCAACAATAGACATTGCATGTGTCAGTGAGTACTGCTACTCTGACTGACATGGCCAATCTGGCAGTCACCGTTGGATACTATGGCCTAGCCTAACTGGCTAGCACCCATTCTGACTCTCACCAATGAGTGCTACTGCCTATTGGCCCAACCCTAGACCTGGCTTTCTTATGACCTGGAAGGTGCTGAAGCCTAGCCCAGTTCGGGCCACTGCCTTCCCATTCCCCAACCCAGATCCAGCCCACACGCAACATTGTCCAAACTGCTCCATCCACAACCTTGGCTGTCACACTCACCACTGGGCACTGTAGTCCAGTAGGGAAGTTCCTAGTGTTCCCCTACCAGGCCTGTTCCCAGCCTGGATCTTGTGTGTGTCGGTGGGTGCTTCAACCTAACCTTGCTTTGCTTGCTTGCAATTTCAGATCTCACTGGCAAGTGTTTCAGGCATGACCAAAACCCTGTCCTGGCTCTTACGCATGACAGAGGACGCTAAGGTCTTGCCCAGCCCAGCCTGGTCCCAGATCCAGCCCACACAAATGGTGCCAAGTGCTATGGCCTGCCTAGACTAGCCCTCATCCAGCCCTAGTGCTCTCCAGTGCTAGCTACTACTCAGTATAGGATTTCCTGAAGAGTCCCCACCTGGCCTACTCCATCCCCAGATCTTACACCTGCCAGTAGGTGCAGCAACCCTGCTTGGTATACCCTCAGTTCCAGCCTGGGGCTGCTATAGTGTGGTCCGGCCCAACATCCTCCAAGTCTCAGCTCCTGTGAAAGTCAGGTAGGCTTCTGTCACAAGAGTTCTGTGGTCCAACATGACTTGGTCCTTCTCCACCCCAGTTCTCCATGTAAACTGCTGGGTGCTGCTATCCCACAGAAGTGAGCCTACAAGTCCCCTACAGAATCTGCCCACCCAAATCTAGTCTTCTTGCATTCTTATAGGTGCTGCAGACCTCCCTGGTGTGATCCAATCCCTGCTCCAACACTCAGGTGTGGATACTGAAGCTTAGGCCAGCCAGGCATGCCCCTCAACCCCAGATTTTGCTTGTGCTAGCTTGTGGCAGAGGATTCTAGCTAGCCCAGACCAGCTCTCCCACACATATGTAGGAATGGGGAAGTAGGGTTGCCTTGGCCTGATCCAGGCATGCCCTCAGGTTTCTCACCTCTGAGTCACTCCATGTCAGCTCCTTCACTTAACTCCAAATGCAGAGACTGTGTCCATGGAAGTCCCCAGAAACATTCCTCCTCTGACAAACATTTCCACAGGTGCACGCATTCCAAAAATTCCCCGGGTCTCCTTCCCTGAACAATCTGCAGCAGCAACTCCCACACAAGCCCTGTCTAGGGGCCCAGGTGTCCTGTCCAACTCAGCATTCTCCATCCTCCTCACTTACCTAAAACAAAAGAAAAACACAACAACAACAAACAAGCAACTATGCTAGGATGTGTATACAGTTGACACAGATTTGTCATTAGCCCGGTCCAGAATTCCAGGCCAGCTACTGGCTGCTTTTGTCCCAACAGTGTGACACTTGCCTAGATACAAAGTACTGTATCGTTGCCTACAGCAGGGGTAAACTTTGTCATACACCACTTTTTCAAATGTTTTAGAATTTTCCTCCCTGATAAATGAGGAGCGAAAAATGGTTCAATCCTTGAACACTGACCTCATTTTAGCAACAAATTTGTGATTTTCTTAAAAATGATACTAATGCTTTACGAATATTTATAGATAAGTTTCATGTTGCTACCATTCATTCTTTTCAATTTTTTTAAAGATAATTTTATTTTATTTGAAATCCAAAGTTACAGAGAAGAAAGATGGAGATTTTCCATCTGCTACTTCACCCCTCAAAAGGTTGTAAAGGCCAGAACAGAGATGATCTGAAGTCAGAAGCAATAGTTTTTGTAGGTCTCCCAAATGGGTGCATGGCCCAAAAACTTGATCTCTCCTATCCTGCATTTCAAGGCCATAAGCAGGGAATACGGTCTGAAGCAGAGCAGCCAAGACATCAACTAGTGCCCATATGGAATTGCCAATGCACCATGTGGAGGCTTACCTACTGTGCCACGGTGCTGGTCCCCTATCACACATTCTTAGCGCTTTAGATCAGGAGAGGAACTTGGATGGTTTGGTTCCAGTCTCTCACTTTACCAAAAGAGACTTTAGTGAAACAGACATCAGGCCCATTAGTAATGGGATTGAGTCACAGCAGTAGAGGTTGCCTTTTGTAATTAGCAGCAAGATCAATTTCCAACTCTGACTTTCACTCACTGGTACACAACTTCACCTTAGTCTCTAAATGTAAAAAAAAAGATGTGATAATATTTGCAGATGAGATAGTAGTTATACAGCTATTATTGACATTGACTGATACGGGAAATTTTTCTTAAATATTATCTTCAAAACCTGCTCAAATGATATAATTTGCAAATGCACAGTCAGCGCTTCAATTTATTGGGCAAGTAAAGAGTGAGTCAAGAATTCAAACTTACATTTAAATATAGCCCAGATCGTATAAATAAACCAGTGGAGTCAAGTTTTGTCTTGTCCACTTTGTGTTATCCAGCTCTTGTACAGGCAATGGAGTGTATTTAATATTGATGACTCTGTATGTGTCATTTAATCGTCTGTATTGATTGGATTTCATCAGAGTGTGGGCCTTGGACAGAGCTTTGATTAGACTGTAAGGATCCTTTGCTGTTTTCTTTTACCCTACACCATATCAATGTACCTTCCGGTGTGATATCACTTTCAGAATCAATAACTGGAAAAAATCCTGCACTTGGGCCTGCAGGAAAGAAACAAGGTGCTGCCACTAAGTCCCCTTATACACAAAGATTAAACCTCTCCAATTGAGACAGGCTTATTGCAGAGTAGAGTAAGAAAAAACCAAAAAGACCTGAAAGAGTCTCCATAGGTTTCCCATGTAATTTGTGCATCATTTTTTATTTAAAAGTATCAAATTCTCCCCTTTAGTGTTGGTTGACATTTGAGACTGAATCATTTTTTTCAGAAAATTTTTACAGTTTCAATCTAGTATCTTTTCTAGATGTAATAATAGTCTATAAATATATTATTTGAGCAAATTGATATCTTAGACAGACTATTCTTGTCCAAATTCATTTTGCATGGATTTTGCTGCTGGAAACGTCCACTGGGCCTTTTTGACTAATCTTTCACTGAGGCAAAGTTTATTTTTGTATTTCCACAGTTGTTTCACCAGGAATCCACAGAGCTCAGACTTGGGATTTAAATAACACAAACTAAGTAGCATTAAGCAGAAATGTATCTCTTTATTCCAGGTTCATATAGTTGTGTTCCTTTCTTAATACTGACCTGGATAAGAGTTGCAATAAAATGCTTGCTTATCTCTACTTCAAAACAGAGAATTTTGGCAGAGCTCAGTTGCTGGGACCTGGTTGGTAAGGGTGGCCTGGAAATTCACAGGAGAGGATGAAGAGATTTCAAAATTGTCAGACATATTTTAAGAACCCAGATTTGGGGGGTTAGAAATAATATCATCTAACAGATAGAATGTGATTTCCTAATAAATCAGGCTGCCTGGCATCAAGCTGGCTGGTATTATAACCTAAGATGGAGGCTTGCTGCTACAGAGCGGTAGCACAAATGAGTAAAGAACATATAAAATTCTTTCTTGACTACCATTTTCCTGCTGTACTACAATACCTTTTGCTTTGTGTAACTTCATCATTTCCACCTGCAGGTACTTTACCCTGTGTTATGTTCTTCCTTTTATCATATGTTACTGTAGAAAAGCAGTTGGCAAACTAAGAACCATGAGCCACGTCCTGCTGTCTGTTGTGCAAATAAAGTTTTATTGGAACACGGCCACACTGCTTTGTTTAACTGTAGTCTGTGATTGCTTTTCCACCACAATGGCAGCGATGACTCATTCTAACAGGAAGCATGTGGCCAGCAAAATATAAAACATTTGTGCTGTGACCCATCACTGAAAAGCTTCTGGACTCTGGCTTTGGAATCAGCATTCATAGAGGTTAAGTTGTATATCACCCTGCTCTCTGTGAATAATGGACATAGTTTGCCAGTTTACTAGATGCTGTTTCTAAGGTTATAAAAATTTAGTGTTATTCCTGTGTAAATTGTTGTGCATTCTCAATACTGGGAGATACTAAGTTGTCTACACAGTTTATTATTGCAATTACCCTGATGATATCATAGTTTAATCTTTCAAAAATATCTCCCCTGATTTCCTCAACTTTATGAAATGATTAAAGCATGTTGTTTGTCTCGGAAGTGTGACAAAATACATTTATGTATTTTTTTGTTTTTTATTTTTTTGGAATTTTGACTCTGGCTAACAATGTACACAGTTTTCAAAAAATATTTTAGTGTTTGTTTCTAGGAGTTTATTAAGTTTTGTTTACTATGTTCTATAGGGTTTTGTTGTGTGTATGTATGTGTGTGTTACACATTTACCAAAATTGGATATCACGTAAAAGTTGGTTTATAACAGTTTTACATAAATATTCATTTACACATTTTCACATTTAGAAGTAATGTACTATAGGCAAGAAATTTATAACTTAAAGCAAATCCTCAAGTTATAACTTTCACCAAACTGTTTTGTAACTCAATAGAAGTAACCTGTTTATTATGAGTTGTACATCAAATCTTTAAGATATAACATTTCAGTTAATTACCTGGATAACAATGGGAGCAGGGTTAGATACAAGGATCTTGATGCTCAGCCTTTAGCAAACTCGAAGAAGGGAAGTCACAGATGCCTGTGCCTGGGAGCTGAAGGTTGTGGTGTCCGGTAGGTAGATTAAAGTGCTTCGTAGAGCTCCTTTTAAGTGATTGTTGGATAGGGAGGTTCCCATTCAATCAGAACTCCCTGGAAACTTTGATTATGCTGTTGAACACAGAGTAAGTACAAACTGGATCACGAGTCTTAGGTTATTTGCCTAAGGTTCATCAATGGATGAAATTGGGGTGAGGCTGGGATGGTGTTGGAAGATTTACACTGAAGTTTGTTGGAAGGAAGAGTTCAAAGGGAAGCTTTTATGCTCAGAGGACTCTTCTTAGTAAAAATTTAGAGCCTATATTACTGCCCAGGAATCAAGCTAAACTTAACACCAAGAATCATAGTGATTCCATTCTGTGGAAGCTGTCTTGAGGAAATCAAGGGGTGTGGGCTTCCCTAATCCCTTATACATGACAAGCAGTTCTGAATGACTTATCCATCCTCAGATTCCTTGTAACAGTCATACCTCCCAAGTCCTTCCCCTGTTGCTTATCGTTTTCTCTTTTCCATTTCCACTTCATTTGATATGCACAACTTATCTACAATGTCCTGGCCGTAAAATCTAAAAAAAACCTTCCCTGGTTCTTCCACTCAAGTATGATCTTTCTTCTTTATTAAATATGTATTTTAAGCTTTTGAAAGGTGAAGTCCAAGAAGGAGAGTCGGGAATAGAAAGGAGTGTTATTGATTCCCTCCCCAAGCACACACACCAGCCTGTGGAAGGGCAGGCTTATGCCAGAGGTGCAGAACAGCATCCAGCTCTTGAGAGGATGACAGGGTTCCAGCTGTCTGGGTCGTCTCCTGCTGCCTTGTGAGGTGAGTTACCAGGGAGCTGCATCAGAAACAGGACAGCCAGGGTTCAGACTGGTGTTGCAAGTTGTGATGAAGTCATGATGCACAACATTAGCCCCTCTTGCACAGTCTTTCTATTTAGAGTATTTTATGGCAATTATATGGCTTTTTATGGCTCTTGACACTGTCATGTAGAAGCATGGTAACTTTTGCATGTATCCGGACTGTTTTTTTTTTTTTTTTTTTTTTTTTGTCTACGTGAATGAGAAATCACACTGGCTATCTTCAAACTTTTCGGTTTCTGCTTCTTTATAAATATTTATGTAAAGAAAAATACACACAAAAATCATAAAGGAAGCAACATATATTCCTAGAATTGAGCTTGTTCTACAAAACCCAAGCTGGGAAACAGAGATCCCATGTGACTTGTGGCCATGGCAGTTGATTCTTCTTATCTGGATAGTCTAGTATCAGATAGATCCTTCAGGAATGAACAGACGCATTCACCTCCATGGGTAGCAAGCACAGGGATACTAAGCACAGATGTGTGGGTTACAAAGACCATAGAACAAGGATCTTCTTTAGAAGAAGATAGCATTCTGATAGTGAATCCTCTTTCCACCTCAATTAACTTCTCTCTTCAGAGCCAAGACCCTCCCACTCAGAGTTTTAGTGTGCACTCAAGGTTTAGTTTCTAGATACTTGAGTTCCAGTCTCTGCGTGTGTTTGCGTGTGCCCCACAAAGCAAGATTTCACACATAGCATATTCCTCATAATTATTAGCTAGATTGATAGGAACTAATCAACTGTACCATATCTTTTTTTTTTCAAGATTTTTATTGTTATTGGAAAGCCGGATATAGAGAGAGGAGGAGAGACAGACAGGAAGATCTTCCATCTGATGTTTCACTCCCCAAGTGAGCCGCAATGGGCCAGTGCACGCAGATCCGATGCTGGGAACCTGGAACCTCTTCCGGGTCTCCCACACGGGTGCAGTGTCCCAATGCATTGGGCCGTCCTCAACTGCTTTCCTAGGCCACAAGCAGGGAGCTGGATGGGAAGTGGAGCTGCCGGGATTAGAACCGGTGCCCATATGGCATCCCGGTGCGTTCAAGGCGAGGACTTTAGCCATTAGGCCATGCCGCCGGGCCCCTACCATATCTCTTTATACATTATATGTAAAACATCTGGACTTTGGTCTTTGTTTACACCTCATAATCTGTACCTTTACTAAGAAAAGAAAAAAAAAAAGAAGTTGCCATTGTCATGTTCATACACCTTCAGTTTGTTTTTTAAGATTTATTTTATTTTTATTGGAAATCAGATATACAGAGAGGAGGAAAGACAGAGAGGAAGATCTCCTGTTTGATGATTGTCTCCCCAAGTGACTGCAATGGCTGGAGCCACGTTGTTCCGAAGCCAGGAGCCAGGAGCTTCCTCCTAGTCTCACAAGCAGGCACAAGGTCCCAAAGACTGGGGGCGTCCTCAACTGTTTCCCAGGTCACAAGTAGGGAGCTGGATAGGAAGTGGAGCGGCCAGGTTTAGAACCAGCACCCGTATAGGTTCCTGGTTGATGCAAAGTGAGGACTTTAGCCACTAGGCTTCCACGCTAGGTCCTATGTAACTTAAGTTTTTATGCAAATAAATTGACTTTTCAGAAAAACCACCACAGAGTTGTACTAAAAACTGAGCTCTGTGGCTCATGAAACCTACATTCTAGTCTGATGAAATTGATTTATATAGAAGCTAAACAAGGACTATGTATCATTATATGCAGACATTGAACAGATATTTAAGCTGGAATTGGATTCTTGGAGAAGATAGGAGAGCGCTGCATCTGAGTTTGGGTTGGGGGATGAGGGAAGTCTTTTATCTTTAGATGAGGACTGGAGCAAATCGAGGAGTGTGCGGCACGTTGTGGAGAATAATCCTGAATTGGCATGAGCAGGAAAGGTAGGATTTGCCTGCTTCTTTGAACATTAGTTCATATCCTTCATGTTCATTATACTGTACACCATTAAGCTATTTTATGGGCAAGAGAGAAGTTCAAGTACAGCATGAGCTGCCAAAGGGATTATGAAGTTCATTTTGATTGATCAATAATTAACTGTACCTTGTGAAATTACAAGCTTGACTAAGTGTGGAACGTATTGTAGTGAACAGCCCAAGCTGCCAGAAAGAACAGAGACAGAAGAAAAAGCGATAGAAACCAAAACATCTGTCCCCTTGTGCCGTGAGGGCTGGTAACCAAGATCTCCCTGTTTCCTTCTCTATCTAAAGTACAAATAGCATAAAGCTGGGATTGCATTGATATGAGACACTACAGAAGATGTTTGCTTATAATTATTTCTAGCACTTTTTTGAAGCTCAGGGATAAAACATTTCCAATTATTCATCAAGCTCTTGGAACTCATAGGCCTCTATAATAAGGATTTAGCAGAACAACAAATAGCACACAAGGAAACAGATGAAAGCAAGGAATGTGAAGGGATTATTACCATAAAAAAGTAAAAGATTATTTGATGGAATTACAGTCCTGGGAGTCAGAGAGATAGAAAAATAATGCTAATTGATAAATGCATAACTGTTTAGCACTGAACCAAATTTTGTCATGGATGTGAAATGAGTATTATTTGTCATTTTCTTTTTAAAAGAAACTTTGGAGCATATGAACTTTTATATGTATATACTTTTGACACGCATCAAAACAGTTGTAAAAAATAAAATTGGAAGATAAGTTTATTTGGGAATGAATACTTTTTAAAAACTATGAATTGTTTATTCACTACACATAGTTTCATGAACTTTTGGAACCCTTTTTATATGCGTGAATTTCAAAATTCATTTGTACTAAAATAGAGTTTTATTTTGATCCCACATTCTTTGAATTTTGTGAAAGAGCTGTGTGTGTGTGTGTCTTTTGTACCTATTAAACTATAAAAGTTCATATTTTTCAGCTCTTGTCTTAGAAAAGCTGATTACATTAGATCATCAATATAATCTTTGTTATTAAAAAAATTGGTAAAGATATCTTTCAATACTATTTGACAGCCTTAGTCTACCCAAAATACATGGTGTTTTTCATTACTCATTTCTGGCTTACACCCTGACTGCTGCTAAACAGGTTTTGGGTGCTGTTTAACATACCCTGTTTTGATTCTAAAACAAAGTAAGCCTCACTCTACTCCTGATCTGTAATCATTTCAAATTCTTGTCTTCTTTGCTAACACAGAGACAAATACGTCACGGCAATTGCAGCATAGATTTTTTAATAAGTTATTTTGGAACATTTTTGTGGGCACTGGGTAGTCTGAAGTGGAAGAAAGGAAAGGAAAAGGTGTTTCTAGTCACAGATATCTGGGTTTTCTTTTCTGCTCTAAAATGTTAGAGCAAGGGATTGCTTTTTAAAAATGCTATATTTAGAGGCTTGCCACAGTAGCCTACTGGCTAGAAGTCCTCCCCTTGAACGTGCTGGGATCCTGTATGGTCATCAGTTCTAATACCTGCAGCCCCTCTTCCCATCCAGCTCCCTGCTTGTGCCCTAGGAAAGCAGTCGAGGATGGCCCAAATCCTTGGGACCCTGAACCTACATGGAGACCCAGAGAAGCTCCTGGCTCCTGGTTTTGGATCGGCTCAGCTCCAGCCACTTCCACCACTTGGGGAGTGAATCAATGGACAGCAGATCTTCCTCTCTGCCTCTCCTCTGCATGTCTGACTTTCCAGTAAAAACAAATAAATATTTTTAAAAAGTGTTGTATTTAATCATCTATCAACCACCTCTGATTAAAGTTTTGTTTGTCTTGTGATAAAATAAACTGCTTTATGAGAAAAGAAGCAATGGATTCCAAATTAAATGACGTGATGAAATTTTATTTATTTATTTATTTTTGCATTTTTACAGTTTCTAAGAACTCACCATACATCAGGCTTGCAACAATGATGCCAACGAGTTCAATGCCACTTTGTCTTCTGAGTTCTGTCTCCACAGGTGTTTTCTTCAAGCAAAAGAGATGTGTTCAGACAACTAGATCATTATTGGCGTTGAAGTTTTTGTCTAGTTTCATGCTAAATTTCATTTTTAGTTTGAGATGGACATGATCAATTTACTGTGGTAGCAAGTAACAATATGTAAATGCATTAAATGATTTAGGAAGTCAAACTTGCAGCTTTAAAATGTGTTTGTTTATGATTTAAAATATATTTGGCTCTGAAATAACATTAATAATGATCAATTATAAATTTATATAATTTTAGTTCTGCTTTGTTTATGTGGTAGGAAAGATGAACAGGGGGTTCCATGACAAGAGAACCCGGAAGAACTAAGACTTAAATTATCACGTAGGTCAAGGATTATATGTAGAGAAAGTGACTTTCCAGCTTCTTTTTCAATAGTGTTAACTTTGATGAAAGCGTGAAAGGTAGCTAGTCATTGTTTGTGAATATCTCTCCTTACACTGAAAATAGCACAAAATATTTCAGTTTTATACTGATTTTCTTATGGCTTTTAGAAGTTATTTATTTACATTACACTAAAATAAATACCACAATAAAGTTTTTGTTCACTATGATTTAAACTAAAGTAAATGTTTTACGACTAGGATTTAAAGTTACATTTGTGACTGCAAATAATTCTTAGAAATGAATATTTCCCTGTTTTGCTTTTATACTAAACAAATCTGCAGCCTGTTACTTTAAAAATGAAATAAAGCTAGTGTTCATAGTGACAGTCAATAACACTACAGCATAATAATCAATTGCTATTTGTAGCAGCAGGACTAGCAGTGGGGGCAGATCAGTGCAAATTACTGTCACTGTGGGCTGTCATGTATGCAGCCAGCCTGTAGAACCCAAGACAAATGATGCCCTATTCAATGGAACGAGACAGTACTTAGTCATACCTGCACTATAGCAAAGCAATGCGAGCTGGCATCAAATAGAGCAGGAAAGTGGAAATAAATCTAAAACATTGGTAGGGAGAAAAATAAATTAATTCAGCAAAGACTTCTGTTTCCAAGATTTAAAGTTAAATGCTCATATTTTTTTTTTCTATGAGCTGGAAATAGGTGTGTTACCAGTGTCTGGGGATCCACAAAAAGGTTAGATGGGTTTTTAGTGAATGTTGGAGAAGTCTCTGCTGTACCTGGCTCTGGTGTTGCAGAGACAGGAATCCAAAACTACACAGTGCGTGTAAATGACCCATATGGTCAATTTACTGACAAACTGAATGATGATTTACTTCCCATACAAAAAGGAACCATCTAGGCGGAGGGGAGAGTCAACTTCATCCGCATCACTGATCATTGAAGAGTTCCCAAATTTGTTTTTCATTTCTGTATTAAGCTCAAGAAAGAAAAGATGCCTCTAGCCCATATTCAGCAAACCCTTTTGAATTTTAACAAACCAAAAAGGTAATTTTGAAGGTAGACTTGCTGATTTTTACAACTTGGTCTTCTTATTTGACGGACTAGACCACAGTGCTTTCTCTTTACAGAGAGGTTATACAGAAATAGAAAAGAGAAAGCTGGTTTACCTATCCAGAACCATACTTATCTGTATGCACCAAAACTAAGTTGAATATACTTTTGCCATAGTAATGTTTCTGTCCTTAACAAGCCCCAGTAGTGAATTGCACCTGAAGAGAAGCCCATGAACTGATTCATGAGAAAAATGCTCAAGTGTTAATTACAAAAAGGACCAAGAGAGCTTATCTACCTTACTGCACCCTAGGCATAGTCAGTCTATGACATTCTTTGTTCAAATACAGTTAATACTTTCAGAAGCTGGCACGAACAGATCATCTACACAGGTGTGAGGTCCATCTAAGTGTGTGTCCCTTTAAATTATACTGCCTGGGATGTGCAGAAGAGTTTTTCTCCATATTCTTCAACCTCACATTCAACACCAGCCTCATTTACTTTTTGTCCCTTAGTTGATCATTGACAATCTGATGGGTTGCAGACTGAAAAACTTCCAGGCTAAACTCAGCCCTAAGACATATTTTGCTTCACTTGACAGGTGAAAGTGAGTGACAGCTGGTATCTTTGGATGACATTAGGCCTCATTGTTTCACAGTGAGTCATTATTGCCCCCTACATTCTTGCCTACTATATGTTAATGTTTGAGCTCACCACCCATGAAAAGGTAATTAAAATGTTTAACAAATCTCATTCGTAAGAATAACACAAGATATAGTAGTAAAAACTTCATGCTCATAAGCCAGAATATAGAATAAAAAATATTTATTCAAGCACAAATGAGATAATGGAATTGAAAAAAAATGCACTTTTACCCTGCTCTTAAGAAAAATTAGTCTTAACTCAGTACCCTGCTATGTAAAAATTTCTTTAGACTAAATGTTGTTCTCTATGCCAACTTGCTCCTTCAACGATTTGGAAAAAAATAAAATTTCAGGTATTTTCTCAGTAACATGTAAAATTATCAGCAATTGTGAAATCACATTAAAAATAACCATTGAGGTCAAGAATGGGAAAATGGGCAGTGGGCGGCAGGGGGGATTTATGTGGATTGGTGGCAGCAATGAAGGACAGTTTCCAGAAGTGTGAGGGAATGGAGTCACTGTTGTGCCACGAAAGTTAAAACTCAACTCATGGTAATGACATCATATAGAGAGTCCCGTGTGAGTCCTGGCTGCCTCGCTTCTGATCAACCTCCCTGTTAATACGTCTGGGAAGACAGTAGAAAATAGAGTACCTGGGCCCCTATCACTCATGTGGGACACTAGTTGGAGAACCTGGTTTCTTAGCTATGGCTGTTGTTTTCACTTAGGAGGGAATCATAAGATGGAAGTTCTCTCTGTGTGTATATGTGTTGTTCTCCTTTCTAAAAGACAGACATAAAATGATCCTCAGAATGAAATTAATGTTAATCCCTTCCCATGGTCAATACTTTTATCAAATATGGCTAAAATACATGTATCACTTAGAAATGCGACAACGTCCTAAATGATTAAACATGCTGGTGCCAAATTATAATGTTCCAAATGATACAAGAACGGCATAAAAGCAAATACATATAAAACTCAAAAGCACCTTTCTGTCAAAGTTGACAATGCTTTTGGTTCACCATAATAACTTCCTTATCAACATTTCCTTTTATTAGTGTGTTAACACTATTACTTTATCATTCCATCACAGTGGAATATGGGTTCAATCTTTTTGCTGTTTCAACTTAATCTACTATTTCTACTACATAAAATGACCATTAGTTTAATTGTGGGTAGCCTTAATATCTGAGCTGAACCTACATAGAAGTAAATGAACAAATTATTGATCGTAGTTTTAGTGAAGGACTGTATGTGTTTACTCTTTCAGTTTCCTAACTAATAAATGTAGTTAATATACACTTTACTGATGTAAGAACTTCAGGTTCCTTGAAGTGTTTTTGGAAAGGAATGTATGGAACAATACTCCTGCTTTAACCCTGTGCTATAATCAGCCATTCTGCTTGGGATAACACACTGTAAAACCTCACACTATAGGGTTCTCCTTTTAATTTCTCCCTCTATAACCCAACTCTAATTTTATTTAAACATTATCCATGTATTTTACATGTATTTTAGCATGGATTAGAAGTTAAAATATTACTGCTATTGTTCTTGTAGGGAGCAGATATGATCACTGCTAGCATTGTTACAATTTTCCTAAAATATTAGTGATGGAGTCTGTGCAAAGTCTTCGGATCTTTCTTACTAAAATATCCACCATAATGATTAAACAATTTTACAAAATGAACTTCAGGTGGAGCATTAGTTATCATCAAAATGTTTACCATGGAGAGATTTGATTGTTGAAGAGATGAGTGATTTGGGCCAGAGAGGCTATGAAGCTATTACAACTATTCTGTATTTCTGGGCTTTTTGTTCATATAGTCTAGGAATGTCCGTTCTCCTTTCTCAATTGCCATTTTTCTACATTGCTCTCCTTTTACAATTGGTGGGTCTTACTCCATGTTCTGCATAAGATTCACAACATGTTTAGAGTAGGGAAGCTAGCTTTTGAAAATAGAAATGAAGCTTGGGCTTGACAAAATGTGGTAGGACTAAATGGAAGTGAGTTGTGCACATATTCTTGCATTATGCAGAGCCACCTGGAAACAGGGACAAGGCAAGCTTTGAATCTCTGCCAGTGACTAACCTATACACACTCACATGCCTGCTCAGAGAGAGGCCAAGATCTGCACCTGTGCTCCAAAGCTCAAGCTCGTTCCCTTATGTCGTGATGTCTTTCTGTAGGCTACACGGTGGACAGTCATCTGTGCTCTAAAGGTCTTACCAATGAATGATCTATATGAAACCATTTTGGTATTTATACTTATGTTGGGGAAAAAGATAATGAAACTGGAATTTCAAGATAAGAATAGCTCATCGTTTCCTTATGACTTCAAAGCTAAATTAAAACTGAAAGTATGTTTGAATTACAGTTTTTTCAACACACAAAAAAATAGCACATAAACAAGTTAGCAATAAAAGTGCTTTAAAGTCTTTCAAAGGGTATCAAAAGAATATCTAAGAATCTGTTCACATTGTATTTGATGCTTACGTTGACATTTAGTAAAAGGTTTTAAATCTTTGAGTTTTTTCAATATTAAATGTAAATATTGGAAGTTAGCCATTTTTTTCATTCAATAAATATTTTACAGAGCTCATGTAAAAACAACAATAAATAACAATAAATAACTAGTTGTTCTTTGCTCAGTTCGCTTATAGTCACTAGCAGAGTACCTGTAAAATATTTCTAAGATAAAATACTAACTATACATCAAGATTTCTGTAATCTTCTGGACACACAGTAGTACAAAGCACTGAAAATGACAAGTTTGGAGAAAAGTATCTCACACTTATTCCTAATAAATTGCAAGTACAAATATCAATCTTAGAGACATCTCATATATTCAGTTTTGCCTGTGTGTGTGTACTTAGAAATAAAATGCAAGCCAGTGTGATAACAACTTTGTCAATTAACTAATTTTCCAATCTGTAATCCATTGCAAATTTTCCAAGTACCATAAACATGTGTTATTTTTGGTGCCCCCTTTTTTAATGTTTTCTTCAAACTCCCAAGTGAAATAGTGTGCTCATTTACTTCAGTCATGGTAATCCTGCTCCATATAGAGAAAAACGCTTGTATAGCCTGCTTATTTTATGTACATGTACATGATAAAGAGCATATCGAGATTTTTTTTATCAAAATAGGAACTCATTGAATGTTTGCTTGCAATGCTGACAGAATGCTCACAACTGTTGGTTCCAAAAACATTGTGAAGAATTTTAATGATCTGAATTGTAAGAAATGCATTAGCATTAACTAAAGGTAATGAAAAATCTCTAGTTTTAATTTGCAAACTTCTTTTTTTTATCACTTTCTTTCATTACATTGGATTTTGTCACATGGATAGGTGTAGCCTTATGGCAAGATGTGAGATTGATTGGATAGCAACAAATTAAAATGAAGTGAATGTAATTCCATAAGGATGTAAAGTTTTGCTGATGGTATGTTGGAGCTTTTAATTGATCGGGATGATACTCTGCTGGCTCTGTCTTCAGGCCAGAGAGGGTATACCTAAGAAGCCGTTGAACTTGACTAGACAATAAGATGCTGGACTCTATGTTTGGTATATGCTTGCAATGGGGGAATCTCAACTGAACTTGAACTGTGGTTATGCAACAAGGTGGAGGAATCCACCATGGTGGGAAGGTTTGGGGAGGGGTGGGGAGAATCCCAGTACCTATGAAACTGTGTCACATAATACAATGTAATTAATGAATTTAAAATAAAATTTAAAAAAATTAAAAAAAATTAAAAAATAAAAAAAAATAAATGAAGTGAATGGATCTTGAAGTCAAGATTTAACAGAATAAAATTTGCTCAACTTTGTTTTTGACTAAGATAAAGAAAGTTATTAGAAGCCATTTCACCAATATTGTGTCGTTTGACTTTCCAATTACTAAAAATTGCACTAAGAAAGGAAAAATATGGTCAAAAGTTTTATTACATACTCCAGTCTTGAAAGATGGTAGTGGAAAAGATGAGAAGCCAGACATGAAGGAGGAGAAAACTGAAAGAAAAAAAAAAAACAAAACACCAAGACTATGGCCATAGCATTATTCAGAATAACCTCATACCAAATGCCCCCAAAGAGGAAGCTCTACTGAGTTGAAGCTCTGTCTTAATTAGAGAAGTTGGCAGAGTCTCCACACTCAAGAAAGATCATAAGCTTGAGAATTAAGCAATTCCAACCAACACGAAAAAGCGAAAAGCAGATGGCTCTTGCTACTATCACAAATTCAGTTGATAGGACCTTTAGCCATCCTGTGGAAAAAAGAAATAGTGTGTCTATTCGGAACCCATCCTATGCATTTTCTCTAACCAAACAGATGCAAAAGGGTGGTTTTCCTAAACAACTGAAGTGCTGTGTTCATTATGATTGCATCTCTCAGACTCAACAGAGTTTCTGACACTGAGTATAGTAGACATTGTAGATTGCCACTCCTACCACAATGGTTGTGGGGATCCTAACAACCTCTCAACGCTACGTGCTCCATGTAAGCAGTACAAAATCAGCCACAAGAAGGTGAGAGTGGAGCACAGTGAAAGGAAAACACCAGCTCACACAGAAGCACAGATAACTGATCTGGACTCTCCAGACAGGCCTAGGTCAAGGCTGTTTCTTTTGCTCCAGTGCTGTTGCCTCTCAAAATATAACAAAACAAATTGGCCCTTAGAAAACTAGTACTCTCATTTTCCAACACAAAACACTAATTCAAAAAATTAAGCATAAAAAGTTCGTATTATTTTAAGATCTACTCACATCAGCACTTGTTTTCAATTCAATTCTTTTGTTTACACGTTCTGGAACATAGGGAAAATGTACACTTACCCCAAAATAAAAATATTCATGATTGATATTTTTTCAGATTGTTTTCTTTGAAAATGTGGTAACATTTTTGTCGTTGACAAATTTGATTCCATATGCAAGTTGTAACTAACAAATAAGGCAAGATAATTGTTTCTGTTATCAAGTTCTAATGGATATTTATTCACATATTTTCATATTATGAATTTATTAGCATATTTTCATATATATAATGAAATATACCTAGTTAAAATACTATTGACTTGAATGTGGTTTTGGATGCACCTGAACTTGTTTTTTTAAAGATTTATTTATTTATTTATTTAAATAAATATTTAAATAAATAAAGATTTAAAGATTTATTATCTTTATTGGAAAGTAAGATATACAGAGAGATAGACCTTCCATCTGCTGGTTCACTTCCCAAGTGGCCGCAGTGGTTGGAGCTGAGCTGATCCAAAGTCAGGAGCCAGGAGCTTCTTTTGGGTCTCCCATGCAGGTGCAGGGTCCCCAGGCATTGGACCATCCTCTACTGCTTTCCAAGGCACAAGCAGGGAGCTGGATGGGAAGTGCAACAGTTGGGATGTGTACCAGCACCCATATGGGATCATGGCTCATGCAAGTTGAGGATTTAGCTACTAGGCTATCACACTGGGCTCTGGACCTGGAGTTTTATATTATAGTTATAGGATGTGAATATCATAGTTACTGAGTATAGAAGCCATTGATTTGTATACAATTAACAATACATACTCATGTATATAATAGATATAGGCCATAAGTAAGCTAATTTTATGGTTATTTAATGTATAATTGCCACTATTAAATACTGTTTGGTTTGGAGAAAATATAAGTTCCATAAAAACATCAATACAATGCTTAAAGTAAAAAGTGAAGCCTGTTTAACTGGAACATTGGAAAAAGAAGGAAATGTCTAATTTTTTACTGGTACTATTGTTAAAACTTAACAATATGTATTTTTTAAGTTATTGTAACATTGACAACCAACCATCCTACTACAGAAAAAAAATAGATTTCTTGAAGGTGCTCCTTGAGATGGCTGCAATACTTAAGCTTCATCAATGTGTAGCATTTGTGATATGGGAAAATAGCCTTCAATAATAGCCTTTCCCTTAAAATGGTGGCAATTGCCAACAGCCTAATATGATTTGACCAAAAGTGCTTTGTGCACTTCAATCAAGAGCTGATTTAATCTTGTTACAAAAACTATAATGGTTTTATTGAACTCCTATCTAGTCTCTATTGGTCTAGTCATGTGAATGGAAAATTACTTCCTCTTTTTGTTCTTTTAACTTAAAATGTTTTGGAAAAGGAAATTAAACTTAAAGTCATCATGATAATATAGCTGATGATAACAAGAGAACTTTGAAGTTAAAGTAGATCAGTAAGGGGAAATATCAATGAAACTTCTATGGACTGCTTAAATGTTTCATATCAAGTATAATGGAGAGAATTCATCTCTCAGAGACAGAGAAACAGTATATCCTTCATATTATAAATTCCCTCCAAGATACTCTGTGTACAATGTCATAATAATTCATCATTGTTATCTCATATCAATTGCATAAACATAAATGTGAGTGACTTGGATGCATATTTATATTTTAAATGCAATATAATATAGCAATAAAAGGCTACTGAAATGTTTGTGTACTTAAAAATTTTTAGAAGCATAACAAAAAAAAGAACTGAGACAACTGAATACTAGGGCAGGGTGATTTTTAAGATTTCTTTAAGAGATTATTCCTTAGTTTTCTCTAGGCACAAGAGGGGAAGGTGAAGGAATTACTGAATGATAGAAAAGATGCTTGTGATTATAAATGCCTCTGAATACAATCTTTCAGTCCTCTGGGTTGACTCACTAATTTCCTGACACGAATCACAGAATGAGCTGGTCTCAAACAAATCATCTCCGAGGTGTGAACACACAGTGTCACAGTTTCCAGTAAGTTTTGTGTTTATTCAAAATATATAGCCTCACTAACTAGGCTGAAGATGTTTTCCTGAAATTGAGTTTGGCTTGCATTCCACACCCACGGAACTCATCACTTGTACAAGGCAACCCTTACTTTCTTACTATGATATGTATATCATAGTCTTGCAACCCGACCACTGCTGCTAATTTTTAAGTTGACTGACTCCAATGACATGCCGACCTGAAGATCTTTTTTTACTGTTTCAAGAACTATTCACATGGTTTATATTATTGAATCACTCAAACATAATTAACCACCTAGAATCTTTTTATTTTCGTAAATATTCAATAGGTTCCAGGAACTATGCTAAATATTGGACCCTGGTAGTGGCAGAGTGGTGTGTCTTATCTGTCTTCCTGGAGTTTATAGACTCATCGGAAAGATTGGCATTAAACATGAGGCCAAGCGTGGTGGGTGCTAGAAAAGACCATGACAAAGAGCAATAGACATGCATATCTAAATATCATTCCTCGTCTGTATGATGATCAAGAGATTGGCTTGTGGGGAAAGCTTGTTTAACTAAGACAGGAATTTGTAAATTCAGTGATTGAATATGGGCAGAAGACATTCAAGAAGAATAAAGCCGATTTATAAAGATGTAGAGTCAGAAACAGATGGTTGACGAGAAAAAAATAAAAATTAGGATGACTGCACTCTAAATAGGGCACTGACTGAATCATTTCCTGTAATCCTGGACTTCACATCATTCCCACCCTGTCTTGTTTCTAGCTCTATCTAATCTATCATTTCCTCTTAGGCTGGTTTCTCAAACACTGATCTGAATATAAAATAATTTAGAAGGATAAATAGCAAAAATGTTGAAGTCCAAACCAAGGTGTGGTGGGACTCCAAATTATATGTCAATGTCAGGCTACCCATCAACGGGTTGCTGTAGTACAAGGTATGCTAAATGGCAGACTTATCAGGGTCTCTCACTGTCAAGGATAGGACAGAAATGAAGAGGGCATTAGGAGCACTCATCATTTTTGAAGTGAAACCTACCAGAAAAAGATAGCGAGTGATGAGAAATGTGGATTGGCAGGTAGTAGTAGTTCACCTAGACAGGAAGAAACAGCTCTGGGGTTCTATTGTACAGACTGGTAGGTAGAGATCACACCAGTGTGCTGTATATTTGGCTATGAAAAGCAAAGTAGGAGATAGGGTTTTAGAGGTTTCATCATGGAGAAATTGTAAATGTTTCAAGAGTTAACTATATTTAACTTGACAGAACATTACAGTATGTACATAAAGTAAAACATCACAGAGTGACCTACAAACATGTGAAATTTCTATGTCTTTCAAATCAAAGCAAATCTGCTTTATTCTTTTGTCAAATTAATGCTTACTATAGTTATACTCCTATAGTTTTATAGATTTATTGTCACTTTAATATTTGCTGCATAGGGATGAAATGTTCATTTTTCGTGTAATTATTTTTATAGACATTGTCTCCATTGTCACTAAACTAAGGCATTTTTCTTTTTGCTTACTGAAATTCTTATTCATACATAAATTAGTTTTTTTACTGTAATACATTTAAAATGTTATTTCAAAACTAGAAGAAAAACTAGAAGAAAAAGAAGGGGAAGGAAGAGGAGGAGGAAAAGAAGAGGAAGTTAATGATGACCAAGAGAAGGAAGAAGGATGCAGGGTAAAAAAAAAGAAGGAAATATTATGTCCCTAAGAATTGTATCTTCAAATCACATTGCAACTGTTAAAAAATTAACATTTGGAATAAAAATTAAAGATAAATTAGTAGACAACTAAAAATAACTATATTCAATCAGATCTCTATTGAAGTAGAATATTCATACTTAATTCAGTGCCCAAGTTTCTAAATTTATCCTTATTACTACTTTAATACATTCATATAATATTATGTCTAAATATTACATTATATATTATAATTATATAGTGCCATCAGAGTGTTGAGGTTGATCATATATGCCATATATTGTATGTATAAATGACATGCCATATAGATATATATAATTTCATTATACATATTTGGATTCGGGTTTGAACACATAATATTGTTTGGGCATTCATTTGCCCTCGTTTCTTGCTGTTTGTTTTGAAACATGTTTGCAAATCTTTGTGATCATATTCAAAATAATGTTTATGCTTTATAGAAGTGATTGACAACAACTTAATCCAATCATCAGTTATCATCCTTGTTCAGTATCAAGATTAAACAAACACACATTATTAGCATGCACTCATATACTCAGTGTTTTCAGATCAGCAGGCAGCTATATGTGGGAGGCAATAATGGAATTGCTGGTTTAAGTCCTCTCCAGGATTAGCAATGGTCAAGGATGCGGCCTTGTCAGGAACTAGAATGCTTTTGAGAGACTGCTTCTGGGTCTCTGCCTGTTTTCCTATGTGGGAGGTCATAGGAACAGAGCACACATGTCCATGTGGTTACCCCTCACTATGGTTTCAGCTAACTCAGAGCTCAACCTGGCCTGTTCACTTGTCATACAGTAAGAACTACGGGCTATACCCCGGACTATCTTCTCTGTCTTTAGATGAGCCCTGTTGGGACTTCCTTGATAAGTAGCTCTGAGAAGTCAAATACAACCCACAGCCTACCTGCCAGCCACATGAGGTGAATGTGACCTGAAGCATACTCGCCAGCCTATGTGTTGTACATAACTCACAGCCTACTTGCCTGTTACCTGGGTCCTACCCGCCAGCTGTGTGTGTTGTATGTGAGCTGTGACTTGATTGAAGGGTCCATAGAGATAGACATGCCTTCTAGCCAATTGCAGTGTCATTGTTGGGTGGGAGGTTTGTAAGGAAATGCCCTTCTGCCTTCCCTTTAGTAGTCTACATAAGATAGTACTGGCTTTACAATAAAAGGACATGGTCAATCAGAGTGTCTCCAGTGGTTTCTTGCCATCCCAGCACACCATCACCTCATCCCCTCAATGGTTTCAGGAGCCTGTTGGCTGGAAAGCCCCAGAGGAATGCTCCAGATGGAAGACACAGAGGAACAGCATTATTACAATTGTTAAGAAGCCCGTGGGGTTTGTATATACTGGAAAAAGAGTCATATTAAGGAAAGGGAATAAATTTGTCTCTGCCTAAAGCCCACCTCTCACTTCATAATAACTGACATGTATGATCACTGTAGTCTGGCACAAACCTGTCTCATATTTAAATAGGCAAAATTTCCATCTTCTTACCAAAATATTGAGAAGGCCACTCAAACACTACATTCACAAATATTTTAATGGTCACCAAACTAATTCCACAAACATTTTTTTAATAATATGAGTAAACTCAACCCTCTTCATTACTTATTAAGGCCATTTTATTAAACATATGTTTAATAAATATTTATAAATATTTTATAAATAAATATATACGATCATATATAAAATACAGAAACTGATACAACCTTTGCATCTTTGAAGAGACAGCAAGAAGAGGTTTGTACACTCTCTAAAATGACCTCTCGTTACCCTTGCCTCCTGCTGTGTATGATCTTTCATAATTAAACTCCCTCTGAATGTAGGTTAGAGCTAGAGATTCACTTTCAACAAAAAGAACATTGTAAAAATGATAGGATATCTCTTACAAGACTAAACATGTAATTTCCCAGTGATTGCTCTGTTGGGCACTTATCCCAGAGAAATGAGATCTTATAATCACACGAATATCTGTACACAAATGCTTATAGCAACTGGAATCATCATCATTAAAAACTGTCATCAGCCAGATGTCCTTCAGCAGGTGGATAATTATACAGTGACAGATTTCTGCCTTGGAATACAACTCAGCAATGAACAGGGACAAAGTATTGATCCACGTGGCTATAGGGATGACCTTCTATAGAATTATGGTAGGTGAAGGAAAATACCCAAAATGGTTGCCTTTGTGCGGTTCCCTTTGTGTTGTATTTTTGAAATGACAAGTTAGGGAAATGTGAAATTGATTTGTGTTTTGCATATGTTAGAGGCAGTGTGTGTGTAAAAGATACGGGCATAATTGCTAGAGGGTAACCGAAGAGACAGCTGTGTTAATGGAATAACTTACTATATGATAATGTTTTAAGGATTAAATACATACATGGCTACAAGAAAATCAAAATGACCTTGGAGAAATATAGAATTGATGGAAAGTATGAATATAAATATTCTGGATGTGCAATTTTATTATAACTTAAAAGGCATGGCTACAGTGGAAATTTGATAAAGGGGACATGAGATCTCTGTGAATGATTTCTAATAATGTATGTTAGTTATTCCCATAAAAGTATCATGGACTGATTTCATGTCGCTTTCTAGGTGGCTTATAGAGAATGGAATTGTGGCATAGCATGTTTGCCCACTGTTGTGTCTCCTGCGTGCTGAATTGCAGTGCAAGTACAAGACCTGATTACAACACTTCCAATTTCACCTCTTGCTCATGTGCCTGGGAAACAGCCCATGTGTTTGAGATGCTGACACTCATGTGAAAGATCTAAAGAGATTTAGGCTCTTGGTTTTCATAGGGCCCAGTCCTGTGCATTGTGGTCATTTAAGTAGTGAACCAGAAGATGGAAGATCTCTTTCACTCCACATTCCAAACAAATAAAATAAGTCTTTCCTAACACTATATTAATGAAAAGCATTCTCTGTCACTTTTTCCTTACTCTATCCCACTGGATCTGGAGGAAGTTATCTACAATGTTGTAATACGTGTCAAGATAAATAAACCAAAAGATTGGTCTCAGAATAGCAGACAGCAAGAAACCAAGTCACGTGGCCAGTTGTGTGAGTGATTTTAAGATTTTTCTTTCTTTGTTTATTTTTTCTTTCTTTCTTTCATTTTGCTTTGGCAAGTCAGAAATACACAGAGGAGGAGAGACAGAAAGATCTTCAATCCAGTGATTCACTCCCTAGGTGGTCGCAATGGCCAGAGCTGAACAGATCCTAAGCCAGGAGCCAAGAGCCAGGAGCTTCCTCCTGGTCTCCCACATGGTTGCAGGGTCCCAAAGCTTTGGACCATCTTCAACTGCTTTCCCAGGCCACAAGCAGGGAGCTGTAAGGGAAAGTGGGGCTGCTGGGACATTAACTGACACCCTTATGGGATCCTGGCATGTGCAAAGCAAGGACTTTAGCTACTAGGCTACTACACTGGTCTTTTTTAAAGATTTTTTTTAGAATACTAATTTTTCCCACATAAATATTATTATTATTTTTTCCATATCTGGGGTAAGGGGAGAGATAAAGGGAAAAATCCCACCCAGCCACCCACCGATCCCAGGTCCCCGACATGGTGCATGCTCCGAGGGTCCTGCTCATGTAGTTTTGATAGTTCAACAGTTCTGAATTGCTACCATTCTAGCCGTTCCAAGCATGATGAAATCTGTTCAGAATCCACTGGCTGACATAGTCAGATATCCATAGAGGAGGAGAGACAGGGAGAAATAGTGAGTGATTTTAAAAATACAATTCTTATTGAACTGCCTATAGCCTTGTAGCTGTACTTTAAAGCTGATCTCCCATTCTAGCCTAAAGCCCAGTATGCTCCTTGAATTCAGAATCGGGAGACCTGGGCCAGAGGTACCTAGCAAAGACAGGTAAATATTCTAGACTCAGAATCTGTGAAAGAGTAAACATTGGCTGTTTTATGATACCGAGTTTTGGGGTAACTTATAAAGAGTAGTATATAATTTAAGAATAGCACAACTGAAAATGAGACCATAAGATGTCATCATTTGGTCTTTTCAGTGTCTCGTGGTGAAAAATTGCCACATTCTTCCTTTTCCCTTGAACCTGCATTTATAAAATCCATCAGATCAACCATGAAACAGATGAGTTTCCATCACATAGCATATCTCTTTGTCCCCTAGGTTCACTCCAGGTAGTCTATCATGTCATGACCCTGTGAAGCTGACCTGCATGGCTACAACAGGTATGGACAGCTGCCACTCCTGCTCTCTGATCTTCTGTAGCTGTTGATTTATTGTTTTATTTTAATATATTTTTATTTTGAATTTTGAATAGTGAGGTACAATTTTGTGTAGGCTGGGATTCCCCCCAAACTCTCACCCCTGTCAGATTTTTCCCATTTTGTTACAATAGTATAGTCCTTCATAAGGAATCATAATTGTATCAGTCTCGTATTTAAGTGTACCCGACATTGTTGGTACAGACAATGTCAGACAGTCCAGCATCCCGTTGTCTACGCATGTCCAGCAGTTTCATTGGGATTCCATCTTTCATCTGGATGCCGTTATTGTTATTATTATTATTCATTTGATTTTATTTCATTTGAAAGGCAGAGTTACTGGAGTTTAGGAGAAGGCTGAGCCCCAGAGATCTTTCTTACGCTGATTCACTAATCAAGTGGCTGAAACAGCCTGGACTGGGCCAGATTTGCAGAGGCCTGGCTGCTTGGGCCATGAGCCACTGCTTGCCCAGGAATTGGAGAACCTCTCAAGCTTTCTTTTGGTCTCAGGGGATTGGAAGGTATGAAGAGAATGAAGTTTGATGCTAGATATCTCTTTGCTAAAGAGAACAGCTCATGCAAATATTTTCTTGTTAGGACGTTCTTCTGGTGGCCAACTCAAGCTTCCAACAAGTCTTTCTGATTCTCTTTGGGGTCTCCATTTCTTCAGAGTGCCTAGGCTTTCCTGGTATGCCGAGCTTCATTTTGCTTCCAGTTTATCAGGATTCTCTTTATGTTGTCCAAGAACACTACAGTAGGAAAGAATCCCTTCCATCAAAATGGAAGAAATTTTAGATCAGATCATGCTTTTTTTAATGTACAAAGCTAAAGAAATGTGTTTCCTGCTCAGGTAAAATGAACCATCACATTTTCTTTCAACTGGCAAAATATGCATCATTTATAATATTCCTTCTCTTAATATTCATTATCTCTCTGTAGTCTATGGAATTGCAGTAAACATAATTATACCTCAATAAAAATATGAAATCAATAATGCATTTTAATATTAATTTGGCACATCTGTTTCAATAAAATCCTACGTCTTTTGAGTTCCTCTCAGCTGAGTAATATAACTTCACAATGCAAGTCAAAAACATACTGTTCAAGCATAAACATACTATTTCAATCTTATATGTGTTAAGGACCAATTGATCTGTGGTACTGATTTTGAGGTTCACCAGGTTATTCTGTCACCTGTAATGCAAACCTGTCACCTGTAATGCAAACGCCCATGTAGCGACATTGATTCAGTTTCTGACCACTCTACTTATCAAACAAGTACCTGCTAATGCACCTAGCAAAGCAGTGGGAGATGATCTAAGAACTTCTGTCTATGTCACCCATGTAGGAAACATGGATGGAGTTCCAGTTCCCTGGCATCTGCCTTGCCCATCCCTTGCTATTGAAGGAATGAATCAGAGGAGGGAGTATCTCTCTTTCTCTCTCTTTTTCTCCCCCGCCCCAATCCCACCAGTGACTCTGCCTTTCATATAAATAAATAAATCTGTCTTTAAAAATTGTTGAGGGAACCAAGGTTGTGATAAAGCCTCCTGTGATATTGATGACCCTGGTAGCCTACATGGTCTCTGGGTCACACATCAGTTGCTGAACTTTCTGTCAGTTCCCTATTAATGTGCCAGGGCATGTAATGGAAGTGAGCCCAAGTATTTACTTCCTCCACTTACAAGGGAGGCCTGGATGATGCTCCTGGCTCTTGCCATCTGCCTGGCTCAGACCTGAAGCATCTGAGGATTGAACCAGTGGATAGGCTATCTCTTTTGCCCTTTCTCTTATAATACCTTTAAACATCTAAATAATCTTAAAAATTTTGATCTACATATTATCTAGAAACTGAATATTTTCATAATTTATTCATTCATAATCTCTTCAATTGCTTTAGCATACTCTTTTGAAGAGGTTCCTAGGTCTTGCTTTACAAATTATTGCAGTTTTCTCTGCAGTGGGTATGTGTGATGTAGAGTATTCTAAAAGTGTGGCTTTCCAAAGCAGCCCTGTCACAGGGCTGTCTCAGTAAAGCTGAACCTTTCCCTGTGCAGTTTTACCATAATGTACTATAACGATCTCTAAACAATAGTTTGATTTGTGTGTTAGTGTGGTAATGAAACTAATCCATTCTACCATTTTCTGAATAAAAAGAGAGAAATATGATATAATTTAATCACATTAAATAGTCTTAGTGTAAATATTTAATTTCTTGAAGATGTAACTGTTGGACTCATGCTCAATTTAAAGTAATGTCTGTTAAGTCTTTATAAGTGTATTATAAAATATTCAGTTTAGGAAACATTACTTTCATCTCCAATGTATATTATTTGAAATAATTGACTTGTGAAGTAGGTAATTGAAACTTACTCTTTGGATTGTAATTTAGGTAGCACTTTTTATTAAAAACAAGAAAACATAAGTGCTAAATGGGATAAATGTTAAGAGTGAAATGTTACTCAAACATGACAGAGTAAAATAGTGCTGCTTCAAAATACATGCTTTTATCTTCCAGAGCTAAAAAATGAATCCCTTCTTACCAACATTTAGCTTTATAAAATAAAATAGCATGGTAAACAGAAAATAATTTTGCATGCATGAATGTTCCCTTGTTTCTATGAACACTTATTTATAAAAAGATGCAAAAATGTCTTCCTCCTAAGTTTTCTCTTTGTTGGCCAATTGTAAACTGATCACTTACAATTGTACTTGAGAGTTTAGTGACCAGAAAATTTACAAATGCTGCTGCTGCCAGGGAAACTCAAAGTGCACAAGCAGATTGAAGGAAATACTACAGGCAAAAATTAGCCATCATTAGTTGCCCATGCTAATATTGCAGAAAATTGAAATGTCTGCCTCAGTGAGAATTGGAAAACGTTTCTGAAGTTTATTTGGAAACCTCCCAAGAAAAAAAAAGTATGTTTTTTTAATCATCATATGTCATTATGTATTTTTATTTTGAAATTGTATTTTAAAATTTATTTGTATACAGACCTTTTAGGATATTTTTGAAAATGAAATTCAGAACTTTTAATATTCATTTTATGACATACATGCAAAATCTTAGAGGAATACAGAATTTATATCAGGAATGTTAGAATTTATTAGTAATTCTGTTTCCACAAGCTTTTCAAACAATATACCACCACTGTCAAATTGATATTTCAGGCTTCAGTCACGAAATTATCTTAAAGTTAGAATATTTATTGTGAATACACCTTTTAAAGTCATCCACTTAATTCTTAAGCTTTTTTTGTGGTAGTTGCATTGACTTAATTTACAATCACTATTTAAAGTTCGATTGGAAAATATTAATTAAACCGGGACATGTTCAAGGGCATTGTTTTGGGTCTTACAAAGTATTCAGGAATAAATAAGTGCAAATATATTATCTAATGAGGGAGACGTATCTCTAATTTTAGATGTAATATTTTAAATTTTTTAGCAGAGGTAAGTACATATACTTACTATATTAAAGCAATGATTATATGCTGCTACATGAATTTCTCATATAAATAGGCTTTCCTTTTACTTTGTAATGACCACTTCCTGTGTTTCCAAGTTCTCACTGCTTCCCTACATTTGGAAAGGAAGACCAAGAGAGAATGAAAGGGAGGAAGAGGTGAGGGGCAGCATGGAGAAGAAAAGGAATATATAAAATGATTGTCTTTTTTCAAACAGACTCATTCCTATTTTTATTTGAAATACAGAATAACAGAAAAATGGAGAGAGAGAGAGAGAGAGAGAGAGAGAGAGAGAGAGAGAGAGAGAGACCGATCTTCCTTCTGCTGGTTCATTTCCCAAATGGCAGACAGATTACAGCTGTGCTGATCTGAAGCGGGGAACCAGGAACTTCTCTGGTTCTCCCTCATGGGTGCAGGTTCTCAAGGATTTGAGTCACCTTCCACAACTTTCTCAGTCCATAAGCACGGAACTGGATGAACAACACATTCATATGGGATGCTGCCACCCTGAATCAAAATGAAGCTACTATGCCACAGTGTAGCTCCAAGAACATATTCAAAATGTGTATTTATGTATGTGAACATTTATCATTTTTATGGGGAAACTGAGGTTTATTTCTCCTATATGTTTCTTTTTTCTACCTTCTGTGGCACAAATGACTACATTCTATTATTGATATTTTCCGTGTTCTTGATTATGGATGACCTTACTGTCAATATATCTGTCAAGTGCATTTTCCCAACACCTGTTATAAAATGCTACAGGCTTTCCATGCACATGTGACACCATATTGGAATGATCCAGTTCATTTGAGATAATGCAAATAGGTAGAGTACATGCTGCCTAACATATTTAAGCAGCATTATATTTTGATCAAGGGAGTCTTTGGGAAGATTTTGGATGACAGAACATATAAAGAATCTTTCATAGTGATTATTATTAAAATCAACCAAGCGAAGAGAAGCCATTGAAAAACAAGCTCTTCTTGGTTAAAGACAATGCTGAGACATACGATAAAAGATGTGTAATTTAATTAGAGTTTACATGAAGTCATCACATGCATATACATAAATACAAATGAATAGGCACATTGTTTTTAGCATGTAAGAATTTCTAGTAGATTCTAAATTTTTCCTGAGATCCATTTAAATTTAGCTTTTCTTAAATGGCTTAAAATGAGAGAATGGATGCTAGTCTGCCACAATTTTCATATTTAAATCTTGTCCTATATGCTGAGAAAGCATAAAATACTTAGCACCACTACTATGTGACTGAAAGAAAGTTCAATCTGTTACTGATTTATCACACTGTTAGTGTGACACAACGTCAGTGTAACACAGAATAGAAAAATACTAAGATTAACTAAAGCACTTTCTTTAGTCCATTGAATTGTCTGCATATTTGTTATGCATAATCTCTTTTTGTTTGGTCTGTTGACCTGTAACTGAGTAGAATCCATTCTCTATATCCACAGGGTGTACATTTATGTGAGTGCACACATGTGTGCACACACAGAGAGACATATACATACCATGTAGCAATGATTTATTTCCCAGTGCAGGAATAGCACAGGAGGCAAAAGGAGGACACAGGAATAAAATGTTAACAGCAAACAGGATGAGAACTTCAAAATTAACACTGATTTTCTTTTGAGGAAAGCAATGACAGATTCCTTTTCCTTATTTGCAGTGGGAGTACAGGAGACAAGTGCAACTGCCTGACTCAAAGGAATAGGTGCAGCAGACAGACGGCTATATCCAGGGAGGCACTAAGAATCAGACTGACGTTGAATTTATCTGGACTCTCTGCATGGTCCATGCCTGCAATGAAGGAATCATGACTGGTTATGAACTGTACTACTGTAACAATATGGAGGAACTCAATATGGGGGAAGGCTTGGGGAGATGTTGGGGGAATCCCAGAGCCTATGAAACTGTGTCATAAAATGAAATAAAAAAGAATCAGACTGATGGGCATTCGAATGCTTAATGTGATACAAGTCATTTAGCTGCTATATAGCATAGCAGTCTTAGACTCTTAAGACATTGATAATCATCCTTAATACAGATGGTATGACACATATAGGCCTCACCATAAATGCTATTTCCTAAATGTAAAACCATGATTCCTTTACTTCAGTAAAAGTGAGTGATACTATTTGATACTATGAGTGATACTGTACATATACAGGCAAATTGATTTTCTTTTTGGAGTAACCTAATCTTTATTTTGTCCTCCTAAAATCTAAGTGTTCAGATTTAAAATAAGTTCATTTCAATTGCAAATTTAAAAAAACCAGAATTTTAGACTCTACTACAGATAGTTTTATAAATATTTCTACCTTGGCAAATCATTGCTAAATTATAGATACCTTGATGTTAAAAACTTATTTTTGTATTTTGTATCATTATTTTGTAGAGGTCAACCCAAGAGGATGTTCAATGTAAGATTTTTTTTGTAATTATTGCATGATAAATTTGTCTTGCCATTAATAATTATCTGGAAAAGAAAAAGCATCTATTGTAATTACACAGCACCATTGCAATATGACATGCTCCCAAAGCATGGTGAGTTCCCTAGTCTCTAAGACTTAGTGAAAATGCAAGCATAACTATAATAAACATCAAATAACAAACTGACTAGGAAGGAACATAAATAATATTGGATTCATAAGCCGCACTGCTGTAGTTGTTTATACAGAGGACTTAGGCTTGATTAGGTGGCACGGGATGATGCAAATGGAATAACAAATCTTTATTAATTGGGAGAGATTTCCCGAAGGATGTTGATTTTAAATTTCTTTCTTAAGGTGTTGAGTCAAACAGAATGTGACAGAAGGGACTCTTCCACACTTGATTGTTGCTTTTCATAAAGTAGTAAGAGAAGATTAGGAATGTGGGAGAGGAAATGCACTTTGGGAGTTTCGTGGGAAATCCTGTAATCCATATCCGAGGTTACTATTTTATGACGTGGCTGCTGAAGCATTAGGTTTGGGAATGTTGAATGACTACTGTGATGAGAAGCAGTTTGAAATGGGAAACTCACTGAGATGATGACAAAACAGAAAGTGGCTGTGGAAATGTTAGTTTGAGAATGTTTACTTTCTATGCATACATTTATAATATTATTTGTATGCATAATTGTTAGCTAAAAAAGTTATTTCACATCATTTTTATCCTCAAACTGTGTTTCAAGGCAATTATGTAACTTTCAAAACATAAACTACTGCAAACTGGCTTATTTAAACTTTCAGAAATATGGAACAGAGAATGAAGCCAAATATCCACGTCTTCTGATGGCCACTCTAAGGTTCTCGGTCGCAAGGCAACTGCTCACATGGCACCACAAAGGCGGGTGGTTCATTTTTCCTGGGAAATGTCACTGTCCAGAGAAGACTTTTTTTTTTTTTTAGACTTCTCGATATTTCAAATTTGTCTATTTAGAAATCTGACTAGAAGGAAAAAATGATGATAACTTCATTAGTTCATGGAAGATAAATCCCTGGAAATTGTCACGTTTTTCATGTTATGGAGTTCATTTGCTGCTTGTTTAGTGCAAGAACTATTACAAATTTGCATATTGTGCAAGTTTTCACCAAAAGTCTATTGGATGACAACTTAATTTTATGAAGTACTGATGCCAGCAAGAAGCTTCCCTGAGTGAAAACTGGAGAATCAGCTCTGAGCTCTTAGGTGCAGATTTAGCTCCTGAAACAGAGAGAAGGATCATTGATTGCAGAGAGATTTCAGAGTCCTAATATCCCCAAATCAGTGATTTAATAAATATAATTTTAATATATAAAAATATAGATAATATAAATATATAAATATATATATATATAGAGAGAGAGAGAGAGAGACAGAGACAGAGACAGAGACAGAGAGGAAGATCTTTCATCTGTTGATGCACTCCCCAAGTGGCTACAATGTCCAAAGCTGCAATGATGAGATGCCAGGAGCTAGGAGCCTCTTCCAGGTCTCCCACGTGGGTGCAGGGTCCCAAGGATTTGAGGCCGTCCTTGACTGCTTTGCTAGGCCACAAGCAGGGATGTGGATGGGAAGTTGGGCTGCCAGGATTAAAACCAGTGACTATATGGGATCCTGGAATGTGCAAGGCAAGGACCTTGTCTGCTAGGCTACTGCACCAGGCCCTAACTTTACAACTGTTATCAACAAAATAGGATAATTCTAATGGGACAATCCAGATAAGAGGGTTCACTTTTCAACAATTAGAATGGTTGTGTGGAGATTATTGTGCTGTGTTTTATGAATGTGAACTATACTAGTTGATATATTTGCTATAGTGAAAATAGTGTATTTTTTATAGACTCTCTAATGTAACGCCATTCCTCATTTTCCGTGCATAGGTAGTCAAACTAGTAAAGCAATAGTTCACAAGCGCCAAATAAAAAGATGTCAACTGCAATCCACAGTGTATATAAATTGCTTTGGCTCAAAAAAGACCATTTAAACAGCTAGGAATCAAATTTACTTTGATATCTGAGAGAGGAAGAACATGTTTAGCTTTGTTTCCCATTTCTTAGACATTAGCTCAGCAAATACCATCTGCATATTCTGGAATATGCTGTTGATAATGATTCTTGTTTTGTTTTTGAGGGAATCTGTTTGTTAATTGAGTCCTCATAAGGTATCCCCACACAGAACACAGGACCAAGTGGACAGGTTCATCCTCCTGGGGCATTTTTTCCTGCTCACCAGCACTTAATGGGCTGGTGGGACTGGGATGCAACTGGACAGCCCATCTCTGGAGAGCTCCAGTGGGAGTTTCCTGCTAACTTTATACATTTTAACACCGAGTTGAATGCTATGAATTTCACAAAGTGCTTCTTGCTGAAATTGCTTTTGACACACCATGTCACTGCGCTCTCCCTTCAGCCGGTAAAGCAGGCCAGCCTTGCAAGTGGAGCACGGTCATACACAAAAGTCTCTAAGGTAGGTGTTCAGTGAGGTCCCCCACAGCCATCCGGTTAGTGAGGACCGTGTCTACCCAAAAGGTTCAGAAAAACCCTGGTTGTCACTGAGGCTTAGGAGGAACTGCTCGTGGAAGAGAACACCAGCCTTCTCACGGCTAGCTCTCAGGCGCCTGTGGCTGTGGCTTTCCGGTGCACCATGAGCTCTTGGCATAATGAAGCCCAAGTGAGACAATTCCATCTAGTCAATCATACATTCACTAAATGGTTTTATGCCATGTGAAGGATTCTTACCATGGATTTAACTTTGAAAGTCTAAAACCAAGGCTAAGTTCCTGCTAAAGAAATTAAAAATGAACTATTCATTCATTATTGAATTGCAAAAATATTTCAAAAGCATTTCTTGAAAAACCCAAAATCTAAAAGGTGTTCTGTTCATAGTAAAAAACCATTGTTCTAATTTTTTTCCCAAATCTGCATGTTCACACATAGACTCTGTTGTTAACCGTGAGTCGAATACTGCTTCTGGCATGTTTTTTCCATGAAATAATTAGTTCATAATCTATAAATCAGTTCATTGAATTATTTTTTAGTCATCAATCCCACATTATGTTGACTGTAAAGCAATTTTCAGGCGAAACAAGAAAGAAAATAAAGAATCAAGCTGAATAAGAAATGATTCCCAAGCAAATGGTAAAAATTCGGGATATCCAAAAACTCTGGAATACCCATCTCATTGATATTCTTTAAAGATATTTGTAATGATTCAGAGATGCTTGCATATCCTTATGCACAATCAATGCTGTTTATTTCGTACCAAACCATGAGCTACAGATGATTTTTTAAATTGTTTTTTTTCCCTCTATACATTTAGAAAACCTGGTCACAAATAAGCTTTAGAGAAGAATATTTTTCTTATTAGTGATTTAGACTGAATCTGAGGAAACAAAGGGTAATTTATAACTTTAATTTACTAAAAGCATGTGAATTGAATATGCTAGGATTCAATAACGGTACTGCGATGCTTAACTCCAGCTGTATCTGTCTTTACGAATGGTGATTAAAAAAGGCAAATTTGCTTACATCTTTCCTTGCTGACACTGAGGTCATTGCTTTATGGGTTAGCTTTCATTTGCTCATCCATAGTAATTTCTATTTTTGGCCACTCTTGCAAAAAATTAGATACCCTGGATCAAAATAGATATTTTCACAGTGCAATCGTAGCACCAGGCAAAAGCTACTACTGTATGTAGAAAGAAACAGAAGCAGAAGAATATGGCTAGCTTTATCACAAAATGTAACCAATAACATTATGATATTTAACATGAAGAAAATAACCTGCACACTGTTCTTTGTTAGCACATAAAAATGCCATCATAATATTTGTTCCTTGACATCAGATCTTTATAAAAGAAATAATTCATTGCCCTACCTGTAACTGAAATAATGGCTAAATCATTAAAGAAAGCCTAGTAGCTCCTTCTGAGTAAATCTTCCACAACTTGCCACAGTGCTAATCGTAAGCATGTTATACAGTGAGTTAGCCTGAAGCTAAGTTAAGCAGGCAGATTAGGACTGTAATATAGTATCAGGACTCATAAATCAAGCGTGCTTGCAGATTTCCTTTCACTTACTGCTCCTTCTTACAGTTCAGACAAGTCATAATTACACATCAGTAGGCATTGTGAACAGAGGAATGAGCTACAACATAACGCACAATAAACCCTGTCATATAAAAGCAAACTGGATAAAATAACAGAAGCAATACTCCATTTTACAACATCACACTAAAGAATTACACTGTGCCATTGTGTATTATTCTGATCAATCATGAATCCATCCACAATTGACAGCTCAGTGGGCTAAAATTTACCATTGAAGAATAGTTTCCTGTTTTATTATTTTCGTGTTTGATTATATACATTAAGCACAAGGCTGTACGTGACTCTGAAAAGCCACAGGTACATAATACAACACCGCCCTGCAAACATTACAATTAAATACATTCTGCTAATGCTCTTTTAAAGCTTTCTTTTATTAGACATGCTTAAAATAATTCATACCGGATGAACTGTAAGTGGTTCCTCATTCATGTTTTATTAGTATTGTAATTTTTTTTTGCTAATTATTCAGGTATTCTTGTTACCTTAGACCAAAGAGAGGTTGACTCACAAGCCCTGTCTGTTATTTTCAGGCTTAGATGATATTACCACGAAGCTCAAAGGGCCCTCCTTTATCACAAGGTTTAAGCTCAACATTGAGAATGGGATTTAATGACACATGAGCAAATATTGGTTGTTTCAATTCTAATGAAACATTTAAAAGAACTAATAAATGTTAGGTGATTGTTGCATACTAATTTAAAATCGCTATTACTGGTTTTATTTTATAGTTAGAACCTAGCAGATGTTTGGGGGAATATATATATATATATTTCACATTACTCCTCAAATACAGTCTTAAGACATGAAGGTGTTTTACCTATTCTGCATATATAGGGGTTTAATTGTAACTAATATGCTAATGATACCAGAAATACAAGGCAAATAGTTTTAGAGCCAAGGAATAGGGCATATGGTATAGTGGGATTTCTTTCTAGACATTAATATGGTCACGATTTTGTGCCTTTCTTTTTTTTTAAAAAGATTTATTTTATTTTATTACAAAGTCAGATATACAGAGAGGAGAGACAGAGAGGAAGATCTTTCGTCCAATGATTCACTCCCCAAGTGAGCCGCAACGGCCGGTGCGCGCCAATCCGAAGCCGGGAACCAGGAACCTCTTCCAGGTCTCCCACGCTGGTGCAGGGTCCCAAAGCCCTGGGCCGTCCTTCACTGCTTTCCCAGGCCACAAGCAGGGAGCTGGATGGGAAGTGGAGCTGCCGGGATTAGAACCAGTGCCCATATGGGATCCCGGGGCATTCAACGCGAGGACTTTAGCCGCTAGGCCACGCCGCCAGGCTCAATTTTGTGCCTTTCAATGTGAACATGAAAGACTCATCTTGAGAAATGTGGCTTTCATATATTTTTTAAAATTAAGTACTGTTTTGATTTCTCCCCTACTGGATACTGCACTGTGGATATTAGGATGTGGAAGGGAAAGAGAGGATAGAAAATTCAGAAAAGGCTAACAGGGCTGAAGGAGGTAAGTGTGACACAGGCATGGCAAACAGAAACTCCAGGGTCCTGCAGTCACGTGGCGGGAGATGAGTTTGCAATTGATAGTGACTCTACCATGTCATTAGCGGTGAGGATCTTGTTTTGATGCCCAGCCTCATAATTATTCCTATCTTTGGGGCAAAGTTCTCCTTTTATGCCGAAAAATTCCTTGATACCCTTTGCTTTTAGAAGGCTCTGGTGTTAATGTGTAACATAACAATTAACTTTCTGTGTAACAATTGTCCATTATTTGTCTTTGTGATTTTTTTCTGCTTAAGAACTATGTTTTATATAACATTCAAAGCTCATAATTAAAGGTTGATATATAGAGGTGTGTTTCAAATATTAATTATTTAAATTTGCTATCATAGCTTTCTTGATATTTATTGATGATATACGACTTGTTTACAGATTGCATCTCATTTAATCTTCTGAAAATTGTGAGCTACATAGGTGTGTGTATATATATATATGCACACATAAATGCAATTATTATTTCAAATTTGTACTGTGGAAATATCTTAAAGTTTATAGCAAGTACTTGAAGGATCCAGGGTCTGAACCCTGGTTGTCTTTGTCCAAGGTTCTGTTAATAACTGTTCTTCCTAGAAGAAGAGCCAAAGATGTATCAAGTGCTTAGGCCTGTGCACCCACATGTGAGACATATAATAGACAGTTCTGACTATTTGGGGAGTGAACCAGCAGACAGAAGACTCTCTCTCTCTGTCTCTGTATCTCTCTTGCTACTCTACCTTTCAAAAACACAAGCAAATAAATAGATACTTCGATCTGTCTCTGTGGCATAGCTGGTAAGGCCTCTGCCTACTGTGCTGGTATCACATATAGGCATGCCCATTTCCAAGTAAGGTCTACTCCACTTCATATCCAGCTCACTACTACTGCACCTGAAAAGCGGCACTAAATATTTGAAGTGCTTAGGTGCCCACATCCACTTAAGAGGCCTGGGAGAAGCTCCAAGCTTCAGATTGACACAGCTCTGGCCATTGCAGCCATTTGGGGAATGCACCAGTAGATGGAAGAGTCTCTCTCTCTCTCTCTCTCTCTCTCTCTCTCTCTCTTTCCTTTCTGTTTAAAAGATTATCCCTGAGACCGGCACAGTGGCATAGCAAGCCAATTCTCCGCTTGTGATTGCGATGCAGGCATCCCATGTTAGAGCTGGTTTGAGTCCATCTGCTCCACTTCCCACCAAGCTCCCTGCTCATGGCATAGGAAAACAACAGAGGATGGCAAAAGTCCTTGAGTCCCTACACCCATGTGAGAGACCAGAGCAAAGCTGTTGGCACCTGGATTTGGATAGGGTATTGCATCGTTGCGCTCAGCAGCTGGACAATCTCTCATTTTTCTTCTTCCTGAAAATTTGCCTTTCAAATATAAATGGTTAAATCTTTCAAAACATTAATATCTGAATCCCCCTTGTATGAGGAGGTTCCTAGCTAAATGTTTGAGGTTTGATTTTTGCTGGGCTAAGTCTCATCCTGCTGAAAGTGGAATCTCCTGGGCATCTGTGTTGAGACCCTCCTCCCAGAGGGGATTGTCAGAGAAATCTGCTGCGTTTTTACAAGCATTGCTTGCATTTTTCCCTCCTGACACAGAGGACATTTCCTTTAGAAATTGGCCTTCATTTACTCTTAATCTGTACATGTGTTTGAGTGTATGTGTGTTTTCTTTAGTCTTTGTCCAAACTTTGTGACTCTCAGAGTTAGCTTTCTTTTTTTTTTTTAATTTTTTTAAAGATTTATTTTTTATTACAAAGTCAGATATACAGACAGGAGGAGAGACAGAGAGGAAGATCTTCTGTCCGATGATTTACTCCCCAAGAGAGCCGCAATGGCCGGTGCTGTGCCGATCCGAAGCCGGGAACCTGGAACCTCTTCCGGGTCTCCCACGCGGGTGCAGGGTCCCAAGAATTTGGGCCATCCTGGACTGCTTTCCCAGGCCACAAGCAGGGAGCTGGATGGGAAGTGGAGCTGCCGGGATTAGAACCGGTGCCACTATGGGATCCTGGGGCGTTCAAGGCAAGGGCCTCAGCCACTAGGCCACGCCGCCAGGCCCAGCTTTCTTTCTTTCTTTTTTTTTTTTTTTTTTTTTTTTTTTTTTAAGATTTATTTATTTTTATTGGAAAGTCAGATATTTAGAAAGAGAAGATGATACACAGAGAAAGATTCATCCACTAATCCACTCCCCAAGTGGTCACAACAGCTAGAGCTGGGCCCAGCTGAAGCCAGGAGTCAGGAGATTCTTCTGGGTCTCCCACGTGGGTGCAGGGTCCCAAGGCTTTGGGCTGTCCTTCACTGCTTTCCCAGGCCATAAGCATGGAGCTGGACGGGAAGTGGAGCACATGGACAGAAACCAGCACTGATACGGGAATTTGGTGCATGCAAGGCGAGGACTTCAGCCACTAGACTACCCGGGCCCCAGAGTTATCTTTCCCACAAATGAGTTAACTCTTTCTCTGTTACTTAAGGATAGGTGTTTTTTTTAACTTTATAGTTGAATATTAAAATAATTCTTGACAGAAATAGGTAAAAAGGGCCTGGCACGATAGCGTAGCAGTTAAAGTCCTTTCCTTGAACGCAGTGGGATTCTATATGTGCACCGGTTCTAATCCTGACACCTCCACTTCCCATCCAGCTCCCTGCCTGTGGTCTGAGAATGCAGTCGAGGACAGCCCAAAGTTTTGGGACCCTGCACCCACTTGGGAGACCCAGAGGAAGTTCCTGGCTCCTGGCTTCGGATTAGCTCAGCTCTAGCCATTGCGGCCGCTTTGGGAATAAACCATGGGATGGAATATCTTCCTCTCTGTATATCTGCCTTTCCAATAAAAATGAATAAGTCTTAAAAAAAGAAATAGGTAAAAATAATTTCCTACATAATGCTTTGCTTGGTTGTATAAGTGCATATGTGTGTGCCTTTTCTACTTGACTGCTGCATCAAATAATATATGACTGATATTGTATTTTGTTCATTAGTCTTTGTTGGTCACCTAAGTATGGATGAAGAGTGAGAAATTTGTAGTTTGGGACTATGTCTTGATGGACTGATCATTCGACAGGTTATCTCTTGGATTGTTTTTGCCACAGTGTGACTTTAAGAAAGTAAGATATGTAAAAAAAAGGAGGAGGAGGAAGAGGAGGAAATGAAGGAGAAAAGGAAGAAAGAGATGAAAAAAAGCTAATTAGACCTAAATTCAGGAGCGAAATAGCCTTCAGATCATTACATAGAGATATTTAAGTTATTGATATTCCTAGAAGTGGTTTAGAGAGCTAACGTTTCATATTAGTAAGTGAATCTCATCCTTTCTTGTGAAGTTTTTATGTAACTATTAGGTTTATTTCTGTATAGTTTATTTTCTCATATTCATTATATCAGTGAAATCTACAAAGGTGCATGGAAAGTCAAACAAAGGGAGAGAGAATGGGAATAAACAACCTACCAATTAAAAACTGGAAACACAATGCTTATATAATGGGGGTCCACATATTTTTTCATACTCATGGCCACAGGTAATATTTCATAAATTATACTTAACATCAAAGTTGGCAACTTAAGTTTGTATAAATTTTTTTACGGTTCTCCAAAAAAAGCACAGATCAACTCCACAGTTTATGAACTATTTACACCAAATTACCAACTAATCAAGGATATTTTGTTTAAAAAATAAATAAGATTGTAACCTTCTAAAGTTTTAAATGAAGAAACCAAGCAAAAAAGTGCTTAGCAGCTCTGATCATCTGAAAAGTGGCAGAGGATAATTTTTTCTATAACAGGAAATGTTGCTAACATCAGAAGAAATTAAAATGAAAAGTATTATATGAGACATCTGTTAACTTGGTCAGCCAAAACAGAAAAAAAAAAAAAGAAGTAGTTTGTTTAACATTTCTGAACAGTCATCACTTTTCAATGGGTATCAATGTGGACAGCAAAACTAGCTGAAACACAGTTGAACTTCAACTGTATGAAAAAGACATTTTGGCAATAGAAAATATGTGCTGGAAAATATGGATGCTGAAATAATGAGTAATTCATAGTTGATTTGCAGTTGAGAGATTATATAAGTATATGCAGCCGCAGGGTTAAAAAGGCTTTTTCTTCCTCATTTATTTTCTTAGAAAGCGCCATTATCCAGCCTGTTTAAATAGCAACTATACAAATTTCTCATGCTTTATAAATGTTTCACTAAAGAATTCTCAACCAATCAATTAATTCTATTTATTTTTCCCTGATTGTCAGCAGATGAGTATGTAGTGAGAATGGTTCTTTTTTTTTTTTTCCTAAGTTGGTTTATATAGAACTATAAATCCATTTCCTGCAAAAATCTTCTTAGGAAGGGGGAAGACTAAATATATGAAATGCTTTTCTTCTCCCCTTGCAAATGTTAACCTGTTGTTTTTTGTCTATTTTCTGCTATGCTTTACAACTGGACTCTAAAGGGGAGTGAAATACATGAAAATAGCTTTAATATGAAAGTTTGGCTTAATGAGAACTGCATCTATTAACAATATATTCCAGGCAGTTCAACTTAGACACATTCTACTTGCCCTAAATTTAATTGTATGGATATCTGTAGGTGCAGGAAACTGGAATAAGGTTTTTAAAGCCTGATATCTCAATCTTAGAAAGAATATTTGAGAGTTGTTGATACATACATATTGAAAGCCTGAATGAGTGTCCTTCAGGGGAGTGACTTTGGATCTGACAGATAAGGGAGTGATGACCATGTCTCAAGTCACCTGAGATTGTAAAAAGGAAGAGTGAATGTGAATGTCCAGGAAAAAAAAAATTAAATGAAAGAGAACTTGAGTAGTACAGCAGCACCCTCGTGGCCTGTTGAGGAATGTACTTAGAGACAAAGCGTGATGGAAGTTGAGAATCAGGGCTAGTATATAGCAAGGTGCAGATATGCGAGGGAGACTGAAAGGAGCACATCACTACTATCTCTGATTTAAAAAGAAAAAGCCTTTATCCACATTAGCATGAGAGAGAATGGACATGTTAAAACTAGTACCACAACATTTGAATAGCTGCTCTGAGGAATGTTTATAAGGTGGGTAAAGTGATGGAATAATGAGTGTAAATGAATGTAACAGGCTCAGAGATGTAGGAAGAGGAATGGGTACAGACAGCATTTATCTCAGTGGTTGTGCCTGGATCGTTCTCTGTGTTACTCTGTTAGTCTGCATGGTCCTTTCATGCCAAGACTGTTTCAGCATACACACACATACATGAGCATGTATGTGACTGAGTGCTCACCTGACAATATTTGTCATCATTTGAAGAAGTGCCTCCTTATACATTATATACATTTCCCTACAGAAGCATGGCATAAATAATGTTTTATTCTACCTACAAATGTTAGGGAACGTAAGTAAGGAATCTGAAGGGAGTGATTTTGAAAGTCCTAGAAACATGGAAGTATTGATATTAGTCTGAAATGAGAAAGAAAACCCAAAATGCAAGCTTTGTGGTAAAAAAAAAAATGGAAGGTTAGGCACACATTGGTTCATTTACTTTGTAAATAAGCCTTTATTTCACAGAAAAAGAAGCTATTTGTGCCAAATATTTCACTTCAGTCCAAAAAATGTCTTCAGAAGGGAAATGTATAACTTTAAACTGTGGTTATTGAATAGCTATGGAAAGATCTGGCAACAACATTGAAGATTGGAATGTTCCCACAGTGTCAGTCACTATAATCTTTCTATTATTTTTATAACTTACAAACCTGTGACTTCGGAATACACTGAATATGTTTTTCAAATAAAGGGGAGTTAGGCTTTGAAAGAAATTAAGTTACTATGCAGAGATTACATAGCCTAAGAAAAATATTAAATTATAAGTAAAGTTAGGGAAGATATGTAAAGATGGTAAATAAATGTTTTCAAAAGCTGGAAAATTGTTAACAAAAGGCAGAGTAGCAAACTATAATATAGAAGCAAATTCTTTCTGGATTCTCTGAACCTGCAAAGCCTCAAAGAACTATGGTAATCTGAAAAACAACCAGTGGTTTCTGTTGCTAGACTCAGCATTAGGTTGTTATGTGTGGTAATTGCAGGCTAAAATTTTGTGTGCTAGTTGAAAGAGCTGTGACCAACTATAATTTTCAACCCACAGTTTAGTTGTTTGGGGACTTCTCACTATGGCTGACATGTGTTTGAGTGAAGTTCTTGATTATGTGTCTGGCTGTTGCATTTTCAATCTAAAATCTTAATTAGTCTTTGATACTGGCATATGTCTGAAAATAGTAAAAAGTGAAACATCGAAGGAGGAAGAATGTTTCTTTCTCTAAGCAAAATAAAATGTTTGATACAGGCAAAAGGACACACATATAATAAGTGAACTACTTGAAAGAATTGATATTCATTAGGAAATGATGCATGGAGAGCACTATAAAATATTGTTAAATTGCATAGATATATGGTTCTAAAATGCATTTATTTTCCCGCATGAACTCTTAGAGAATTTAATTGGAGGAATGGGGGAGATAATTAGTTGAGAAATAGCAAAGATAATCTCTAAGCATAGGGAATTTTTCAATCACAAATCGATGAAAACTTGCTACTAACCCTCACACCATACATCTGTATTATGGCAGGCTTCAACAAAAATGTACTAAGTGGAAGTCAATTCACCAGAGAAGACTCACAGAAATGGTATGTTTGAAAACCATAGTGGCTCCACAAACATTGATTGATTACCAAGATGTAAAGTTTGGCAAATTTAATTCCTAAATAAATAAATACCAAAATAATTTAAAAAAGACAAACAAACAAACAAAGCCGGCAACATTGAAACCTCATTATTGCATACCAGCCAGTGAAAGAATTTCACAGCACTTCACTCTCTAAATGGGGCATTCATTTCTACGGTTTCCCAATTCTCTCATTTCGTGTCGATTCTAAAACATATTGGCATCACTCATTTAAGTTTCCTGATTGGCCTCTGTTGGCATGAGTGTTTGAAATCTCATTATTAAATGGGTCCTGACCTGATTCTACAAAATTTTGCTTCAAATCTCATGCTGTAATTGTTAGAACTTCTACCATACAGTGACCGTTCAGCATAGCTGAGATCAGAACAAAATTTTATGTGTCAATTATAATTGCCCTATCACCCAAAAAGGAATAACAACATTTTAACCATATCGGTGGAGTTATTTCTCAAGTAGAAATGAGGGGATTAATTCAAATTATTTAATGAAGCTCTGTTTGTATTGGTTAGCATGAAAATAAAACTAGAAATTAGATCAGTGAAGAAGACAAAAGATAATTAGTCATAAAATGGGAACCTACTACAAATAGAATTATAAAGAAAGAGGATAGCAAAATGAATTTTTAAAAGCACCTATATAAAATTCTAGACAGAACAATCTCAAACAACATAGACTTAAAAACTATAACCATATCTTTTCTAAACAAATAAAAGAGAATTTTAGAAATGTAAAATGCTCATGTTTGTTTTCCCAGTTGAATCAGAAATCTTGGATTAAACTGCTTTATATAGATTTTTGTAAAAATAAAATTCATAAATGCATGCAGAAGATATTCATAACAATATTGCATCTTGCAGAAAAAGGAGATAAAGTAGCTAATGTGACATTTTTTATTGGATCTATAAATAAAAGTAATTCTCAAGCCTCAAAGCCTCAAGTACATTTTTGCTTTAAATGAACATACTCATGAAGTATTTTATTGCGACATTTTCTTGTGGGAATATATAGGTAAATGGCAACTAGAATGTGAAAGTACATTGTAAACTGTAAGGCTCTATTTAAAGATTTTTTATGTTTCTAGCATACATTTCAAAAATGGTAAGACTCCTGAATGTGAGGATTAACATCCATCTGAAAAAATTAATTGCATGACAAAGAATCAGTAAATTCTCCACCACATATGAAATTGATTCTACAATATAATAAAATTATACATTGTCAATGTACCCATTTACTCACAGTGCAAATTTGTATAACTCTTATACACTTATGCTTTCTATTATGTAACTATAATACAAAGAACTAACATTTGTTGAATGCCTATTATGTGCCAATAAAGATTTTGTATGTATCAACTACCTTAATGCAGCATGGATCATTCCTGCAGATTGGATAAATTTATTTGAAGTGTTTGCAGTCAGAAAGGTTTCAATTCTGGATTATTTTTATTTTGGATTATTTGCATGCATACAATGAAATCCTGAGGATGGGGCTTCCATCTAGAATCAAAACTCATGCATATCCTATTAACACAGAATACCTATAGCCCCAAGGTAATTTAATATTTTAATAATTTTCTAGATTAAATACAGTCCTGTGATATGAAATTTTCCTGTTGTGGTATTATTACACTTGTGGCATTCCAAAAATTTCTGATTTGGGAGCATTTTACAACTCAGATTTTAGAGTTTGTATTGTACAGCATTAGATGCCTGTAGAGAAGTAGATAAACAGAGAAATAGAAAAGTGGAAACTCATTCAACGAGTTTAAGCAAATCTTTCCAAAAGATACAGTTAAAAGGTGCCTGAGTTGGGATGTGAGCATAGTTAAGCTGGCTCCAGGACCTGTGTTTGATCAAGCTCGAAACCTCATGGTACCCCAGTTAAGTGAAAACCATGCTGCTGAATGAGCTTTTCAAAAGGAGCCAAAAGAAAGCAGATTTTCTCAGAATATCTGCTGATGGTTCAGCCCTCTGTTGGCGTTGTACTGACTTTAATGCTACAATAGGTGAGGAGAGCACCATGGATTGGATGAGTTCTCATTTAGGGAAAACACTAATGGGACTGAATTTACCAGAAACTGATTAGGGTAAGTAGTCTCTTATCAGGCTTCCTGGATCATTATATCTATACCCTTGACACGGGTGATTGTAAATCCATTGGAAAGTATTTCTATGACAGTGCCGCAAACAAACAAACAAACAAAAACAGACTAAATCAACATGAAGCTATTAGACATAAAGAATTTTGTATCTCATGGGTCCAGTGGCATGGCCTAGTGGCTACAGTCCTCTCCTTGAAGGCACCGGGATCCCATAAGAGCACCAGTTCTAATCCCGGCAGCTCCACTTCCCATCCAGCTCCCTGCTTGTGGCCTGGGAAAGCAGTCGAGGACGGCCCAAATCCTTGGGACTCTGCACCCACGTGGGAGACCAGGAAGGAGCTCCTGGTTCCCGGCTTCGGATTGGCGCAGCACCGGCCGTTGTGGTCACTTGGGGAGTGCATCATCGGACGGAGGATCTTCTTCTCTGTCTTTCCTCCTCTCTGTATATCTGACTTTGTAATAAAACTAAATAAATCTTAAAAAAAAAGTCAAGCACAAAAGATACCTTCAAAAATTAATAAATAATTTTAAAGTGCGAAGATTTTAAAATTATTCGAATCATGTAAACTTGTCTTTTAATTATACCTTCCACTAACTTTTTGAAGTACTCCCAAATTATAAACATTTGTAAAGTTAGGTACATTTAGTGTATAGCAAGTAAACAAACAAAAATCCACCAATACTGGTTAATATAAAACACATTTAATGAAAAATCTAAACAAGGACAGAGGATCCTAGGGATAATAGCTATTGTTCTTTATTGACAGCTTAAAAATAAACAAACACGTAAGTCTCCAATCTTTTATGGAAATAGCAAAACATACTACAATTTAGTGTTATGTTATTTAAGTTGGAAAAGATATATATCAATTAGGAAAATGTTCTATTTTTTGCTTGAAAAATAACCAACAACAAGCATAGTAATAAAATTCCAAAGTTGAAAGATAATGATTAAGGACATCGTACTACAAGTTATTGGAATCCAAATGGGTTGCAAATACAATAATAAGGAACCATTTTAAGACTAAAAAGAGATACTGGAGTACACATGTTGGTGGAGTGGGAAGTGGGATACCCACATCCCAGATCAGAGTCCAGTCTCTCCTGCTTGTGATGAAGTTTCATGCTGAATCATCCTGAGAGGCAGCAGATCATGATTCGATTACTTAGGTCTCTGCCACCCACAGAGAAAACTCTGATGGAGTTCCAGGTTCATGACTTCAGCCTGTACTGAGCCCTCCCCAAACAAACAAACAGCAGGAAGGGGGGAAGGAGAGGGAGAAAGGAAAAAGGAAGCAGGAGGGGAGGGGAGGGGAGAGGTGGGGAGGGGAGGAGAGGAGAGGAGAGGAGAGGAGAGGAGAGGAGAGGAGAGACATCTGTGCAACAACTCCCATTGGCCAAATTTTAAACAGGACAATGAAAATTGGGTCTCAGTGGAAGCAAGCAGAAAGCTGAGATGCGGGAGTTGCCATTAAGGGTAGCCTGGGTTAAGAAAATGTCTGCAGTGCCAGAATCTCTTATCAGTGCATTGATTCGAGCTTGGTATAGTTCACTTTCGATTCAGCTACCTGCTAAGGTGCCTACAAAGCAGAAGTAGATGTTCAAAAACTTGGGCCTTGGCACCCATGTGGCAGAAATTGATAGCATTCTATGTTCCTTGCTACCGCCTAGCTCAGCCATAGCTAGGGATTAAATCACTTGATGAATGATCTCTCTTTTCTTCTCACTGTGTTTGTGTTTCAAATGCAATAAAAATATTTTAAAAAATAGAATACAACCTCACATGTGAACTTTGTATGTACAGACATTACATAATGAACAACGTATTTCTGTTGCTAGATGGTCATGTAATTTACGATTGTATAAAATTGTTTAGCAGATTGTGGAGCAATGATTGTCAGAAAAAGATGGATACTCACTTGATTCTTAATACTATACTCATTTTGAATTGGATATGAAAATTGACTGCCAAATCGTAGTAACCAGAACAGGCAAAAACAAAGAAAAAAAGTAGCATTTTCACAGTTGAAAAGTAAAATGATATTTTATGCTATGATGTCACAAATGGATAGACTGATGTGTTTGACCTTAGGAAATTTATTCTTGTTCACTTGAAAAAAAAATTCAACACAATATACAATACCAAACAGTGAGAGTGAATGATGAACCATCAAATGGAGAAATGTTTCTTACATGGATTATGTCAACTGGGCAATGATTTCAGTGTACCAAGAAATCCTACAGTTAATTAATGGCTGTAGTAGTAGAAATATTGGAGTAGATAAAAAAAGGTGTAACTTTCTTGGTAAGCAATATATTTTTTTTATCAAGTTAGCATTTTTATGATAAAATCTATTTAGGTCCCAGATAAAGAAGGTTACTGTAATACATTGCCAAGAGCAAGGTAAATTAATACCAACTTTCCTGAGTATAATTTGGTAACATTTTTCATAAGGCCAAAAAGAACATAGCCGTTGACCTGGTAATTCCATTATTTTAAAGGAACTAATCAAATAGTTATATAGATGATTTTCATTACAGTGTTGTTGTAACAGTAAAAAGCCTAAAATATCCTACATATGGTATATATACTGAAACAAATGACAGTAATATTTGAGCAATAAAATATCACTGAAGGTGATATTAAGCTTTTGACATGATAATTTGAGTACATTCTTATGTGTGTGATTTTGGGTGATATAACTTTAAATTTATTTTTTAAAGTACTATTACACATAGGAAACATATGCATCTCTATGATTGGTACATACATACAGGCACATCTATATACATGGAAGATATTCATGTTCATATTATATTATATATAGTCTTTTATGTACTGCTTCTTCATGTGCGTGTATATAATTCTCTATGTGTATATATTCTCAAATTATATAGACTATAGTTGTTAATCACATTTATATCTGTGTATTAGGAATACTAATGATTTGTTCTTACAAACTCTTTCTGTATTTTTCACCTTGTCTGCAGCTTATATCTTGCTATGAAATTAAACAAGTAATGTGAATAATTCACTTATCATGAGTTAGTAGCTAGCATCTTGGTTCTTTCACACATGTGATCAATGCATTTCTGATTATATTATGTGCATGGGTGAAAACAAGTTTGTTCCTCATTTTAATCAACCCTGCTCTAATCTCCAGCAGTCACCGGGTACACTGAAACTGTTCTTTCAGTGATTAACTTTGGCAAGGTAACCATCTGGCCACAATTGTGCCTCTCCACCTATTTATGCTGGGTTGTGAGTTGTCAGCTTTCTTTCATAAACTAAGATTTGACAACCAGAGAAGGATAGACTAGGACACACACATTCCCAGTAGTGAAATGCACTCACATTTTGCCCCCAAACCATAATGAGAAGATCCCTCTGGATTTATTTTAAATTCTCAGTGAATATTCTCCATTAACGGCACACTATCTATCTTTGACTGCAGTGCATGTCATCCTTGCCTGGTGGGAACCCTAATTTGCTTTGAATTGCCAAAGTGCTCATTATGGAATGCTTAGTAGCTAGAGTTTGTACATAATATTTGAAAATCAGCCTTAATTTTTCGCCTGAGATGAACACTTGGATTCCACAGTAAACATAATCAGAGATTTACAGAAACCTAGTGAACTCTGTTTATTATACTTGCCTGGAATAGCTACAGAAAAGGTCAGAGGTCCACTGTCTTCATGCAGAGACAGATCATGTTCTAGCTGGTTCTGAGGAGGAAGAAAGCAGTAGGTGATGCTTTAATGAATGGCTTATCATGGGAAACACACTATGTGATAATAGCAGTGTTGGTAAGACAAAAAGAGTATTTTTCTTTCATTTTCCACAACTGTTTTGTTATTATACATTGCTTTAATGTTTCCGTTTCAAAAGTAGCAGACAAAACAGCTCACCAAGAAACAGTGAGTGCTAAAACAACTTGGATTTCCTTGATTGGATTGGAAAGATTTCATTTCATTATTTTATTTTAGCCAAAACTTTTAAGTATAAACACCTGGATTTGAACCAGTCTGATTTCTTAAATTTCTAATTTTCTTTTAGTCGTATCTGTTTAGGCTGACCTTAAATAAAAGAAAGAGTAGAAGCCACATACAGGCAGAAGATTCATTGCAAAGCTTTGTGCAGGAAAACTCACTGGAAGGACAGCAGGGTTGTGCAAAGGCATTCCTTATTGGTGTGAGTGCTTCTTTCAAAACACAGTGAACCAAGAGCCTTTAGCAGATCAGCTTCTCTTGGCCTCAGCACACTCTCTTCCCCTATTTCACAGAACAAATCACTATTAAGTTCAACACCTATATAAAATTGCTCAGGTTTTTCTCACACTGTATTTTTAAAAGACATATTTCATTACCTATTTGAAAGTCAAAGAATAAGAGTCACAAAATATTTTCATTATCTATTTGAAAGTCAGAGAAAAGGAGTTAGAAAATAAGAGAGAATCTTTCCACTGCTGGTTGCCTCCCCAAATGGCTACAATGACTGATATGTCACAAGAAGTCTCACATCAACTGGATGTCAGTACTTAGGATGCCTAGGCAGCGGGATTGCAAAGTGTTAGCAGCGACTTAGCCAGCTGTGTATGGTTCTGTTGTTCTAGGGAGCTGCTGTAATACAGCCTTGCTGATGTCAGTGTCATAAGGACATGTACAAGCGAACAAAAATGCAAATGAAAGAAAAGATAATCACATACCTCAATCAATCAATATGGCAGAATGAAATGATGAGAAAGAGATTCTCATGTAATAAGCATTTGGTAAATGACAAAGGTGGATATTTTAGTCAATGAGGGAAACCAGGGTTAGGTTATCATTGATGTTAAGGAAATTGACTAGGCCTTTGGAGCACAGAATATCACATTCCTCTTCTACAACAAACCACAGCCGTTGCCAACAATTGTAAAAGATGTTGTGTATCTCAATACTTTAGAACAATTAAAACTATAAAATAAATACGAAGTCAAGATAGAGAATATAATGTTAAATACTACACACAGATAGAGTTCCAGAGGAGAGGAAAAAAACCTCAGTGTGTTTGACAAACATATGTGAAGTAATTTATATCAAAATAATGGGGTCCAAATAAACTACGAACATATTTGCATAATATAGAATCTTATTAAAATTAATTCATTAAGGTTTCCATATACTGACACACAATAATTCTGCCTGTTTATAAAAGTGTTCAAAGATGTGCATAAAGATGGTTTATATAAATAGTTACTACAGAATAAATGATAATGCTAAAAAATACAGAATATTCAAATGAAATAGCCTAGGATGAGCTGAAGTGTATGGACAGTAAAGACAGGTATGAATACAACAAAATAGTAGTTTATATTTGTAATTTATTTTTTAAATGCATCTACTTTAGAGGAAGAAAGAGAGAAAATATGAGAGATACTATTCATCTGTTGGTGTACTTTGTTTAAGTTTTATTTATTTTTATTGGGAAGTCAGATATACAGATAGGAGAAAAGACAGAGAGGACTATCTTCCGACCAATGATTCACTCCCTAAGTGGTCAAAACAGCCTGAGCTACAACGATCTGAAGCCAGGAGCCCAGAACTTCTTCCAGGTCTCCCACATGAGTGCAGGGTCCCAAGGCTTTGGGCCCTGCTGGAATACTTTCCCAGGCCACAAGCAGGGAGCTGTGTAGGAAGCAGGGCTGCCAGGATTAAAACCAGCGCCAATAAGGGATCCCGGTGCGTTTAAGCGGAGGACTTTAGCCACCAGGCCCTGCACCACTTTTCAAATGTACACTTTTCTAATGGAAAATTCTAGGCTGGGGCCAGAGTTCAGAACTGAAAATTCAGTGCAGATTGTCCGTGTATGCAGTCAAATCTTTTGAAGCATCAGCAACCCCTTCCAAGTTCTACATTAATAGGAAACCCAGTCACCAACTGAAGCCGAGTCCAGGTGATCCATGGTGACACAGGCATCTTACATGCTAGGTGACATGTCCATTCCTACAGTAATAGTTTAATGCGGTATTTAGTATTATAATACATGTTTGTAAAAATAAAAGACATGTTTGTGATTATTTTGAAATAAATCACTGAAATCTACTAAATGTGTATGTGTGTATGTCTATGGGTGTATGTGCAATACTCGTGATGTGTATTATGCTCCTAAACACATTTATGTATACCTGGATAATAGACAAGTGAATAGACATATCCATACCTAAGATAAATTTTTCAAATGACAAATTCTAATAAATCTTTTCTGCAGTTCATGGATTACAGTGATGCAACTTGATTATACTTTCCTATGTATTGGAAACATGCAGAAAAATTGCAGCATATTTTTAAGATAATAAGAGACAAAATTGTTCTTATATAAAAAGTATGTTTTAGTGGTCTAGAAAGAATGTCTTTAAGGCTATAGGAATCGAATCAAATCTGACCGAAACTAGGGGCCAGAAAATCCTGTGCACTGGTAGGTAGTCTCTCTTCTTAGTCCTAAATAATGCATAAGGGACTCCAGGAAAAAAAATACAGAACCCAGATTCTTCTTCATGTTGTGCTTGTCAATCATAAGTGATTATTAAGCATCTACGATATGTCTAGCACTCTGTGAATACATCTGTTTGTAGGAATGTCATAATAAGTTAATGGAATAAGACATACATACTTACATAATAAACGTTTTTCTGTTACATTTAAGGACACATTTGCACTTTGAGGTTTTTTCACTTTGTTTCTCTAAAAGTACAGTTGTGAGAGGGAAAAAGTGACTGATTTAGTGGATATATAATATATTATTGGCATAGTGACTGTATTTGTATAAAATATTCATAAATGCTGTGCGAAGTGTCATTGTTTCCCATTTGTCAGATTGAACCTAATTCAGGACCATATAGAAAAGATTCCATTTTGCTGAAGGAATGGAGAATATTCTTTCCTTTCTGCTATATTGCCTATATTCAGAGATTTTGCTTAGTAGCAAAAGCGACGCAAGAAAAGAATGTCCAAACACAGTACTTTATACAATTTTATGAATTTTCAGCCAGGTGCTAGGTCTGTACAGCTTCTGGGTATTGTCTGCCCTGATTTTATAGCCTAACAGTCCTCCTTCTGTCCCATGAGCAAGGAGCAGGCCTTAATTGAGTTATTTCAAGTCTGCTTTGTGACTGTGGATGGCCCCTAGGGAAAGTGTCCAATGTGTTCAGAGAACTCCAGTCATTTATTAAACTTCTCACACACTTCAGAGAGCCAGAAAACAAAGAGGATCAAATTGTAAGCAGAAGACAAATCCTTATAGAGTATTAATTAGACCAAAAAAAAAAAAAAAAGAATGAGGTTAGAGAAGGCATGGAAACATTTTCTTTCATTGAACCTGTGGAAAGGTGTGTAACAGTAACTCAACTAATCCGAACATAATCTTTCTCCTCCCTGAAAATGCTTTTCACCAAACATGATGGAACTTAACAAAATAACCAGCAATTATGTACCCATTTTAATATGGAATACAATATCACGTTTGAAAGGCAGCACTGGAGGTGTTGAAATGTGTCTACCCTAGGTCTTCCAGAAATCGGAGTCTGAGTTATTTGTCCACTTGCTTCAGTACACTCTCAGAGCGTTAGGATGTCTTTTGCTCACAATCTGGAATGCTGTGACTGCACTTGATTCTGCTCACCTCTTTCAGCAAGAACATAGTATACTGGTCTAGGATGCTTTTACATTACTTAAAGGTTTGCTTTTTATAAGTACGCTGCAACTTCTGTTTAAACCTACAAATCCTGCTGCTCCTTTCACAAATGTATCTTTATGCTTTGTGAATGTATTCAGTCTTTCCACTTCAGTTGCAAAAAACTCAGAGCAAGGAAGAGTGGATATAATTATTTGCTTATCTTGTACATGGGAAAGGAAAAATATTCTTTCAGAAAATACTTGGTTTTACAGTCCCAAATTGTGGCTTTTTCAATGCCGTAATCTATCTACCCATGGGTGCAATTTTCTGCTCTGCCCATTCTGATTGTAACTTTCATATCTACATTGAAAGCTGGTCCAAGACAGTTTGAAATCCACTTGTCCACTGTTATTGTGTAACTTTTCAGCAGATAAGTGGCTGATTCCACTACCTCCATATTTGTGCTCTTTGGGTCATCCAAGAAACATTATGGGTCCCAAACAGTCTAACAAAGTTTGTAACTCTTAACTTACTTGATCTTCCCAGCCATTTAGGTAGATGACTTGTGGGCTTTTAGTCATACATTATAACAATGCATTACATATGCCAGAAAATGAAAATTATGACCTAAATTTATAGGAAAAGTTGAGGTAATCCTCAAAGTACTAGCCCATTAAATTGATAGCCTTTGAAAATCAGAAGAGTTAACATGAAGAATCCAGATTTTTAGCTCATCTTTAAAAGCCAACTCATACAAATCTTGCATTCACGTTTCTACATGTGGCCAAGCAGCACCTGCCTCTCCTTGGGACTTAGCCACAGCCATTACTTTCACATATTTTTCTTACTCAGGCATTTGTGATGGCTTCTGATGCAGTCCCTGGGGTTGAGTGTGGATGTCCCCATGATGCTAACTTTTCCTGGTGGAGCCCAAGATCCTTTCAGGAGTATTTTTGACGTTAAAGGTATTTTTATAATAAGACCATACTTGACATTACCATTTTCTCACAAAAGTACAACTGGATTTTCTATCATGCCTTTAAAAGATCTGCAGAATTCAATGAACCAGCATTTTGCAAATGGCCAGTGAATGCTGCTACAAATTCACACATGGGTAAAAATTTCACTGGAAATACATGACAAAAAAGACTAATTGGTATTAATGCATGCAAGAACAGGGCTCAAAAATACTATTTTGGCCTTCACATTGTGATTCACCTTTAAGAAACTATCAGTTGTCAAAATTGCCATACCAAAGAATCTCTAAAATCATAATTGAAAACTTCGTTACCTCTCCATTTTCTTCTTTTTTTCTTCTTTTTTCTTCTTTGATCTCTTCCATTTTTATTGGAAAGACATGACAAACTTACTGAGACAAGGAGGCACAAAGAGACAGGAAAATCTTCCATCCACTGTTTCACTCCCCAAATAACTGCAATAGCTGGAACCAAAGCCAGGATCCTCCGGCTTCTCCTGGACCTCCCACACAGGTGCAGGACCTAAAGTTTTGGAGCATCTTGCAATACATTTTAAGGTCATCAGCAGGGAGAACCAAGATTTAAACCAGAGCTCATTTGGGGTGCTGGCTCTTGCAAGGTGAGGATTTAACCATTGAGCCAATACATTGGGCCCAGAAGATTCACTTTCTTAATACTAACAGTTATTCAATTGAAAATACTCGTCCAACTAAAACTTTTTGGCATATCATAATTATACAATCAGAATTTTGCTTGAATAAGAAACTTAACATTTGTTATAACAAAACAAATCTAACTTAAATAACAGAAATTGGAGCCTGGCGCCATGGCCTAGTGGCTAAAGTCCTTGCTTTGAATGTGCCAGGATTCCATATGGGTGCCAGTTCTAATGCTGGCAGCTCCACTACCCATCCAGCTCCCTGCTTGTGGCTTGGGAAAGCAGTCGAGGATGGCCCAGAGCATGGGACCCTGCACCTGCGTGGAAGACCCAGAAACAAGTTCCTGACTCCTGAATTCAGATCGGTGCAGCACTGGCCATTGTGGTCACTTCGGTAGTGAACCATTGGACAGAAGATCTTCCTCACTGTCTCTCCTCCTCTGCGTATATCTGACTTTCCAGTAAAAATAAATAAATCTTTAACAAAATAGAAATCGACCAGCATGATGTCTCATTTAATTAATCCTCCATCTGCAAGCACTAGCATATCATAAGGGAGCCAGTTCAAATTCCTACTGCTCCACATCCATCCAGCTCCCTGCTTGCAGCCTGACAAAGCAGAGGGAGAAGGCCCAAAGCCTTGGTACGCTGCACCCAGGTGGGAAACCGAGAGCTTTCTTCCTGGTTCTGAATTCACTTAGTTCTGCCTGTTGTGGCAACCCAGGGAATGAACCAGAGCATAAAAGCTCTTTCTTTCTGCTTTGTTTGTTTGTTTGTTTTCTCTGTAAATCGGTGCTTTCAAAAAAAAAGATAAATCGATTAAAAAAAAAATAGAAATTGCTTCTAATACTTATACTTTGCCCAAAACAATAGCTTTTTAAAATCACACCTATGAGTTAATTGAACTGTTTATTTTTAAGATTTATTTAATTTTTATTGTAAAGTAGGAGAGACAGAGTAAGATCTTCCATCTGCTGGTTCACTCCCCAGTGGCTATAATGGCCAGACCTGAACTGATATAAAGCCAGGAGCCAGGAGCTTCTTCTGGACCTCCCACATGGGTGCAGGGACCCAAGACTTTGGGTCGTCCTTGACTGCTTTCCCAGGCCACAGGCTTGGAACTGAATGGGAAGCGGGACAGCCAGGATACAAATCAACACTCACATGAGATCCCAGCACATGCAAGGTGAGAACTTTAACCACTAGGCTATCCCACCAGTTCCTGTTCAATTTCTTGTAAGTTTCTTGTGTTCTAGATTTGTTTCTGGCTGATAATTCTGTTCATTTAGATAATTATCTGACACCCACTCATGGCAAATGGTTTTGACAGGTTTTATTGGCCAAAGTCAGTTTGTCACTTGCCATTTTACCAGTAAAAATTTCAACAAGTTGCTAATTTCTAGACCATCATGGGTGTTCATTTATTTTTATGAGTTTGAATTTTTCTTTACCCTTAAAAATGCCTTGAACACAATAAAAAATTCTTATTGACAAATATTATGAGTACAATAAATTTAATCTTTATCAGGAATATTTCTTTCTCTGAAATGTTGTCTTTAACAATATTTCAGTTAATCAGAAGAGGTATACTATAGTAGGAAAACAAATTATATTAAATTACATGTTTAATTTTGTTGACATCTTGAAAAGCTTTGAATAGCTTTATTTTCTCTTTCTTTTCTAGTGAAATTTTGACACTTTCACAAACACTGAATGCTTTAAATTAAAAGAATGTTTTAAAAGCATATATAGTTTTGTTCCTATCATTATGAATTTAAAGACACTCTAATTATAGATTTGTTGAATTCATACATGACAGAAAACCTTCAATGAAAAGAAGGAAAGTAAATTATTCATAATCTGGCTGTAGAATAAATAAATTTGTAACTGAGATTGTTTAAAAAACCTTGAAAGTCAGCTATAAAAACATATAAAAGAATGAAAATCCATTGCTTTCTTTTTTTTAATTGCCTTCTTTTTTTTAATTGCCTTCTCTCTTTTTTTAACATGGAAGGGAAACTATTCCAGTAAGAGAAAAAATCAGTAAATTGATTTCATTTTAAAACAACTGATTCTGAATTTATTTAACCATTGCTACCCAAATACTGATCGTGTATCAGGTGTTGAACATATGATATTCAGCAAGGAAGGTCTACTCCAAGCCCCTATCTTGCTTCATTTTTAACTCCTGTTGGTGTCCTAAAATAGGCAAGCTTTGTGCTCCAACCTACTCCTGCAACTATCACTATTTGAAGAAGTGCATTTGTGCACATATGAGTTGACCAGTAGCAATTGTGAAACTGTGTTGAAAGAAAGATTGGTATCTCTTGAGATAGCTGAGAAAGTATACGGTGGCTTGTAAAGTAACTTATAATTAGAATGCATATTATTAAGAGAGGAAGATTTTTGCCACCCTTACACATTCTGCTCAGTTATGTGGCATGATAGAAATTTTCACAGAGTGCTTGGAGAAAATAGTTGTATTCTAAATAAAAGTACTTTGTTGGATTATGGGGAGTTAAGGAGGGGTAGGGGGCCAGTAATATCCTTCTGCTGCAATGGGGAAAAAGCTCCCACATTTATATGGATCCAAAACAAAGTACTTCCAGAAATAAATCTGCGTAGGCAAATGCTAGATCAAAGACTTTCTTGAGGACTGCTTGTGTCATACAATCTCAAGTTTTGTGGAATCATAGCTTCTTTACGATTATACACAAATCTTGGACTTCATATAGAGGCAAGGTTTGCAAAACTGGGGATCTTCAGAGCCTCTGTAGACAGGCTTCATGAAAGAATGACAGGTCAGACACAAGCATCACACTCAGCAGAAACACAGGAAAATCACTACCATGTTGAGATGCTGCCAATGTATTTAGCAGAAGAATGAAAAATATAACCAACTGGGCCATTGTCTAAATGGCATGGAAGAATTGTTCAACTAATTCTTTGATTGATGTGACCAGTTGTTTGGCACCATTTCAAGACCACATCATACACAAGTGCCTTCTGAGAATCATTACGGATTCCATAGATTCTCAAATTCCATTTTGGCTACATTTTGAAAACTAGGATTACAGTCATTTTTCCCATAAATCTGTTGACTTATTTCTGATTTAAGTAAACACAAGATTTTTATTTCTTTGACTTACAAGATGATTTCTCTTTGAAACTTAAGCCATAATTCATCCTTTATTTAATGACTATGAGAATTACTCTATTTTATGAAAGAAAAAATTGCATAGTTCATATGTAGATATATGCACATATCATACCACAATCAAAGTAATTTTCTTAAGTTAAGCTTATATTTTTTTCTAATAAACAATCCAGACATGAAATAATTTGATGATGACAAATGTTCCTTGAAAGATAGAATTTAGGGATCCATTATGGAGATTTAGCATAATTTTTGTGCCACTGGAAACAAGTAGAGAAATTTATAGGCCCATAGCAGAATTAACTTTATTTTCATTTTATTTTTTTATTTACTGGAGAGTTAGAAACAGAATGAGAAACAAATATTGCTTGCATCCTCTGGTTCATTTTCTCAAAATGAACAATCCCTGGGACTAGGCCAAATCCAAACCAGGAATTGGGAATTCAATCTAAATTGCTCAGGAAAGGGGCAAGAATCCAATTACTGTAGACATCACTACTGTCTCGCAGAGCCTGTATATATATAATTTATATATATATAAATTAGCCTTAGAACTGAAAATTGAACCCTAGCAGTTGAATGTGGAATGTGAACATCTTAAGCACATCTGCTCCTTCTGTTTCATTTTAGATGGAATACATTTTAATTAGACTCAGGTCACATGGAAATCTGAATTTTTAGGTCCAATGGTTACAAAACAAAAGATGCAACTGGACACAAAAATGAGAGTAACATCTTTTAGGCAATTCAGGCAATTTATAGTAAGAAGATTTGAGTATAAGAACAGGGGGATGATTTCCATAGGTCAGAAGTTTCAGTGGTCATACTTGCCTTGTCATTAGTTGAGGATGAAACTGTCAATAGCACCAAGCTGAATTGGTAAGAGAAATTCATTTTGGAGTATTTGAAATACATTTTACAATTGTTAGAGGAAACATTTTGTAGATCTGAAATAATTGCCAAATTGAGATTAAAAAAAGAGGGACCGCTGATTGGTGAAGTAATTGGGATATGATAAATGGCCAATACATCATGTATTGAAATGTCTGATTTTGTGTTCCCTTCTGCTTATGGGAACCAGAGAATCATTAGTAAAGGCATCTTTATGGGATTTGAGCGTTGGCTCTTGTAGTGGGTCTCTGCTACTCATTAGGAAGACCCCGATTGAGTTTCAAGCTCCCAGTTTTGGTTTGGCTTTGGCTTGGCCTAGTCTTGGCTATTATAGACATAGGGGTAATTAACTAGAGGATGCAGCTCTCTGTCTTTACCTTGGTCTATATTCACCTCTCTTTTTGTTGTTAAAATAAATAAATAAATACTAAAAATAGTAGGGAAGTAACATTAAGTATAGTGACCACGTGCTAAGATGACCTAGACCCAAATAGAACACCTGTAGTCAACGCTCGTCTCTGCTTCCTACTCCATCTTCCTTGTAACAGACTCTGGGGAGCAACAGTGACAGTTCAAGTGATTCGATTTCTGTCACTTTTGCGAAGAACTTGGATTGAATTGCCAGCTCCTGGTTTTGGTCTGGCCAAATTCTAGCTGTTGTTGGCGTTCACAGAGTGAACCAGCTCATAGCACAGGAACACTGAATCTCTCTCTCTTTCCTTCCTCTCTCTTTTTCTTTCCTCTGAAATAAATTTTTTAAGCAGTTGTGTGTGTGTGTGTGTGTATGTGTGTATGACTAAAAACCACTCCAAAACCACCCATGATAAACATTATATACATAGGAATGAAAGGAGGATTTGGAAGAAATAGGAGTTAATGGTTAGAGAGGAGTTGCAGTTAGTTGTTCTGTGAAACACTCTTTTCTACTTTGGGACACTGAGAATCAGGGAGGGCAAAGAACTTGCTCAAGCTGACACACTGATGTAAGAGTTAAGAAAAGGCAGAGGATCTGATGCCATGAGCTTTCTATTAATTGCGCATAAACAGCCAAAAATTAAAGAGAGTTTTAAACGGTTGATTTTGACATATCAGAATAACAAATAACTTAAGTTCAACATTATTTATGTGAATAACCACGTGCTCTTTTCAATTTTTGCTATTAATTATTAAACACTCAGGGAATTTCTGAGGTTTTGGAAACAGATTAACTTATATGTTTATGTATGCAACACTTTAAAAACAGGATAAGTGATATCATTTGCAATGAAGCATTGCTTCTTCTTATTAAGGATGGGAAACCTACTAGATGTTGGGAGGGAATGGGGTTGGGAGATGGGAAAAATTGCTTGATGACTACCAGGTTGTAACCAGCAAGGAGGAAATCATTTTGTGATTCTACTGCACATTAAGGTGACTATATGACTGCTAATAAACTGTGTATATTTCTGTAAAAAGAAAGAATAAAGGATTTGGGATATTCTTTGTTATAAGAAAACAAAATGCTTGAAGAGATAATTATTATCATGATGGGAATGTTATACAGTGTATACATGTAATGAAACATTACATAGTATTCTATAAATACATATAATTTTGTGTCTATTTAAAATTTTAAAAAATAAATTTTAAAGAGTTGATATAATAATTTTGTACTAATATTATATATTTTGGTTGCTTTGTTCTTGAGGAAAATAACATAAGTGACCTCAAGCACTTTAATGATTTGACATCTGTAATAGGAAGATTAGAGCTGGCCTTCAATAGTGAATTCTCTATGGAAATTTCTGATTCACTCTGCATAGAATTTCACTTTTCACCCCTTAATTATTCTAGTCCAAATTTACTTTTTTGGAAGCTACATAAAGGCTAATTCTAGAGCCCAACAAGTTAGCATAGCAGGTAAAGTCCTCGCCTTGTGCTCATCAGAATCCCACATGGGCACAGTTCTTCCACTGGCAGCCCCGTTTCCCATCCAGCTCCCTGCTTGTGGCCTGGGAAAGCAGTCAAGGATGGCCCAAAGCCTTGGGACCCTGTACCTGTGTGGGAGACAAAGAAAGGCTCCTGGCTCCTGGCTTCGAATTGCCGTAACTCCAGCCATGGTGACTTCATGGGAAGTGAATCACTGGACGGAAGATCTTTCTCTCTCTTTCCTACTCTCTGTATATCTGGCATTCCAATAAAAGAAATAACATATTTCTTTATAAAAAGCTAATTCTAATGTTTTCTAATTTGCTCAGCAGAGGAATTTGGGCAGGTAGAATTATGACGTTCTCTGTTTTTTTACTTACATCTTATTGAATCTTGGTATAGTCCCTAAGTTCTTCTGAAACCATTCGCTTAAAAATAATATATAACCAGTTTATTACTTTAAAATTAATACTTCAGCAGTTTGATTGGGGAGATCGCCAAAGAAACTTTAGGTATTCCCAGACCAGATTCTTGTATGCTTTAGCAAGCACAGGGCCCAGCACAGTCTGTCACCACGATCAGCTGGTGGTTTCAATTGCTGGGTTGGTTCTGTTTTCAGTCCTGATTTCCACTGGAACCAATGGGTGTTGCAGTCCAGTCTGGCTCTGCCCAGCACACACTCGGCCCTTGCATCAACCAGTGAGAGCTGCAGCCTAGTTGGGGCGACCCACAATAACCCCCATCAGACCCGCCCCCTACCCTGGTTTGCCAGTATGTATAGCAGACTAGTCCAGTCTGTCCCACATCCCAGTGCTGGACTCAGAACCCTAGCCAAGAAAAGACAGAGGACAGAGCAAGTCAATCAATCACCTCAGGTATATGTTGGCAGCGAAATACTAGGCAAATGAAGACTCTATGATGGACTGTGTCAATCAGTGGACGACCTCATCGAGTGAAACTGGCAGCGATTCATAACTGGAGAACTCTTAAAACCATTTGAGCAAGGATCTCAGAGCATGCCCCACATCCGGGACTTGGGGTGGATGGGAAACTGGGTGGGGCTTCTCCATCAATATCCCCCTTTACCTCAGATACATGATGGAAAACAATATGGACATAATACTATTACCCACTTCCCTATACCCCCTGAACCTTTTTTTTTTTTACCGTAATTAACTATGTAAAGATTGTCAACAAAAATACAATAAAAAAAGATTTTAAAAAAATTAATACTTCAATAGAAAAATTTTTAATTTTACTTTTTATTGAAAAGGCAGATATACAAAGGAGGAGAGACAGAGAGGAAGATCTTTTGTCCGATAGTTCACTTCCCAAGTGACCACAAAGGCTAGAGTCAAGCTGATCCAAAGCCAGGAGCCAGGAGCTCTTCCCACATGGGTACAGTGCTTCAAGGCTTTGGGCCGTCCTCAACTGCTTTCACAGGCCACAAGCAGGGAGCTGGATGGGAAGCGGGGCCCCCAGGATTAGAACCGGTACCCATATGGGACCCGCAAATATAGATAAATAGATAGATAAATAGATAGATGATAGATTAGACACAATTGTGTATTTATTGAATTTTGGATTTAGTGATTTCCATGGGGTATGGTAGGGCAGTTTACTCACTGTGAGAAGGTATGCATGGGATTAGTGACAAAAAGGATTATGAATGTGATGTGATCAAACTAATATACAAATGAAATAGTAACCCCACCTGAATTATTCATTAAAATCATCTCTAATTAGTAACACATATCACAATTTCATTTTTATTTGATAGAGCCTCAAAAATCATAAAAACATAAAACAAGAGAAAAACCAGAAATGTGGCTAACGAGGCTTAGAAAAGGGATTACCGTGCTAGGAAAAAAAGTATCTGTGGTGGACAAGCTCAGGAAAAAAATCTTCATGATAGGAATACAGTGGGAGTTGAACTTGAAAGTCAATAGAATTTAGATTTAGACATATGGAGATTAGAGAAAGATTAGGGTGAAAACATTCAAGTGAGGAAATTTGAAAAGTATGTAGGAAATACATGCGAAATAAGCAAGGAAATTTAACAGGTGCACTGGGTTTGTAAAATTATCTTCAGCAGTCCTGGTCTCTCAGGAAATGGCAACTCCATCCTTCCAGTTGCTCAGGTTAAAAAACAGAAGTCATCCTTGACTTCTTTCTTTCTCATGTAACCCACTCCCAACCTGTCACCAAATCTGTTCATTCTAACTCCAAAATACACCCAGAAACTAGTACTTTCTGTCTGTTTATTGGCCTACAACCCCCAAAGCTTCCCTTCTCAGAGAAATAGCTGAAGACCTTTTAAAATTCTGCAGCACTCCGCATGATCTGAGTTCTGTTCTAGCTCATGTCATCTTTTCAAAGTCTATAACTCCTCCTGAACTGTAGCCACATCACCCCCTTTTGATCACACAGAATGTAGCCAAGAGCTTTACACTGTGGATCTCCTAGCTAAGGACAATTTTCCTCCAGTTACCTACAACTAAACTCTTACCTAGTTTGAAGCTCTGTTCAAAGGTGTTACGACCTAGTTCCCCCTGTCACCCCTGTTAAAATCAGGGGCTCTCGCACTGCCTGAAGTCCATATTCCTTTACTGCTATTTTGTATGTTTTAGTTCATAACACTTATCAATAGATTTGAGACAGGTTACATCAGCCTCTACTGTGGAAACTGACTAGGAGTAAAAGTTTCACGGTTGTATGACACATTAGGGTGACTTCAGATAATGCTAGCATGTTTTTTATGTCTCTATAAAAATCCAAGAGACAGCATTTTGGATGTCTTTCTTATAAACAAATGTTAATGTTTATTGGATGCTCCACAATGTATACATGCAATGAAGCATCGCATAGTATCCCATAAATACGTTGTGAAATTTTTGTTGAAACATAGACACCCCCAAATCGACATTCCTTGTATTTGTAAGCATTGTTTGTAGTTTATAATATGTGATTTTCTTTGTGAGGGCCAGGAAACACTGTTTTGTTGTTGTTGTTTTGTTTGTTTGGTAAGGCAAATGGAAAAAACAGTTTTGAGCCACAAGCTAGCTCGCATGCCATTTTCCTGAAACTGACACATCTCTTTACCCTCACTTTAATAGTGTTGCAGTTTAGGTTTGAACCAAGTATTTAGTTCCTAGCTGTTTGACTCTTCCTTAGAGTAGCATTTCAAGTACTGGCACCTACACAACTTAAGCAAGTGGCAAAGTTTATTCAGAGAGTGAAGAATACAGACATATGTTTGTGATGTGCAGCAAAAGTGGGCCAGAAAGTGAGACGGTAAGGCAGAAAGAGCACTGTCGCTGTCCTTGGAGTCCGTGGGAAGCAAGCAGATATAAAAGCTAAGAGCCCAAAAGCCAGAGTGATGAATCATCCACCAAGGCTCCAAGGAAGAGAGCAAGAGTGAAAGACCCCCTCCCCAGTGTGGGCTTTCAGGGGGGCTTGTGAGAGTTATGTAACCATGCGGCAGTGCTCCCTCTCCAGTTCCAAATAATGATAGGTCAGTGTCATTTGAGTCACAGATGGACAGAAAGGATTGTACAGCTGGGGGAGCTGTGGGTCCCACACTCCTCACCCTGTACCAGCTGCCTGCCTACACTGTATCATTTTTGTTCAAGACAAGAAATCGAACTGAAACACATCAGTGTGCTGATAAATTTTAATTCTTATGTGTCACAGAGAGGAGTATTTGGGCACTTGTCATTCAGTAACATAGACGACAATGCTATTTCCCCAAAAATGTTTATTTGTTTGATTATTATCTCTTGTTTCACATCATGGATAAGACTTCCTGGAGACATACTCTGAGGTGGAAATAGTGAATATTTAATTGGTAATATATCTGAACCAAAGTGAGGAGACAAGATTGAACAGAGGGAAATAATGATCTACAACGCAATTGCAGCTGAATACCCCATGAATCCCACAGGGAGATATGAAGTGGAAACTTTCAGATTTGTCCCACAGTGAAGCCAGCGATCAGGCCTCTTGTATTTTCAATCTGATGATCACTGGTTGTAAAATTCTTCCTAAGAAGGAGTGGGGATTTGCCCAGAGAAGCTTCCTGCTGTAGAAGACAAGTGTTACTGGGAACATAGAGATGCATGTTTACAAGACCTATAATCTCAGCCATAGGGGACAGAGGGGGCAGTTGATTGCATGTGTTCTGATTAGGTTATCTTGAAACAGCATTGTACTGTGGCAGATGGGTTAACAGTTTTTGCTGGAATGAGGAAAAGGAAAGTCTCTTTAAGAGTTTACACAGTGTTTGTTTTTGAGCAGAAGATACATTTAGCTTGACAAAAGTGCCATCCTACCCTTCTGAGTTCTTATCATGAGAAGGGAAAGAAGTTACCAGCCACACTCTTCCAATGGCCTTTTGTTTTTATCACAAGCAGACTAGACAGGATTACATTCCTGGCTTCCTATTGGTAACCTCTTGTGGATTGTTAGCCACTGTTTGCTCACCAGAATTCTGCTTGAAATATTTTTTTTTCACCATTTTCTTGGGTTTTTCTCTCTTGAAAATCCCCTCCTGCTGTGTTGGGAGATTTCCATCTTTAGTGTCTTTATTAAACTTGGCTTTGCTTACTGGAATTGTTCCTATGAAAATTCTTTTTTCACGTAAGACAAGAACCTAGGTCACCTTCATCTTTTAGAGTTGAAATTCCCAATAACTGTACTGTCTCCAGAAGGAGATGCGTCTGAAGGTGTACAGGCATTAGCACATAATGTTGATAGCTTTGACAATATTGCTTTAAACATCTCCTCATAGGGGCATGGTCAGCATCTGTTGAATTAATAAAAGCTGATGAATGTTTGTAAAAACAAAACATTAGGTTATATATGTAGAAAAAGGCAAGACATAAAGAATCTTTATTGACAAAATGGTTTAAGTTGCAAGGAAATTAAATGCTGAGAAGTATGCCTCAGGAAGATTGGTACAAATGGTTAAGTATGGTTGGAATATATACAATGTAATATTGTCAGGAAGCTAATATTTCAGGTGGAAGTGATGCAATGTTGATTCATATTAAAAACATGGGCTTGGAGGTGGCCTTTTGGTGAGACGTGAGTGCTGCAACATGCTACCAGAGGATACCAAGTAGTAAATATACAGGAAGATTAAGTCTAAGCTGAAGCATGAAGACTACTCACCCAAACTGATGGATAGATATACATCTAAACACATACATGTATATGGTTCTTAGTAAAGGAGGATCTTTTAGTTGATGTTAACTCTCAGGTAACTGTTGAGGTGACAGGTGTATTGATTCGCTTCACTGTAGTAACCTAATTATCTTTACTTATAGCATTATGGTAAATCTTAAAAACATACAATAGATACAATGTTTATTTCTGGCACTTCATTTTTTCCTTGCTGATGCAATAACAGTACAAAGAAGGGAGAGTCAGTGCAGTTCATAAATAGGATTCTAAGAATATAATGGTATTCCCTTTCCTCTTTTCTTTCCTTCCTTCATTCCTTCCTTCTTTTCTTTCTCTCTCCCCTATCTTTCTCTTCCTTTCTTTCTCTTTTTCATCTGAGATAACAGAAATTACATTATAGTAAAGGCTTAATTTTCCAGTAAATAAAGAGAATCAGAAAGTAAAAGGTGAAGTGACATTAGCTCAGGGAATTGATTAGCAAGGGCCATAAATAGAAATCAAATGAAAAGATGACCATTTCATCCATATGCAAAAAATTTTACAGTAACCGCAGATTACTATATTAGTAGAACATTAGTAGAACATTCTTTGTCAAAGCTATATTTGCAGCAATACTGATAGACATAGATATTTTCTTCTTTTATGTCTCTGCTTTATTTCCTCCTTTGTTTTTTAGTTTAGGTCGCATATATAAAAATGTGAACAGGGGCTGCCATTAGACCTAATATTTGAGTCCCTGTTTGAGACACCTGTGTTTCACGTTGGAGGGCTTGAGTTGATAACTAGCACTGGTTCCCATTTAAAATTGCCTGCTGATGCAGTCCTTAGAAGTCAGTAATGAGAACTCTTGTTGCAGGGGATCCTGCCACTGTTTTGGAAGACATAGTTTGAGCTACCATGTCCTAGGGACCCACCCTTGGCCTTTGAGGGTGTTTGGGGGAGTGAAAGAGCTGTTGGCTGTTCTCCACCACTTGTTTTTCTGTCTCTGAAATTCACAATTAAAGAAAGAAAACAAGAGTAAAATTTACCAGCATGACAAAAGAACATGAAAAGCAAATCAAACTAAAAATGTTTGAAACCATGTTGTGAGGAATGGAACAAAATAAGCAAAAGGTTCTCTGACTAGAAAAATGAGAAAGATTCTCTAGGTAGTTCTGGAAAAGTAGTAAAGAGGGGAAAGAAATGTTGAGTTCAGAAATACAACCTGTGATTTATCTATCAGGTAATTTTATGTTTTCTTTATGAAAAAAAGACATGAATCATTTTCAAAATATGATTTGTTTATGGGAAGCTGTCTTATTAGAATCATCTGTGATATCATTTACACATTGTTGGTGATCAAAGCATAGAAATACTTCAATTGCTAGAATGATCATTGATTATTGACTGTTAGACATCTAGTAAATCCTGAGGGAGCTGGTTGGGTATGATCAGGACTTTCATAAATGTGAGCCAATTCCAAATTTGAAATTAAAGGGTTATATATGGGACACAACTGTGAGAGAGACAGTGACATTTGTTAAATCAAATTGGATGATGGGAACTATCATTACTTTTACAAATACATATTTTGAAAGCCAATGTGTGATGCATATACAAAAACCAAATTACAGCAAGGAAAATTTTATGAATGTTCAAAATAGCAAACACACTACTAACCTGGAGGTACTCCTGTAATGTCTTCTATAACTTTTTATCAACTGCGTGATATACTTTGATACTAAGTATTCAATGCATACTAAGTATTCAAATAATGGTATAAAAGGATGTATCAGACAATGTTAATCCATAGTGATTTGGATTCTTGTATTCCATATAGCTTATATGGCTTAACAAATCCCTAAGAGTAGAATATAGTAAGAAACATTTAATGATGTGATTAATAGTTTGATTTACAAATGTCTATATTTTAAAGCAAAAAATTTCCTTGGAGTTTTCAGTTAATTCTTCTCATCCTTAGGTGTCAGGTATTAAATATTGTGAAATTTTTCAAATCATGAAGTATGATTATTATGACTTAATCTTACCAGAAAAACACATTTCTTCAACTGCACAAAGGGCTTGATGCTGTACATGCTCAAAATATTGTTGAATGTATAAATCTGTAAATGAATATATACAAGTACAAATATTAGCCATTTGTGAGCAAGAATTTGCTTATTGTATTTATCCTCTCCTTTTTGAAAATACTAGTTTCTAAGCACATGTTGTAATATAAAATACTATTTGTTGATTGCTACCTACTTGAATGCCATTTTTTACATTGATTTTTTTTTAAGGCTAAGCATTTGATTTTAAGTTTTTCCTAGCCTTTGGCTAGATGGGAATATAATGCATTTCAAAAGAATCCACATACCTTTAAAGTATAGCTGTAGATTCTCTCAAGGCACTAACAAAAGATAAAACCTTCTTTTAAAAGTATTTTGCTCACCTTTTCTTATAAAAATGAGAAGGGTTGAGAAACTGGGGGCTTATCGAATCAAGCAAAGCCTCAGTCTGTAGTAACCTATTCAGGGGTGATACTGATCAATAAAGTCAAAGACCTAAGAATCTAACTAAAATAAAAAATGACCTTCTTATCCTCTATGGGTTCTTCATGGGCTTTCTGTAGGTGAGAGCACAAATGTGATTTTCCTTTAGAGATATTTTGTTTATTCCTATAAATCATGCCTCAGGAATTTTCTAAGATCTGAAAAGTCTGGAATGCATTCTGTGCCCTGCCCCCCGCCCGGTACTGTCCAAGGTTAGACAATTTCAGGGAAAAAAAAAAAAAAACAACTTATTGCTTAGGAAAAGTACGGGGTGTATCTTATGTAGTTTGTAAATTAAGAATGCAACAAATGCTTTTTCAATGTAATACCGCCTTATATGCAGAGGCTTAATCAAAAAGTATATTCAAGAAGAGATTACTTTTCTGACATTAAAATTTGCTTGGCCTCAGTGGTTAAATATCTTTTCAGGGTTATGAATTCATGTATCATATAAGTGTGGAATTGCAAATCTCTTGAAATTTAGTCCCCTAAAGAATTGCAGGCCTATTGCTCATCCTTTCTTCCTTTGGACAATGGTGTAGTTTCTCTGTTTTCATCCCTTCTCATGTCCTCACTTTCCTTGTGCTTTAGCTTACATTCTCAGCTTTTCTATGAGCAGAATATGGAATTTTTTACAGATTTATTTATTGTTATTGGAAATAGTGGAAGAGAGACTGATAGAAAGATTTTCCATCTGCTGATTCACACCCCAAGTGGCCACAATGGCTGGAGCTGAGCTGATCCTAAGCCAAGAGCCAGGAGCTTCTTCCACGTCTCCCCCATGGGTGCAGGGTCCCAAGGCCTTGGGCCGTCCTTGACCGCTGTTCCAGGCCACAAGCAGGGAGCTGAATGGGAAGAGGTGCCACCAGGACACGATCCAATGCCCAGCAGGAGTCCTGATGCATGAAAGGCAAGGAATTTAGCCACTGTGCTAGCATGTAGGGCCCCAGAACATGGATTTTGGTTTGCAAAGAGACACATCAGAAACATCCATGTTTGGGCATCCAAAGGCCAAATAATAACTTAAATCCTTGTCCAGTGACAGTGTCCCACAATGAATGTAAATATGGAAATGAGGAAACTGGAACACAACAGAGCCCTTTGGGTTCCTGTAATAAAACATACAATGAAATAAACATTTAAAAACTTAGAGGCTTTCAGTGGCATGGGGGATAAGGTCTGGGATTCTTGACCTCTCAGCCATCTGTGATGTTTGCTCATACAAGAAAGTCAAAATTAACCCAAAGGCTTCATCTCAGTGCATGGCTAATGTTTCCATCTCCTGCTTCAATTACACCATCTTCATTATGCTTCCTTCCCACTATCACAGTTGTTAAAATGAAAAGCCTCTTTCTGAGTGTTGCAGCTCCATTATGCAGGCCTATACCTGTGCTGGCAGCATGCTCTTCTTCTCACCTCAGATTGCCTTTTGCTTGGGGAGGAGATCCCTGCCGTGCGTCTCAAACTGAAAACTGAAAGAAAATTAAGTTGCTGTTTGGAGTTTGAGTGAATTATGGGAAAAGGGCCTTTTTTTTTTTTGTCTTCCAGGCATGTTGGTATCAGCTATTATCCACCTCTACCTCATTCCCTACTAGCCGTCAGTATGGAAATCTCATCTCAACTTTTTATCAAAACAAGTACAGAGAGAAGCAAACTTGGCACTTTCCTCAGAGTGTGACTATGTGCTCAATGGAATGAGCCACACAGTGGCCCACCTAGCTATTCAAGCCATCCTAACATACGATTTCAAAAATTGATGAGGAATTTGTGAAAAATTGGTTATAACTAGTTTTTAATTCTGATAAACAAAACTGCAAATCAATTATGTGACAGAAACATGTGAGCAGAGACTGATGGTGTACCTATATTTACTAAACCAGAATTTAGAAATGACTTATTTTGTGGTTTTATATTTTCTTTCTTTATTTCTTCTTCTTTTAAAAAAAGATCAGTTTCTGATATCCTTATAACCATGTTTTAAAATCTGTTTAAGTGCATACATCTGCCAGAGCGTTTGAAGCTGCAGGACATGAACATTAAGGGCCCAGGTCAACAGGGCTTTTAGGATGCCCTGAGCTTAGAAGTGAGTGGGCGCATGAATGAGTGCTTACTGGTCTTGGAAAGCCGAGATGGATGGTGCCAACTATCACTGACAAGAGGGATCACAGGAAAATCTGATGCTCGATGCCTTTGTTTAATGCAATGTTTTAACTGTATTCATTCTCATTGTGAAATTGGTAGATTACTATCTGCATGTTATTTTTTCAGAATCTCCTCGTTAAACACATGCTTGCAAAAAACAAAAAACAGTCACAACAGTTTCATGTCTGGGACCAAGACAGTGTAGATGAATACATTTTTGGTGACAGACAACCCCAGTTTCCAGTTCCAGCTTCCTGCTGAAGCATATTTTGGGAAACAGTATATGATGACCCAAATATCTGACACTTATCATCCACTTGATTTCATGGCTCCTGACTTCAGCCAGGGAGTATTTGAAGAATAAACTAGCAAATGGAAAATCTTTGTTTCTCTGCATTTCAAATAAAATAGAAATAAATAAATGAAGATCATAACGTGGACTAAAATTGAGCATTATTATAACATCAAAGAAAACAAAACCTTCAAGAACCTGTTGTTTAGATTCTTACATTTTTTTGCTTAAATATAATTATTAATAAATAACAACAGATTAAAAAACAAAAAGATTGTTTACTTCAGGTTGCCTTTAAAAAGTATGTCTCAGTAGGGTGGATATTGATTATATTTATGATAAAATAGAAGGCAAGTTATATGTAATAAGTATTTCCTTTTTCATATATTGCAAATAGAGGTTAAATCAATATCTAAATAATTTCATTGATCCTAAGTAAACAAATATATGAGTTGATGTCATTAGTGTAACTGAGTGTATATCTCAATGGGTTAGTTCATAAATGTATGCAATCATTTAACCATAACACAAATCAAGACAGAAAACATTTCCAATACCCTGGAATGCTCCCTCACGTCCCTTCCAGTCAATTCTCAGCCTCATAAGTAACAATGATTCTGATTTCCTTCACTGTAAATGAGCTTAGCTAGCTCTAGAACTTCAAATAAATGGAATTATTCAGTGCATTTTCCCATCTTTGATGTTTTTCACTTGACACGCTTTTAAAAACCATCTATGTCATTGTTCAATTTAGACACCCATTCTTTAAATTACTGAATAGTATTTGATTGCACAAATTCATCTTCCATTCATTTTTCTCCTCTTTATGTGTGTTTTGTTTTTCCTACTTTGGAGTTACTATGAATAAAGTTTTATGAACTATTTTTAAACAAATCTATTTGAAGTCATAGTTTCATTTTTTTGACAAATACTTAGGTGAATAAAGCAGATGTATGTATCTTTAAAAAAAAACAATAATTGTTTACTTGACACAGAGAAAGAAGTAGAGCGAGAGAGAGAGAAAGAAAGGAGAGCTAATGAGAGATCCCCCATCCACTTTTTCCTTCTCCAAATTCCTGGAAAAGCGTGGCTATGCCATGGCCAAAGTGAAGGGTCTGGAACACTTTCGCGTCCTTTATATGGTTGGCAAGAATGCATTGTCTTACATCATTACTGTGGCCTTCAGGAAACTGCACTAGAAGGAACCAGGACCCCATTCAGACAGTAAACTCAGGTACTCCGCTAGGGAATACAGTATCTTAGCGCATTTCAATTTATGCGACACTGTTCACATTTTTCCAAAATGATTTTATTATTTCACATTTCTAATAATGACGTAAGAAATCTTAATATTCCTACCAATCGCTAGTCTTGTTGGTGTTTTATATTTCAGCCATTCTATGTGGAATAAAGTGATATGTCATTTTTTGGTACGATGAGTATTATTTTGCTAATGTGCTAAGGACAGCATTCCATGTATTAGAAGAACATGCTTTGGATTACCTTAGATATCAGAAGTGCAAAAAATAACAATTTAGGCATTAAGTATTACCAGAATATTAATTTTCTTCAGTTTTTTCTTAAATTTCAACCTAGTCTTTCCTGTTTTTACTAGTATTATCTTATTCTGAATTAAATAGTAAATAACCAAGAATAAACACAAAAATAACTCTGTATCCAGGCAATGTCAGACCCCGCTTAGTGATACTAAAACGAACAACGTGAGAGTGCTTATAACTTTCAGCTTATTAAGCATTTCATTCAAAAACAATAATACTTTTATTCGTGTCATGGTCCTAGGCAGCTCGTTCAGGGCCATGAGCTTGGAAGCCACATCTCCCCAACCTTTGTAATCCTTTCTGCCTACCTATAAGTCAAATTACACCCATTTTTATCACCTGGGACCTGACGGGGTGTGGTATTTCATTGTTTCATAACCACTCACCTGTTAAGTCCCCATAAAGGCCCATGGTGGGAAGGGACGCCCTCTCTTAGTCGCGTGCTTCTGACAGTCTGGTGCTCTGCTTCTAGGCCTCCTGGCTACCTGTATGCTCTCTGGCTTCCCGCGGACAGACTTTGAGAACAGGGCCCTGTATGTCTGTATTCATCACCCTCTGTTCACTGTTTGGGCAAAATGAATGAAGATGCAAAGGTTAGGATGCTTTGTATTTCTAATGTCTGTCCTTAGAAGAGTTCCAGGAGAGATGAGGTGTAGCAGTAATGGAATACAGAGAGAGAAGCCACAAAAAGGCGTGGGCAGCTTTGTGTGCTGAGATTGTTTGTTGCATGTCTCTTAGGATAATTTATATTACCGGGGAAGCTAGAACATAGGTCTTCAGTTTAATGGATGTATTTCACAGTAACAAGCATTTGTTGCTCTCAGAATTTTGATTCAGACTAGATTGCCTCTGTGACTTTTCATTTGCCAACTTCTAGTGGGCACTACTATCACCAAGCTTGGTCAATAAAGCCTCCTTAATACATCCTAGACTGCTTGGCAGGATCTTTCTCATACCCATGACAGTTAGAAGATCTAAAATGGAATAGGACATAAAAAACCGCATGCATATGCTTGTTGGTTTATAAATACTATGCATTTTAACTATTATTCCACTTAAATATTCATGATTACACCATCTTGCAATACTATAATTAGTGAAGAATAAAACAAGGAAAAATGCAGATGATGAACGATAAACATGATACAGTCCATGAATGATAATGTGTCATAAACTATGGTTTCTCCAGTGTTCAGTTTTCATCAACTTTATAATTGTGTATTTTTTAATAGATTTATTTATTTTTATTACAAAGTCAGATATACAGAGAGGAGAGAAAGAGAGGAAGATCTTCCATCCGATGATTCACTCCCCAAGTGGCCACAACAGCCGGTGCTGCGCCAATCCGAAGCCGGGAACCTGGAATCTCTTCCGGGTCTCCCACGCGAGTGCAAGGTCCCAAAGCTTTGGGCCGTCCTTGACTGCTTTCCCAGGCCACAAGCAGGGAGCTGGATGGGAAGTGGAGCTGCCGGGATTAGAACTGGTGCCCATATGGGATCCCAGTGTGTTCAAGGTGAGGACCTTAGCCTCTAGGCCACGCCGCCGGGCCTGTAATTGTGTATTAAAGCTATTTTTACAACATATTCTTTAATGTTTAGTTTTCTTGAACCTAGAAAAGCTAAAATCATTAAAACAAAGCTGTAAAAATTACTGAAGGAAAAAAGTTTCAGTCATATGACAGATTGAATGTGTCCATATGCTTATGCAATTAATTTACTATCATTTAATAATACGAATGATGGCAGAATTGTTCACTTGTCAGTTTGGGTTTAATAACGCGCACAGGCCTCAATCTGCTCAATTACATTTGAGTTGATGTTTAGAGATTTCAAAGATGACCAATTATTTCCCCCTGCTGCGAGAATTGTTACCTGGGAAGACTTTGACTTTGCTTGGAGGAGTTAAGAGATTTCAGTAAAAGTTATAAAACCTTGTAAAAATAATAAAGCAGTAACCGCAGGATATAAAAGTCTATCTGAATTCTTTCAAGAGTTATGAGTAATTTCCCTTGAATAAACAAGTCATTCTGAAAGGGTTCTGAAGTAATTTAGAGGGAAAGCTGAGAGAGCGTTTGAAAACCCAAATGGCAAGCAGGATCACTTTTTAAAAAAGTTTGTCAATCTAATGAGCACTTAATTAAAGTCAACAAAGTCTCTAAGTCTCCAAGTAATTTTCAAAAAGAGCTTTTGGGAAAGACAAAGTTTTCCTCCATGCCTGTTCTCTTTTTCTCGTGTTCTCTATTTGTCTGATAACTGTGGAAAGCCGTTGTAATATTATCTTTGGGCTTTGTAATGATTAACTCTTTCTTCTCATATACAGTTCAGTTTAGAGCAAATATAAATTATCATTCCTATTAAAATAAGAATATGATGGCAGAGAAAAATTATTTTCTCAGATTATGCTTTACTCCTAGCAAAGAATTTTGATAATCAGACCCCAAAATATCTTCAAATTGTAGAAAATTGTCTTAAATTAGTTGGTGTGAAAAATTTTGAAATTCATGCACATGTTTGTGAGAGTTTTTGGCAACAACAAAACAAGCCTAAACATGAATTTCTAATTTTTGGACTGATATGAGTTATTTTAATTCTATTTTTCATGATCATTTTGAATTCCTTTGCTCATGTATATTTGTGTTTCTGTATATGGCCAATTTAGAAAGCAGGGTAACTAAACAAAACAACAAAAAGCTGGTACACCTTACACAATTTCATTCCTTTTTACAAAGAATTTTGAATAATATTCCAGGGTATATATATATGCTATGTTTTCTTTAGTCACTTGATTATGAACACCTGGATTGGTTCCCTGTTTTGGCTGTTGTAAGCAGTACTGCTATAAACAGGGCAATGTAGGTGCAATGCATCTTTGATACAACATATTCATGCATTTGGCATTTATAGGGATTGCTGGATCATATGGCAAATCTATTTGCAGTCTTCAAAAGAAACCTTCATACTGTTTCCCACAGTCTGTACTAGCTTAAGTTCCCAACAATAGTGCATAAGATGAACGCTAGCTTCAAGTGTCCCCAAGGGCCAACTCTACTTAGCCTAACAATAAGTTACTTATTCTTTTTGCTTTTTTATTTGCTTATCTTACTCCCAACATGACTCTAGGAGCATAAATAGGAAGCAGGCTGCAAAACAAAATGAATAACACAACAAAATGTTAAAAAGTTGTTGGAACAAAAGGGATCCAGATATGGTGTGTTGTTACACATTACTACTTTTTATTATCTTGTTCCTTAAAATTTTATTTTAGTATTTGAAAGGTAGAGTTAGAGAGAAAGAGAGAGAGCAAGATCTTAGATCTGCCCATTTACTCCACAAATGGCCACAGTGGGTGGAGTTAAGCTGGTTCAAAGCCAGAAGCCAGAAGCCAGAAGCCAGAAGCTTCATTCTGGGTCTTCCACATGGATGCAGTGGCCCAAGAACTTAAGTTATTTTCTGCTTTCCTGGGTGGGCTGGTAATGAGCTGGCTTGAAAGTGTAGCAACCAAGATGTAAACTGCCATGCATGTGGGATGCTGGCATGCAGGCAGCAGCTTTACCCCAATGTCACAGTGCTGGCAGCATCCTTTTTACTCGTTCGCATCATGCCTTTAGCAGCTCCCTTCTGCCTTTCCTCATTGAGGTGGTTAGGATGGCGTTCATTACTTTGTTGCTCCTCCATATGAGAGGAGTCCACATCCTTTGTTCCAAATCATGGAAGAGTCTAGGACTGCTTTTAACTAAAAGATCAGAGCAAAGACAGCATCATGTCCGTTTCTGCTCAGCGATCTCCAGAGTTTTTTTGTTTGTTTGTTTTGTTTTAACTTCCTTTATATTGTGGTTGGTATTCTTGCAACCTGGCCAGTATGCTGTCAGGAAGCCCAAAACTGCCCCTCAATGAGACCCAAAGAGACAGAATGGGTCTGATGTTGGACAGCCTTTGGCTAAGTTTCCAGAGAATGACTACCATTGATTTGTCAACCAGTACTAATCCTTCAGCAATAGTTTACAGTTGAACTACCTTACTAGTGTATTTTCTAACCCAACTATAGCTTTTAAGATAATGATTTGTGATTCAATGATTAACTTTTACAAATTGCAATTTTGTTAACCAGAAACTAGTATCATTCTTTTTTAATGCAATCATTTATTTCATAAAGAGGGGAAAGAAAAGATCACTCCTATCTGCTGGTTCAATCCAAAAGGTTGTCAACACTACTGAAGTCAGAAGCTAGAAGCTCACCCTAACTCTGCCAGGGTGGTGGCAGGAATCCCATTCTTGAAGCCATCACTGCTGCCTCCCGTGGTCTACATTAGCTGAAAGCTGAAACTAAGAGCTAAAGATAGGAATCAAGCTCCAGTGCACCACTGTAGGACATGTGTCGTAATTAGCTTTGCTAAACCCCTGCCCCTTATTACTGTTTTATTAAGTCACCAATTTATCACTTAGGGATATATTGAAGCAGTTTATTATCTAGCTTCTAATAGTATAGCTTATTCCTTAAATTGTTGCTAATATTTTCATCTTCAAGATTTCTATGTTTTTCTAATTCTTTTTTTTTAAGATTTCTTTCCTTTTTTTATTAGAAAGTCAGATATGCAGAGAGGAGGAAAGACAGAGAGGAGGATCTTCCATACCATTTTTCACTCTACAAGAGGCCACAATAGCTGGAACCACACAGATCAGAAGCCAGGATCCTTCTCTGGGTCACCCATGTGGGTGCAGGGACCCAACGCCATGGGTCGTCCTCTACAGCTTTCCCAGACCACAAGCAAGTTGCTGGATGAGAAGCGGGGCTGCTGGGACATGAGCTGGCATACACATGAGATCCTGACGCATGCAAGGCAAGGACATTAGCCACAAGGTTATCGTGCCAAACCCTTTTTCTAATTCTTATTGACAACATCTGTACCATAGGTCTGTTTATCAACAGTTAGTATTTGTTTTTTGTTTTGGTTTTGTTTTTGCGTTTACCTTATCTGTCTCTGTAAGGCTGTTCAATGACACAACTCCTTGGAGCCCAACCTCAGATGATCTTGCATTTTGCTTCAAAATCCAATACTTCTTATTTATTTTCTCATTTTGAGCAAATGTTGCATGCCTACTTTACTTTTCTAACTCCCTTGATTTGATATCTTAATCTTTCTCAGTAGATTAACTCAACTCTACTCTATAGCAGAAATAGAAGACACCAGATGGAAACTCCTCCAACACCCTACCAGTTACACTGTTTTAATCCTCTTTTCATCGTTAACATCTTCTCTTTCAGTGCATTTTTCTTGAGTATAGTATTTAACCATCATTGCTCTCCATGCAGCCGCATTATCCTGCAGCCCTGTTTCTTTAATCCCAAGATTTATAATCTTGCTGAATGTGTCCTCCGATGCTTGCTTCTCTTTGCTCCCTTCCTGTTAACTGCACCACTACTCTTGGTTTTCACCTCCATAGTACTGAAATGGATCACACTGAGGCACATACTCCACTGGGCAGCTTTAACTCATTATCAGGCATGATTTTTCAGCAACTCTAGGTTTTCCTTACTGTTATGCTTTTCTGAAACACTTGTTTTCTTAGTCTATCATAACTTATACTTCAAATTTTCTTCCTGTCATTCTGGATACTCTTTCAAGTCTTTGCTATTTCTTCTGTCTCATATTGCTCCAAAAATGTGATGCCATTCCCATTTCTGTAAGTACAAGATCTGTAACATGCAACTTAAGCTCACCGAGGATTAATACAGGTGATTCTAAGACTTCAAAATGGATAGTTTCAGCCAGGACTTTTCTCATGAGCGCAAGACATACGTCTGTATCATCTACAAATTCATCTCTAACAGGTTATCTAGAAGATAAAGCTTATTGTTTTCAATGCAAAATCTCTCAAACTGTTTCTTAACTAAATAGTAAGACTATCGTGTAGATTGCTAAAGTCAGACAATCAGGCATCATTTGACCCTTAACTTTCTTTTTACTCCACAATCTGATCAGTGATTATTCTTGTTCCTTGTAGGTATGCATGATTTCTTCAATTTCAAGGGTTTTTTTTTCTTTTTCTGTTCTTAGTTTAGAAAACTCACTCTCTCACACACATTGTTTTTTCCTATATTGCTAAATATTATTTTTTTAAAGATTTATTTATTTTTAATACAAAGTCAGATATATAGAGAGGAGGAGAGAAAGAGAGGAAGATCTTCCGTCTGATGATTCACTCCACAAGTGGCCACAACGGCCGGTGCTGTGCCTATCTGAAGCCGGGAACCAGGAACCTCTTCCAGGTCTCCCACGTGGGTGCAGGGTCCCAAAGCCCTGGGCCGTCCTCTACTGCTTTCCCAGGCCACAAGCAGGGAGCTGGATGGGAAGTGGAGCTGCCGGGATTAGAACTGGTGCCCATATGGGATCCCGGGGCATTCAAGGCGAGGACTTTAGCCGCTAGGCCATGCCGCCGGGCCCAAGCTAAACACCATTTTTAAAAGATTTATTTACTTTTATTGGCAAGTCAGATATAGAGAGAGGACGAGAGACATAGAGGAAGATCTTGGTCCAATGCTTTGCTCCCCAAGTGACTGCAACAGCCGGAGCTAAGCCCATCCAAATCCAGGATCCAGGAGCTTCTTCCAGGTCTCCCACACTGGTGCAGGATCCCAAGGCTTTGGGCCATCTTCCACTGTTTTTCCAGACCATAAGCAGGGAGCTGGATGGGAAATAGAGCCACCGGGATTAGAACCTGTGCCCATATGGGATCCCAGCATTTGCAAGGGAAGGACTTTAGCCACTAGGCTATCATGCTAGGCTGGCTGAACATTATTTCTAAAATTTGAAATATGATCATACAATTTTCTCAACTAGGAAAGCATTCATTAGTAACTATGATTTTCAAAGTTCCACTTTACCTATAGTTGTTCCAGTCATGCTCAATGACGTCTTACACACGGGTTTTCTTCTATGGGTGGTGTTGAATTCTTGTTTCCCATACTCATCTAACCATTTTTTTTTATAGTCATTCTGATCACTTCTTCAGACCTCAGATTAAACTCTATTTACTTGTGAAGGTTTTCTTTAAACTGTAGAATCCAGGAACATAACCATCCTTTAATATCATCTTCCAATACATTATCAACTTGGATTATGCGTATCTTACCATATTACAATTTCCCACCTTGTCTCAGCAGAACATTTCACTGGTCCGTGCATTCTGTGAGAATGGTCAGTGTCTCATTGTACAGTCTATAGTATTACAGCTATACACACATTGTTTCATACAGGGCACATACAAGAATACAGAAAATGTCTCTGGAATAAATCGATGAGTGATTTTTTTTTCCCAATTGGAAGTTTTAGAGTCTTTAAGCAAATGTAAAGACACTATATTGCACATGTTTTTTGGGAGCTTTTTTCTCGGTGATTTGAAGTCCCACTTGATTAGTGTTTTTTAAAGTGTGGAGTTTTGTATTTAAGCACTTTGCAGTGCAGGCACTGATAAACTTTGAGGAGATTGTGGGATGAGGTCTCCATTTTATGACCTATGTGTCAGATTTCTAACACTTTATTGTAAAACCATGACCAGAAGAAAATTCTCATTTACTTTTAAAAATTCATTAGATAAATGCTTTCCTTGTTATTTTTACAATCAGATCAGAGATTTTTGGTGAATACATTGCAAACTCTAATTGGTCAGTTATCAGTTCTTTGGTATAAGCATTTCCGAGGCTGTGATTGCTGAGGTCGCCATATCTTGACAAGTGAAATAAATAGAAAACAGAATACTTGTTAAGCACTCTGGATTTTTGTTAATCATTGAAGCCATCACAATGAATTCAAAATTTGAACCTCTGGTGGACGAGGAATCTGTTTTATTTATTTTTGTAAATCCAGCAGGTTTTGAAGTATTTAACAGAAAAGAAGGCAGTTAATATATATTATGGGACATAAAAAGATTTAAAGCCACTCCATTCATTTCAGCAATAGTAAGCAGAAAAGAGAAAAATTAGGCCTGGTGGAATAGCCTGGTGGCTAAATCCTTGCCTTGCTTGCACAGGGATTCCCTGAGGGCACTGGTTTGTGTCCAGGCTGCTCCAGGTCCCATTCAGCTGCTTCAGACCTGGCTAAGCAGCATAGGATGGCCCAGAGCCTGTGAGCATGCACTCATGTGGGAGACGCAGAAGAAGCTTCTGGCTCCTGGGTTGGGCTGGGCTCAGCTTCGGCGGAACAGTCACTTGGGGAGTGGGCCGGCAAAAAGAGGATCTTTCCCTTTGTCTTTTCTTCTCTCTGTGGGTCTGACTTTCAAATTATCATAAAACAAAATATTTCAATAAGAGATCATGGTCTGTTTCTATTACTGCTTACTTCTAGAATATACTGAATAGGAGTAATTACCAACTTTCTTAAAAAAAAAACAAAAATATGATAGTCTGAATAAAACATTTACTTTCCTATTTCAACATATCTACACATACAGCATACATTTTGGGGGGACCAGAAACTTTTACATCTGTCAATTGCTTTGTTCTTGATAAAGCATTTGTAATTATTTTTGATTTGAATATAAATTTCCTTTATTGCAAGAAAACACTTAACCTTAGTTATGTTAGAAAGGCTTACAGCATAAAAAATAACTATATACATCTTTAAAATCATAAGCATAAAAGTGCTAATTAATTTAAAATATTATCACAGTCGCATAATAAACACAAATTAATAATCCAATCAAGAAGGTGAGTGCCTTTGTAAAATCACGAATACATCATAATTTTACAAATACGTTAAGTAAAATTATATGGTATTTGGTTAATGACTTTATAATTTTGTGTACCTTTGAGGGATTTTTTTTAGACTATCTGAAACAAAATTCCTATCTGTTAACAAAAACATTTATAAGTTCAATAGTTTGCAGTTTCCCAATCAATATACAGATTTATTTAAAGCCTGTCAAGCAACAGAGAAATCAGAGAATGCAGGAAAATTAAATTGGCTATGTTTAAAGTAAAATTCTGAGATAAACATGGATATCAGACATTTCTGAAAGCTTCTTTGAGATTTAAAGACCGATCATGATGTTACTATTCCATCTACCCACAGGTAGTAAGGGGATGGTTTAGTTGTTTTCATTGAATGCAGCGCACAGGCATCAGGCATACTTCTCTCCAGCTACAACATGTTGGTGACTCCTCTTCTGAAATAACCTTTGTTATGATTGCACTGATGTTTGCCTCCCTGTACACAACTGTAGGCCCTTCAACACCACCCTACAGGTAATTCTAGAGTATTCCCTGAGTGGACAGCAGCACATACTCTGATACTCTGACTTTTTTCTTCAAGAATAAAACTTAATTCAGACATGCAGACAAAAAAATAAAGCCAACCAACCGATGAAACAAAAATCAAACAAAATAACGTATTTTAGGCTTTGTTTCTGTAAGGACAATATGATTGTTTGAAAGTAAGAAATCTGAGGCCCGTCTTGGTAGCCTAGTTGCTAAAATCCTCATGTTGCATGTGCCAGGATTCCATATGAGCATTGATTTGAGATTTGGTGACCCTGCTTCCCATGCACTTCCCTGTTTGTGGCCTGCTTGTGGCATAGTTGAAAGCTTTGGAAAAAATAAAATAGTTGCTTTGAAAATATAGGCTACCCAAGCACAGGCATATTTTCCCATCCAATTAGATACTATATTGACATTAATATCTACAGATGTTTCAGCCAAGATTGTCCACTACAGTCCACATGAGGATAGAACTAGTCTTTTGTTATTCTCTGTGACTATTTCAAGATGTTGGAAATACCCATGACTCTTACTGCATATCCAAGTTCCCAGACTCAATCTCTGTGTTGACCTCAGATATTCTCAAATTGATCATCTGCTTGTCATGTCCCTCAGCTCAGCCTGATGAATAGATTGTTAAGGGACTTGAAAAATTTCCTCTAGAAAAAGGTTTATGTGACATGTTGGTGGGTGACATATGCTTAAAACTAATCAATTGATTGTTTTATTTTGTGTTTCATTTTAACAAAAATATGGCTTTTATGAACAGTATAAGAATTGGTAGCTTAAGGTTGATGGTGTGTATTAGATGAATGTTTGAAAGTTTATTTACTCAATCCATGTTCTTGTATTGCTTTTGCTGTCTCGATTGAAGATTTTACTTTGAGTGGTCATAAAGGCATAGGTCTAAGGTTTTAGACAGTTCCTCTCTGTATGCTGAAAATGGAGTTTAAAGTCATCTCTCTGTGCATTTGTGTGCATATATAATATATATTTTATATGGTATATGTAATCTAGAATGCATATATATATGAATGTATATATTATTTTTCTTTCCTGAGCAATATACTATGCTATCACTACTTGACATCTATCCTTGGGACTATCAGGGGATAAAACTAACTGTAACAGAATTAAATTAAATTAAAATAAATGAAAGTAAATTGCAACTAAAAATCACGTAACTTCAGTTTTCCCTGCAATAATAGAGCCTTCATCACAGAAACCTAAATACTGTTTTTAAATTTTTTAACATTTATTTTGTTTCTATTTAGAAGGCAGATTTAATAGACAAACGGAGAGGGAGAGAGAGAGAGAGAAAGAGAGAGAGAGAAAGAAAGAAGAGTGTTTCTGTTGGTTCACTCCTCAAATAGCAGCAATGGCTGTAGCTGATTCAATCCGAAGCCAAGAACCTAAAGCTTCCTCCAGGTACCCTACATGGGTGCAGTGGTCCAAAGACCTGAAACATCCTCCACTTCTTTCCTAGGCCACTAGAAGGGAGCTGGACTCAGAGTGGTACAGCTGGGACATAATGTGCTGTTGGTGCTATACACGGAGGACCAGCTCACAAAACCACTCTGCCAGCCCCAGAACCTAATTATTCTTGGGGCTTCCTTGCATTCAGTTTTGACTCTGATTTAGACCGAGTGTAATTTAAAAAAATATATTCATAAAAGTAACTGATATTTTTCCTCAATTTCAAGATAGTGATTGATATTTTTGCAAGGGTCTTTATGATTAGTTCCCTTTTTCATGCTGATTTGAAAAATCAATTACTGTCAAACGATGTTTTTGTACTACTAAATAATTTTCAATAAATCTTACACTAGAATGTAAACTTTTTAAGAAATAGAACATTTACAAATCTCAGACGAGTCAATTTCCACTGTTTGGAGTTATCCTTTGTAAGTAATGCCAAGATAGCCACACTTTATTAGCTACTGTTGTAAATAACTATGAATCTTCAAACTATTTATAGTATTGAACTATGGAAGAACAACACAGGATATAAGTTAGAATTCGTCACTGGGCAAGATACTAAAGATCATTTGCAGAAACTATTTCCACATATTCCTGGAACCTCAATTCTTGTAAGGAAAATAGTAAAACAAGAAGTTTCTTTTTTAAATAGATATTTCTTTCTTTTTCTTTTCTTTTCATTTTCTCTCTCTTCCTTCTTTTCTTTCTTTATTTCCTTTTTTTTTTTTTTTTTTGAAAGGGAGCGTGCTTAAAAGGGAGAGAGACAGAAAGAAAGAGAGAGATTTTTCATTTGGTCTCCAAACATCAAAATGTCCATGACATATAGGGCTGTGTCAGACTTGAAACCATGAACCAGGAACTCAACATTTGAACCAGCAATATTTGGACCGCCACATTCTGCCAGCAAGCAGTGTCAGCAGGAAGGTGGTTTGGAAGTCGAGGCACTCTGATATGGGATGCAGTCATACACAATCGTAGCTTATCCCATTGTGACACAGTGCCCACTTAAGTACTCTCATGTGTCTGCTTGTCAATACCCTCATTTTTCTACTTGCTTATGCCTCTCTTATTCATGGCTTATGGAATTTCAATGTGCCTCAGGAAGAATTCCTGAAAAACATAGATTCTTAGTCTTAAATGCCTGACTTTCTGGATTAGCTGTTTCCTAGAAAAATATAGTTACAAGGTGCTTACTTTGCCCTCAGTTTCCACAGGACTTTAAACCTTTAGAACATTGAAGTGAAGCAAATGTTACAAATGCACAGTCCTCTGATTTGCCATTTTGATTCTGGCTCACTTAGATACGAGTAGTCTTTTTAAGTTTTCCTGAATTGTTTCTTCTGTTGCATGGTAAGAGAAGTTGACTAACACAACAGTTTTATGTGGTATTCTTTCTTTGTAGTCTTGAGTTTGACCTTTCTCTCCTGGATAGTAAAGGAAAATGGATGCTCTGTTCATCACTGCTTCCTCATTTTCTGCATTGCTATGTAACAGCTCCTGTGTTTTTGTTTTAAAGATTTACCTATTTATTTGAAAATCAGAGACAGAGAAACAGAAAGATATTCCATCTGTTGGTGGGTCAAAATATCTACCCAAAGAAAACATTGAAATGACATTTAAAAACTTCATTTGATAGCTCTGTTCATACAAGGGCAGTCAGTAGCTAGGGCTTGCATCATCCCCGGGATGCAGTTGGTAGCTTTCAGGTCATCATTAAAGCAATAGAACTTTGGAACATGGAATGAAACAATTTTACCCTAGTCTGGGCCAAGGGTAAGGATGATGCTGGCTTAGAGTGTTGTGATCTGGAGGCTGAAGTGCTGGCAGAGGACGCCAGGACAGATTTGGGGACAGAGGCTAGGAGGCTTTAAAGGTCAGGGCATTCCAAGGAAGTGAGCAAACCAAAGGAAAGAAGATAATACTGAATCATTTCTTTTGCTTCTCAACCTTTTCTTCCTCCATTTGAAAGAAAATATTCTATGTGCCATTCTGACAACTGATCAACAATAGGGCTTTCTGAGGACATTTCTTTTACATTTTATTATTATTATTACATTTTATGATACAATTCCATAGGCTCTTGGCATTTCCCTTATCCCCTCCCAAATTCCCTCCCCCCAGATAGTTCCTCTATATTATTACTAAAACATAGTTCTTCATACACAGTCGTATGTCCAACGTTGCAGGCATGGACAATGGCAGAGAGTCCAGCATCCTATTGTCAAGATATAGTGAACAGTTTCATTGTAAGTCCATCTTTGTCTGGAAGCAGAAATGCATACCACACTTCATCCTCACATCTGGATGTTAGTCTCCATTTCACAGCTACTGTACATCCCCTCAAATGAAAAGTCATAATACAAAATCAACAATAGAAAGAAAAATAGAAATTTACAATGTCATGAAGTTAAATGATATGTTACTAGATATGACAGTCTCCATTACATAGCTACTATACATCCCCTTAATTGAAAAGCCACAAAACAAAATCAATATCCGGGAGAAAAAAGAAATTACCAACACCATGAAGTTAAATAACATGATGCTAAATGACTAACATGTAGCTGAAGAAATGAAAATCAAGAATCTTCTTGCAGAAAATGATGCTACTGTATGATCTACAACTCATTGAATGATTTAATCAGAAGAAAGTGTTTTGAAGAGATGAAATTGGCAGAAAACAACAAAACCGATGCAACATAGTTTCCGTTGATTTTTGTTGGTGAAGTGTGTCTCTTCTAGACAATAAATAGATGGGTTTTATTTTTTAATCCAGTCTACTAGTCTATGACATTTGATTGAGCTTAAGCCATTTATATTCAAGGTTAATATGTATGGATGGTACTTTGGTCCTGTCATTTTAGGAATGGGTTGTTCATTGATTTAGTCTTCTGTTGTCATTTTTTGGGATGTTCTTCCCATTTGCCTTTGGTTTTGTTTGGTGCTATTCCTCTTCTCTGTCAAGAGAACACCTTGAAGTATCATTTGTAGGGCAGGTTTGGAAGAGGCAAATTCTTTTAACTTTTCTTTACTGTGAAAGAATTTTATTTTATTTTATTTTCAAAGACAAAGGAAAGCTTTGCTGGATATGTTATCCTAGGCCAACAATTTTTTTTTCTTTTAGAATCTGGACTATGTTACTCCATTCTCTTCTTGCCTGCAGAGTTTCCTGTGAGAGATCTGTGAGTTTAATTGGCATTCCTTTATAAGTCAATTGATTTTTTTCACATGCACATTTAAGGATCTTTTCCTTATGCTCAATGAACGATAGCTTGATGATGATGTGTCTTGGTGAAGATCGCTTTTGATCAAGCCTGTTGAGAGTTCTGTGTCCCTCCTGGAACTTGTTACCCAATTCTTTCTCTAGATTAGGGGAATTTTCCTTTATTATTTCATTAAATACATTTGCAAACTCAGCTTCTCTTTCTGCACCTTCTGGGACTCCCATAACTTTTATATTTGGCCTCTTAATAGTGTCTTTCAATTCTTGAATACTTTTTTTGGCCTGATCCAGCTCTACTTCCAGCTTTTTGTTTGCTACCCCCTGATGACAGGAAATATTTTCCAATTCTGAGATTCTTTCTTCTGCTTGCTTCATTCTATTTTGGAGACTATCCATTGTAGTTTTAATTTGCTCTACTGTGTTCTTAATTTCTGATATATCATCCTTGATTTGCTTTATTGCTTCCTTAAGTTCTTTGAACTCTTGTATGTACTTCTCATTTTTTATCAGAAGCTTTAAAATGAGTTTTATGAATTCTGTGTGGCCCATTTTCTCGATGTCTTCCTCAGTGAACTCTGAGGTTGGCATAGGGTTTTGCTCCTTTGCAGGGGAGTTTTCGGTGATATTCATTGTGCTTTTGTCTCTTCTTTTGCTCTTGGTCATTGTACTTCTGGTTAGCAGAATCTTATCCTTGGCGCAAGTTTCTAAGCTCTGTCACCCATAGGTATATAATGCAATTTTACTTATTGCAGTTGGTACACAACTCTTTGCTTTCAGCCACTTGTGCCACAACCTCCAGCAAGTTCCAGGTCTGGGTTCTTATGTCAGATTTCCACCATGGTCTCCACAGCCCCAGTTCCTGGCTCGCCACTCTCCACCTCCTGTGATACCATGCTTAGGCTGCACCATTGTCTCTGCAACCTTTCTCCCACTTCTGGTTGGAGCAGGTCCCAGGATTAGAGAGACACCAGGCGTCCTATATAGTTAGGTTGTTGGTGGTGCTGATCTTGTCAGAACCTGTTGGACGTTAAGTCTGGGTGCCACACGGAACTATTTTGACCTGTACGATACCACAGTCAGTATTATTTTCCTGTGGGACCAGTGCAATTCACGTAACTCAGTGAGTTCTCGCAAGCTCAGCACCTGCGCAGCTCACTGTTGTCCCCTTCTGTCCTAAAAGCTATTGCCACAGTGTACAAAATGGCGATTGATGTACCACTACTAGAGTTCTTGATCTGCTGGCAGTCAGGTCTGAGGGCTACCCAGACCTGTCTTGGGTGGAACTTGTAGAATGCCACGTTGCTGCAGTTCATTGAGTCAGAAATGAGTTCACTCCCAGCTCAGTGCATGCTCAGTCCTTTCCCTTGCCTTTGCCTCCTAATGCAAAATGGCGCCCAATTCAGCTCTAGGGGGCTGACTGGGCTGTGAAATTCACACTGTTCTCATACTGCCCATATGGGATCTGCTGCTCTGTCTCTGCTCCTGGTCAAATCAAACAGACCAGCAGGACCGACAGTTCTTTGTCTGGGTTCACCTCCCCAGCTCCCAGTGAAAGTTCCTTCCAAGCTGGTTGCTGGTGGAGTTCTGGCTGCCTGTTAGCTGAATGCCACTGGAGTATCAGCCACTGCAACACCACACTGTTGTGTCCGCTGCTTTCCTGTGTCTGTCAGTCTCCAGGTACCCCTCTGCTGTGGTTCTCTCCTTTCCTATTTCCTGGAATATGTCCTCTCTGCTTCATCCTGATTAAATATTTTTCCATCTGTTTAAACGTGTCTTTACCTAATTCCGCCATTTTGATTCTCCCTGAATTCTGAGGACGTTTCAAGACAGCATAGAATCCTGCAATCTAGTTGGAATTCTGCATAGATATTTCTATACATGCTATTGGCTATGACCACATGTTCTTTCTAGAGATTTGAGTGGTAATTTGAATGGTAGAGTTAGCCTTTATCTGTAAGTATCAATTGTATGTTGTTTCTTTTTTTTTTCTACAAAGTCTTTTTTAAGTGTGTGTTGGGGGGGAGGAAAGGTTTGTTTGGGTGTCCATAACACAGACTTTCAGGATCAAGCCCTAGGATTCTAATCAGTAGGTGAAGGATAGGACCAGGTAACTTACACATCTAACAAGCTCTCAGTAATGACCCACTGCTACTGATCTGGGAAGCCTTTTGTGAAAACCACTGTACCACTCTGCTTTCAAATTTCTCCCCCATATTCTGTTTTTCTTCTGACATCATACACTAACCCTTCTAAAAAAGTAGTAGCTAAGTGACTACATGTTCAACTATATCAAACAACCTGATTAAGATACTGAGTTTCAGAAATCAGACACAAAAGGTCACATTACAACTCAATTTATATATAACTTTAAGATGAGGCAAAACTAATTCACTAACACTGTAATCAGAATAATGATTATCCCTGCAGGTGTGGGAAGCATAAATGGATAGGAAAATGGAGAAAGTTTTCAGATGATACATATGTTCTGTATGTTGATTTGGGTAGCAGGAACACGGATGTACATTTTTAAAAATGTAGCCAATTGCACTTCAAAGATATGTAATGTTTTATACATGTAAATTATGCTTCAATGAATAAAATACACAATTGCAAAAAATAAGTATTGGCTGTTGGATGAAAAAATCTGTTAAATCAATTCAGACTATAGCTAAGAGGATAAACTTAGTATGGATTTTCTCCTTAAGGGTGTTTCAACTTTAACAGATTACTAACAGAAAAAAATCCTGGTAGCAGTGCATTTTTCAAGAATTTGTCAGACTTCTCAGCTAGTCTCTCAGGGAATAGGATAGATACACAGGCATTATTTTCAGTAATAGTTACCTACTGATTGGCTTGTCTTGATATTTTGAATTTTTATTTGTTTCTAAACTTTCTGAGAAGAGTTAACTAACCCTACAAAGGACATCTACATTCCTCTCAGTCATTTAAATCTCTTCACATGCAAGTAAAACTTTATCATATATCACATTTCTGTAGCATCATTCTGAATTTGACTGGTTCATCCTTGTATTACTTGGAAGTTGTCTTCCCACCCAGTGATGATGTTCACAGTAATTCTCAACTAGATAAGTGAATATGCAGGAAACTCAGTATTTACAGAAAGAACAAAAGAAAAGATGAATTTTGTCTCAATATTTCACAGAGTAAACAAACACAATAGCCAATTTTGTATCTTTCTTTGTTACATTGGATCAGTAAGGTCTATGATGAATACTATTATCCAAGATTCTATGGAAATTTAATGAGGGAGATGTAGCTCATATTCTGATACAATTCAATGGATTCTGAATTGTTTGGCAGTAGATATGTGTTCCAAAGATGCACATGTCTACCCCAACACCGCAGGGCATTAGCCAGACATGTTTGTAAGGATTCTTTCTTAGACCAAAAGGACATCAGCTTTCTGATCCTTGTAGAATCCACCAGGCAGTTGCTTGGTCTAGGGACTTCTTCTTGCTGAATTGTCTAAGCAGAGAGAAGACCAGGAGGATGGCTAGCTGATAGCATGGAAATTATTTTCTTTATTATTTATGGCATCCTCGTATATAGTAAAAATTAAATCTTTGTTGCTTTGCTTAGTTTCTAAGTTTTTTTCTTTTTAAATCTGTGTTAAAAGAAGTCATACTCACCTTCAAAAAAATCTCAAACGGTTACATACATACGTACATACATACATATATTCACCTTAGAAACTTGGAAAAGCACACTTATGACTCAGCAGTAATGCAATAGACAGAAAATGTAACAAAAACACTTCTTGGCTAGCTCTAGTTAGTGGAAGAATATGAACAGTCTACTGGAGGTAATGACTTCTTGATTTTCATTTGCCAGGAGCATTTAGCAAAATACACTGTCATACAAATTATATACAGGGAGATGAAAGTTCAAAACATCCTGGGCCTAGATTTTGCCACCAAATTCTAGCATGTCCTTGGTCATTCGTTTTAAGGTGGGAATATGTATACTGGATCTATAAATCATACATTATTTTGAACAACAATAGAGGCAAAATATTGTTTTTTTAAGTGAAAGCCTTTATTTGGAACTCAAGTACTAGTTTCTAACAAATTTTAGGTGAGATACTTTTATAAGACTGTTGTGATAGGATTATGAACGACCAGTAAGACAATGAATATCGTAAGAATATATTAATTGTAAAATACTGGATTTTAAACTCAGGTTTCTTTTCTCAGTGTGTGCTATGAAATTATTTTAATCTGCACAACAATAAAATCCAGTGCAGCGAACTTAAGAATTATGTTAGTAGTTCTGAAACATACAATAAAGAAAGTCAGGCTGCCAGCCTATGTGGGTGCTATTTCATGTCTTGGCTGCGCCACTTTTTTAAGTTCTTTGCTGTTGGCCTGGGAAAGCAGCAGAAGATGGCTCAAATGTTTGGGACCCCGCAACCGCATGACAGACCAGGATGAAGAAACAGTCTCCTAGATTCGGATTGGTATAGCTCTGGAAATTGTGGCTATTTACGGACTGAAATAGTAGATGGAAAATCTTTCTCTGGACCTTCCATTCTATGTGTAACTCAGACTCTAAAAAATAAATACATAAATCTTAAAGAAAAGCAGGGAAGAACAAAGAATGTGAAAAAAGGAATAAAGAAGGGCAGGCTTAGAAAAAGTAAATTATTTACTCTAGCTATTGTAGTCATTTATTTACAAGATGGGAAATAGGAATCAAGAGATCTCTTTATTTTCAACTCAAGGAGTAACTTGGCACAATATTTTCTGTTTATTCGATATGCAGAAGGACTGGTCTTTTAAATATTAAACTACATGCCAGAATTCACTGAGTAAAATATTACTCTTACAGATAACTTGCCATAGACTACAGATTTAAATAATCACTTTAAAATATGAAGATAACCAGTAAAAAGTAGTTTATGCATGCATTCTCATACATGTGACAATGATTTGTTTCTGGCTTAGTGCTTGGTTACTTGGAGTTTTCCAGTTAGAAAAGTGACAGATATTTCTACTATCAGTTAAGATTTAAAAATAATGATGTTGTTCAGATAAATAAAAAAGTATGTAGGGTATCCGTTTAGTAAAGTTGAGCTGTTTGAAAGATGTTGCTGTCATACACTGTGGGCCATTTGGTTCACCTGCTTATTCCCAAGCATGCATATATAGCAAAGGTCCCAGCCCAAGGCAATCCCTTCTAATACTATAGCAAAAACAGAGCAATGGATCAGATACATATAAATGTTTTGTCACTTTCCCAGTATTGAAGTGCTCAAATTGCTGAACACTTCATTTCCTTTTGTGCCTGAGAAATGTGTGTTTCTTATTATAAAAGCTTTAGGGATGGCATACTGTGTAATAGCTCAGATGAGTGAAAACAAATTTAAATATAAGCAATGCACTGGCTTATACTTAGCATGTTGTAAATACTCTTAGGAACAGTATGGGGCCTTATTAAGTTTGAACCTTGGGTTTTTCAACTTTCCTGAGAAAAGAGAACAAATGGTAAATGCATGAGAAAATAAGTAACTAACCTTTGTGATTTCCCACTTCAACTCAAGCCCAGATAATTTTGTCAGTTGTTAATTACAGTCATATTTCTCTAAAGCATTTTCTTTTTTTGAAAAGGTAAAAAAGGAAGAGAAGCCTTTCCAGGAGAAAGGCTGAACTGTGCAATATAAGCTCACATTTTTCAGAGAGGTACTTCCTGAGATGAAGTCAATTGGCAGGACTGTCTACTGCAGAAGAGGGAACGGGTACTTAGCCAGAGCAAATGGACATGGAAATAAGGCTGAGTTCAATCCAGCTATGGGCTAGATCAAATTCAGAGCAGCAGAGGGCAAAACTCGGGTTGAAAGCCGAGGGAGGGCTTCACATGTGTAAGGTGAGATAACCTCACATTTGGAATGTGGGTATTTACTCAGCTTGGAGAACGTACAGCATTTCTTCAGTGATCTCTTAGTTATTTTTCCAGACAAACGAATACTGCAAAAAGTTCATGGGTGGGCTGGCATTGTGGCATGGTAAGTTAAGATGCCACCTACAATCTGATAATCGATTCAAGTCCCAGCTACTCCACTTCTGATCCACCTCCCTGTAAGTGTCTGATAAAGTCAGTAGATGATGGCCCAAGTGCTCAGGCCTACTGAGCTCGTGTGAGAGACCCAGAAGAAGCTCCTGGTTCCTGACTTCAACCTGGACCAGTTCTGACAATTGTGAATTGTGGCCACTTGGGGAGTAAGGCAGCAGATGAAAAGATCTTTCTCCCTGTAGCTAAGTCTCTCCTCTCTCGCTCTCTCCCTCTCTCTCCTGCCTTCCCTCTCTCTCTCTCTCCCTCTCTCTCCTGCCTTTCAAATACATAAATAAATACAATTATTTTTTAAAGTCCATGAAAAGTAGAAATAAAATCAGTTTATGGTGATGCCACCCATTTTGAGATCCAAGCATGGTTATGTAAGAGGCAGATTCCAAGAGCCTCTGGAATACAACTCGTGCTTGGAAAGCTGATTCCCAATACTCTGACATTGTGGATTTTCTTCCTACACCTCATGACTAATAGACTTTTGACTTAGGGCAAGAACAAAAAGCAGCACTTTTACCTGAGGAGGAGGAGTTGAGCAAAGAAAAGGAAACTAATGGATTTAGGTCACTTAGTTAAATTACAAATGGGATTTGCATTTGGGTACATGTTTTAACCTTTAATCCTTCATTATTTCAAGAATTGTGCTTCATATGTGACCAGAAAACTCAGTCAGGTCAAATTTCTGTCATTTGTGCCACCTTTCCTTGGATCCACTCATCTCAGTTTTATTCTGAAAATTCGTCTCAGGATATAAGCAATTGTTTCCCTCTAAGACACTAAACAGGTGGCTCGACTGACATGCCCAGAAATGTCAGTTATGTTTTGATTGCTTTGTTATTTTTCTGTACAGACACTTGTTTACAGGAAACTCTCATGCCACCATTCATTGCATTTAGGTAATCAAACAACCGCAAACTGTCACTGTCACTTTCATTTCCTGTCATCATTCATTTTCTTTAGCTGTTCCTACTTTATCATTGTGGTTGGATGTCCATTCTGCCATGTGTCAGGAAGGGAAAACTTTAGATTACTGTGAGGGCTGGAAAAAAATTCACGAGCGAAAGACTAAGCAATTATAATCTGGCTCCTGATTTTCAGTTTACGTCAGTCACCTGTGCATTTAGAAATATTGTTTGTTTGTTTGTTCCAAGGATCAAATGCAAATCCTACCCTTATTGCTGCCGGATTTCCTTAATCTTCCCACAGCAGTTAAAGACTATCCCCGTAGTTTCACTCTGTTTATTTTAGCTTCTGCAGGAGTGATTGGAGTCAAGTCTAACTGCTTCCATCAGCAGCTTCTGGAGAAATCTTCCTGAAGCAGACTTAGTTTTGGTTGTCCTTCACAAGGGCCTTTCTCCCAGCTGTTTCTATATAAATGTGTCTATAGCCTGCAAGACTATCAGGAAACAGGTGCTTTTCTATTAATAGCCAGGACATATCAAAGGGAGGAAAAGGTACCGCAGTCTGTGAAAATCAGGTGGTCTATGGTTGAATACTTTTTACACAATAACTAATCACTCAAAGCTTAAATCTATTTATAACAAAGTCTATAATTACAAGCCAGGTGGTTGCGGTTAGAAGATGGTGGTTTTTTCAAAACAGGTTACTTGGTCACAATACAACTCCAGAGAAGCAAGTGTACCTGGGGAGTTGATGGTATGTCATGTGTCTGCCTGTGAACTGCACACATGTGCTCTAACCTAGCTTCTTGGTGTCCCATCTTCTCTGTTCACGCACACGAAACTATCTCCTAGAAATCGCCAGTGCCATTTACAGATATACTGTAGAGAAAATTATGCAGGGGATTTGAGTGTGTTTTGAATGCAGCAGTTCTGCTGTGTTCTGTTGAGTCTAATGCAGAAATGATATAAACTAGAGTTTACAGACATATTGTTTGGAAATTCAAAACGCCATATGACTAGTTGATTCTGTGGAGATAGCTTCTTTGTGTTTTCTTTAGCATTTGTCTAAGAATCCATGAGGTATTTTTTGGCTACTGACAAAACGACAATGACGTACTGTGAAAGTGACACTATCAGTAACTCGTCAAATATTTATTGAGTGCATCTCAGAAAATGACGGTGTTATAGTGTCTCTGGGGGATCCTAAGACATGAAAGAGGCACTGTGCCCAAGAAGCCTTCTCTTAACCAAAACAATAGATACTTGATAGAATAAAAAATGTTTTTTTGAAAACCACCTATATTATTCTATCCATGACACAGACAGTATTTGCTAACGCTGTGGAAACATGAAAGATGATGCTGCCAAGAATTTTGCTTGTGTTCAAAGCTTCATAAAGAAAATGAGTATAGAAAGGTGGAATTAATATGAAAAAAAGTGACCGAAAAAGGTAGTTGGGTGTGGTAGTGAAAAATTTAGTTTGTTATGTTGTAAAATCAATTATGAAACATTTTCCTGCTTGCAAAGGCCTTGCTTATCAGGAGCTGTGCACTGTGTCTCCCAATACTACACACAGGAGATCATCCTGACAACCTTAACTTTCTTAGCTCATGATCCTCTTCTAAATTTACAGGGTTGCTTCAGAATTGAGTTCCTTGTTTTGAGCCCGGTCCCTATAGTTTTGTTATTTGTAGTCTAGGACCACTTTTAATTTCCGGTGGTCTTTCTCAGAACCTTGCCAGGTGCCCCCTCCAAAGACTTTCTATAACATTACAGTTTCTTTCTTTCTTTTTCTTTTCTTCCTTCCTTCCTTCCTTCCTTCCTTCCTTCCTTCCTTCCTTCCTTCCTTCTTTTTTCTAGCCAAGCAGAGTCTTCTATTTATCTCTTTGAGAAGAACTTGATCCCTCTTTTCAAGGCTTGCATGGTTAAGTCATGCCCACCAAGAATAATCACACTTCAAACCAAACCCAGCAGATTAATTTATGTATTATTGAGGAGTGAAATACAATTGTACTCCAGAAGAAGGATTTAAAGCATGTCTACTCATGGAGCTAGACATGTCAGGGTCTATCTTAGAACCTGCTTACCACTGTGACATGGACAAAATGGTTCAAAAAATTATTTCACAGGGCCCGGTGGCATGGCCTAGCGGCTAAAGTCTTCACCTTGAAGGCACCCCGGGATCCCATATGGGCACTGGTTCTAATCCAGGCTGCTCCACTTCCCTTTCAGCTCGCTGCTTGTGGCCTGGGAAGGCAATCGAGGACGGCTCAAAGCCTTGGGACACTGCACCCACGTGGGAGACCCGGAAGAGGTTCCTGGTTCCTGGCTTTGGATAGGCGCAGCACCAGCCGTTGTGGTCACTTGGGGAGTGAATCATCGGACGGAAGATCTTCCTCTCTGTCTCTCCTCCTCTGTGTATATCTGACTTTGTAATAAAAATAAATAAATAAATATTTCACATGGTTTTTCAGGAACATTGACAACAGTTCAATCTTCTTGCAGAAATTAACTTGTAAAATAATTTTAGAATTGCAAACTTGAAGGGAAAAAGGAAAAATAAATGCATCAATCCTTCAGCCACTTTGAAGGATTGATCATTCTCAGTGCAACATGGAGTGTTTATTTAGTTAGATTAAAACGCAGATGTACACATTTACACACACACACACAGAATCTCAACCTACTAGTTCACTTCCCAAACACCTGTAGAGGTGAGGCTAAGCCAAGCGAAGCATGAGAGCTGGGGACTCAATCGAGGTCTCTCACGTGTGGCAGATATTTAAGTAGTTGATCCATCACCTGGTGCCTCTCAGATTATACATTATCAGGAAGCTGGACTCATTAGTGGATACTCAGGAATACTCAGATATTTTTGTATACGATCACTGTGTCTAATGCCTGCCCCATTTTAACTTTTAAAATGAGAACTGAGACCACCCTCCATGCACTAGGTTTACTAATCATGAAACATCTTGACCAATCTGATATGTTTATAAGACTTTATTTTATTTATTTATTTATTTTTTAAATATTCATTTATTCATTAATTACATTGCATTACATGACACAATTTCATAGGTACTGGGATTCCCCCCCCTTCACCCCAAACCCTTCCCCCATCATGAATTCCTTCACCTTGATGCATAACCACAGCTCAAGTTCCGTTGAGATTCCCTAATTAAAAGTTTACACCATACAGAGTCCAGCATCCCACTTGTCCAGTTCAAGTTCAACCGCCTCTTAGGGAGGCCCTCTCAGGTTTGTAGGCAGAGCCAGCAGAGCGTCACCTCGATCAATTAGAAACACCAACATATCATCAGCAACAGTCCAGGTATGATGAGGCTGGTGCAGAGTCCACTGATTGACATAGTCCGTCTTAGGGTTTCCCCTTGTCCAGTTTTCCGCTGCAAGCATAAAGCTGAGGTGGTTGATTCATCTACTCCATTTTCCATCTTTTTTTGATTAATGCTTTGATTCCTCCATTTTGTTCAGGGGAATCCCCCTAAAAAAAACTTTGAGGCATTCCCAGTCCAGGCTCCTACATGTACTACTATTAAGCACAGTGCCCGCCACCGTCCATCACTCCGATCAGCTGATGGTTTTAACCCCTGGGTTGGTTCTCTTCTGAGCCCCGACCTCTATTGGAACCAATGAGTATCGCATCTCTCCCCGGCTCTGCCCATCACACTCTTGTCCCTCACCTTTATTTTACCTGAAAGCAATTGCAGAGAGAGAGAGAGAGAGAGAGAGAGAGAGAGAGAGAGAGAGAGAGAGAGAGATCTGCTGATTCACTCCCCTAATGGCTGCAAAAGCCAGAGCTGAGCTGATCTGAAGCAGGGAGCCAAGAACCTCAGCTTTTTCCAAATTTCCCATGTGAGTGCAGGGGCCCAAGGACTTGAGCCATCCTCCACTGCATTCACAGATCAGAAGCAGGGAGCTGGATCGTAAGTGGAACAGTTGGGGCACTAACTGACGTCCATGTGGAATGCCAACACTGCAGGAAGATTATCCTTCTCACCACTGTGCTGATCCCTGCCTTAATCTGATTTTCTAACTTCATTGATATGACTTGAAGAAGTGAAAGAAAATTAGGGCCCAATGTTTCATTTTATACAGCTCTGCAGCAGTTACTACATTGTGTAAGGTTTATAAAAATTCTCCTAAGGAAAGAAAATAAAGAATGTAACAAGAGGAAGAGGTGGTATGGACATAAGATACAGAGAAGAAATAGAAAGTAGGAGATATATGTGGTGCTTGAAACTTAAAATATTATTTGGTCCTTTAAAAAAGATTGGTATCCCTCTAACCTAAATCACCAGACACTAAAACCAGAGGCAATCTTCAAGTTGGAAATTTTATGATATCAGACTGAAGAAAACATATCAAGGTACATTAAAATATTAAGAGAGGCCCGAATTGTGGTGTAGAAGGTAAAGCAATGTCCTGTGATGGAGGCACTCAACATTGGAGTGTGATTCTGGGTCCTGAATGCTCCTCTTTCAGGCCAAGCCCTGTTAATGTGCCTTGAAAAACCACAGTTGATGGTTCAAGAACTTGGATCTGTGCCACCAACATTATTTGAGGGCTCCTGTCTTCAGCTTTTCTGGTCCCGACCATCTTGGCCATTTGAGGAGAGATCCAAGTGATAAAAGATTTGCTCTGTCCTTTCCTCTGTCTCTGTCACTCATTCATACAAATAAAATAATTACAAAGGATAAAATACAGAGACATCCCCAGGTCTTTATGCAAACTATTGCCCCTCCAAAAAGATTCCTGGGAAGTAGGTAAGTATGGTGGGTCAGACAAATGTTTCTACCTCTTTAGTAGATAATAACTTCCCTAATTCTAGCTCTGTGGCTTAGTGCATCATCCATTAACCACTTCAAAAACAAGTGATTTTTTTTTTCTAATCTGAATGTTTACATGCCCAGAAACTTGACTCTGCTGCTTTGGAACCACAGCATGTAGCTAGATAATAAGTAGAACAACTGGAACTTGAAGCAATGCACCTATTGGATCTTGGCATTGTAATCTGCAGCTTAATCCATTACTCCAGAACTCTGGTTTCTTGCTTTTTACATATTTTAATATGTATATTTTCCCAGTGCTAGATAAAATGCTCTGTTAAGATATTTCCATTATCAGTTATCCACTTTATTTATCTCCTGTCTCTTTTGAAAACTGTAAGTCCTGACATAGTTTTATTTATTTCTGATATGGTGAATCTTCTCATCTTTGTGTTTGTCTATTTTGTCTGACTCCAGGTTTTCTCAATTTTCTGTTTCAATATGTTATGCAATATTGTATGACTGAAATCATGTGCTTTGTTCTCTTATTCATTACAACTTCTCATTTTATAAAATTTTGCATTTCTTTAATGAAGTAGTATTTTCTAGGATTTCTCAGACTACACTGATTAAATTTTATGGTAATCTCTTCTGCTTATCAGGTTTCATTACTCTCAAAATTTGCTTTTGGTGTATTTATCTTTGCCTTACATGCTAATGTTTGCATTATATCAATGATCAATGAATCTTGTTTGCCTGCTTTGATTTCAAATTCAGGAAACTAAGAAACTGAATGCGGTGTGTGTGTGTTTATGTGTGTGAGTCCAGAACTTGTAAATTAAAAGGCCATATTTTGGGATAATTAGGTTGAGAGGTTTTGCATTTTGAAAAGTCCAGTCATAGAGAGTTATACATTTAGCTTAATATTAGCACCTTCTAATATTTAGGGAGTAAATAGGCAACTTCCAGTTACTAAAGGAACATTGAACACATATGGATAATTCACTCACTAATTTAATGCATATTAATAATCAATTCCGCAATAGCGCATGTAATTGATGACTCAAACGTTGCAAGATTTGATGTGAACTTTCATTTTTGCTATATCCTTGTTCATGCATATACTTAAATATACTTCCTGAAATGCGATTTACCATTTACTTCTCCACAATCTGTATCCTAGTGTATTGCCGAAAATCATTGTTCCTGTATTGTTTGACTTTTTGTTACAGTAGACTCATTATCAGTTTTCATTAATTGATTCTCAGAGGCCAAGCTGTAAACACGTGTATCCAACTGAACTTCAACTAGAAGAGAAACTATGCTTTTCTGAGTGGTTGGTGCTTTGGACAGTCCTTTCTGCCCTGGAGCAAAAGGCATTCCACTATGGCTTAGCTCTCATGATTGCTGAAGAGCAGTTTGTGAAACTCTCGTATTTACCACTCAGGATGCAATGTGTCCCACTTCTTTGGCTCCCATAAACACTTCTTGTGTTATATTTTATATCTTATTTTCAGCAGTTATTGTTTGATACAATTTTTTTTTACATGAGCTTTCTTGGCATCTTTGACATTTGTGGAAATGCGATTAGGCAACTTGATATGGTCTCATATTTCTTATGGATTCTGTTCTTTTGCCTTCCTACAAGAATTCTCTATTTGTCGTTCTATGATTTCCATACATGTATCTCTGAGTCTGCTGATATTTTTCCTGATTTGCAGCTAAAAATGAATCCATTGAATGTTATCAGCTTTGCTACTGTGTTTACTATTTACAACATTTTCATTTAGTTTTTTCTTACAGTTCCCATTTTTCTGACATTACTTATTTTGTGCTGTGTGTTTTCAAAAGTTCCCATTCTCATGTTAATATATTAAGCAGAGCTATATTAAATTTTGTCTTTGGCAGTCTCAACATTTGTGTCATGTTTGCTTCTAGAGTTGATGATTTTATTTTTTAGAAGTATGCTTACTCTGGTGTTTCTGTATCTCATGAGACTTCTATAAAAATCCATTACTTGAGCCTGGCGCAATAGCTTAGCGGCTAAAGTCCTCTCCTTGAACATGCTGGGATCTCATATGGTTGTCAGTTCTAATTCCGGCAGCCCCACTTCCCTTCCAGCTCCCTGCCAGTGGCCTGGGAAAGCAGCTGAAGATGGCCCAAAGCTTTGGAACCCTGCACCTGCGTGGGATACCTGGAAGAGGCTCCTGGCTTCGGATTGGTTCAGCTCCAACCACTGCGGCCATTTGGGGAGTGAACCATTGGAGGGAAGATATTTCTCTCTGTCTCTCCTCCTCTCTGTATATCTGACTTTGTAATAAAAATAAATAAATATTAAAAAACATTATTTTAAATAAGGCAGTATAACCTTGAAAATAATAATAATAATAATAATAATAATAATAATAATAATAATAATAATAAAAACTGAATGGACCCCTAATGATAGCCTAACAGCTAAAGTCATTGCTTGCATGCACTGGGATCCCATATGTACACCAGTTATAATCTAATTGGCCCTGTTTCCATTTCAGCTCCCTGCTTGGTGGCCTGGGAAAGCAGTCCGGGATGGCCCAAAGCTTGGGACCCTGCACCTGTAAAGGAAATCCAGAAGGAATCTCCTAGCTCCTTTAAATTTGCCACAATTTGTATTGTTGATACTTATAAGGCATTAAGATGTGCTCATTGTAGTACTTTACATTTCCAAGCAGAAGCTATACATATGTAATATTTATACTACATATTATATTTTATATACTTATATTTTTTATCTTTTAGTTGCATTTACATTGACATGATCACTGTATTAAATTTTCTACCTACATATAATTGCTGTATTACACTGTATTTTTTTTTAGGTATATTTGTTATCTTATTTTCCCTTAGAATAACTCACTTGAGTTTGTAAAACACATTTTCATTCCAGAAATTAGAGAAAATGGAAGGGAAATATAGTCAGTCAAGCAGACTACATTAAGAATAATGCCGGGGCCCGGCGGCGTGGCTCAGCGGCTAAAGTCCTCGCCTTGAACGCCCCAGGATCCCATATGGGCGCCGGTTCTGATCCCCGTGGCTCCACTTCCCATCCAGCTCCCTGCTTGTGGCCTGGGAAAGCAGAAGAGGACGGCCCAATGCATTGGGACCCTGCACCCGCGTGGGAGACCCGGAAGAGGTTCCAGGTTCCCTGCTTCGGAGGCTTCGGATCTGCACGCACCGGCCTGTTGCGGCTCACTTAGGGAGTGAATCATCGGAAGGAAGAGCTTCCTCTCTGTCTCTTCTCCTCTCTGTATATCTGACTTTGTAATAAACTGAATAAATCTTTAAAAAAAAAAGAATAATGCGGGAATATAAAAAATATGTCTTCTTTTATTGTTTGATTTAATTGTTTTATTATCACTGAAATGATTTAATTTGTCTCCTTTGAGAGGTGCAGCTCTACTGATTTCTCCATTCACCTGCAGAATTGCCATCACTAATGTCAATCAATTCTGGCCTTTTGCCCTGATACTTTAAAATGTTATATCAATATTGCTGCAAATGCTTTGAATCCTTTTTGGGAAATTGTTACATGGTATATACTACTGCCGTTTTGATAATCTGTGTCTATTGTGAAGTTTGCTATACATAGGTGAAATTGATATCTTTCTGTTTGTTGTATATGACTCTTGTCTATGTTGCTAGTTGTACAGGTGATTTTTTTTTTGCCTTATATTTGAATCCAATATTTAGTGGAGCATAAAGACTTTGATGTAATGTAAAATGAAAAGTATTATTTCAAAAATAAAAATATACAACATAATAATTATTGCCTTTTAGAGACATAGCATGATGCTTTATACACATTTTCTGAGTTTAGTGATCAAATCTGTGCGATGAGCAGTTCTCTATTTAAAATGTTTATTATTTCTTGATGCTGCAAATTTTAAAGCCCCTTTCTTCTTGCTCTTTATAAAATACTAATATATTCTTATAAGCTGTAGTAACATGACTGTGTTGTAGAAAACCAAAGCTATTCCTTCTATTTAACTGTATTATGACACTCATCACCTGTTTCAGAATAAAAGTTATTTGAAGAATGGATTAAAATTGAACCAGAAAAATGCCTATTCTCTTGCTTTGTAAATTAAGATTATTACTGCAATTTATTGAAGTGACAGTCAAGATGATTTATATAAAATATATATGGTAAATGACAGGTTTCATTCAACTGCCATTTTTAGAGCAGTAATTTAGTTGCAACTAAAATATAAAGAACTTAAGATATTAGATGATAAGTATTACTTAAATCTGTACATTGTGCTGTGCCACTTGCTTTATAACGTATGCCTCTTCAACCTTTTTTTGCTTTTTGCAGTAGCCTTGCTGATATAATAAATGTTCTTCATAATAATAAAATATATGTTACACAATTAGCGTATTATTAGAATACTCAATGACCTTATATTCAGTGACCATAGTAAATTCAAAATTCTATTTTTTTCTGAAGTTCCTGATTTTTTCCTTATGTCTCTATTTGGAAAAAAATTATCTTAGTTTATTCTTTGCATGATAAATTGCTGTTATGACATTTTGTACTTAAATTTCTCAAGATACAAGTTCCTCATGAGAGCTGACACAACATGTTAAAAGATCTAGATGGATCGGCAGTAAATTGGTGGTTATTTTTCTTTTTAATAAAGCCTTTGTAGGGCTTGTAAATGCCTTAGGCAACTTTTTCTTCTTCTTCACCGTGTCATAAGGCCAGGTTATGAACAATAAAGAACAAATATTCCTTATAAGATCAGTTCATGTGTGAACCATGCAGTATATTTCAAGTAGCCTTTTGTTGGGAAAATAAAGGGGAAAAAAACCCCCTATGTTTTGGTACTTTGTATATTAAAAGAAAATTAAGACTTATAATATGCTCCTTGCTCTCTTGAGTTTTATACGCTTTGGAATGTTATGAAGCATGGGGAATATCAGTCATGGAATTTAGAACAAAGTCCATTGTTGGTGCCCTGGGAATTGATCATTTTCTAATATTTTTTGAATGTCTAAGCAGAGAAAGCACCAATTCAAAACAGAAGTATGTTCTAAATTTGCATTCTACATCTCTTTCAAAAGTGCTACAAAATGGAGCCAATGATGACTTAATAATTCTTACTTTTGAAAGAAATCATGCAATTTTATTTTCATAGCCAAAGACACTTTGGCAAATCACTTGGTCCTCTTGCTCCATATACTAATGATAGCTATTGTGGTAGTATTTTGAAAAACTAGTTTACTTTGTGAAAGAAATCTGAAACCAATGAATAGTTTTTCTGTAATACACATTGTCCACAAAGCTTTAAAGATTGGTTGTATTATTGGAAAAATCCAAACAGATTGTCATTGAATCTTCCCTTTTTTAACCTCTACATTAAAGTATTTGTCTAAGAAGTTTTCTTTCCAATTCAACACAGTCTGTGTGCATCCATTGAAACTAAAAGCCAAGTGAATTAAAAACAAAAGCCATGGAACATTCACCATTGGCCACGAGCCTCTAAAATTTGCTTTAGGGGATGGAGAAGCTCTTTTTCCCTGATGACAAGAGTCAATCGCTGCCTGATACACTGCTATTTAATTCCCTTGGATACTTCCCCATGATGCTTTGATTTTCTTTTAAAATATAAACATCCCATGAGAGGAGGGTAAAAGCACAAACTGACATCATCATTGCAGTCTCTCGTAGAGAAGTCACAAGGGAATAAGCTTACCCAGCATCCTGGGGCAAGTAACATCAAAAAGATAGTAGAATAGAAGTTTTCTACCATCATCTCCCACAGTGCACTGACTCTAGAAATAATCCAGGGACCGGAAGATATAATAGCACATCATTGGAACACAATATCGAAGAGCAGATCTATAGAAACTATGAGAAGAGCAGTTTTGTCTTACGAGCTAGCACAAGTGGGTGCCAACAGAGGCTTTGGTCAGCCCCTGTTTTCTCCAAGTAAGGGAAGAGAGAGAACAGCAAATGAGTGACTTCTCTCACTGTGTAGGACGCTGCATCAGAGGCATCACTCCATCCGGGATGGTGCAGGGATCAGCCCAGTGACTGAGAGCCAAAAATGAAACAAAATGCAGGGATTCCTGGCTATCATAGCATGACCCTTAATAAAAGGGCCATGCCACCCACAAAACCACTTTTTGGACTTCACCAATAGATTCACACAAAATTTCGGTGAGACTCTTCATTCGAACACCCTCTAACTGTCCCACAGATCCCGCCAGTGTTCTAAGGGTTCCTTCTCCGCTTTCCACCCAATGGGTAAGCCCACATATGTCCAGCCTTTGTTTACAGCTCACCGGCAAGTGAAGGAAGTCAGCTAAATTCTATGGATTGGAAGGCATGTGTCAATGTTCCAGGGCAGCACATTAGGGGACAATGAGAGAAAAGGCTCTGGGCATCCATGCTGTCTTTCCAGGATAGAGCAAGAAGACATTCAGCCTGAAAAATATCCCCTAGAAATAAGCAGAGGAGTGGAATAGGTGCATCAATGAAAAAAAACTGAGTCACAGAACTGATATTCAGGGAGATTAACAGGGCACTTTTCTTCTGAAGGCGATCAATCAACAGTGAAAGAAGTGACTACTTTTTGACAGGTGAAAACACTAAAAATGGATTTCAAGGAGCATTGTCAAGCAAGGAACTGCAGAACCATCAAAGCAGCACTTTTCTGGTTTCCAGCCACACACAAATGGAGAGCTGAGTATTGTCTGACAACAAGTACAAAATTTTTGTTTTAAGAAAACATGATGTGAAACATGCAACTCAATGAAGCCAGGAAAGCAATAAATGCACAAAACTAGAAGTTCAGCAAAGAGATCTCAGATTCTGAAACTGAAGATAAAAGAGTAAACATTAGCAGAGTTACCTGAGGAGAAGAGAGAGTGAGATGTGGAAAACTTATGGGAACTAATGGCTAAAATCATCCAAAATCATGGGAAAAACATAGAAATCCAGTACATGAGCTTTAGAAGTCCCTTAACAGGTTGAAGTTCAAGACGATTCTGTGAAGACACACTGTAATATAATGTCAAAAACTGAAGGGTCAACCCCCTCCCCCAGCTTTTTTGACAGCAAAAAAAAAAAAAAGACTTTCCATGTTTAAGGGCATCCTTCCCACCATTTAGGAAATCATTGCATTTTTGTTTCAACAAAATTTACAGTCTGCAACTGTAAAAAAGATTGTCTCAGAAAATCAAAACCCATAGTTCTTTACAACTTGAAGGACTTAAAAAGTAATGCTCAAGGGCCCGGCGGCATGGCCTAGTGGCTAAAGTCCTCCCCTTGAATGCCCCGGGATCCCATATGGGTGCCGGTTCTAATCCCGGCGCCCCAGCTTCCCATCCAGCTCCCTGCTTGTAGCCTGGGAAACCAGTCGAGGATGGCCCAATGCTTTGGGACCCTGCACACACGTGGGAGACCTGGAGGAGATTCCCGGCTTCGGATTGGAGCAGCACCGGCCGTTGCGGTCACTTGGGGTCTTCCTCTCTGTCTCTCCTCCTCTCTACATATCTGACTTTGTAATAAAAATAAATAAATCTTTTTTAATAAAAGTAATGCTCAAGTGTGTTAAGATGAAGCCCAAAGATACTAAAACATAATTTGAAATGCTAGCAAAGCATAAATCTTGCTGGTAAATGTAAGTATACTGTCAAATTCATATTGATACCACAAAAGTGGTGTATAAGTCATACCACCTTTTTATAAATGAATGGGAATCAATTAGTTTTACAAAGCATTTTCATTATTTCAATTAAAAAGTAAGAAAAATAGTCTGCAGATGATTACATAATAACACTCTCTGCCCTGCAAAGTGCAGCCACTTACCCCAACCATGTCTCTTGCCCTATCCTTTCAAATCATGAATGTGTGACTGCCACTTCTACTGCCACTCCTGCAATGAATCCCTTCACAGATAGTGGATTAGATTTAATTCTGGATGCTGAATGGAATTGGGAAGCATGGAACAGTAGTAAGAGCCAAACTCACAGAATGGACCCATCCAATTTCTCCAGAGATAAAGGTCTTAAAGGGTTAGTGAAGTGAGAGCACACCAACATTAATGTCCATTATTATCTTGCTAGGTGTGTTTGTGCACTGATTGCACCTTGAGCCTCTGCAGGCTCTGCCAAGTGGCTTGAATCACTGATGAATTGAGACAACGACCTTCTCGACAACATCTCATTCAGTTTGTCCTCATGGAACCCCACGGTAATAGAGCACAATCCTTAAGTATCCCACCATTAAGTCAAATATCATTGCCCATAATTATACACAATAATCAAGGAACTTTTCCAAATCATGAGAGAGAATTGTTGAAGATCCATGGTCTTAATTTGTTTTTATAAAACTATGCCACGTCAGCCAATAAAATGCTACTCTAAAAGAAAATAAAACACTGTTTTTCTAAAACTTGAACAAATCCAACGTGAAGGACAGATCCTCCTGCTGATTTTTGCTTTGTTTGCTCTCCTAGTCCTGGAAGCAGCTGAGGCAAGTCATGGATGCGCCAGACTTCATGCCTCACGTCTGCCTCCAAGTGTCAGCAAGGTGTAGGCTTCCATTGGCTCAGCCTTTTAAAAGCTTCACTTCAGAGCTCTGGTGGAGGGAACAAGTCTCTGTTTGTTTATGGTCTTTAGCTCTAATTACATAATTACATTGGAAGAGGGACTGAATGCTGAGGAAAAGCAACAAAGCAAACAAGGTACAATTGTAACAGGTCAGTTCAGCTATTATCTCTTTAGCCCTCCCCAGTGTGTGTGTGTCACAGGCGTGTGCGCAACACATGGTATTAACAGATAAAGGCAGTCAGGGGCATATGCAAGGATATCATTTTACCTTCAGTGCACTGTAGCACCAGGATTATCCATTGAAATTGGAGGGTAAACGAGACATGCTAGAAATAAAGGGCCTCCGTGGCAGGTAATAGAGCACATCTAATTAGCCTCAAGTACCTGTAATCCTAGGAGATGCACTTGGAGATAAAAGCAAAGGAGACTCCCTCAGGTATGACTAATAGGTCCCCAGCCAGGTTGGGCTCTGCGTCAGGTGTGGTATGCCAGCTGTGCTGACTGCACACTATTGATCTAGGCGAGCCTGCACTTTCTATCACAAATTAAATTCAAATTGCTTACAAGAGGGGAAGGCATTAGGCTCCACCTGCTTCATATTTCAAGATCATTTCCTTCTAGACTAGTAAGAAAGTTGATTGTTTAGTCTTTAGAACATAGACTATTAAATTGTGTACAGAATTTTCTTTAAAAATGCACTTTCTAATCCTATGAAAAGGTACATCATGGATGAATTTCATATTTTAGAAGAATGAAATGTTTCTATAAAGATTATGATCCCTGTCTGCTGGGTCATATTTTACGAAGGGGGGTTTTGTAATTTATCGGAAAGAAAGACACATGCTTATCTGAAGTGTATTAGATTATCACAAGATTACAAGAATAAAAACACAAGATTTTAAGGAGACTATAGTCTAAAAGACTGTTTTCTAAGTACCAACAACTATGGGAGTTACACTTGGATTAAACTAAAGTAGAAATTCTTCATTCAAATAAAATATTATGTCACAACCTCCATTTTCCACCATCCATCTCATTTCCCTGTAACCCTAGCATACATAATCAGAAACGGCTAAAAGAAACCTTTACTGTTGGTCTCCTTTCTTTGCCCTCTCCTTAAGAGTCCTCTAAAACTCCTAGAAATCATGGATAGTGCCATGTTTTGCTTCTCATTGGGCATATATCTAAATTATTTCAGAATAATGTTAATTTAGGTTACTTTTGAAACCATAATCTCTTCCATATTACTGAAGCATCCAACACTGCTAGAAAATTCTTCTTAGCACTAAAGATTGTAGATTATTTCATTTAATGAACAATGTTCCCATAAAATGCACATTTCTAGTTACTAAAGAATATTAGTAAATTTAACAAAAAATGTGGTATTGGTTAACAAATACAAATATGAAGATGAAAGGTGTTTGTATATAAATGCAGCAAAGACCCAACTGGCACAGATTACCCTTGTTTATGAGTTACTCAAATATTTTGGGATCATCATTCAGTGAGAAAACGAAGACCACAATGCTCAAATATAAAAAGTACGAGAACAGAGAGAGATGGTTTTAAAAAACAAGCTAACATCCTTAAGTCTTAAATATAGGTTTCCTTTGCATTCCAGAGTTCTCTTTTTCCAGTATCTTGGTTATAAAGTTACATTGGCAATCGAGGAGTACTGTGCATAACAACTCATGATAGCCAGTTGTGTTCATCTCTTCCCGAATCCCTTTTGGTACACTACTTTGGTAGGATAAAATCATTTATGAGTGTGCAAAATCAGACAATAGACATTGAGAACGTAACTCTGGCCTCCCTCCTTTAAGAATTGTCTATTAAGCATTTTATTAGCAATCCTACTACATCAATTTCCAATGCTATTCCAATGCAATTTTTTCCCCAACTCCAAGAAATCTGTCACTGTTTATGGCCTGTTTTGATGGCTAATCAATGTTACCAGTGAAGAAACTGAATCTTTTTTTCCTAAAGCAAGGAAAATATTTGTTTTAAGATAGAAAATGTGTGTATAGTTTGGAATTTTTATCTTGTCTGCAAACAGAATTTCAAATACTAAAGGAGTAGAAGTAAAATGTTGAAGAATTAGAATACTTTAATCATAGAATGTAAGAAGTACAAACTAGGATGACTTTGAAATTAACTATGTAGTTTTTGCAGATAGAACCAAATGCCTTGTAGATATTGTGTGAAACTCATAAATAACGAAAACTAAAATGAGGAGGCAGGGACTGATTCTTGCACTTATATTTGTCTTTGATCCAGCAACTCAAACTTAGCAATTGATTTATATATTAGTGTGTTTTCTGTAAAAAAAAATATGCCCTCCAATAATTTTCTGGCTCTGAAAACATTGCTGAATTTTAGCACATTAAAAAATTATCAATGAAATGGAATTTTTATTATTCAAGATACGATGCTATGATAGTTTATCTACTTAGGTGAATGTCATTAAATCAACAATGTTTCCAACCTGATAAGTTTTAAGACTACTGATCTTATTACTGTCCTATACCTACAGGGCTAAAGCATTAGGCCAGATTTGTTTAAAAATCACACAATACAAACTAGACAGATGCCTTTTTCTCACTCATTTCACTATATTGCTGGTTAACTTAGTGGAAAAATGTAAATTTTCTAGGATTTTAGGTTTAGAGGTATCTCAGCCAACATAGACGTATGCTTGACTTGAAGTCTAATTTAACTCCCATGTAGTATTGATCGGCATAGACCACTGGGACACTTACAATCTTCCTTTGCCAAAGGTAGACAATGGTCTAAGAGTAAAGTGTAATAAATGCTCCTGTCTGGTCCCATGTCGATATCCAGCTGCCTTTTGTGTTGGTGTGTGTATGCGTATGTGCCATTTTGAGTGCATCAGTATTTCACGTTTATTGTAGTGTGATGAAACACCTTTCAAAATGGCCAGAGGGACGCTCAGCAGCAAGCATTTAGGCAGTACAAATTGGAGTGAACAGGAGGACAGTTAGCAGGGAATATTTCTGAGGTCAAAGTAGTCCGGGTAGGAGCTGAATCAGCCAAATGCAGAGTTAAGAGCTACAGTACCTGCCTCAAAGTAAATATAGATTACCTTCTTGATGACAAATTGATCCACTGAACAAGTATCTTTCAGACAAAGAGACAAGTGCAGAAAAATTAACTAAATCACCCTAACCGATTTTTTAACCCCTTTTCCCTGTACACATCTTGTCTATATCTTTGAAACTTTCTACTTGACATATCAGTCTTGAACAATGTAATGGATAAATAGCTACACAATCTTAAAATCATCACATTAGTATGAGTAATTTTAAGATAAATTGTTGCATTACTACTCATTTAACTTATTAATCTATGTAATTACAGTGTGCATTATAATTTTGAACTCTTAGTAAACACTACTACATAAGTAGGAACAATCACATCTAGAAAATTCTTACATGGGTAGAAAGTCAACCTGGTGCGGAAATTTCATGTTGTATTAATTCAGCATCTTTTTTGTCTTTTTCGTGTGTCCCATTTGCTCTATTTTTTTTAAAAACTGTGACTTCAAAATCTTTCAATTTGATTTGTTTATTGTAATTGGCAAATTTCGATTAAGAAGATTTGAGGCTAAGGGAGTGGGCAGAGGCTTCAATTAGTTAACAAGCATATATTGAGAAAATGCTCCAAGCAAGACTCAATGACAAATGACAGGAAGTCAGTTTCAAGCAAGCAGTTTCTTCCTGCAATGAGTTCACAGTTTATTTGTAGCAGACGAGCAATTAAAGAATCAAAATAGAGCAAATATGAATTTGTTCAGAAAGAGCTGAGTGGCCAAGTTTCGCAGAGTTTTGGAAGAGAAAGGTTACAGAAAGCTTTCAGAAAGATGTTAGAAATTGGAGAAGTAGGACTGAGCAAAGTTAAAGCAGGGGAGGCTAGATGGGGAAGCAAGCAGTGTTACAAATCGCGATGAACTGGGTGTGATAAAAGGTATAGCAGTCTTCTCAAGCTGTGAGCAACCAGAGACACTGTCCTGGGTGTGGTGAGGGGAGGGCAAAAGGAGAATAGTAAACTGTATTTGATAGTTACTCTTCAAATACCAGCTTCCCATACAGATCCATAGTGATGCTCCTGAGAAAGCATGGACAGCTGCCCAAAGCACTGCAGCTCCTGCCCCCCATGTGGCATTCCTGACGAAAGGGGCACAGATATCACTAGAGAACACTTATTTTTGAGTGGTCAAATTTGTAATCTTCCAAGTATGAATTTCGCATATAAATGCCATTCCAAATTCTCTGCAAGTTTAACATTCTACTAATTTATGGAGAAATATAAGGATAATAACATTTATTCCTATCTATCAGGAATGAGACACATAGACAAGCACATAGCACACACACACGTGCGCACGTGACAAAGTAAGAGAGTGACAGATTCCTTGATAGGGAAGGCAACAAGAGATAGGTATTCATTCAATTTTTGTTAATTCAAAAATTATCACAAGTTCCCTGTTCTAATTTGTAATCTGGTATTATTAAAATACCATAATAAATTGCTGTATGCTTTTTCAAAAACTTTGCTTTCATGTGTGGAATCACATATGTGAACACACTAGAGGAATTGAGTTGCTAGCATATACTTCCGAGTGTGTTTCATTGTATTTCGACTGCAACTTTCTTTACATTAATTTACAGTCATACATCAAGCTTACTACAGTTACATTGGAATAAATATACCGTATATATTTCAGGAATTCTATACCAAATTACATACTTGATAACCGAGCAAGCGCTAATTCCACAAACAAGCACATAGTTGCATTACACACTTTAGGATGGCACATGCTTTTTGCAAAGCAGAAACACAAAGGGGGGATTTGTATATATCAATATTTTGAAGATAAACCCTGGAATTACATGTCATTCATTTATGCATTAATTTGAAGAAGCTCCAACATCCTATGTCATAATGTGATGTGGAAGAACAGCCCATTTTAGAGGTGCACCAAATGAGATAATGACCAATAAAAATTATTTTCAAGACAATATCAAAACCATAGCATGGTAGGGAATAGAGGAGATGTGACAGCTTGTTGATTTAACTGGTTTCAACTGATCCTTCCCAACAGGTGTCAAAATACAGGGTCTTCTAGAGAAAACGGTTGCTCACCGGAAGGTATTGACTGAGACTGGGGCAACAGAGTCATCTCACCTCTGAGCACAACAGTCTTCACCTTTGATTCTAGGGATGCTCATTTCTTCCCACTCTATTTTCTTGGCTTTAGGCAATGGCTAAAGAATAAAGAGCCAATGCAGTTCAGGCATCACAGTTCACAGGTCTCTAATGTATCCAGGGCATCTCTATACACAGATGGAAAATATTTTCAGTTCAATCACCTTGAAAGCCTGGATAATAAAGAAATAGGGGGATTTGTAGCATGGACATTTTTTTCTTTTATCAACATGAAACTCAGCAATTGCACCAAACATTGATTTTCCTGGCCTGTTTGTAGGCACTACAGGGGTCTTTTTAGCTCTACAGCACAGACATATGTGGGACAGGCTTTGATTTTTTTTCTTGCAAGTTTATTTTACAGAATAAAGTATTGCAAGTATATGCTGCTTCATTCACTATTTAAGATATATTTCATCACTCTTTAAAAAAGAAGTCACCTTTTCCTAGTTCTCAACTTCTGCTAATCTTTTAGTATTTGCTAGTTTTTTACCACCCTGGTGTGAAAAGTTCTAGATTTTTTTTTTTTTTCGGTAGAGCTTGTATAAAAACATCACGGCAAAGAACATTTCTCCTGGGATCTTTACATTCACTGCTTGCTGGACACAGTGTGGAATTCTCATGATTGCAATTGGGATTATGCATGTGCTGAAAGCAGAGAGTAGGCCAATATGTATAGGCATTTTAACAGAAGTCTCCAAAGCAACTTTCAAAACCCATGTCTCGTTTATTTTCCTCTTTTTTTCCTCTTGGTTTGATGTCAGTCATCAATTGAGCAGGAGACAACTCATTTCATTTCTGTGACACACCATGATGGACTTGTGTTGCAACCCTGACTTATTTTGAGAACTTCAATTTCTCAAGCTGAAAGCTTGAACGTCCCATGGTTGGAAGAGCTATTGATCCGTTGTAGATGGACGGCTCAGGAGGAACTGATACATTCCTTACAGCACTTTCTTTTGCCCTTGCCTTCCTAGCAAGGCTATAGCATAGTCTTTCCCAATGTTTGTTGTTATCTACAAACTCTGAAGCTAATAACACATATTTTAGATCTTATACCACTTTTAATGGCAAAGTTTACCTTCATGTAGCATTGCTTCATTTTATTTAAAATTAATTCTCTTAACTTAGTAGTTATTTGTTATTAGTAACTTTTACAACTTGATTCAGAAAATGTAACAGCAGAACTAAACAGTATTCATAATGTACCTTCCTATTCATTTAAAAGAAAGAATGCATGGTATTTATGTTAACTATAAAATGTAAAATGGTATAATTTTAAAATGTTACAACTGCATGTGAGCATTGGATAATATTCCATAAGCCAGACATACACAAAATCTGTTGAAAATAATCAGCTCTCTGTGTCCTCAGTGATGGCTACACCCTTTCTGGAATTCTAGAAACTAACCTGAGATAACATTCTTTTCCAATTAAAAACAAAAACAAAAACTGTTGGTTTAGGTTCAGAAAAAAAGAATAATGATGTTCTGTCCCTGAACTCTGAATACCGAAAAAGGGTATAAGAATGTGCTTGGTAAATTTCAACTAAACATACCTCACTTTTGTTTTGATTTTTTTAACACTTCCCACGATGCCTAATAGGGGCCAAGCTCTGTTTAGGAGACTTTAACTGTATTTGCACATCTTCACAGTGCTGCAGTAAAGTCCATCTCTTACATACACGTCATAGGCAAGAGTACTTGAAGCCATAATTTGATCAAGCAACAAGGGTATCACAACTACTGGAATCAAGAGTCTCTGTCTTTAGAATATACAGAATCCTTTACAGAAAGGGAATTCACCTCAGGAAAGATTTTAGTACAGTATTAATTTATATACATGTGGGCAAATTTCAAAGAGCTGTGAAGACAGCGAAGAATCCAGAGTCAGTGAAGAATGGAAGCAAGTCCTATCACTAGAGCTGACATGGACAGAGGGGCCAAGCGCAACAAAGAAAGAAGTGGTTAGATAAACAGAAGTATACAGAAAGAGCTGTACCAGAGATACAAATGTGGCATCAGCATCGTGCATACCTTCTGCTGTCCTGCTTTATTTTGCACTGGCTACACCCTCCATTAGGCCAGTCAATAAGGGAGAATGAGGTATACAGTCTCCAGACGTCAAAAGTTGAAGTCTCAAGACTTGGCAATATAAGGGTAAGAATGGATAGGAGCTGGCATTAGCGGCATAAGCAACAACACATGTTAGAAAACCAGAACTGTGGGCATAAATAGTATAACCTAGCTTTAAAATGGCATCTCAGACTTTTTCTGCCATAATCCTTTTCCAGAAGATAATTTTTTATTGTCAAAAAAAGGCAATGTCCACATAAAAGAACTCAAAAACTCTGACAAAAGTATAATGTTTACACTGCACTTATCTCAGTTTTACAGTGTATTCTAAACAAATTTTCCTGGAAATGAATTGATTATGTATTATATGACATGCTTTCTTTATATGATATTTGATATAACATTTCTAGAAGCTTCTTTATTATGTCTAAAAGAATTTCAAATGTATAAATAATTTTGTATATAGTCCCAGGGCTAATTAGACTTAATTTACCCAATAAAATATGTTCATGGAAACATTTTTTCTTATAACTTTGTCTTTTTGACAAATTTATTATTTTATTTCCATTGATCGCCTCTTAAAATGTTGCCTATCTTTAATTTAGTTACTGTTAACCAAAACGATACTGATAAACAGTAATGTAATTAGCAATGGATGAAAAACAATCAAGAAATGACTTCATATGCCATTACCAAACTTACACATTCACAAGCCAACTGCCTATTCCTTCTCCATCCTTTGGGACATTAGTTCCATTCGACAAGTCGGAGTTCTTTGTGCACAGAGCCAATGTGGTGTGTATTCTGTACTTTTGCTTGCTTAATTAGTCTAGTTTGAATGCCATTTATACATAATTTTAGATATCATTGACTAATTTTCCAGTAAACAGTCCCTTCCTATCCACACACACATAATGTGTGGACTTCAAAACGTTCATGGGAAATCCATACCACATTTTATTCCATTGTTTATCATCATTTTGAAACTTCAATATGTTTGCATTAACTAGCCCTCAATATTTCTAATACTATCCTAGTAGAAAATTAAATAAGTGCATGATTGTTGTTCTCCAATACTCTAACCTGTAAATTCCCACAGTGATGAAACAAAAGGTAAGATTCTTGTCAGACAGCTGATTTGCTGCCTGATTCTAATGTGCTCCTTTAATCTCACTTTTCCCAACATTGTGTGACATACACTATTTTTTTTCCAAAGTATGGTAACAGGCTGTTATTTGCTATGTCTCTGCTCATGTTGTACCTTTTGTGTCTCTTCATTTATTTTCTTCTTCTATTTCACTTGCTTATCCTTTTCATTGTTAAATGATTTATTCATCCATCTGCCTATCCATCAATCCATCCAATCCATCTTTTCATCCATACAATCTAAAATGTTATTCATTTAACTTGCTTGACAATCAATCTCTGGTGTTGATCAAATAATCTCCTAGCATCTGGAGATTGAATGCAGTCCTAAAAAGTTCTCTCTGCTAATAAGATTGGTCTAGCTGGTGAAGATAAACATGTATTAACAGTATCACCAGTGTAATTACAATGAACAATTTTGATATGAGAATAAAGAAACACAGTTCCGTGAGAACACTTAACCAAATTGATTGCTGATCCTAGTGAGAAGGCAAGAATGGAAACTCCTCCTGAGAAACTTATGTTTTAGCTCTTCATAAGGAAGACAACTGAGCTAAAATGGAAAGAGGAAAAAAAATGGAAGAGAGAATTCATGGGCAAAAAAATATGCAGTGTATGAGAACGTAGCATTATTCATGAAGTAGGGAAAACAAAGAGCAGAGGTAGCTAAAAGAAAAAGGCATGAGTGGTTTACAAGAGAAAAGAAAGACATTAAACTATTTAAACCTTTGTGGACCTTGCTGAGGTCCTGATTCACTTTGGAAGGCAAGAAGGCAAAGCGATCTGGTATTTGTCATCACTTTGACTAGAGCTAAGCAACTTGAGATGAGTCAGAGAAGAAGGATGTTTAGTGAGAGGCTGTGTTGCTAATGCAGTGACTAAGGTCAACAGCTTGAACCTTGCATCTGAATGACAGTAGAAGTTATCAGCCAAATGGGAAAAGTGAGACAAGTGAGAGAGGACTTTTACTATCCTCTGCTGTTTTCCAGGAGCGTAAGTGGAAACACAGATCAGAAGTGGGCATGAATGGGCACGCATATGGGATGCCAGCACAACAGGGTAGGGAATTAGCCTGTTGTACTTTAATACACAATAATTTAATAGTTGAGGTAACTAAGCATGAGAGAGAGAGAGAGAGAGAGAGAGAGAGAGAGAGAGAGAGAGAGAGAGACTAATTTATATACCCAAGTTACACAATGAGCAAAACATTGGACATGGATACATGAATTGAAGAATATATTTCCATATTTCCAATGTCTAACACTTAAGCCAGTCATTTTTGATAGTTACTCTTCAAATATCAACTCAATAATTCTAAACTTTTTCCTTTTTTTCTGAAGAAATAGAAATATTGAAAGTAATAGCATAGTAGCCATTCTCGGTTTCACTGTCCAGCACCTTATTTCCTTTGAGTTGTCTTTAAATCTCATATTTGATTTGCTGCATTATATTCTTGCTATGTAGCACCTGCTCTGTGACTATTAAACATGTTTTCCTGAAGGAATTTTTGAAGAAGAAATGCCAGTATTACAAATTGTTGAGCAATTGTGAAAAAATGTTCACTTCTTTCTGGTGCCATTTGAAAGAGCACAAAGTAGAGCAAAGATGGAAGGTGGTGCTCCAGTAGTTTAGGAGCTAGTATACAGTTATGTCTTTAACTTTTATTTAGGAATTTTCAAAATCCTTGTGATTGTTGTCATCCCTTTTTCCTCTCTTCTCAGACCATTTAAATCAATGACGGGGAAATATTTGATGAGGATTATTTAAAAATATGATGGGGTTTTTTCCACATTTCAGGCTAGAAATTGGGCTCACGTCCTAATCATTAGAATGCTTTTGTCCTACTCAGTCTTATTGGCAGAATGGGGAGGCATTTGAATTGCTGACAGTCAACTGCCTTTCTCATGAGCAGCATGTTCACAGATAGTACTGGCCTTAGATACAGTAAATAGGCAAAATGTCTTCCAATACTCACTTTACAATAATGTTTTCTTTGCTGATTTCAAGCCTGTAAAGCTTCAAGGTCCTCATGGTTTGCATTGAAGGACAAGATCCATTCACATGGTATCTCGAAAAAACTTTGGTGTTGCTAATTATGTGTGCTTCACCCAGTCTCAAAGGACTCCAGGTCCGGATTTCACTCACTTGATAGCTCCACTTTGATTAAAAAAATCAATATAGCAAACAAACATATGCAAATATATCAATGGAAATTATTTTGTATATTTTTGAGAAGATGTAATCAAAAAAACAAACAGGTCATTTTTAAGACATTTTAGAATAGGTAGGATTATTGGGCTATTTTGGTCATAATTGAATGAATCTATAGCATACAGGCTTGGAAACTCTTTCACAAAGGGGAGTCAAATGTAATTTGTATAAAAATATTCTTAGTCCATTCAAATTGTGCTAAAATGTTATAATTTAGATACCTGATAAAATCCAGGGCTATCTTTCATTTTATACTTGGATCACCTATAGAATCAAAAAGACCGAAAGAACCATTTTATTATAGTAGAAGATTTAAAATGATTCTGATAATTTATGCAATAGATCTTGTAGGAAAACAAATACAGTCTCTACATTCCACACAATGAAAAGCAGAAATTTTTAGAGATGTTCCAAATCTTACCTTTAAAATTATCTACTTTATCTAAAACTTGTTGTTTGATTAGAAATTAAGAAAGTAGACAGTGTGGACAAGCAACATCAATGAATTTGGATAGAAACAAGAAAGGACAAAATTATGAACATGAAATATTTTCACAAAGTTTGGATGAGGTATCAAACTTGGCAAAGTACTAAATATACAGCCCAAACTCGTTACAATTTTATCATACAAAATGCCTATAGTGTTCTTAAGAAACCATAGAAATGACTGTTAGCATCCTAATATTTTTTATTTCTCCTCATCAGTCACTTTCCTTAAAAGTCTAACCATCATGTATCGACTCCATTCAATTCATCCTAGTAACCTAAAGAATTTTGACTTTATTTTTGCTTTTCAAGTAATCCATTTTCACTTCAAGGCTACATTTTTAGTTTTCCTCTCCAAATAGGAGTACTTTACTACTTTTCAATTGCCTTATGATAATTCATGTATGAAATGACATTCAATTGTTAAATATAATTCTTAGTCAATCATAATTGTTGACTAATTTGCATGTAACTCACCCAATATGCAAGATGATGATACTTGCTTTAATGCCATATTTTTTCTAAGTAACAGTTAAAAATATGTCACAGTTTTCATTTGGAAAAAGCAAGGTCTATCACCTTGATCATTAATTTGAGGGCACAGTAAGTGAATATAAGGCCCATAAAGATATTAGACCTGTGAGTTATAGGTTTGCTTTGATTCACTTATATGTAGTGTTTTTTTTTTACTTAAAAATGGGCTTGACTTTGTCCTTACATTAGCATCTTAATTTGTATTCCTTCTTTTAAGTGGGAAGCAAATCAACAACTTCAAGTTCCATCGATGTGATTGACAATACAGTAATATCCTGTTTTTATTTAGTGCCCATCTGTTTTCAGATTGTTAAGAATCAAATTAATTGAAGCCTCATATGATTACTTAAATGTACATAAGGGGCAAATTGTCTTCCAGTGTTATTTTGAGAACTGATTGCTTTCATCTTGAGGAGTTGAAGAAAATTGGAGAAAGAAAAGATGAAGAGGATCAGAGGTGTAATTTGGTCATTCCGCTGAGCATGCTAAGCATGCTGGATCAGGCACAATGTTACTGCAACAGAGAGTAAGAGCAGACTACTGAAGACAGAATGAACATCAGGTAAGAGATTTTGACAGAAACTTAAGAAATAGTAACTCCTGTCAGATCTGGAAAAAGAAGGATGTCCACTGTCACCGCTCTTATTCAATATATCATTGAAAATGCTAACAAGCAAAGCAGGAAGGAAAAAGAAATGCAGGAAATCAAAATTGAAAACGAAGAAGTCAGAGTATCCCAGTGAGATGACATCATGTGTATAGAAAAAGCCTGGACACTTCCTCCCCAGCCCCCAAATTGCTTAGAACTGGTGAAACAATTCAATAAAATCTCAAGGTACAAAATCAACATGCAAAACACAGCAGCATTATTACACAAAAATAGTATCACAAAAAAGAGAAATCAAGAAACAAATTCCTCTCATTATAGCTATCAAAATTGTCTCTAACAATTAATTTAATCAGATAAATGAAAGATCTCTACATTGACAAGTATAAAAGATTGGTTAAAAAAATATCACCCAGTACACAAAAAAATAGGAAGGTATTTTTCTCTCTTCCTATCAAAAGAACATTTCTTACAGAAATAGGAAGTATCTGTGAATTCAAATGGAAACACAAATGACCCAGAAAACCCAAAGTGATCCTGAACAGAAGCGTAAAACTGGAGGCATCACAAGACATCATTTCAAAGTATGAGGAGGACCCGGTGCCATGGCCTAACGGCTAACCTCCTCGCCTTGTCAGTGCTGGAATACCATATGGGTGCCAGTTCTAATCCTAGAAGCCCTGCTGCCCATCCAGCTCCCTGCTTGTGGCCTGGGAAAGCAGTTGAGGATGGCTCAAAGCCTTGGGACCCTGCATGTGCGTGGGAGACCCGGCAGAGGCTCCTGGCTCCTGGCTTCAGATAGGCACAGCAATTGACTGTTGCGGTCACTTGGAAAATATTTCTCTTTGTCTCTCTTCCTGTCTCTATATATCTGACTTTGAAGTAAAAATAAAGAAATATTTGAAAAATAAGTATGAGGAATTAAACTGTTGTGATAATATGGGCGAATGATGAGGCGGGGGGTGGGGTGGTAGAAAAAGTGAGGACGGGAAGAAGGGGTCATCCCTGAGCCTAAGGAACTACATATGAAAAACTATTTAAAAATTGTCTGGCAAATCTGTAATGGCTTTAAAGGCAAGGCAAGAAGCATAGAAACTGAGAGTTTAGTCAATGGAACAGAACAAAGAACCCAGAAATCGAATTTCCTATAAAAAAATATCCCACATCCTAGAAAATAATTTGGAATGCCCAGCAGGTTTCCATTTGAGCAAATGGCAGTTTCTACCCATTTTTCCTTACTTTATAGATTTTTATTCATGTAAGGGGAACAGATGTTTTTGCACTGAATAGGTACACTTCCAGAAACATGACCACATTTACCTCTAGCATCCCTCCACCGAGCCTTCCCCTTTATCCACGAGCTCCTGCACAGCAGTGGCTTAACACACTCTATAACCACAGGGTTTATTTGACACTCATCATAACATTCCAGAAGTGAAAAGTAGAAAGAGCAGAGTTCCACTGAGATATTACCATGGGCTAAGAATGATCATCATTCCCAAAGTGACCTTTACATCCCTATACATTTTTAAGATTCCATAGTAGTGCTGCATAGCCAAGAAAATATATGATACTTATCTTTTGGGGGCTGGCTTATTTCACTGAACACAATGAGTTCTGGTTTTATCCATTTTGTTGTGACAAAAGACAAGATTTCATTTGTTTTATGGCTTGGTACTATTTCACAATGTATGTGTGTACCTCAAATTTTATTTATCCAATTATCAGTTCATGGACATTTTGGTTGTTTCCATATCTTCACCATCATACCTCATTATTATAGGCAAGCATACCCTGAGAACTAAGTATAACATGAAGGTTTGCACAGGATTCAGGAATAGGAAAGACATCAGATAAACATGAGGTAAATAAGAATAAATTCTATTCTTTAGTTAGCAATAATGTATCAGCATCAGTTATTTATTTGTATTAAATGTACATATCCTTGTAAGATTTTGGCTGTAATAGAAACCCTATTTAGGGCATTAGGAAGTCTCTACAAAGTGAACACTATTCTGAACTAACAAATTAATTCTGTAACAAGAATATGATTTAAATTCATTAATACATTTCATGGTTGAATCAAAATCTGTTCTTATCAGACAAAGATACTACATCCCACACTTCACAATGTTTCACTGTCTTAAATATTTAGTATGAATAGGGTCCAGTGCGGTGGCCTAGCTGCTAAAGTCCTAACCTTGAACGCACCGGGATCCCATGTGGGCACCTGTTCTAATCCTGGCAGCTCCACTTCCCATCCAGCTCCCTGCTTGTGGCCTGGGAAAGCAGTTGAGGACGACCCAAAGCCTTGGGACCCTGAACTCGTGTGTGAGACCTGGAATAAGTTCCTGGCTCCTGGCTTCAGATTGGCAGAGTACCGGGTGTTGAGGTCACTTGGGGAGTCAACCATTGGATGGAAGATCTTCCTCTCTGTCTCTCCTCCTCTCTGTATATCTGACTTTACAATAAAAATAAAATAAATCTTTTTTAAAAAAAGATAAATAAAAATTCCAACAGACCACATACAATGAAAGAATTAAATTATATTTTATCGTCTTTTGTAGTCACTGTACAACTGCAATAACATATAGCAACACTACAGTTACAAATAAAATTGAATCTGAAGGAAGGTTAAATTTCAAAGTTTGTCAAGTTTGCTGTCTTAGTTAAATGCTGAGTTAGGAAATAACTGAGTCAGGAAATAAATGGTTCATAAAATTGCCTTCCCTACAAAATTTCATATTTCTTAAAGGAAGGTAAATAAAATAATTAAATTAAAATCCACAGATATACACAGTATTTAACAATAACCATACAAATTCTTCCAAGTATTCTCACAAATAATGTTTAGACTGATATGTTTTATCATTCATATTGTTTAGTATTACCAGGATCTGCTGATAATGCTTGGGAGAGTAACTGCTACTTTATTTCTTTTTATGATTTTTAAAAGGATGTATTTATTTATATGAAAGGCATAGTTACAGATAGAGAGGAAGAATGAGAGAGATAGAAAGACAGGTAGAGAGATCCATCCAGTGATTTGCTCCCTAATGATAGCAACAACTGAGGTTTCGTGGGCCAAGCTAAATTGAGGAGTCAGGAGCCTTACATGTACGTTTATGTGAGTGGCAGGGGCTAAATAACTTGAGCTAACTTGCAGTGATTTCTCAAACACATTAGCTGAAAACTGGGTTGGGAGGGAACAGCCAGAAATCAAGCCAATGCTCATAGAAGATGCTAGTGTTGCCATGCTAACACATTTTGCCACATCATCTGCCTCATATTTTGGCTTTCAAGTGCTGTTAACATTCCTCTTCCATGCATGTACTTAGGCCTGTGGGCCCCTGTATTCCTTGAAATGTCAAATGAGTTAGATTCAGTTTTAGGTACTAGAAATACACCAATATTTTTTTCATGGTGTTCATATTTGTGCAGATACACCTGATAAACAGATAACCCAATAAAAGCAATAACTTGACATAGTGATGCCTACCATAACTCAAAAACACTACCAGGCTCTGTCCACATTCTTTGTGGTTGCAGATGCAAGATGGTGTTTCATATATTTTGGAGGGGACACCCCAGCACATCATGTGGTCATGGGGAATTTAAAATCTTTTGTTCACTCACAGATTTCGGAAACTTCCTACAAGTTATGCCTTTCTATCTGGAGTGAATATATGTTTAGCAAGTCACTGAAGTCCTGCACTAGCCACCAGGACCACCTGATCATTTTGTACTGCCACCACAGGGATGAGAACAGAACTTGAGATAAAATGGCCAGAAATATTGCTGACCGTTTTATGCAGATGCCCACTGTTTCTGATAATCTCTCTCTTTTTTTTAAAGATTTATTTTTATTACAAAGTCAGATACACAGAGAGAGGAGGAGAGACAGAGAGGAAGATCTTCCGTCCGATGATTCACTCCCCAAGTGAGCCGCAACGGGCAGATACGCGCCAATCCGATGCCAGGAACCAGGAGCCTCTTCCAGGTCTCCCACGCAGGTGCAGGGTCCCAAAGCATTGGGCCGTCCTCAACTGCCTTCCCAGGCCACAAGCAGGGAGCTGGATGGGAAGTGGAGCCGCCGGGATTAGAATTGGCACCCATATGGGATCCCGGGGCTTTCAAGGTGAGGACTTTAGCCGCTAGGCCACGCCATCAATCTCTTTAGATTGATGTTGAAAAGATTGCAATTTACCAAATCAAAGGGCTCATGTCAGATACTGAAAGTGTTATGAAATGCCTTTAGCAATGACACACATTCAGCTCAGTAGGTAAAGTATTCCACTTTGAGTAGGCTTATGGTCAACTGCAGTTTCTTGGTTCTTGCCTGAACCAAGAACTATGTAAAAATATCACACTAGCCTTTCTGAATCCTTTGGGTTTTTAATGATCCCTCACGTCTCTGCACTGGAGATGTAATATTGGTTTTGATTTACTATCCTGGCCAGGAGTGGAAAGAAGTTTCAGAGATTACCCCCTTGGGGTGCAACAAGGAAATATCTTTCAGTTGCTAAGGATATCAATCTTCATTTTTCTGAGGGATGAATATTATGGCATATTGTGAGTATAGTCTTTCATAGGACTCCATTTATTTTCTGGTCTCTGTAGTTCTTCAAACAAGGGCTGCCAGACTGACATTGTCTTTTTCTGGAAGATGATGTCCACTGAGACACCATGTCTGTCCAGAATTTCTCCTGATGTCTACGGATTCCCTTCCCCGATGTATGAAGGCCTGCATAATTAGCTTTAGCTGCCTCTGGGAAAAACAAAACAAACAAACAAACAAAACTGAGGGGGAGTCCCCATAGTAAGTATATGCCCCTGGGATGTACAGTGCCACCCTTGCTGTCTGTTTATTCTGGGTCTGAAACTCAAGCTCAAGCCTGGAAACTAAATACTAGATCATCACATTTACATGGCCACACAATTACAATTGATTAGTTTTAGATAATGAAATAGGAACTTGTTAAGTTTGGCTCTGATTATATCATGCTCTATTACTCATCTTAAAACTCCCTGAAAACCTTGGACAAACTCCTATCTGCTAGCAGTTAAGGTACTTGCATCTCCTGATCACCAAATTTAAAAAGCAGTCACTAGTCCCGCTCTCACAAGGGTGCCCATCATATATATTGATATAAATGAACTCAGCCATGATTCTGCCTCACCTATATTTAGAACCTGACTTGCAGAACCGAACCAATGAAATTCACATGGTCTTCTCATCAGTGGACATCCATCACTCTTGGCTATGATCTGTTTTCCTGTGGAGCATACTTTGGCTTCATTTTAAAAACAGAAAAGGGAGAGAGAGATCGATCTTGCATCCATTGGGTCATTCCTCAAATGGTTCTAACAGCCAGGCTGAGCCAGCCAGCCAGCAGGACCTTCTACTGGGTCTCTCATGTAGTTGCAGGCGTTTAAGCACTTGGACCTTCCTCTGTTTGCCCAGGCACATTAACGCATTAACATAGAGCTGGACCAGAAGTTGTGGACCAGAGGTACTTAAACCAGTGCACATACGGGTTGCTAATGTCATGTGTGCCAGTTTGACCCAACATATAGCACTGGCCCCAGTTGGGATATTTTTAACTTCATCTGTCATTGAGCTTCATATTTTCTAGGCTTCTGAGCTACCTTAACATTGAGCTTCTGTAACCTTATGGGGTCCCTGATAGCATATTAGATTCCATACCCTAGGACAGTGCTTCTCTAAGTCATTGACAGTCCCAATACAATTTCCCTGAATCCTGCCAGATTCTTCTAGATCCCACGATAATATCCTGCTAACTAATTTTTTTAGATCCTTCAGTATATTTTTCTGCCCTGATTTGTGAGGCCTGCAATTCCTCAAATACAGAATTCAATAATAGTTCTCTTGAAAGACCAGGGAAAGAAGCAGCAACAATTCTTTCTTTCTTTTTTTTTTTTTTTAGTTACATTGCATTATGTGACACAGTTTCATAGGCTCTGGGATTCCCCCAACCCCTCCTCGTGCCCTCCCCCCATTGTGGATTCCTCCACCTTGTTGTAGTATTACAGATCAAATTAAGTCCAGATTCTTTCTTTGCAAACATATACCAAGCATAGTGTTCAGCATCTTATTGTCCAGATAAATTCAACTGTTTCTTGGGGAGACCATCTCTGGTCTAAATTTAGAGGTGGCAGAATATCATCCCGATGAATTGAAAGCCCCAGCACATCATCAACAACAATTTACAACATTATGGAATTAATTGACATGGTACTGAATAATCAATATGTAAAAACCATGCAAGTTCTTAACCATATCCTGTGACTACTTCATTGACATTTCATTTTCTGTTTATACACAGAACCGGAGCAGCAACAATACTTTAACGGGAACACTTGTTACCTTGGAGAGAGGGGACGCCATAGCTTTCTGCAGCGCAAGTAAGTACCAACTTTGACTAAAGACAGATGGACAATTTGTGAAAATTCTGAACCTTCTGAAGAGTTTTAGTAGCCAGGATCAACAGAGGCTTGCATGCTGCTTGGCTGTTTCATTTTTCACATTCTTGGATTATGCCAACCATGGACCTGATTTTAGCACAGCAGATCTGCTTTGGCTTAATACTTGCATATCTTCAGGCTCTGAATCTCTAAGATATTTTTTTTTCATCTTTGCTATTCTACTTAGTCTTTAACTGCTTGTTAAAATCTGTTTCCAGTCATCTTTCTTCTGTAGGTCATTGAGAGAAGACATTTACATGTGTTTTCACATACGTGAATCTTAACATCTGCAAGGGCTTTCTCTTCTATTCAGATGTTCTTTACCCTGGTCATCTCAAGCGAAACCTTTAGTTATTTAAAATCACTGTGTTGTACATGCAATCAGAATATGCAGCCTTCTTTTTTCCTTTTAGTTAGCTCAGGAACTTTTATCAGAGTGTTAGTGCAGTACCATTTGCACCAGTCTAAATTTCCTAAGAAAAAGGCACAAAGAGGGAATTTTAAGTTCAGGAGATTTACTGGGAGAGGATTCAAATCCTGCCTTCCTGTAAGAAGAAAGACAAATAAAAACTAAAGGCTTCATGATCCTGTGGAATGGTTGGATTATCAGTGGAGCTGGTGAAAAAATGGACAGTAACATGACAGCTTGGAGCAGTTGTAGAAATTTTAACCAAAATTTAAGGGTAAATAGTACCTAGGATGTGAGCAGCAAGTAAAAAAAAAAGGGGGGGGGGCTTTCTCTGGATTGGCAGAGCCTTTCTTGATGCAGCGTGAATTGTAACAGTGTAGAATTTCTTCAAATACTGACTGACAACGCACCATAGTTTGCAGTAAAGGGGAAGGCGAGTATGAGATACCCGGGAAGTCTTTGGACAACTTCACAATGTTGGAAGATACATTTGAAGCTACTATGAAACAATAAGTAAAATTTTTGAAAAACCTTACTTTTTGTAATCTTTGTTTTAAATTAATATTTAGCAGATTAGGTATAATTCAAAGAACACAATAGCACCTCCTTTCTTTTTACTTCTCTCCTCCTCTATACTCCTTTTATTTCTCTTTTTAACTTTTAAAAAAACATATTTTAGATTTACACTTCAGTAACAGGCTAATACTTCTCCAAATGGGAAGTTTAATCAGTAATTTAGGCCTTAGATTAGTGGGGATTCTGACAATAGGTATAAAAATGATTGAATAGAAAAATGCCACATCTTTCATATAAAACCACTTGTGAAGTGGTCACATATCATTAAAACTACGGTAGTATAAGAGTTGCAGCCAGGCCCAGCGGCGTGGCCTAGCGGCTAAAGTCCTCACCTTGAACGCACTGGGATCCCATATGGGCGCCGGTTCTAATCCTGACGGCTCCACTTCCCATCCAGCTCCCTGCTTGTGGCCTGGGAAGGCAGTCGAGGACGGCCCAAACCTTTGGAACCCTGTACTCACGTGGGAGACCCGGAAGAGGTTCCAGGTTCCCGGCTTCGGATCTGCACAGCACCGGCTGTTGCGCTCACTTGGGGAGTGAATCATCGGACGGAAGATCTTCCTCTCTGTCTCTCCTCCTCTCTGTGTATCTGACTTTGTAATAAAAATAAGTCTTTCAAAAAAAGAGTTTCAGCCACTGGTTTGACAAATGTATACAGACAAGCTTCTTAGCCTGTATTTGCACCAGCACCTGACACACAGGCATGCCTTCCTTTCCTTTTAACTTTTCTGTCATTTTTTATTTTGTTAAATTTTAGTTCCCACATATGAACTCAAGGCAGCACTGCTATGGGATAGCAACACCACAGGTGTAATCCTGACCTACTAATCTATGGCACCCACTCCATCACTTTTGTTTCCATTGTACATGGTCAATGTTATTCCATGTATGGATTTTCAGTGCATGTTATTTTGACATGAAAAGAGACTTTTAAAAATATTTATTTGTTTAGTTGAAAAGGCAGATTTACAAAGAGAAGAGTCAGAAAGAAAGATCTTCCATTCACTGGTTCAAACCCAAATGAATACAGTGATCAGAGTTGAGCTGATGCAAAGCCAGGAGCCGGGAATCTCTTCCAGGTCTCCTACATGGGAACAGAGTCCCAAGAATTTGTGTCACCCCCCCCACACCACCACCATTTTCCTTAGCCACATGCATGAAGTTGGATGGCAACTGCAGCACAGAGGACACGAATTGGAGCCTTTATGGCATCTTGGCACTTATAGGGGGAGGATTAGCAAATTGAGCCATTGTGCAGCTCCCCGCTTATAGCCAATATATCCTTGAGTCTTGCTTTTATTTAGTTCATTTAAATTCAAGATTACTGACAGACCATCTTTTCGTTTGTTGTTTAATATTCATTCCCGTATTGCTGCTGAACTAAGTAATGTTTATTTTTTAGTTTTTGAACACTTTATTTAGTGAAGCATTAAAGTTTTTATCAAAAATGTTAATTAGGGCCCGGTGCGATAGCTTATTGAGCTTATTGGTTGAAGTTCTCGCCTTGCATGTGCCAGGATCCCATATGGTCACCGGTTCTGATCCCGGTGGCCCCACTTCACATCCAGCCCCCTGCTTGTGCCCTGGGAAAGCAGTTGAGGATGGCCCAAAAGCTTGGGCCCCTGCACCTGTGTAGGAGACCAGGAAGAGCTAATGGCACCTGGCTTTGGATTGGCTCAGCTCCAGCCATTGCAGCCGCTTGGGGACTGAACCATCAACGGAAGATCTTGCTCTCTGTCTCTCCTCCTCTCTGTATATCTCACTTTGGAATAAAAATAAATACATGTTAAAAATGTAAATTAAAATTATGCTGTCTCTAAAACTAAAAAAGAAAGAAAGAGAAAAGGAAAGAGAAATAAAGAGAAAGAAAGAGGAAGGAAAGATGAAAGATGCTAAAAATCTAATTATATTTTTTAGAATTTATCTGTGAACCACACTGAATCTTTTCTCATTGTGCTACTATCACATTAACATAAAAAAGTAAGGAATCACATTGTTCAAAAAAAGCAGCCCTTTGGTTCACTGTTTACTAAATGTTTTATGTGATTTCTTTTTCGTTCTGCCTCTCATTACTTATTCTGTGCTGTGGTAGCTTTTGGTCTTAAGTTACACATGGTAACAAAGAAGGACATATTGAGAGCACCTATTGTAGTCATTGACAGTCTGACTCTGACATTTTAGTCATATTAATCAAGTAAGATAAATACAAATAAATTATTTAGACAAATATCCAGTAAAACAAACTTAATCAGCAGAATATCAATTAGAAATTGATTTAACATAAAAGTTTTCAGGACCTACAATTGCTCAACGTACTTTTAAAATCATAAATATAATATGCAAAATTATACAAACTTATGTATGTTGTTGAAAAATTAATTTCCATTATAGCATTTTATTATACTCTACTTCTATTACACTGTTCCAAGCACAAGAATATTAGACAAATTGTACATTGTCTGCAGCTGAAATTTATAATCCAATGTGATATTTTTATACTACAGCAAAATTATTTTGAAAGTCTTATGAAATTAGTGAACAAAAGTAGCATATTAAAATGAAAATAATGATAGGATCATTTCTACTTAGACACTTAACACTGTATTAGTATATTTTTAAGAATTTTCAAATTTTATTGGAAAATCAGATTTGCAGAAAGGAGAGACAAAGATCTTCCACCCGCTAGATCACTTCCAAAGCAGCTGCAGTAGCTGGAGCTGCACCTATCCAAAGCCAGGAGCCAGGAGCCTCTTCAGGTTTTCCCATGCTGTTTCAGGGTCCCAAGGCTTTGGGTTGTTTTCTACTGCATTCCTAGGCCACAAACAGGGACCTAGAAGGTAAGTGGAGCAGTTCAGATTAGAACCAGCAACCAAATGGGATCTCAGCACGTGTAAGGCTGGAACTATAGCCACTAGACTACAGTACTGGGCCCATAATACAATATTAATGTCACATTTGCTTAAAATATATAATTTTACTAACTATGTACTTGAATATTAATGAGAATGGATTGCTGCAAACTAGACTTTTATTTTGCAGTTTATTCATATTAGCAAAGATTGCATTCATTTTCATTTGAGAATATACTATACTCACAGAATGTGAAACACTTTTCTGAATGTACACAATCATGGTGACCTTCTTTCCTGAGAGCTGAGACTGTACCTGGGGTGTAAGACAACTTTGGACGTCACAGGTGATGCTGAAGAAGAGATATTCAGCAGGCTTTGCTACATGGAATTCCTGGGCTAGTTGGTGAGACTACCAGTGGATACAGAAGTTCTGTGGTCAGAAAGGGAGTAGGCGGTTGTATGATGCAGGGCTTTGCAGGATGCAGGCAGGATGTTAGTGTTTGCTTCAAGTGTGACTGTTCTCCAGCAAGAGTTCTTCAAGAAGGTGGGACTTGTCTTTTTCACAATGATAGAAAGACTACTTCAGCTTGCCTGGAGAGGGTGGAGATGCTGTACCATCTCAGGTAACCCATTGGGGGGGATCTACATCAGAAAATGCATAACTTTTTCAGTACTACGCTTTTTAAAAAATATTCCTTTCTTTGAGTGGAATTTTGTAGTGATATGCAGTACTGTTTTAAACAATACCTATTATTGTTTAAAATGTCTTTGTAATATGGTCTAAAGAGAGAGGGGGGAAGTTGATCAAAGAACATAATGTTCCCATTTAATTAAATATAAGTCTAATAAAATGTGACTTTTATCCAAGTTTATAATTCACTTAAGTCAACTGAAGAAAGTTAAAAGCAATTCTTCATATACACACTTTTTTTCCTGAGCGTCTGGATGGTTTTTTTTCCAGACTTTGATCTGCAATTCAGATTCCATTCATCTGAATATAGTGCAAAAAGACAATCTGGACACAACAGTAACAAAAGTTAATTTGCCTATGTCAGCAAAGGAATGGTAGCTATCTAATTTTTTCTTCAGAGGTTTATGGAAAATATCAGTAATGCAGAGTTTAACATTATACTGACCTGGACAGATCATTGGTATTATTCATCTCTACCATAGATGCCATAAGCTTTAAAACTGCAATTCAAACAGCAACAACAACAGCTATTGTTAAGATTTTATGCATACTTAGGAGGACTATAGTGAATATTATATCAAAAATCCAGTCTAGAGATATCTTTAGTATTTCTGACATGGTATTTTCTTGGGTTTAGATATAGAACATCAATAGCAATGTTTTTAATACACACACACACGTACACACACATGTGCATACACACAGTTAATTTGTGAAAGTTACTACACTGAAAGGACCTTCTCAGTAAAAATGAGCCCTAAGTGTTTTCGATGTTAATGATCACCTAGCTTATTTTTTTCCTTATCCTTACTCATGGATAATGATAGTGTCAGTACTATCCCTTGAAACTATGAAGGATAATGGCTAGGTAATTACTTGTTTTTCTCCACGCCTATGTCATTACAAATTAGTGAAGTCCACCTCAAATTGTCAGCATCTAGTTTCATTGATTTCTTAGTCAGTTTCTAAAAGCAGGAGGTTACAGTGATGTGCAGTTAATGCTGGCGGCTGCAAATAGACTGCCTACAGGTCTGTTTTTGTAAAGAAATTTTTCAATTAGTGAAAGCCATGGGTATCCAGTTTCAAAAAGAGGAAAAAGAACTTCCTTACAAACCTTTGATCTTTTCTGCTGTATCATGTTTTTCATGAAAGAGAGTTACAGTTCTCCTGCTTAGAAAGCTTCTACAAAATAACTTCATTTTCCAGCCAGAAAGATTAAAGACTCTGAATCTTTATTCCAATAATGGTGTAGAAATAAAATGTAAATTTCAATCAAATTTCTGAGAGAGTTGCTAGATTACAATTAGCTAAGGGTGAATAAAGTAAGTGAAATAATTTACTCCCTTTTAAAGTTGATAGTATCTATTTATTACAGATTGGCTGTTAATGATCATTGTATCTGATCTTCCTATGCTCTGCTATTACTTTATAAACTATTGATGCTGTCAGAAGTTTCCTGTTTATGAAATGTCCTTTCAAAAATGTTTTGATCTCTGTTCTCTTGGTGGGGAATAACTTTCTGACAGCAAAGAAAAGATACTGTGGATGCTTTCTCTGCGCTGTGAGTCGTGTCTTTCCACACACTCTTGCCCTTTATTTCTCACTCCCCCATAAAGCTTTGTTTTAGTTTGCTCACATTATGTACTGGTTGTACAGAATTCAGACAGAAGTTCTACACTTATTGCAGATAGGAAACACCATCACAAATGAAAAGGGATAAGGTATATTATAACCGACTAAAGTATGAATTAGACGTGGTCATAGCATCTAAAAATTAGGAAAAAAACATTCCTTGGAGCAGGTTTTAAGCTCCAAACATGAAGTTTATACTAAACAGACACTTTGTTGTTGGATTATATCAAATGATTCTATCATGAAGATAATGAACATTTTATCAAAAGTAAAAACAGCAGTCTCCATCTCTTACCATTACAAGGTTTTCACCATAAATTTCATTCTAGAGGCTGTTCGTGTGGGAGTTATGTTTCTTCATCTTGAGGTATCTAGGGTGGGATAGTCTAAAAAGACTGTGTTTGAATGAAGGATCCTAGGAAATGAGAATGAAGACTTAGTAAACTCTGATCACACCTTTATAAATAATTGTATATTTATAAATAATAATAATGATAATTAATATATCAGACATTAAATTTTATATTAAATAATATACTATATAGCATATTAAATTATATATTAGATATATATAATGATATAATAAAGAAATCTATGTATATCTCCAACTGATTTTTTTCCTTTTGTCAAAAGTACGCAAAGCACGCATTGAAGACAACATAATGTCTTTAAAGAATGATACTGACAAAATTGGTTATATATATGAAGAAGAATGAAATCCGATCTATATGTGTCACCACATGCAAAAATCAGGTCTTAAATTTAAGACCTGAGATCCTGAGGGTATTGGAAGAAGATGTAAGGGAAACAGTTAAGGAAATTGGTATGAGTTGAAGTACCCTCATAATACAGGCTGCAAAAATAAATGAGACGGGCCCGGCGGCGTGGCTGAGCGGCTAAAGTCCTCGCCTTGAAAGCCCCGGGATCCCATATGGGCGCCGGTTCTAATCCTGGCAGCTCCACTTCCCATCCAGCTCCCTGCTTGTGGCCTGGGAAAGCAGTCGAGGATGGACCAATGCATTGGGACCCTGCACCCGCGTGGGAGACCTGGAAGAGGTTCCTGGTTCCCGGCTTCAGATAGGCGCGCACCAGCCCGTTGCGGCTCACTTGGGGAGTGAGTCATCGGATGGCAGATCTTCCTCTCTGTCTCTCCTCCTCTCTGTATATATCTGACTTTGTAATAAAATAAATAAATCTTTTTTAAAAATTAAAAATAAATAAGAGAAGTGAGATTATTTCAAATTTAGAAGTATAGGTAGAAAACTCAAAACCAGACACATTGGAATATATCAAACTGAGACACTTCTTCAGATCAAGGGAAATAATTCATGGAGTGAAGAGATATTTGTAAAAATGTGGAAAGATATATTTTTGCAAGACAGCTATTAAGAGCCAAGATCCATGAGTCATTCTAAAAACTCAACAACAGCAAAAACAACAAATCTAGCTAAGAAATGCCAAAGGATATCCACAGTTCACAAAATAAAACACACAGTGGCCATCACATTTGGGATACTGGCAGTTTAATGCTGTGCCCACACGGGAAACCTCCAAGAAGCACCTTGCTCCTAGGGTCAAACTGTTCTGTTTCCAGCTGTTGCGATCATTTGGGGAGTGAATCAGCAGGTAGAAGTTTTCTGTCTCTCTCTCTCAATCTGCAACTCTGTGTTTCAAATAAACAATGTTTTAAAATACACACATGCACAAATAAACAGAATATAATCAAAGCTGAGTCATTAGAACACTATCACAATAGTTGCCTGTAGCAATTCCTATTGCTGAACATTTTTGTTTTTAATTTTCTGGCTATGTCATGACAATGACTAGCAAAATGGTCTAAGTGCAAGCAAATACTTGGTGGGCTTGGCCTCCAGCCATCTGCAGTGTTTATTTTTTAAACCATGAAATGGACTTGGCCTTCTTCAGTTACCAAGAAAAGAAAAAGCAGTAAGAAAAGCTCAATTGGCACAAACTGGCTTCATTAAAAAAACACAAATGGTTGCTCTGCCAAAAATTTGTCCTATTTGAGTTGAGGCCTTGGTAACGGGAGCATTTTTTTAAAAGAGTCATTTTCTCATACCCATATTAGTGTGTGTGTTTCTGGCAAAATTGTATCCCCAGCATTATGATACAAAGATATATTTCTTATGAAATAAGATGGTCAGGTGAGATTTTTTTTTTCATCACAGTGAATACTGTAAGTCACATTTTACAGAATGCAAAATACCAGTTTTGTGTTTTCAGGCTATAGTGTGTCTTGATCAATAAAACTCTCAAATTAATTTTAACTAATGTGCCGGAAAGTGTGTCAAACAGCATTTGTATTTAAAATATAGTTCCTTGAAACCAATTAAACCACATATATGGAATTTTGTCTTCATTGAATCATCAATAACTTTCTACTCAATACTCATTCTTAAATTTTCATATTTTATCTGAGTTTATATGAAAAATGGGAGTCTAGAAAATTGAGAAACTTAATAATTGCAAGCTAAGAATTTTATAAAGCTAATGAAGATGCCCCATCTAGATATTTCACTACTTAAACCCATGGATTTTAATCAGAAAAAGAAAAGACTTGAAAAAAATTAATAGACAGTGGGGAAACACTTTAATTTTGAAAAAAATTTTCAGTGTAAAATTACATAAATTTTTATTCATAGTTGGTATACAATATATTTGAGACTAAGTCATTTTTTTCATAAAATCAAACAACCAGCTTAAAACTGGAATAAAGAAACACATATTTGATCTCTACCAAAAAGAATTCACATTTTGCCCAGATTAGATATTATCTTATTAATTGCCAAAAAGACAATTGTTTTGTAATATAAGGTTCTCATTAAATGAGTACCTCATATAAATCAAAAACTCTCAACTGTTGACAATTACCAAAGAAAATGAACAACTTCCTATTACATAAAGGAAGAATGAGAACGTTTGATTAGTTTTTTGGTTAGTTTTTTTTGTAATTAACTAGAGAATACAAATTTAAACTTAGCCCTTGTTGGTTCTAAACGTATGTTCATAATTTCATGTACTGCCTGTAAGTTCTTGCAAAATAATAATAATAATTAAAATTTGCTGACTGTGACAAGATATTGCAGGAAAGACGATTGAATGAAAAGTTATCATTTTCTGCCATGTTTAATTCATTCACCCTTTTCTTACTTTGGTTCATTCCTGCTTGATTTAGAAAAAAGAAAAAAATAGGGCCCTGCATGATAGACTAACACCAAAAGTTCTCGCCTCCCATATGCCAGAATCCCACATGGGCACTGGTTTTAATCCCAGCTGCCGCACTTCCCATCCAGCTTCCTGCTTGTGGTCTGGGAAAGCAGTATAGGACGACCCATAGCCTTGAGACCCTACATCTGCGGGGAAGATGTGGAAGAAGCTCCTGGCTTCTGGCTTCCAATCGGCTTAGCTTCAGCAATTGTGGCCAACTGGGAACCCCACTTGGAGAGTGAATCTATGAATCGAAGATTTTCTCTCTGTTTCTCCTCCTCTCTGTATATCTGACTTTCCAATAAGGGTAAATAAATAGGTAAATCTTTTTAAAAAGAAAAATAATTAGCACATTTATCGCTTCTTGGCCTTTTGGCTAAGATCAAGCGTAAGAAAAATAATTAGCACATTTAATATTTAAGTATTTAAAATTTATTTTGAAATATATGTCTGTTAATTTTGACTTCATAAAGTTAATAGAATCAAGTAGCAAACATTGTAGAGTAACATTTACATAGCATAGTTATGCAATGTTTCCTTGCATAATTATCAACATTTTTGTAAGTATCAGAACTGAATTTTGTTCTTAACTTTCAATTCTTCCAAACAAGAATGTTGGAAAAATATCAGCCCAAGCCATTACCTCTGTATTCGACTAAACTTAAGCTTTAAAATATCCTGATTTTGTTCATTCAATAATGATAATTGTCACTAACCAGTATAATCAATGCCGATAGAACAGAATTATGGACTTCTTGGAATATGGTTATTCAAAATTATTCATTCTCTAAAGCTCTAAAGGTCTTTCCTACAAAACATGGTACAGAAAAATTCATTTTTATATGTTGATTGAAAGTGATTAATTTTTCTCTTTAAGTCCCTTGATAGCTCCCACAACCCTCTGTCAACCCTTTGCTTCATTTTTTGTCCATTGTCATATTCTTTCTATAATAGCTTAGAGAACAATCACCTCTCCATCATACATGATCCATTACATAAAATATATATATTATGTTTTCTGTAAGTAATAGATGCCTTCAGTATTTTCTTTGTGAATGTATTCCCCCCTCTGCTGACATGGCATGTAGAGTTTCATTCGCTGGAATCACTCTTTTTTTAAAAAATATATCTTATTTTTATAGGAAAGGCTGATTCACAGAGATGAGAGACAAAGATACGCTATCCGCTGGTTCACTCCCCTAATATTTGCAAAAATAAAGCCTAACCAATCTGAATCCAGCAGAAACAAGCCAAAAGCATCTTACGGGTCATCTGTGCAGGTGTAAGGCCTGAAGGGTTAGGACATCTGCCACTGCTTTCCAAGGCCATATGTAGAGAGCTGAATAAGAAGTGGACAGCTGGACAGATGAGATCCTGGCTAGGAGCTGATTAGCCAAATGAGCTATTTTTCTGGGACCCCAACACTTTCCTAATCTTTCTGATAGCCATTATATATGATTTTCATCAGCTGGAACTTTGCAGGGCAATGGTGACTGGGTACTTCCTTATAGAAATCATTCCTCAGATACCAACACATCAAACAACAGGTTCATATAGTGAAAATCAAATATATATACATAAAATATATCCTATTAATATATAATATAATATATATAATTTTATAATATAACATATTAAAATGTAATAAAATATATTATTATAAAATCAATTTAAATTGGTTATAATGTCATATAATATGTGTAATTATTTATTATATATTATAAATATATTAACATATACTATTAATATATGTTAGTATTAATATATAGTGCTAATTCCGGGTATGGTTTGATAAAATCTCTTCCTGATATTATTATTATTAGAATAAAATGAGAGAGAGATGGTGTTACACTAAAAATGAGTTTATAAAGAGCCAATTATATCCTGGGCAAAAGGAGTCTAATCCTGCCTTGGAATTAATGATTCAATTCCAAAAGGAATCATTTTCATTTAATATTTATGGACAAAATAATCTCATTTTAATAACTAATATAACTATTTTAAAAGATGTTTATAATGTGTATGTATGCATTCAAAGACATATCTATGTAAATGCATGCCTAATACAGTATAATGAACTGAAGAAGCCTATGACAGAACAACATGCATTTTTATTAACATATAGGTACATATGTAGAATGTGTTTATATATGTTTATTTCACTTATTCATTGATGAAAGCTATTTTAAATTAGCTGATAGCAACGATGCATTTTGCCTATTTAAGCTGAAAGTTGCTAAAGTATCCTGTGGTCTCTCCTGGCTTCACTCACATGTCTACACTCAGGCAAGGGGTCAACAGAGTTGAACGAATGTCAGCTAGGGAAAAAGTGCTTTTCTTGCAAGTCTTTCATCTTCTAAGAGGTTATCCCTGGCTTGTCCACATTCTTTTAATATCAAGATGTCTAGATCAAGAGGAATATGAAAGGCTTCTTCATATTCAAATTTAAATTCATAAAAATTTGCTTCTTACATCTTCTACTGGTTATGAGAAAGGCATTAGGCCATCTCAGATTCCAGAAACTGAGAAACACAGAGTAAAGAAATGAACCCATATTCCTTTTAAAAAGTTATTTTACATTTAGTTTATTTCTGGCTGGTCTCTATGATTCCACATATCCATAATGCAGATTTATTTGTTCTTTCTGTCCTCTTCATCTAACACGTAAGTTGGATGTTGGTCACAATCCTTACAAGGATAAGATCATCTCTGGGTAATCAGAACCTTATGTTTTATGTATAACAGATGGCTATGTGTCAGCTCACCTTCACTTTCCTCAACAAAGTTAAAAAAAAAAAGGACTGTGTGAAATTTTAAGGTCACCTATTATATCATTTGATTGCTGTGTGAAGGTTTTCTTACTCTGCTGTAAACTCTTGAGGACATGTTGTTTTGTTCCTTTTTGTAGTTATTGCATTTGTGACATGCTTAGGCATTATAAATTGTTAATGATCATTAGTTAATATTCACATGAGGGGTCGACTAAGTGAATATTCTAGAACTTAACAAATGCTCCTTAATAGAACATCAATGTTTTAAGCAAGGAAAAATGAGAGTCAGCCATTATTCCAAATATTCTGTTATTATATTTAATATAAAGGCAGACTTTTGAACAGAGTAGTTTTAATACAAGGTGTCTTCTCCTCACTTCTTTCTCCTGGAGTTCACTGAACGTCTATTGATCCACCTAGACTTTCTCCTGAATATGCAATTTTTTTTTTCATGAACTAAGCCAGCTTTTAGTCAAAACCAGGGAAATTTCTTTGGTGATACAATGAGATAATTAAATGGTCATATAACTGATTTTCCTGATACACACCTATTTTAACACTTGTTTGCTTAGTGTACTATTAAAGCCTTTTCTATTCCCAAAACTGTGTAGCCTAGATGTTAAATGATAGGACTTTCTTAAATGGAGTACATGTTTTGTGTGTGATGTCAATAGAAGCCTAAAACAGTGAAAATAATCACTAACATAATGGGATAATAGTAAGTATTTGAAGCGGTACAAGTCACCTAACTTAAACCATGTTCTCATGACTGTTCAAGAAATGTGAGCTTACAGGAGTGAAGAATACACACGAAGATTCTCAACTAAAGATCACCAGTAAAACGTTGGTGGATAACAGCATGGATCCATGCTGCAGTTACCATGACTGATAAATAATTAATTAAAGAAATGGAAAAGTTCCCCAGAGAGTAAGAGAAAAATCACTGGGTTAAAATACGTGATGAAAACGGCATCAACTCTTTTACCTAGGGAAAGGAGACTCCCTTGACCTCTCCTCGCTTCTGTCTTCTTTGCTTTCACAGTTGACCTCGAGTGACAAAGAGTCTATGTGTTCCTAATGGGATCAGGTTCCTGGAATATGGTACTTAGCCTTTCATGGGTTTAAAGGATCATAATGGTCGGTCCCACTGGTGCAATAACAGAGTATATGTTGATTTTGTATTTATATACATTTTATAGATATTTCTTACATAGCTAAGTTAATATGTACATTATAGGATAATTAATGCAATTTCCTAGAAGTGAAACGAAAATCAGATTGTGGAATAATTAGCGGATATACTGGTGAGCAGTGTGAGTCATATCACAGTCTCCTTTATGAATGCAAATCCACACATACAGGTTTCCAAAAGCATGTTTACATTTCTGAAGACTTGTACAGCAGGTTTTAGTAGAAATTTCTGGACCAACAGTATAGCAACATATATAACTGACTAGCACATTTCAACAAATATTTAGTCAATTTCCTCAGATACCACTAAAGCCATGACTTTTGTTTGTGTTAATCTTTAAAACTATTAATTTGCTCTTGTTCCTTCCCATTCCTCTCTCTCCCTTTCACACACACACACACACACACACACACACACCCACACACACACACACACACACACACACACACACCCTCTATATTTTTATTTACTACATTCATAGACAGAGCCTAGGTTGATTCTAAATATAGATTTTTATAGGATAAATATTAAACTATGCCATTTTCTTTCTTTCTTTCTTTCTTTCTTTCTTTCTTTCTTTCTTTCTTTCTTTCTTTCTTTATCATTTATTTGAAAGATCTTTTCCCATCACAATTTTTACCTACTTTATTAGGTGTCAACTGGCTGTAGATGGCCTAATTTATTTGGTGGACCTCTACTCTCTACCATGGGTCTATAGGTCTGTTTATATGCAGAAGCATGCTGTTTCTGCCACTAAAGCCCCATGATCTGCTTTGAAATCAAGTGTTGGGAATAGTTCAGCTTTGTTCGTTTTGCTCAACAATGCCTAGACTTTTGCGCCGGCCGGGTATCCTATTGGCTAAAGTCTTCAGCTTGAACAAGCCAGGATCCCATATGGGCGCTGGTTCTAATTCTGGCAGACCTGCCTCCCATCCAGCTCTCTGCCTGTGGCCTGGGAAAGCAGTTGAGGATGGTCCAAAGCCTTGGGACCCTGCACACGCTTGGGAGACCCGAAACAAGCTGCTGGCTTTGGATCAGCACAGCTCCAGCCATTGCTGCCACTTGAGGAGAGAAACAACAGACAGAAAATCTTCCTCTCTGTCTCTCCTCCTCTCTTTATATCTGCCTTTTCAACAAAAATAAATAAATCTTAAAAAAAAGATTCCTTTGACTATTTTGGGTCTTTTGTGCTGCTGAATGGATTTTAGGATTGTATCTCTCTATGAAGAATGAGATTGGTATTTTAAACCACTGTGGGTATTCTGGATATTTATGAATATTTGTTCTTTTAATTCAATGGACATGAGAGATATTTCTTCGCCTCTACGTTTTTTGTAAGTCAGGTTAATTATAAAGGGCTTCTGTATCTTTGAATTTATCACAAAGCATTTTGCTTTTACATATATTCTGAATAAGATTCTTTTGTGATTTGTCACTACATTCATTATTACCGCACAGAAATGCTTGAACTTTTCTGTTAGTTTTTCATTTCCCAACTTTACTGAATTTGTTTATTCTCACTTCTGAGGGTCTACTGGATTTTCTATGGATGGAATTATATATAAACCAAAATAACTTGACTTCCTCCTTTCGTAATCACAGGTGTTATCTTCTCTTGTTGACTGCTCTGGCCGAGACTTCTGGGATAATACTGGAGCAGTGGAGGAGTGCATCTTTCTGTTTTTGCATATATTAAAAGACATGTTTTCAACTATTGTCTATCCAATATGATGTTATCTATGGATTTCTCATATATAACTTTTCTTATGATGAGATCAAGTAGTTTAAAGTCAAATTTGCTTTGTTAACTTTCTATGTTTATAGAGATTAAATTTTATTCTTACAGATAACTTTAGATTATCTTTGATTATATATATGTGCTCATCTAGTGGGTGCAACACTTTGATGTTTTCAGGATAGTACTTATATTCCTTTTGCTCTTAGATATAGGTCTACCGTGACCATCTTTTGTAAGGTCAGTCTGGTAATACAAATTTTCTCGGTTATGTTTGCTTTGGAAAGTCTCGGCTTTATTTTTATGTATGATAGACTTACATGTCATGTATAATACTCTTCTTTCTTCTTTCGTACAGGTAATATATTGTCCCAATCCTTCCTGACTGATAGTTTCTGCTGCAAACATGCTGATAGTCTAATGTGAATTCTTTTAATACAAAATTTTTCTATTGCAGTTTTAAAAATTTCTGTTATATTGTGCTTTTTTCAGTTTAACTATAATATGTCCCAGTGAGGATATTTTTCTGAAAATGTGTGTTTGAGACTTCATGAGACTCAAACCTGCATGTCCCTATAATTCCTGATATTAAGGAATTGCTCAACTTACAATGCATTGAATGCTTTTCCTATGCTTTTCTTCATCTACTCCTGGTAAAGCCTTCAAAACTGTCCTTTGTTCCCCCTCTCTATTCCAAGTTTTATTGCTTTGTTTTTTTCTGACTAGGATATTGTATAAGAACTATATTCAAATGCAGATGATCTCTCTCCTGTTTGGTCTAGTCATTTGTTGATGCTTCATTTCTAAGATCTCTCTTTAATTGTTTTTCAAGATTTCATATCGTTAGTATATTTTTCATTCATACCATGCATATAAGCTATGTTCTCTTGGAATCTGTTGAATTTACTCGTAATCATAACTTTAAATTATCAGAGGCCAATATATTTCTATAACCTAATAATTATTGCATTCCTTTAGAAATGTCACATCATCTGCTTTTATGCTTCTTGTGTTCTTATGTTGGTATTTACACACTGGTCAAAACAGTTGTCCTCATAACTTTTAAACTATTGAACACTGCAATGTTATCTTTCTATACCTTCTAACCGGTTGCTTGCAATGTCTTAGATAAAGTTAAGGGTAGATCAGCTCACACACCCAGTGTAGTCTACAGTTGTTTGTAGCAGTCACTGCCATGGAGGAGATGGGAGAGAACAGGTGAAGGGAGGTATGGGATAGTCCAGAAGTCCAAGGGAACAGGTACTCCTGTTTCTATATTTGGAGAACAAAACCATGGGATTGCTCTTCTCTACCCACCACCTCCTGTAATTCAGAGCACTAAATGGGGAAGAGTACTAGAGTCACAATTGCACTGTTGTTTTTATTGAATTCTTGTGGCTTTTGTCTTTTTCACTGGCTTAGGAGCATGTCTATGGAGCTCCAGGGAAGAGCATATTCAGCGGTCTCTCTTCTCATATGCAATATGTGTTCTAATATTGACTCATATCTCAAATTGGTACCATGTTGCTCTGTCTTGTGCTCTGAGAGTAAACAACATAGTTTTTTTTTTTCTCTCTGAAACAGAGCTACAAAACCCACTCCAGGTATTATCCCTTTCCTTGCTCCAAGACTGTGATGAGAAGAAATTCCTCCTAAAGCTGAGATTCCCAGTTTCGAGTCCACATAGACGACACATGCTGAATTTCTCCTCTTTGTTGTTTTTCTTGCAGTATGGACAACCTGGTGGTTCACTGCCCAAATGACTGCAAAAGCCAGAGCTGAGTTATATGAAGTCAGGAACCATGAGCTTCTTCTGCAGCTCTTACATGGATGCAGGGGTAGAAGGACTTGGGCTATCATTCTCTGCTTGTCCAGATCATAAGTAGAGAGCTGGATAAGAAGTGAGGAAGCCGAGGGCCCAGCGCAGCGGCATAGCAGCTAAAATCCTCACCTTGAACAAACTAGGATCCCATGTGGGCACCGGTTCTAATCCTGGCAGCCCTGACTCCCATCTAGCTCCCTGCTTGTGGCCGGGGAAAGCAGTCGAGGATGGCCCAAAGCCTTGGGACCCTAACCCTTGTGGGAGACCACGAAGAAGTGCCTTGCTTCTAGCTTAGGATCTGCACAGCACCGGCCGTTGCGCTCACTTGGGGAGTGATTCATCAGATAGAAGATCTTCCTCTCTTTCTTTCCTCCTCTCTGTATCTGATTTTGCAATAAACATAAATAAAGCTTAAAAAACAAAAAAGTAGGGCAAGCCAGGACTAAAAATAGCACACATTTTGGAATGCCAGTACCAGTGGTGGACAGTATCAGTTCCTTACTTTTTTACTTTTAAATGAATGATAGAGTATTTGATATAAATAAAATTATATATTAAAAGAACACAGTAAAATTTACATATAAAATTAATCCTTCAAAAAGTTGTTTGCTTGTGAGATGTTTTGCCTAGCATTAAGATCACTCAGATACCCATATTCCATGTTAGAGTGCTTGAGATGGATTCCAAGTTCTAGCTATTGATTCCAACTTCCTGAAAATGTAGAGAACCTGGGAGATCACAGGTTATGGCTCAAGACGTTAGAATATGTGGGAAATAAGACTGCACTCTGCACTACTGTCTCCCAGCTTTGGGCTGGTCCAGTTCTGATCAGCTGAGGAGTGATCAGTTGATAAGAGCTTTTTGTTCTGTCTTTTCCTAATTCTTTGTTTGTATCTCTCTAATAAAAAATGAAATGATTTGTCTTCTTTCTGCAGAAATTAATGTTTCCTGGAAAAGACATCATACTAACACCATTCCTTCTCTTCTCTTAAACAAAAATATAAGCCAATGATTTTGGACTGAGTTCCTCCACTAGACTGGTGTGTAACAAAGCAAACCATAATGGAAACACTAATGCGCAATATCACATAATCAAAATGTAACTTAAGGAAGCAGACAAATCCCGAAATAGATAGATTTTTTTCCTAAAACAGGTAGAATAAGCAAGTAGAGTAAGAAAGAAGTCCTCTCCTGGTCTGACTTGGTCTGGCTTGGTCTGACTTTTAAAGATAGTAACTTTAAATAACAAGGTGTTACATAAGCAGTACTTCTGTTTAGCTGTTCTATTTCCTTATTCTTGCCTTAAAATACTCACTGTTCTGATATTGACAGGTGTGCGTTCTCTATTTTGTACAATGGAGAGTGGTGCAGAGAACTGTTGTTTCTAATAACAAAGTGGAAAAACAGTTAAAAATAATTTGTTCTCAAATCCAGTTGCTGACAAATTCAAATTCTTTATTCTAACCAATTAAATCAGTCTATGTAAAAATTTTCTTTTTAAAACCTCATCACATATATAAAAGTGTAATATTTTGAATGAAGTAGTTTTAAATTAAACAAATAGATCAGGCTGCAAGTGGGATTTATACTACCTCAAAACTGACTCAGAAAGTACTTCTCAGATTGCTTCTTCATATTGCAAAATGAATAGGATGTTACATCTAAAGAAACAAATCGGCATATTAAAAAATCAATGTTTCTCATGATACTCACTTGGTAATATTTCTGGGAATTGTAGAGCTGCATAACCTAGTTAGAATGGTATAATTCACTTAACTACATGCATAGTCCTTGTGGAATAAAAACTGCCACTTAGTATATGCAGAGGGAAGCATTGACTTTCTTATTTTGAGAACCAACAAAAATATTAACAAAAAGTATTGTGAAGTACTTTTTTCTAGTGCTCTCAAACCTTGTGCACATTCCGTCCTAATGTTATTTGAGAGCTTTTGAGCTTTGAGCTTGAAAAAAAAAACTACGAGGTAGGGAAATGATGAAGGAAAGAGGAATGCAGGACTCATCCAGATACTCTACTGAAAAATCCTCAGCAAGAGAAATGGATTGAAAAATTCAAGCTTGACTAAAATGTACATTCCCCACAAGTCAGTAGATTTTACTTCCAATTTGTCACTGCCACCTTGGAGAGCGGTGAGCATTAATAATGCATGGATGCTAGGAATGTATTAGCAACTAACCTTGTGAAGAAAATCAGCTGGGGAACCAGAAGAGTTGTAAAAAGGAAGGAGGGTGAAAGATGTGGGAGGGAAAAAGGAGAGAGGAATCGAGAAAGAGAGAGAGAGAATCCATTTGCAAACATGACCTGAAATATCCGTCTTTTTTAAAAAATTTTCATTGTAAACAAAGGTTAGTATCCTTGGAGTGGTGTCATAATTAGATCATTAGATCATAGATCAAACTCATTAATATTTGCATCAGTATCAGGACTTTACATAACAAAGAAATAGCCCTTGAGAAAAAGCATATTCTTACATCGAGGCAAATTATACTTTCATAAATAGTATCTTCAACATCTTTTAGTAGAAATCCAAGTGTATTCCTTAAAGATTTTATGTGGTTTGACTTGAACCTTAGTATGTAATATGGAAACATTCCTTACAGATTTATTGTGATATCCATTTTCATTGCAGAATTCCCATAAAGGAAACAACTAAATGACACAAATCACTGACTTGCTCATATGTTTATGTTCATTGAATTTTAAATGCAACTTTTAAATATATTTTGAAATAATATTATTAATTTTATATGTGGAAAAAAAGAGGGAGAGAGAATCTTCCACACAATCCCATTTTCCATGTTCCCAGAACAGCTGGAGAAGGTAATATCAAAGTTAGGACCCCAGCCTGATGTAACATGTGCGTGTCTTCCAGGGTGTGCATCAGCAGGAAGATGGACTCAGAAGCAGAGCACAGACATGAACCTGAGAGTTCCCATGTTATGGGACACAGGCACTCCACTTGGCCTGAAAAAATAATTGCGTCTTAACTGCCTCAAAAGTTGGATTTATTTTTAGATTCCTATTTTTCCAGTCATTTCATGTTGATATCAACTCAGGTCTTTCATGAGGTTACCATTTGTCTGTAAAGGGTGCACTGTATGATGGTTAGGACACGGATACTTAGCACTGCAGGCGTAATGTGGGACTCGGAACTGCAGGGAGCGCTCCATGCTCTGTGTCACGTTCCCCTTATACCACCATCCAGTGACATCTCCCGCTACCATCCCTAGTCCAGAATAACTTCAGTTTCCTGAATTGTGGATTGCTAGCTGATAATGACAAATTTATTACATTTTTATAATGTTTTATGAAAAAATGGTTTGGCTATTGTTTTAAAGAATACAGTTTGTAAGAAAGTATAGGGATTCGCCCTTCCACCTCTCCGCCTCTCCGTCCATTCTCCACCCGCACACTATTTCCCCCTTTAGGATAGTGCTGCAGCAATAATCACAAGTTCAGTTTTTTGTTACTTTGTTATTTTGTTATGTCAAGGTATATCTAACTGTTTAATTGGGAATCCTCTTTATTTGGGAGTAGGAATGCATGCTGCAATATAGCTTCAATTTCTAGTATGCTAGTCTCAGCCATACATTTCATTTCTGATAATATATATATGTTTGTGTATACATATATGTAAACACACATGTTTGCCTATTTGTGTTTTTGCGTGAAGGTTGTCGTATCAGAGAGAACATACGATACTTCTCCTGTTTTATTGGCTTATTTCCTTGAGCACAATTGTCTCTTACCTTCTCTGTACTTATACATTCAAAGTCAATTTAATGCAATGATTATTAAATTCATTCATGTTCCTAAATCATATGTGATAAATACTGAATAAAGTCTTATATGCAAAGCAATTCAACACTGCATGTTTTTGAACATATTCTCTTAAAATTGGATATCAATTATTGTAACAGGGAAATATACATGTTTCCTTACTAAAAAGTACTTTTAAAATTTTAAATTTTCAAAAGCACTGATGTGTCTACACATATGATATAAAGGTTGTTTATCTTGGATAAAAAGCATGAATTTGCCCCGATTACAATTGAGTATTTTTAGAAAATAACTAATTTAATTGTTGAGAAAAAAACATGGCTAGTGAAAATTACCAAAATTGCCCCATGCATTTTTAAATGTTTGTCAATATTTTAGCATCAGTTCAGTCTCTTGACTTTAAGTCACGGAGCAGAATTAATTCCTTCTTTGTATCACTGTATCAGCATTATATAAAACATAGCTTCACTTTCCTAGCAGGGTGTTTTTGGCAAATGTTGGGGACTCATATTCCTTTACTGCTAGCTAAATAGCACAATATCCTGGAATTTTCCAGTAAATCCATCAGGGTAATATTCAGTTACTCTTGGGCCTGACTCGAGAGTGTAGTGGTTAAAAGTATTCGCCTTGCACTCCCAGGATCCCATATGGTCGCCGGTTCTAATCCTGGTGACCCTGCTTCCCTTCCAGCTTCCTGCTTGTGGCCTGGGAAAGCAGTCAAGGATGGCTCACAGCTTTGGGACCCTGCACCGCGTGGGAGTTCCAGAAGAGCTCCTGGCTCCTGGCTTCAGGTTGGCTCAGTTCTAGCCATTGTGGTCCCTTGGGGAGTGAACCATCGGAAGGAAGATCTTCCTCTCTGTCTCTCCTCCTCTCTGTATATCTGTCTTTCCAATTAAAAAAAATAAATAAATCTTTAAAAAATATTCAATTACTCTTTATGTAATTTTATTATATAGTAAAACTCATCCAATTCCAGCATTCCTTTTTTGGAATATTTGTAGCAATTCTTTGTTTAAACACTTATTTTATTTATTTGAGAGCCAAAGTTACAGAAATGAGAAATAGAAAATAACAGTGATAGAGACTGAAATTTTCTGTCCACTGATACATTCATCAAATAGTCAAAAGAGAATCTGGTTGGTGAAGTTAAGAACCTGAATCTCCAACTGGATTTCACACAAGGGTGACAGGGGGCCAAGGACTAGAGCCATCTTCATTGACTTCCAAGGTATTATTGTAGACAGCTGGACTGAAATTTCAGAGGTTGGAACTCAAACAGGCACTGATAGGACATGCCAACTTTGCAAGTATCAGTTTAACATACTGTGTCACTTTTTTTTTTTTTTTGCTTCATATAGGAAATCTTTAAAGATAGCAATAGGATCTCATGGATTATGGAAGGGATTCACAGAGATAATGGAAAATAGGAGTTAAGTAAGTTTGGTACACTTATTAAAATCCATGTTTAAATATTTTCATCATATACATGTTCATGAATTTTTGAAAAGATTTCTTACATTAAACCAGAAAATTTTCTTTTTTTTTTTTTTTAAAGATTTATTCATTTTATTACAGCCAGATATATACAGAGGAGAGACAGAGAGGAAGATCTTCCGTCCGATGACTCACTCCCCAAGTGAGCCGCAACGGGCCGATGCGCGCCGATCCGATGCCGGGAACCTGGAACCTCCTCCGGGTCTCCCACGCGGGTGCAGTGTCCCAATGCATTGGGCCGTCCTCAACTGCTTTCCCAGGCCACAAGCAGGGAGCTGGATGGGAAGTGGAGCTGCCGGGATTAGAACCGGCGCCCATATGGGATCCCGGGGCTTTCAAGGCGAGGACTTTAGCCGCTAGGCCACGCCGCCGGGCCCCAGAAAATTTTCATTTTAAAAATCATTACGAAAAAGGCCAGTATGGTATCCCACTTTGGAGTGTCACTTCTAGTCTTGGCTGCTCTGGTTCTGAGCAAGCCTCTTGCCAAATGCACCTGGAAAGACAACCAAAGATGACCAGATACTTGTGGCTAGTTACCAACACAGAAATGAGGGTCTTGGCTTTGGTTGTGACTAGACATGGCTGTTGTGGCCATTTGGAGAGTGACACAGTGGATGAAACATCTCTTTCTCTCATTCTCTGTTTCTCCTCTTTCTGTAATTCTTTCAAATAAAAAAAAAAACACTTTTGTAAAAGAAAAAAAATTGTGAAAATAGCAGTTATGTAAAAAACCACACAATTATAATGGCATCAAAATGTTTATAAGTGTCACTGGCGATTGGATAGAAAGGCTGCCATATCTTTAAAATTTTATACCCAGAGAAACTATCATTATGTTAAATAAAAATATAATGATTTTAAACATACAAGGTCATACAAAGCATGCTTCATGGTATTTTCATTGAAAAAGATCTGAAGATAAATTAGGATAAATGAGACAAAAATTTGAAAAAAGAGAAAGATAAGTAACTCAGTAAGCATTGAAACTGATAGTCAGATGGTGGTTAAATCATTATTAATGCCTAGATGTAAAAATATATCAGGAAACTATGTAAGTAGGTCATTGGTCAGGTGTAACCCAAATTTGCATGAATTATGCTTTCACGTGAGTGGTAAGGTTAAAACAAGGAGTATGAGTTTTAGTCTTTACTATCACCTTAGTTGAAGAAATACCTTATCGCAGCCAATGGAAAGTAATTTAATACACAACTTACTCCGTCACTGAACATTTACAAATCACTATTTTTGTAGTCAAAATTTCTTCATTTTAAAGTCAATATATTATAATGTTATGGGAGAGTTGAATTAAACTGTAAGCTGAATATTATGTAGCACACTTTGTAATGTAACTACCAGAAATAGTGTCTGTAATAAATTTGAACCTGCAATTGATACTTGGAGCATAATAATGCATATATTTTAACAATGGAAATGCAATCCTAAGTTAAAGAACATAATATGTAATTAAAAAGAAAAAAGGAAGAGGAAAATAAAATTCGAGGGCCTGGTATGGTGGCTTAGTGGCTAAAGTTCTCACCTTGAACATGCTGGGTTCCCATATGGACGCCGGTTCTAATCCTGGCGGCCCCGCTTCCCATCCAGCTTCCTGCTTGTGGCCTGAGAAAACAGTGTAGAATGGCCCAAAGGCTTGGGGCCCTGCACCCGTGTGGGAGACCCGGAGGAAGTTTCTGGCTCCTGGCTTCAGATTGGCGCAGTACCGGCCGTTGCGCTCACTTGGGGAGTGAATCATCGGATGGAAGATCTTCCTCTCTGTCTCTCCTCCTCTCTGGATATCTGACTTTGCACTGAAAATAAATAAATATTAATATATATATATAATTTGAATACTATATTGGAGGAGGGAGAAAAATCTGAATTTAAATGTATCCTTCAAATGATCATAGAAACCAGTGAAAATGCCCCAAATTGCAAGGCAGCTTGAAAAAAATGAAATGCATGGCAATAACTGGATGCAGTATTAGTATTTTTAAATCATTATCAGTTGACACTTTTCTCAGTAGAATTCTGAATGTTAGAAAATAAAACATGAAAATCCTTTCTAGAAGAGCTAAAATCATCTAAATCATAACTATTGTGTTAAGCTAAATGAAATAAGTGAAGTGCAAATATTGTGTTATTCCATTCACATGACATTTCTGGCACAAATGTGTGCATACTTTTGAACCACTGATAGTGGCTGTTAGTGCTAGGACAAGGTGTAGGGCATGGTAACTGCTCTGTGACAAATGGGCTTTCCTTTTGGGGAGATGGAATTACTTTGGAATTAAATATAATTGATAGTTACATAACACTGTGAATGTAATAAATACCACTAAATTCCTCCAGTTACTTCAAATGGTCATTGTCAGGTGAATTTCACTTCGGTAGAAAAAGTGTTATTTACAAATGAGCATAAGACTGGAAGGTGGTTGGCACATGTATTACTTTGATTATTATTAAAATAAAGTTCGGGCTCAGTAACCTAGTGGCTAAAGTTCTCACCTTGCATGCATCAAGATCCCACATGGCTATAGGTTCTAATTCCGGCAACCCCGCTTCTCATCCACCTCCTTGCTTGTGGTCTGGGAAAACAGTCCAGCATGGCTGAAAGCCTTGGGACCCTGCACCCGCATGGCAGACCTGGAAAAGGTTCCTGGCTCCTGGCTTCACAATGATGCAACTCCAGTCATTGTGGCCACTTGGGGAGTGAATCAGTGTATGGAAGATCTTCCTCTCTATCTCTCCCTTTCAATTTATATTTGATTTTCCAATAAAATAAAATGGTTCTTAAAAATGTATATATAGTTCATCCCAGATTAGGAGACACAGTTTTGTATCTACAGAGAATATAGAAGATGAAATAGTAAAATATTGTTCCATCTAGTCCACATCTATTCCATGACTAATAGTTGCAAATATACTTGAGACATGATCTTTTTTTTAATTTTCAGATGATATAAATGGATTACAGCTATTTGTTTCACTTAGATGTTTATATAATGAAATGAATGCATATATATTTTGGATAAGTAGGATATACAATAAGAAATCTACGAAATGAGCATCAAACATACCTCTTTAATTTACCATAATCCAACTGTAATCTGCACTCAACGCCGTGTGTGTTCATTAGGAGGGAAGGCGAGTCTCTGCATTTCCTTCATCCTTGCGCATTTAGTAGTAAATTGGAAATTTCTGCTAACATGCCTTGGCTGATGGGCTGAGTGACTATGTTCTCTGCACTGGGCTCTGGCATATCATCTAAGATATCTGAGAAATTCACTTACATTTCAACATTAGACTTGAGAACAAAAGCATGCAAAGATTATCTCTGATGCCAAAGAAAAAAAGAAATTCAATACTTCATAGATGTTCAGGAAGACAAAAAGCCCCAAATATTCCATTCATTATTATCTAAAGCAAACATTAAAAGGCAATTTAAGGGCAATACAATTGAAATATATTTGAGTAGAGTTTTATCCTTTAAAAATTATTTTTTTACTCACAATCTTGTCATTATTTCAACTTTGAGAAGTTTTAGCTAAGTTATCCGCATGCACATAAGAGAATTCAAAAGAAGTAAATTCTGTCCTAATTTACTGTGGCAAAATCTCCTAAATATGCACATTTCAAAAATTCTTAAGATTTGCAAGCGGAGAAAGTAATGAAATGGAAATCTAGTTGGTAATTATATCCAACTCAGCCTTGGAGTTCATGGTGCTGTCAGCCTGTGTGGTCATGGGTAGCTAAGCAACACAGCCAACTAGCACCTTTGTAGAGAATATTTTTAGCTTCACTGCACATTTTTCATTTATCTGGTGGAGATTGATTTGTTTTGCAATGTATTTTGAAATTCCATTATTGAAAATGAAAGGAATACCATTATGCCAAAGGGAATTTTAAAAAGTCACAATAATCTTCATGCAATTATTTGCTGTTAATTTAAGACTATACTGTATGTTTTCTTAAGAAAAATGTGAATATTTCTGAGTTCTTGAACTTAATTTCTGGTCCCTAAATAAGAGTTATCTGTCTGTGGGTGAAGAGATTGAGTTGCAAAGTTAGATGGTTTAATTTGTTGGTAAACTCAAATTGGTGTCCAAGTGGTAAGTGCATAATTCCTTAACAAATGGAATGTGAATTAGACTTTCAGATGATATTCCCTTGATAAACAGCTTTTTCAGGGCATACAGAGAAGGTAAGAAGTCATCACAAATCCTAAATATCAAAGCAGTAATTGGCAGAAAAGTTTTTCAGTTTTGGAGTAGGTAGTTTTATTCGAAGATCCTCTCTCCCTTTGAAACAGCTAGAAGTGTGCTGTTGGTTACAAAGCACATCATATTCTTCCAGCTCCAACTTAACACATTTCCACTGACTCTACTTGATGGAGAGTAGTTTAATACTTAACATATCCCACCGTTCAGAAACTGCTGATAGGAAACTACAACGTACACAATGAAAACACCTCTGCAATCAACAAGCCAACCATCTGTGATATCTAGAATTGACTACGGAGGAGAGTTCAAATAGCAACTCCATTAATAAACATTCCTGTGTTCTTTAGGTATTTGTCTTTATTTACCTAATGTTGTGCATATAAATAAGGAAGTTAGGAGCTTGTAAAAACAGATGGTATTCCTATAAACAACTAAAAATTGGTAAGAGTTAATCGAAAGTAAGGACATGCTTTGTGAATTTACATCTATGAATGTTATTGGTAGATCTTAATTACTTTAATACAGACTCAAATCAGCATTAGACAATAGTAAAACTACAAAGGCATATGGAGTGAATCAGGAGCGATCCTAACAACCTCTTAACAGGAGGTCATATGCACAGAGCAAGGGGGACCCCCAGAGTGGAGCAGGTGGACAGGAAGAGGCTTGTATCCCAACCCTGAAGACTCTCAGATCCTCACCAAGGAGTATCAGTATGAGCGCTGAGGACTACATCCCAACTGCCAAGGAGACCACGGGGAATTGGAGTGCCTTCGGAGACTGAGAACTCTGAGGTCACCCACCCCCATCTGGATCTACCACATGGGTTGGAAGAAGCCCAAATCCTGCCTTGCAGGATTCAAGGTCATCGGACCAACAACCAGGAGCCCTGAGTGGTCTGCAGAAACAGAAGAACAATAAACTTTCTTCGGGACTAGGGAGAGGAACTTTCTCTGATCCTTGCCTGGTTCCGACCTTGGGTTCCCACCCTCTCTCGCGATGACCATCAGGATCACTCCAGAAACCCCTCAAAACAAACAAACAAACAAACAAACAAATAAACAAAAAACCCCTAGGATAGAGAACAACAAGGAAAGCTTAGAAACAGACAGGAAATGGTCAGTGGGGATGCACTTATAACTCACTGGGTGGGACACAAAGATTAGTTACTCCTCACTGGAATATTGAAGATTTTTCTGCACACTCCCCCTGAAACTGTTCACCTAAACTGTTGACATATGTCTTGTTAGAGTTATAGATTTAGACTACCTGAAAAACAGCCAGGTTCAGCAAAATCATGCTTCAACGTTATGAACTGCTAAATACTAAAATTAAAATAGACACGAGACAGCTGGAACCCGGCTGTATATAAACTAATAATTGAAATGTTAATGTAGAAGTCACAGGATGTGGTTCAGAACTTAAAATCTTTTTTTTTTTCTTTTCTCTTTTAACATATTGGTTACTCAATACCATGTCAACTAATTCCATAACATTATAAATTGTTACTGATGTTATGTTGGGACTTTTAATTGAACGGGATGATACTGTGCCAGCTCTACCTTCAGACTAGAGATGGTCTCCCCAAGAAACCATTGAACTTATCTGGACAATAAGATGCTGGACTTTATGCTTGGTAGATGCTTGCAATGAAAGAATCTCAACTGAATTTGAACTGTGGTAATGCAACAAGGTGGAGGAATCCACCATGGGAGGGGGGTTTGGGGAGGAGGGGAATCCCAATGCCTATAAAACTGTGTCACATAATGCAATGTAATCAATAAAAAATATTAAATAAAATAATTTAAAATTGAAAACACTTTTAAATTGTATTCCTTTTATGTTTAAATGTGAATGTAGCTTGCTGGTAAAGTCCTCTTTTAAGGGATCCCATTTTGAACAGCTTGTGTGATTGATTTCAAAGTCTAAAATCACAATTTGCTTTTTGCCAATTATGTTAAGCAACCAGTGTGTTTCTTGAGTATTATTTAAAAAATGTGTGTGTGGGAGGGATGGTAGTTGATGTCTATATAAACTAAACAATAATTTGACTTGACAGAGGGGGCAGTGACAGATTGGAGCAAGTCTCCTAGTTCCGTTATTTGACTTTAGATAGGAGCTAACCTGAATTTCCAAATTTATCGTTCATGATAAATTTTTTGGATGGAGGAGGAGGGAAAGGAGGTTGTCAACAGTATTGATGGTGATGTATACTCCAACTAAGGAATTTAGATTTCAATCAGCACAGAGGTAAGGTGAAGTGGAGAAACCTGGTTAGACTGAAAACAGCAAAGAGAGGAAGATGATGACTATTTTTAGCTTGCTTTAGCCTTATCTGTATTACTTCCCAGTTCATGCAGAACGAAGTAGCACCTGAACCCTGCTATTGGGAGCAACAAAGGAAGGAAGTCAAATCATACACTCCCTTAGGTTCTGGAGTAGAGATAAGATTAAACAATAGCAATGCTTTTTACTACTGACATAAAAATAAATTAAGTATACCACCAGGAATGCCACCAATTCAGAGCTTGCAGTCACTCTCCTTAGGAGAGGCACCCATTTCCTGGTCTTTGAGAAAGTTACAAAATGCAATGATGTGAATGTTGCCTGTTGAGAATGGGTTGTAGGCCATGTACAGCAAACAGAACAGACTTATGCATAGAAATTACTGATGACAACAATAAATCAGAAATTATCAATTTGTTTCAACCTTGTTAATATTTTATAGCAATTTCAAGTAGAAATAGACCTCATTGTTGGCGAGAGTAATACAGATTTGAAAACTATTCATTTGTCATACATATTTCTGAACACAATGGGGCAAAGGTCACACAACTTTAAAAGACTGAAAGCAAAACATGCCACATTGGTGCAAAGAAGATACACAATTAGTGAAAACTGGATAGTGGAGTCGCCTTACTCTTCTACGCATGCTCCATTTGTATGGCTGAGCTGCTACTGCACTCTTTAGGATAGTGTCTTTTTACTTGGATTATTTTGAAGATTATTTGGTTTAATTTGTGTTGGTTGTTATTATTTTTCCATATTATATTATCAACTTTAAAGATCATCATATAATTTCAAATCCTCATTTTCATACTCCACTAGTCTACATATTTGTTGGTGATACACTTTATTTTGAGATAACTTTATTTTTTATTTACATGTTGACACTGTCTTATCCACAAATCATTTGAAACACAGGTAGAGCTTATCCTGTTGAAATGATACTGATTCTTTTTTAAATGTGAACATTTATTTCTGTTCACTTCATACTACATTGTATGCTTACATATAAAATCTCAAACAAATAAGATGCATACATCATGCAGTCAGGAACATATTACTTCACTTCCTCCTTCACCCTCATTCTCTTTTTTTTTTGTTTGTTTGTTTGTTTTTAATTTAGTAGGATATATCTGATTGAAACAATTACACAGAGCCTGCACGATGCCTTAGTAGCTAAATTTTCGCCTTGCATATACCAGGATCCAATACAGGTGCTGGTTCTTGTCTTGACTGCTCCACTTTCTGTCAAGCAGTCTCCTTGAGACCCAGGAAAGCAGTCGAGGATGGCCCAAAGCCTTGGGACCCTGCACCTGCGTGGGAGACCTGGAGGAGATTCCTGGCTCTTGGTTTTAGATCAGCTCAGCATAGGCTGATGTGGCCACGTGGGGGAGTAAACCAGTTCACGGGAGATCGTTCTCTCTGTAAATCTGCCTTTAAAATAAATAAATAAATAAATAAAATAAGACAATTATGTAGTTTTTTCTTTCTTATGATTTTTTGGTAATTTGGGCAGATTTTATTCACTGTATTATTAGTTCTACTATCCGTTAGAAATCATACTCTCTGAAGAATGTCTGAGATTTGATTACAAATTTGTATTAATTTTGTTTCACAACTGACTTCATAAAGCTTTTCATACTTGGAAATTCTATTTCACAGTCTTGAACATAAATAATCCCATGATTTGGTTGAGTTTTATGCTTATCAATAGATTACACTATGGAGCACTCTTTTCTTTGTGTTGTTATTTGTTGATTAGAGGCAGTATGGAATAAGAAGAGATTATAAAATTTGTCACCAAAAGTGAAGTCTCACAACAAACAAAATATTCTTCCATCTCAGTTCTTTACCTGGAAATGAACATGAGTAAAAAAGTCAGTTGTAAGATGTAAATCAAATCTTTACATACAGTGTAAATCATCCAGGTTGGCATAACACTGATGCTCAGCAGATAGCAGCTATTACTATTAGCTATGCTAGACTTAGGCACATGTTTAAGTGTTTCCAGTGAAAATGTTTTCAGGAAACAAAGCAAAGATACTGAGCATGTGTTGCAGATAGCTTGATCTTTATTTTCTTTCTTTGGAACACTTAAAAAACGCCAAGCATATAAAGTGTAGAGCCTATAACAGGTATGGAGCATTTCCCCCTTTCTAATAGGGATTAATTAAATTCTGTTATTTCAAACTTTGTGGTTATATTCCCCAAATCTTGATTCTTTGAAAAAATATGCATGTGGTTTTTAAACACTTGAGTATTTCCTTCACAAAATGTGGGTGGCCTCAGCTTAAAGATTTATTTAAGGAAGCAGGAGACATGAGCCAGAATATATTTCTAGGAATTTAAAGAGGGATATCCAATTAATTAACATCTGTATTCATTTACGGCTGACTTTACATTGGATGGACGCTGTAGTGTATATCCTGCCATGGTTCAGAGCATGAGACTCTAACAGGGGAGAGGTATGTAAAATAATCATCCCAGGAACGATTGCTCACTTTCCCTCCAAGAACAACTCAGCTGCTTTGATGTTAAACAATGGGCGTTTACTCCACTGGCACTTGTGAATTCTGTGAATAAATTATGGGAAGAGGGGTGAATGTATAAGCATTCCAGGAAGTTTAAGATTAGAAAATGCCTTTTATATTTCGGTGTTGTTAGATGGCATGTATGGCATGTATAACCTAAAATATTGTGTAGCAAAACGAGACAATTCGAAATGAAACACTTCAGCGTCTTCTTTTCTTATTTAAGTAGCAGTGTAGTGCAGCCCGTGAATACTATCAGTCTCATTGAGAGGAAGTTGGTCTTGGGGCTATGCCTTTAAATACATGAACATGTCATCATTGAATACTACTTTAATATTAATTACCTTTTGTGTGTTTTTTTCCTAAAGTCTCTTGATATTGATCCAAAAATGAACTGTATTTTATTTATTCTTTTGTTTTTAATGCAAACAGTTTAAATCTGAGCCAGTTATGAAGTCAAAGAACTAGCTTTTGCATTGAAGTCCTGTAATGAATATATTATCTTGGGAAGCTTCTTCACTTAACTTTTTGCTGTTGAATAACACTATATTTTATTAAAGATCTGTGAAATGTTCCCTGAGATGTTTCATAGCCTGTTCTCTTTAGACAGTAAGCCTTGCAAAATCTCCTTGGCTTTGTATAGGTGATAACAGGAAACAAGAATAATGAGATAAAACCTCTTCGCTCGGGTTTTTTAATTGAGGAACAAATTATTTCATAGTTTCTCATTAGTTATTCCCATGGATTCTAATGACAAGGTGCCAACTTTCACACTTTAAACAGGTTAATTAATCAGGTAGTAATGAAGTTGGGTGATACCTGAGTGTTGGTGTGGTGAATAATCACGGGTCCTAATCATGCACTTAAATGTCTGTAAACCTGCAGATCCGGGGAGTTCTGCATAAATAAAGATGTGCTAGCTAATGGGAAAACTAATTTTAATTTATTATGCTAGGTATAATCTTAATGGTTTCAAATATATATAAATGAATATGATACTAGATAGATACAGTTTTACGTATTATATTTTTCTCATTTAGGAGAATACAAATCACATTCTTAAATTTATTTTTATAGTTACTCTTTTCCATTATACATATTTACAGACATTCAAACCTTACATCTTTATCAGGTAATTTCCGTTTCAAAAAGATAAGAAGAAAATTTCACTTTATGATGGCAGGACTTGAGTATGTCAAATGAGATGTCATCATTAGGAAGACATAATCAAAGTCCCATCACCATGCAGGCCCTCAGTAAGCTCCCTCCTGGGGGTACACATAAAGGTCTCGCACACACTTCAAAAGCTCAGGAGTATCAGCAAATGAAAAATATGGACCTGGAACACTGAAAATTGTCATAACTTTTGTCATCAAGTCAACAACACTTTAAACTATTCCCATTTCCTAAAATGATACAGCAAACAAATGGCTAATGAAACAGAAGGTTGGGATAGGAAGCATTGTGTTTTCTGCGTATGCTCCCTCTTTGTAAAATCAACAACAGAGACAAAAAAATGCTTCATTGGTGGAAAAATGTGTTATGTGTTTATAGATTTCCTCATCTATATTGTCTTGAAATAAATACACAATTTGTTCACAGTTCATTTAGATTGAAAAAGTGATAGTAAGAAAAGGAAGTGTGTGTTCTATCAACTTTGATTATCAAAAGTGAGTTAAACATAGTGAGGAACAAGGGGAAATAACTACACATCTCACACTACAAGAATGATGCTCCAAGACAGGCAATTATGAGGTCATGATCACAGCACTCACAGTAGAGGAGCTGGGTTCACAGAGGTTGGGAGCAGGCTGGAAGTAAGGGACATGGCTGACAAGATACAGGGTTCCTACTGGCAAGCCATGAGTAGGTCTGAGACCTGGGACCTCACCTGTGCCCCAGAGATGGGCAATCAGAATCTCAACAGGCATTTTTGGGGCATTCACTGTTTTTTATGTTGGACCAACGGGCTTGCTCCTGCTTCAATTTAAACTCAATCTGTAAGTGGTTTAAGTGAATACTTCTGGGTAAGCCAAAATTATTTGTTCAGCTTGTTCATCCATCTACCTCCTTCCCTATCTACCTGTCTGTCTTCATTTACACATGAAGGTCCTTCAAAAATGGTTTTAGAAAATGAGATGGAAAGATAATTTTGGCACAAATATATTTTCTAACTCAAGCACAGAATGTATTTTTCATTAACTACTTAAAGGCACACTAAGTATGTTTATTCTCGGGATGTTTGTGTTTATATGCAGAATAGCGTAAGTGTACACATGTGTAAGTGTACACATGTGAGGATTTACCTTGATTGCGGTGGCTTTATTTTTACTTTTTGTTTTCAGGTGCAGGAAGAGCTTTTTATTTGTCAGGTTGGGCATGAGAAAAAGAGAATTCAATGTGCTACAGTCAGGATAAACACATGCCTCCACGGACTAACCCAGCAATGCAACTTTAGGGCTGGGGTCCGATTATCTACCCAAGAGCACAACATAAAGTGTTTGTCTGACTTTTGGGTTAAAAAATGCAGGTAGAATAATGCAAGTAAGAATGATTATCAGGTTGCATCAGTGAGCACTGGTATTAAATAATACAAAACCACAGAACCTGGAACTCCAAACTGTTCTATTTCAAACTCACACATGCACAAAATGATATCTGTTCTCATTATTCTGAGACCCTATGTTTTTCACAACTAGGTTTTCCTCTGCTGAGATATAATGCATGCTGTTTCAATTACTTAAGTATCTGCATATTTTTCTTCTTATTGACACATTACAATTACAAATCTTGGTCTTTAGTCATAGTTTATTTTGAGTGATTATCAATAATACCCATTAATGGAAGGGTCAAATGTAGAAAACAAAATCTTGAGTGATATTTGAAAGGTACAGAGTATTACAGAAATTTACATATTACTTTTAAAAACAGAGTACGGACAAATCGGACTCTCAAAATGCCCTTAAAGTTTTTGTTTCAAAATAACATGGTTTTGCTAAGATGTTGTCGAAAGGAAAAAAAAATACACAGATGTATATATCATTAGCACAACTGCGTTCCATTATTTTCTTTTGCAAAAATAAATTACGTAAATGGGGTTTGTATTGTTTACTGTGCTACAACCAGCGATTGGGACAATTAAATTTCAAGAACTGAGATGCTTTAAAACACAGTTAATTTAGTAAAATTGGTAAGGAAGCTACTGCAATTTTTTTAAAAAGGTAAACAAAAAGGGACAAAAGTTTCCTATGTCTTACTGGGTAATTTGGAGTGAATTTAGACTATGGTATTAGAAGTACAAAAGGTAACTAAAAATGCCATAAAATGAAATGTTCCAAGTCCAAGCAATTTCCTTCTTAACAGAAAGTAAAATGCAAACAGAGATTACTAAAACCCTGCTGTGTTTAATTTAAGTGTATGTAAGCTTTTTACTCACAGTCATTTTGTCTGGAGATAATCAGGGCCATCCACACCGGTCAGGACTGTGAAGCAGGGTTGTCAAAAGTCACTCACTCTGATTCCGCCTTGCCTGAATCAGCCATAGTTTACATGAAGCAAGCATAGCTCATTCATCTGACAAGGTAGAGACTCCTATTTCTATCACCATCAATTCAGCTTTTTATTTGTCCCAACTGGATCATCATTTGCAGAACATGGAATCCCTACACTTACTATATATACATATACATATACATATACATATACATATACATATACATATACATATACATATACATATACATATATAAACTGGGTATATAATAGTATGTCTTACATATGTTTATATGTGGATTAAATATGACATATTTTGTTATATATTATATATGCTTATTCAGTATAAAATTTCAAGTGATAAAGCTTGCAAATATCAAATCAACATTTTTACAATATTAAACTACTACAAGAATGTGTGTGTGTGAGAGAGAGCAATTCGTTTTTCTTATTTATTTTGAAAAGTAAATAAAAGGTGGGCATTTTGGCCTAGCTGCTGTGATGAGTGCTAAGAAGTCCCGTGGGAGTGACGGAGTTTGACAAGCATCTTCAGCTTCTGATTCCATTGCGATCCAGACCCTGGGAAGTTGTGGTGGTGAGTGGAGTACCTGAATGCTTCCCCCCACAGCGAGGACTTACACTGAGTTCTAGATTCCCAACTTGGGGACTCGTTAGATTCCAATGTATTTGGAGAGTGAATTATTGAAGAGTTGGGAACTCTCTTTATGCCTATCTCTCTGTCTCTCATATATATAGTTAAACATTATTAAATAACAAAATCAGGGTTTCCCTGAGGTAAAAAAGAAAAGGGACAAAATCTATCACTTAACTATGTAGAACAATAATAGATAAAATCAAGGCCTGGAGTTAGGACTAGTACCATCATGCCATGATCACAGTATTTCCAGTCCCAGCTGCTCCACTTCTGATTCAGCTTGCTGCTAATGTGACTGAAAAGACAGAGGAAGGCGATTCAAGTGCTTGGTCCCTGCACTCACGTGGGAGACCCAGACAAAGCTTCTGGCCAGTGCCAAAGCCAAACAGCCAAAATGGGCAGATGGAAAATCCTTCTGTCTCTCCCTCTCTCACTCTCTGTAATACTGCCTTCCAAATAGTTAAAATAATTAGGTCAGGCTACAAAAGCAATTTTATATTACAATAACTTTTCAATATGTAAAATACATGTTTTACAATTGGAACAAAAACATTGTGAAGAATGGAAGATGCCTTCTATACTATAAATGCTGATAGAATTTTGCCATTAATTTTCAATTCTAGTTACTAGAAATTCCTAAGGGGACAGAACTTTCCAAAATAGCATTGCTTTATTTAATTACTGAAGTCTACTTATTTATTTATTTATTTACAGAATATATAAGCAAGCTTAAGTCCCTGAAGCTACAGTATAAAAGGACCAAACATGAACACATTTGCTGTCTGTAAGTTAGACCTTGAAGAATCATAAATATCTAGAATATATGCAGAATTCTAAAATTTCCAGAACACACACACATTCGAATATATTTTCTGAAACTTTTAAAGGTAAAATGGAAAGATTGCTAAATATCTGTATAAGTAATTTCTTAATATGTGAAAATTTATAAAAAGTCACAGTGAGCCAACTTTTTTTGTTAATTCCTTGCATGGAGTGATACAAGCACATTGAAAACAACCACTATGAACCCACAGCTGATGGCAAGAAGCTGGTGTTACACACAATCAACAGGGTCAGCAAATATGATCTTGTGGACTGAGCATGAATGATTCCAGGGGTGACACTCTTTTGGTATCACCCTCAAGCAATGAAAATTGGCAGGGTGATAAGATTAAATGATTAATAATGCAAGAATGCATGTAAAAAGTGCAAATGTCAGAAATAAGCTAGAAGAGGGACTGTAACAGCCAATATTATACCACATGTTCCAAGTCCAAACAAACTTGTGAGGTAGCAGATTTCTATCTTCAACATTTCTGCATTTCAAGCATTATGCACATTCTATTCCCATAACCATAATATGCCATACAAGATAGTGATACTTTGATTACCAATGTATTGCCTCTTGACCTCAAAGTCAAATGAACAGTTTGGCTTGGTAATTTAAATGGATCTGGGCTCTAACCAAATGTCCTATTTCAGGTGTTATGCTTTATCAGTGAAGGGCTCTGGAAAGAGATTACAGGGAAACACGATTTGGCTCCTGATTCGTATGAGCAGCACAAAGCTTTTCCAGTATGCAGATTTGTGTGCATCACACCAAGAGGCAGACAAGCTAGCCCAGCTATTGTGACGCGCAAGGAAGCCAGGATAGCAGAAATATCCAGAACTCCCCTCAGGTAATTTAAACTCTGTTGGGTAAATGACCACTGAACATCCCTCAAAGCACCTCAAAGGATGGATTTCAACCCATTGCCTGGAAGAAGCTCCTGGCTCCTGGCTTCGGATTGGCTCAGCTCCAGCCGTTGCAGCTGCTTGGGGAGTGAACCATCGGCCAGAACATCTTCCTCTCTGTCTCTCCTCCTCTGTGTGTATCTGACTTTCCAATAAAAATAAATAAATCTTTAAAAAAAGTGATCCTGAAGTTAAGCCATACTTCACAGTATAACTTTAAAATGTATCATAGACATATATTCAATGGCTGGAACTATCAATATCTGAAAAGAAAGCATACGCTGTTGGATTTTACAATCGTTTTTGCAGAGATAATCATGTAACAAACTAATACAAAATGTAACTGATGCAATAAAAAAATTAGAACTGCTATTCCTTTAAGAAAGATTTTTAAAAAGATAACCCATAATATGGAAAAATACCTAAAATTTTATCTATTTCTGAAATTTTCGTCTTGGAAATATGAAGTCTTATATAATTCAGCAGTAATAGTAAATTTGAAAATAGAATTTTTACAGATTTATTTATGTTTATTGAAAAGTCAAATATACAGAGAGAAGGATAGACAGAGAGGAAGAACTTCCGTCTGATGATTCACTCCCCCAAGTAGCTAACAATGGCCAGAACTGCACTGATCTGAAGCCAGGAGCCTGGAGTTTCTTCCAGGTCTTCCATAATGGGTGCAAGGTCCCATGGCCTTGGGCTGTCCTCAACTGCTTTCCCAGGCCACAGGCAGAGAGCTGGATGGGACATTTGACTGCTGGAATTAGATCCTGAGCCCATATGGGATCTCAGCGGTGCAAGGTGAGGACTTTAGGTGCTAGGCTACTGTGCCTAGCCTGACCTTTTTATAAAAATCATTTTTCCTAAAAAGATATTCAAGAAATATACAAACAAGGCCAAATAGAAACATGTTCACAAAAGAACAATAGAAAAATGCAAGATAAAATCACAATGGAAGGTCACTAAATGTTCATGAAAATGGTTAAAATCTAGAAGAAGAATAAAATTTTATAAGAAATAGAAATATTAGAATTCTGTCCAAATTAGTTTTAAAAAATGATGCAATCTGAAGATCGGTGTTGCAATGCCCCAAACATATAGCTTAAGGATGGGATGTAGATACTGTAGCATTTCAGTTAAAATGTCCGTTGAGACTCTCTTATGAGTGCCTGGCTTCAAGTCCTATCTGCACTCTCAGTTCCAACCTCCTGCTGATGCGCACCCAGGGAAGCAGCTGCACTGCTTGCATCCCTGCTTCTCCTGCATGAGGCCTGGATAGACACCCAGACTGCCTATCCTTGCTTGTTGGATTAGCCCAGCAGGTTTGCTGCAGGCATTCAGCGCATAAGTCTGCACATGGCGATTTTCACATTCTCTTTCCCCTTTCTGCCTTTCAAAGAATAAAAACAAACAAACAAACAAAAAACTTTAAGCAGTTCTAGATGTGTACCAAAAAATAAATAAATTGGTGGTTTTGCAAAAATATTGTACAAATATATTCACTACAACCTTATTTATGATAATCAAGATATAATGGATAATCTTATCCATAATAGTCAATGTAAAATTCCAAAATTTAAACAACCATTAAAAGATAAACACAAATATATACTCATATAACAGATATTATCTCACAATAAGAGAATGAAATATTTCCATATTACACAGAGTAGATGAAATGCAAAAAAAATACTATGCTAGGTAAAAAACAGGTCCCTAAATTTCATACATTGTGTGAATACAATGCCGTGCAATGAAATTTCCAGAATATACAATTCCAAATGAAGGAACATCAGATTAAGTGGCTACAGGGCATGGCCTCGAAGATGTAAGGAATTGGACTTCTTTTTAGAGTGGTAAAAATACTTCAAGTGAATTAAGTCAGACACGGAAAGATGATATCCATATGGAAGTTAATACACAGGAAGTATAAAAATATTCTAAAGCTAGATAATAGTGATGCCTGAACAACTCCGTGAATATAATAAAAGCTATTGAATTATATACTGAAAATGGTAGACTTTTATCATATTTAGAACACATTTCAATAAAACTGCTATAAAAGTATAGAAAATAAAAATTGTGACATGTGCTGCAGCGTTTTATTTATTCTAGTCTTATTCACCAAGAAAAGTCAGATCCTAAGTACTTACTAACACATCACAGAAAGTAGTTTTCACAGTGATGCATGAGGAAATAATATTTAAAGATGCTCTTTTCTTACAATGATAGTTAACTGGCCTGTGATATTGTGCAGTAGGTAAGTTGTACCACAATGCTAACCCCCAATGTTTTGCTTGCAGTGGTTCTTTCATGAAGTACAGATGTTTGTATTTTTTCAGAATGACTATTTGCAATGCTAGTAAATAAAAAGGAGAATTTTACTTCAATATTTATTATTTGATTATTTACAACTCTTCCTTATTCGGCATCTCTATTACAAGAAAGCTGGTAGCGTTAACTTTTCTTCTAGTCACATCTTGCTACTTTAATTTGACTTGATACACAGAATTACTTACACATTTATTGTCCACCAAAATACTGTTTGTTGCAATTGCTGACTGCTGGCCTTGCTAGCAATCATCTCATTAGATGGTGCAAAATGTTTCAGCTCTTTTCTAATTCAAAATGAAGCCACAGCAGAATTGTCACAGCGACCTTATCCATTCATTGATTTCTCCTCAGCTGAAGGATTGACTTCAAAACATGTTCGAGGTCTTCAGGGTTTTACTTGGCTTATGAGGTTGAGTTTTTTTTTTAATTTTCCTTTCTATTTGATGGAAGTTATTACTACAGACCCTTCTTGCTTGGGCAGGGCAAGAGTGGAGTAATAGTTTCAGCAGATGACCACATAGAATGAGACGGCTTTTTCTTTATGGTTTGATGCTATTGAATCATCTGTTTGCATATTTACTTTTTGTTCATAATCTGTCTTTAAGATCATCTTAATATTGCTTTATACAATATTGAGTTTAAAATCTTAGTTGCTTGATGTCTCATTTTCAAAAATCCTGAAGAGCAAGTGTTGTTGCATATTAACTTCCAGGGACATGAGGGATACATGGTTTTAAAATATAATTTCAGGGGCCCGGCGGCATGGCCTAGAGGCTAAAGTCCTCACCTTGAATGCCCCGTGTTCCCATATGGGCGCCGGTTCTAATCCCGGCAGCTACACTTCCCATCCAGCTCCCTGCTTGTGGCCTGGGAAAGCAGTTGAGGACAGCCCAATGCCTTGGGACTCTGCACCCGCGTGGGAGACCGGGAAGAAGTTCCTGGATCCTGGCTTCCAATCGGCATAGCATCGGCCGTTGCGCTCACTTGTGGAGTGAATCATCGGACGGAAGATCTTCCTCTCTGTCTCTCCTTCTCTCTGTATATCTGACTTTCCAACAAAAAATAAATAAATCTTTTTTTTTTTTAAAAAAAGAGATAATTTCAGTCATTTGTGAGGCAAAATAAATTTATTTTTCTTGAAGCAATTTCAAGGAGTGAAAGTTGAAACTATTTCCTGTAGTGTATTTTGTTCTGGCTGATGATGTTTTAGTAAATGTAATACAGTAAATGTAATACAGCTGCTTTAATAAAATATATATCTCACACTCAGTCTTTGTGACTCTTTCTTTTTAAGGAAAAGGCCCAAACTATTACACGTTAATTTTTTTAAAAGGTTTATGCATTTATTTTCGAAGTCAGAGTTGCAGAGAGAGAGGGAGAGACAGGAAAAATTGGAAGGACTTCCATCCACTGGTTCATTCCCTAGATGACCATCAAGGGCAGCACTGGGCAAGGGCAAAATTAGAAACTAGCAGTTTCTTCTGGGTCTCTCCTGTGAGTTGAAGGGACCCAAATACTTTGACAGTCTTTTGATGATGCTTTTCCTAGATAACTACGTAAACGCTAGATCAAAAGTGGGGAAACCAGGACATGAACTAGCACATACATGAGATGCTAGCATCATGTATAGTGGTCCTCTATGTCATAATGCTGACCCCCTAACCCAATTCAGAGTATTTCTGAAATTATCAAATTATGCTTTTTTCCATATTATTGTTTTCTGATTAAACTTGTAGTTTAATTTTTCTTTCACTTTTGATTTTTATGGAGGAAAAATTTTTGAGTAAGAAAGTATTCCAACCCTCTGGATAGTGCTGTCTGCTAGTTGTTTGTGCATATTTATTTAATCCATTTCTTCACCCCAATCCAAGTTAGCATCTCAGATTAGTAACTTTGTCCCAAATACCGATATTATTGTTTTTTGACTAGATTCTTTTCACCTCTCCCAGGTGCCTCCATTCTTTAATAATCATCATTTTGTAGTGAGATTTAGTTTTATTTTTTGATATTTAGCTCTCACACATCAGGGAAATCTGATATTTGTCATTCTATGTCTAGCTTGTTTTACTCAACATATTGCCCTCCAGTATCATCCACTTTCTTGCCAATAACAGAATTCCATCATTTCCTAAGTAGTTGAATAATATTACATTTTGTGTATATAATATGATCCACCTATTCCTTCATCTGATGATGGACACATAGTTGATCCCACATTTTGATTAATAGATTCCATATTTTATTGGTTAATATGAACAGTGCTGTTATAAACACAGTGGAGCATGTATTACTTTGACATAAGCAGCTTTTGGGTAATATGTTATGTAACCAGTAGTGGGATTATTAAATCATATGGCAGTTCTATTTCTGATTTTTTTATAGAAAAAAATCTTCATACTGTTTTTCACAGCAGCTGTGTTACCTTGGATTCTCAGTTATTGTAACTTCCCCTTGCTCCACATCCTAGTCAGCATTTGTTACTGTATGTCTTTCGTATGTTAACCATGGTGACAACAGTGAGATGACGTCTTATTGTGAGTTTAAGTTTACATTTCCCTGGAGGATTGTGATATTGAACACTTCTTCATGCTTTTTTTCTTTTTTGACAATTGGTATTTCTTCTTTGGAGAACTACTTACATTCCATATCTATTTATTATCTAGATTTAAGGGGGTTTTGTTTTGTTTTGTTATGGATTTTTGTTGTTTCAGATGATGAAACTGCCCAGATCATGTTCTGAACTTGTTATGATTTTATTTATAGAGTCAGTGGTTTATGAGATACCTTCAATCCTAAAGAACAAAATTGAAGGTGATAAAGTCATATTTACATTTAAAATTGACTCCCCTGTTCAGGAGGGCACTGTCCATGTTTGAGTCTCACTATGACACAGAGAGCTGGAGAACCATCACGGCGCCCATTTTAGACAGAAAGAAAACCTTTCTCAGGGCTCAAAGACAGCAGGAATAGTGGTAATATCAATTGGAACCTTGATATACATCAAAGGAAATGAAGCCCTATGGCTGAAGAAATTACATGGATACCGTAGACCAATAATTTTAAATATTAAAAGACTCTTTTTAAGTTAAGGACAATTTGTAGTCATAAGCGGACAGTCCAAGGTTAGCAAGTACTGAGAAAAATCATTCCCCAGTATGCTTTTTTTTTTAAACTTCCAAGCCTCATATGGATTAAAGCTACCCATCTAATTCAGATAAATGTAATATATTTCCACTGTTGTCCTGCTTGTATCTATGTGCTTTTCCATCAACTTATGCATATATTTTATGAATAACCTTCTACATCACATATTGAAGAGTGGTGTCAATTTTTAATTTAAATAGAAATGCGTATGAGTTGGAAGTCTCTCTAGCCTATTTCAAACACTGTAATCATGTTGATATTCAAATTGGTAGTCTCATTTTCTTTCTTAATAAAATATATTTCATTTAGCTACCAATCTATTCTTTTGCTGTGTCAACCTGATAATATAAGCAGAGAGTTGCAGGTTCTGATTTATGATGGTTTATTTAAAAGATGGCTTGCATGTAACTCTTCAGTCTAGCATTTGCTTGCTTGATTTCTAACAAAGCCTCATTAAAATGAGTGAAACTAATATAAAACTTACCTTGAAACATTCCTTGGCTTCACTCTATTCTCAAAGGGTTTTCTAATTTGCATTTTATTTTAGACTGAGCAAGATATTAAAAAGAAATAACATGTAAGGTTCTCTGAAACTACTTGATTCTCTTTTCAAAATGGAATATATTCATAATGCTTATATTATTAAGACAGTCATGTTGATATAGAAATTAAGAGAATTTAAGGCAAACGTCATTAGGCAAAAGGTATTTTAAAAATTACAATCCAATGATTTCTTTTTTACTATCTCCAAATACTATTGCAATCTTGTATGTAGATGATCTTGAAACTAAGTGATGATGTTTAGACATAGGTATACAACTTTCTAAGTTTATTATTTCCAAAATGTTCATTTAAAAATCAACATCCTTTCATTTAAAAGATTAACATCTTTGACTATATTTTTTGTTCCTATTTTCTCTCATTTTATACAGGAAACAAAAACTTTTAAATATATATATATATATATATATATATATATATATATATATATATATGCTGCTTTCTTCAGTCTGAGGCTTAAGCTGTAAAAAATTCTCAAAAAAGAGAATTATTAACTGATGGTTGTATTAGGTTTCACTGAATTTATGGCCCAATCAGGGTAAGGAAGCAATTGCATCTTTGTCTACTTTAATCAATTGAACTTTAAAACATGTTTCTGACAAGTGTATTTCTCAGGTAGGTGTTTGGTGCAGAGGTTGATGCCCTCAAAAGAGCCTTCATCCCAAAAGAGCATCCTTGTGTGTGATTTCCAGATCCATTTCTCATCCAGCTTCCTGTTAATACGCACCCTTGGAGGCAGGAAGGAATGATTCCCATATTTGAGTCTTTGCCACCAATTTGGGATTCCTGTATTGAGTCCTCACTCCGTGCTTGAGCCTAACTCAACCCCTAACTGTTGTTCTGGCATTTGTAGAGTGATGCAACCAGAGGGAGCTCTCTTTTTCATTCTCTTTCTGTCTCTTCCTTGCTAGAATACATTTATAAAACATATTTCTAATTGAATACATTTAAAGCATATTTCTAAAATAGGTCTGCCTATGTTTTTCCATCATACTACACTGAACTTAATATAATTTTGCTTTCTGTAATTGATGCTTTTACTGAACTTCAGAGTCACCATGGTGAGCATGAATAATAATTTTCCAAAACTTGTTGGAAAAATTTGTGTTATGAAACTAGTAACTGCAAAAAGAAAGGAAGAAAGAAAAACTAATAACTTCAAGGTTTCTTTTAAACATAAGCAAATCAACAGAAGAGCTTATTTGTTTTGATTACTGACATTATCCTCATTAAATCATAGAATGACTTTTTAAAATTATAGTAGGTGAGTGATGCCATTGGTTAGAAATTAGGGAATCAACATTTTATGTAAAAAAGTTACGAGACTGACAAAAATAGTTTTAGTCGACTTAAATACAGTGAGTACCCAAAATTCCAACTAAATGTTTTTAAAGTTATAAGAGGTGGCTAATTTCTCTATTACTTACAAAAATTGAACATTTTTTAATTTAGAAAAATTTATAATCTAGAAAAATGTGTCAGTTTTCAATGCCTCTTACATGCCTCGTCCATATGACTATGCACCTGTAAATGCTCTAGTACTCCAAAGCAGCCATTTGAGGCATGTTTTCATAATAAACCAATAGATAATTAATTTCTCCAGTTTCTATTTGCATTTCATTTTAAATTCAAGGTTGTCTGCAAACTGAATATGTAAAGAACCTCTCAGAACTCGCTAATTCAATGTGCCTAAATGCTAGTCCTAAGCAAAGTTCTCCAAACATGATATGACTCCACCCTGATAGAAGCTAGAATCCCAAAGGTGGATCAGACCACATATGTAGGATAGCAAACATGCCATCTGAAAGTAATTGCTGATATTGTTTCTTATCAAGATTGCTGAGGACATATTTTTATCATAGAAGAAATTGATACATGCTCATTAAACTATAAAATCTTATCAGATTATCATTTTACCATGCAAAAAAGAAGTCTAACAGAGGCAAGGTCATAAGAAGCCATGGTTTGAATGTAACTTGGAACAAGGGAAATCCTGAAATCTGTCTACATTATGCCAGGAAATTACATATTCTTCTTAAAGTAAAATAAACACTTGACAAAGCTATTAATAATCCCTAGTGGAAAAGATTTACAGATTCAATATTAAGGTGATGAGCTTCCTACTGGTCTTAGAAGCACTATGGTAAAACGAATCCATTTTCCTCTGAAATCATTTAGATACAATTATATTCACGTTGTAGCATATGAATGGTGTGATGCTGAAATGTCACTTTAAAAATGCATTGTTTCTTATGTAGGCTCCAATCAGATTTCAGTCAATATTTGGCGAAGAAAGAAAGACATCCAAGATCAAGTCAATTTTTGAATGAGGAAATAACTAACCTACATTTTCTAAGAAAAACAGAACGGGACTTGGGTGACAAGAGTAGTAAGTAGAAACATATCTCAAATTCACTTCATATTTATGCATGTAACTCAGCTCTAAAGGAATAGGAATTTTATCTTAAGACTACTTTATATACTCACTCTGACATTTTAAGGTAAATTGAAGTAATCGTTCACTCCCAATATCGTTGGATATTTACTGGCCATGATATTGTAGCTGGTAACTTCTATAAAAACAAACAAATGGTTTTTAGGAGTTCCCCATTCACAAAGACATTGTAGAATTTAGTGATTAAGAATGTGTGGAGTGCAGCATAACCACATTTGTTTCCCAGGAAACAAACTTGTACTGTGCCTCTGAAGAAATTTGTAAGCATTAAAATATTCTGTAATCAGGCCCCAGGAGAACATATTAAAATTTTTTAAAAGGAATGAATATTTGACGTCCCAGCAATTTTCTAAATATACTTATAGATGAAGTCTGCTGTCAAGTGTCTGTGTTTTCAGGATGACAAAAAAATCATATGATGTGTAAACCAAAAATTATGCCACAACATGGATAATCCAGGTGGTATAAATAATGCACATATGAACCTGAAGGATTAAAGTCATTCAAATTACAAAATAGGTATGACAATAATAATGAAATAAAATTTACCAATTTTAAAACAATGATTCAGAAGTAACAATGAAAGAATAAATATCTAAAATATGACACTCTTCAAATTGAGAGAGCGTAATTAAAGGAAAAAAAAAAAAAACTGTGCTAAGGAGATACCACTGCAAATTGCTTGACTAAGACAGTAGTTATTTTAATCTGCTGGATAATTAAGCAAAAATCAGGGCTGAAGCGCGGTACAGCTGGTTAAGCTAGCTGTGTGATACCCACATTCCACATCAGTGCCCATTGGAATCTCCCCTGCTAGTCTTTTGTTTGGTTATTGTACCTATAAAGGAAATGGATAACGGTCCTTGTGCCTGGGGCCGTGTCATCCACCAGGGAGACTCATGTGGAATTCAAGGTTCCTGATTTTGGCATTGTCAAGCTGGATTGATGCAGACATTTGGGACCTGAATCAGCAGAGGTAAGTCTCTCTCTGGCTTTTCATCTCTTATTTTGTCTTTGAAATTAATAAACAAATAACTGTAAAAATACAAATATGGCCCAAAATATATTATTTGCATGTCCATGGTGGTGCCTAAAATATCTTCCATTGAGCTATACTCATATTTATGGGAAGCTCTTTTGCCTTGAAATATTTGAGTATTCTTGTGGGTCATGATATTTTAGTTGGACAGAGACTCTAGGAGGAATGAATGCGGCCTCAACTTCCTCATCTGTAAAGTCGAGATTATAGTAGCTGCCCTATAAAGATGTTGAAGAATATCTTATTTTAAAATTCAATATGTACGATAAAGTATCATGTACACAGTAGGAACTTAGTACTTGATAGAATTATCTTCACTATTGAAGAATCACATATATATGGAACCATATATATATATATATATATATATGGAAAATATATACATATGGAAAAAATATATATGGAATTGGGTATCATTCAAGGTCTTGGAGAGAGTTTGGAAAAATTAAAGGAAAAATATAAATATATTCTTATGTGGCAAATAATAATGCTGATAATGACTTATGTCCTGTTAGAAAAGAAAACGAAGAGGGGTTGATGAAATGGCTCAACTGATTAATCCTCAAACTCTAAGCACAATACCCCGTATGGCACCAGTTCATTTCCTGGCTACTATGTTACCCATCCAGCTCTCTCTTTGTGGACTGGGAAAAGGAAGGGAGGATGGCCCACTTCCTTGAGACCCTGCACCTGTGTGGGAGACCAGGAAGAGGCTGCTGGCTTCAGATTGATCAGCTCGGGCTGTTTTGGCATTTTGGGGAGTGAACCAACAGATGGAAGACCTTTGTCTTTCCTTCTGTCTGTAAAAATAAGTTTCCCAATAAAAGTAAATAAATCTTTAAAAAATGAAAAAAAAATGAGGAGAGGTGAGAAAGTTCAGTTTTAGATAGGATGAGTAGAGAGACATTCTATGCAAATTATGTCTGAGGAGAGAAGGAAGGGATGAGCATGCTAGTGGCTTGTAGAGGTGGGAAAAAGCTGCTGCCAATCCCCTGGGGATGAAGGGATGCTTGTTTTAGCAAACAAACAAACAAACAAAAAAAAAAACAAGACAGAAGGATGGAGATATAAATCAAAGGAAATGAAATTAGTTGATATTGAGATGCAAAAAACTATTACAGATTAGAGCCCATGGTCAAGACTTTGGATGGTGTATTTGTATGTGACAGAGAAGTTATTAAAGTATTTGTTTAGGCAGTGCCATGGAGCTAAATTGTCTTTGATTCCTTGAGAGCAGCACAGGTACACTGGATTGTAGAATGGGTATTAGGATCAGAAAAGGTCACTAGTTTGCGAGACAGTCTGGGCAGCAAATAGTCTAAGTAGGACAAGAGAAGCTATGGGTTGATCAATGCGTGGAAATATCGGGCAACTCTGGATAGCAGGTACAAGAAGGAGTAGAACTATCTTATATCCTGAATGTTTCTTTCCAGTAGAAAATATCTGTGTCTTCAGGACACAGTCTGCAGAGATGATCATCTTGTGATGCATGAGGGTGGACCCATTTAGCCATTTCACGCAGAGTCAGCACTACTGCTGACAAAGCTTTTGGTCTTTCTCTCCAATAATCATGTGTGGCCACAAACACTGGTAGTTACACATGCTCCTTATTAAAGGCAAGGAAATACTCAGAGGTTACCGTTTGTCACCATCGTCTCTGCGATGAACAGATGGAGAACAGGAGGGTGCATATGGGGTAACAAAATATTTAAGATATGAATTTGGAAGAGTAATAGGAATTTATTTTCATTGGGAAGATTGTGAGATAGTCTGTTTTGTAGCATTTTATAGTTTTTAAGCACTTTCAGCCATAAGAAAAAAAATCACCAAATTTAATCAAAGTAAATATTCTACATGAGCAAAGTTTTGAGGGTATAGGATCAAAAGTACTTGGTTATTTAATGTCAAGAAAGAGAAATATGAGATTACAACCAAACAAGAGACTGTAAAGATGTGGAATACAAGAGAGAGATTTTAAAGTAGACACTACATATAAAGCGCAGATAAAAAACAAGGCAAATCACAGAAAATCAAATAATAAATTTTTAGTAGAAAATACAATAGTGCATAAATACAACTCTGATCTAACTGGGATTACAAATAGCATGGAGAATAATTATGAAATAATTTTGAAAACTCAGATACAATTTTGATTATCTTATCTAGCATAACATATCTACCCTCCCAAAGCATATTTATTGAATCTTTGACTATTAGATAAACCTCACATTTTGTTTAGAGCAGTCTTTTGGGAAAATAAGAATTTGATGATTCAGGTAATTGACACATTAAACTCCTGCTGTGTTGGGTAAAATGCACAGTAGGACTGGCCCTCTGTCTCTGACCAGTATGTTTTATTAAATATATACAACAAGTCCAAAACTCTATTAATAAATAGGAAATTCACAACTCCCAATTAAAGTGGAAATTTCAGCATACATGGTACCATGCTGTCTAAAACAGTGCCCGCTAAGGGCCAACACTAAGGCATAACATCTCATAAGGGTTCTGGCTTGTGTCCATCAAACTCTGTGCTAATGGCCTGGGAAAGGAAATGGAGGAAGGCTACTTGAACTCCTGCCAGCTACATGGAAGAGCCAGTTCAATCTCTTTGCTCTTGTCCTTGTCCTGGCCAGGCCTAACCATTGTAGCCATCTAGAAAATAAACCAGTAAATGGAATAATTCTGTTTCTCCCTCTCTCTAGCCCTGCATTTAAAAAAAAATTTAAAAACACATGCATGCATACATACATCTGAGAGGAAAGTTTACCGAGAGCTGCTACAGGCAAATTAAAAACAAACAAAAAATAGCACATACCAGTCACAGGTTACTATTGCAATCTTGAAATTTGTTAGGCTGAATCAAGATATTCTATAATGTTAAAATACACAGTTGATTAAATCTGTCCTTTAATTCCATTTCTGTAAGCTTTCTGAAGCATTCTTGGATAAGCTGATCATAACATTTAATTCATAAATTAGAAAGGGTAGTAGATTCATGACAATTACAACAAAACAAATCATTATAACAATATACCAATTATCCTAGCATAAATATCTTACTATATTGTACTTATCCTTTTTTAAGATTTATTATTTGTTTGAAAGGCAGACTGACACATAAAGAGGAAGAAATGGAAAACAAGATAATTCTATACACGAATTCACTCCATAAATGGTGACAATGGCTGGGAATCAGACAGGTTGGAACTAGGATCTCCCCAGTACAGATGACAGGTACCCAGTACCTGACCTGTCTTCTGCTGCCATTCCAAGTGCATTAACAGGGAGCTGGATTTTAAGCAGGAACAGGACCTGTTTTCCAAAAAAAGAGTGCAGGTGGTATTAACTTACTGTGTCACAGCACCAGCCTATGCACTCACCCTTCTTTTTCCTGTAAGGATGTGTATCAATAAATAAATAAAGCCTTCTAAGACTTCTCTTTGGCAAATCTGCATTATCAGAGCCACTAGGCTTATACTCTGGGGCCATTACTGAGTAAAAATAGGTTTACTTGAACACAAATTTTGTGATGCTAACAGTTGGTTGATGATTAGCCTATCTCTCCTTTATTTTTGTTGCAATTTCTTTTCTCTAATTATAGATTAATTGATGATATTCTAGGGTAGGTTAGCTTCTTTGTATGTAGAAAATTCTAAACAATATTTAACAGAACCCTTTATATTACCCATAAAATTCCCAAATATGAATATTGAGTTGGAATCTGAAATGGTGGCAATATTTATATGATGCCTTTCCTGGAAAATGTATCATCTCAGTACTAGTAGGCTCAAGGTAGTTTAGCAGTTGACCCAACTGATAAGAGTTGTATACTTTTATCATTTAACAAATGATGTTAAAGCACTTGGCCTACAGATTTAAAATAGCTGTCTTTTGGTTGGGCAGCTGTCTTTTGGTTAGGTAGCTTAATATGTGAACATTACGCCCTTGTCCTTAGAAATCATAATTAGGCAAAACAACATATACTTACTAGGTGGTTGTAAGCAGATTGCTTCATTCTAAACAAATATTTCTAGCAGTTACATTTCAATTCCACCTCAATACAAAATTTTCTGGAGATAGAATTTATAATAAATGTAAAGAAAGAAAGGGGTTATTTGGTCTTAGAGGATGGAAAATAGGAATGTCGCAGGGAAATATTTCAAGTCAGAAGGAAGAAGTAACTAGTGACAGTACAGAAAGTATCATTGTGAGCCAAATAAATCAGAAGAGAAATGGAGGAAAAGAAGAAAAGAACCTGATGTTGTCTACCAAATTAATTTAATGTAAGAAAGAAAGAATTCTGGTGAAACTGTGACTCATATGCATTCACTTGACTCCTCTTCTGTTATTCAGTTTGCTCTGTTTTTTCTTTTCTATGAGATCAATTCCCGAAGCCTATAGAGTAATTTCATTTACCTTTGACTATTTTCTTAACTCAAAGTTATTGTAAGTGATTTTTTAGAAGTTACTTAATGTAAAAATAGAATCCAATTCTTGCTAGGAAAAACATTTTAGATTGATCACTTGAGAATGCAGGAAGGATAAACAAAATATCTTATTCCACTAGTATTTTACATTTGACCCCCTCTGATGTCTTAACAATTATTAGGATAAATAAATGCAATCAACATGGTTCTCAGAACTTAAGCAAAATTTGTCAGACAAGCACAATGATAGAAGAAATAGAAAAGGAGAAAGAACAGGAGATTTGTCAAGCAGAAATAATTTTCATGAAAAAAAAAATCTACAAGTTTATTAATGCCTCTTTGTTTCCGACTATTGTCCGTTAAAGCAAAGCTCGTCAAATCCAAGCTTTCTTAAAAAGAGAAGATTGGCATATGACCTGTTTCGATGTGAGAAGTTTGGTTGGGATTCAAAGTAAAAACTCATGGAGATTAAAAAAATTAATTTGTCTTGAATATTTAGTTCTGATTGAAGACATTGACTTGTACTTTTAAATGCCTTTATTAAGACATTATTCAACTTTTCAGTAATCAGTTTAATCCATCATTTTAAAAATGAAAATAGCATTTATTCTAAAATTATCAGCTTTTAAATTCCAGAGAATATTTTATCCGCTCCATGATACAATTATTTCACCAAATTAGTTGAACTGATCATGGAAACTGTATTATATGTATAGAATGAATAGCAACATAATACTGGTGGCAGAGTAGAGGCTGATTAACTGCCCTCTGCGTAAACTATGCGAGTAAAGTATGTGGCTTGTTACCATTTATGGGGAATTAGTATGTATGTGAGTTTAACAGATTAAACTTTTTTTTCTGTTAGCAAGTAAACAATCAAATGACAGTATTTAGAGAACAACTCCCTATGAAAATGTACCTGGTAGTTGTGGTTTCTAAGTTATCTTTTTTTAATATCTTTTTTATATATTTTTATTTTGAATTTTTGAATTATGTGACACAATTTTGTATAGACTGGAATTCCCTCCCCCAAACTCCCTCCCACCAAAAGATTTTCCCCATTTTGCTGCAATGGTATAGTCCTTCATAAGGAATCGAAATTCCATCAGTTTTTTATTTTAGTGTGCCCCGACATTGCTGGTATCAACAATGTCAGACAGTCCAGCATCCCATTTTCTATACATTTTCAGCAATTTCATTGGCACTCCATCTTTCATCTGGAAGCAAGGATGCATTTTACATTATACCCCCACATCTGGATATGGTAGACTCAAGTATTCCATCACCTTATGTTTCCATAAATGAGAAGTCATGAAACAAGGTCAACGACTAGTATGAGTTAGAACAACAGTCACAACAACAACAACAACAAATTACAACACAAAACCAGCATGCAAAGTGTAACTTCAATAATCCGATCCATAGTTCCTTTTATTTATTTTTTTTACTGCATCCCATGTGTTTTGAGGTTTTTAATTTCAGCTTTATTTATTCCAAATGCTTTATTTTCTCATGTCGAAATCATCACTGGCTCATGGATTACACAGTGGCATTATTTTTCCCAAGAAACTTTTGTGTTTCCTTTTTGTCAACCGTGTGTTGGTTACTCAGTGATACATTTTTCCATGGTGTTCTAAATTATCTTTTGAAATTTCAGTGACAATGGCATGGAAAGAGTGTCATATTAAAAATTTAAAAGTATAATACAACATTCAAAACAACACAAACTTTTAAGAAATTATCTTTCTTATAGAAGAAAGATCTCCCTCTCTCTTTCCTCCTTGTCTCTGTATATCTGACTTTCCAATTAAAAAAAAATACATTTTTTAAAAAGAAATCATCTGCTTTCTTTAAATTGAGACTGTGGAAGTACTATTAGAACAGAAAGTTTGAGATTACTATTTCTTGGCAGACTCTCTCTCTGTCTTTCTCTCTCTCTCTATATATATATGTATGTATATCACTGTATTTCCCCAAAGACCCATTTGTTACAAAACACATTGAAATAAAAATTGTTGCACTCCCATGAAAATTGTTTGATGTTTATGTTGTGAAATACTCCCAACTCACTTCAAATTTATTTTTCCTTTTTGTTTAAAATATCATGTCTTTTAGAGAAATGTTTTCTACCTTTTAAATCAAAACCTTGGATTGCATTACAGGAAAAACAAATCTTCTAGGAGAGGAAACTAAGGTTGAATAGCAGATAAATTAGATTCAGACTTGAGATAACAGAAATAGCTGTAATCAGAAGATATGTTTTATTATTACAGATGGAGATAATGGTGAGAAAAGTGTGGGAGAAAGCCTAAGGCTTACTTAAAGAAAAAAGAGAAGGAACAATGTATTACCTTGAGGGATTATTTTCACATGTATTTTTAAAATGTCATATATATATATATATATATATATTTGATTAATACAATGAACCACACATTCATTGATGATTTCAACGTAAATGCCTACATAGCTAGCTGCTAGGTACAGAGATAACCAAATCTGCTACAATATAATTCCTGCCTGCAATGAGCTTTCCATGTCCATTGCTACATACTACAGACTTGAGGAAAAAATCGAGTTGCTTTTAGTGTCAAATGATTCAGCAGTAAATGTCATCTTCAAAAAGGCAAAAGTGGCAATTGGCATATTAGCACACTGGACTTTCTAAATTCAGCTTGTGAAGTACAGTAAGGACAAACAATACTGCTTTTAAAGGGGAGATAATTTGGAGCAAATTTCAGGGTGCAGAAAAAAAGGAAACAAAGATTGAAGATTTTTAAACTGGGCCAAAGTATATGAACTCAAAAAACTTAAATCTGAACCTATGATCTAAATCAGAAAAGTTGGTTGCATTTGATGGACCTAATTCTACTCATGTATTAAATGAAACAGACTAGATTATTTGAACATATTTCTTTTCAATGAAATTTCAAAGTCTCGAAAAGGAGTTATCAGAAGTATTCAAACAGTTAAATGGAAGAAACTACTAATTATTAATAAACAAACACAATCATTCTATACCTTAGGAGTTTTAAAGCCTGTAGAAATGTGTATGCTCCTCAAAATGGCTATCATGTTTGTTCATTTGTTTGTTTTTAACAGAACAAAGAATATTAATGGGACTTGGTAACCAGTAAAACAGAGGATTATCATTTGCTAAATGTGTCAACAGAACCACTGATTTTTCTTCTTTGATTTCACTGGGGCACATGAAGGAACTATGCTAAAAATCTCAGCAGTTTCTTTGACAATTGTTTTCATTATTCATATTTTTTAACTTCAAGAGAAGTCTACATTGTTATATTTCCCCTGATGTTATTGATAACACGACCACAGTGAAAATGTCTGGCAGTAAGACAATATAGCATGAATATCATGGCACTGTTAATATGTTCTGTACAATTAGTGCACATGGCAAAGTCACCACGCAATGCAGATATCTCTGTTATGCTGGCCATGAACACTTAGGCTTCTGTGGTGCTTCTTTATGATAGTGGGCATTTTGATAAAATTATAGAATGTGTGTTTCACTTTTTGCTTGTTGAATCACCTTGATCTGAAACCTAAGATGCAATTTTCCAAAACTTTTTATGAATTTACTTATTTATTGATAAGAACAAGGAAACTTCAAAATTTATGGAAATGGAATTCAGAGCAAAATTTGCTCTGTGTGTGTTTGTGTATGTGTGTGTGAGAGAGAGAGAGGCGGGGGGAGGAAACAGAATTAGAGAGAGAGAGAGAGAAAAAGAATGCTATGAAATCAATGTAGGAATTTGTTCATAAATGCATCTGATAACATTTTTTTAAGTTTTCTATTGCAGTTGGACTCCAAAACCTTCCCTTACTTCTGCAGCTAGATTCTAGGTCCTTTAAATACTGAAATATAATTATATATGAAAACTAATTTTTGAAGAAGTGTCAGTCCATCAATTTCAGTGGGCTATGTATCAATTTAAGATAGCCTCAATGCAGTCAGGACATAAAAATATCCAGCCATTCCTTCAGATTCCCTCATTTTTGTATGTACAGTCCCATTCTAATTCCAGTTCCTTTTAGTCATGAATTTCCTGTCTGTCACTATGGTTCTGTTCTTTAATGAGTGGACTCATATAGTCTATAACTTGAAAATGCCTCCACTCAGCATACTGACATTAATAACAGCACTAATTATTGCACGTATCAGGTGAAGACATTGGTCATGTGCCAAGTAGCTTTTTAATTGTCCCTTTGTTACAGAGTGGTACAGCAGTTAGATTTTTCACTACAGAACAGCTATTCTTTGTTCTGTGACTTGTTAACTTTTGTTATTATCAATACCTCTCTTAAAAATGTAGGCAGTTGCTATAAAAGATGTGTTGTATTCACTATGGTTTCAATTTACATTTTCCTAGTGGCTCATAATGCTGCATACATTTATATGTGTTTCTCATTTGCATATACTTTTTGTTAAATAATTGTTTAACTTGTACATTTTGTCCATTGTTTCTTTTGTTCTACTTGACTCTAATGTGACAGCTAAAGGTCCAATGGAGGACGTTTGATTTCTAAATTTATTTTCTAATCTATAATCTTTTCATTAAATTAACAGCGATTTTTTAACAGGGAAAATTATTTAATTTTGATGTTGATGTTTATCAGTATCTCCTTAGCAAATCATGATTTTGGAGTGTCTAGGAACTCTTTGAAACATTTTTTTTTTTTGGCTTTGCTTGTGTGCCAACAGCATTCCATGTTCAAGTCCCTCAGCCCCAAAGATTGCGTTGTTTCTTGTAAACTGGGCCATCTGAATGAGGTCATAGTGGAGTAGGGTGGAACTCTAATAGAATATGACTAAGATCTTTATAAATATGGATGGTGTCAGCACAGACACAGACCACACACACTCACACATGCATGCAAGGGGCAGAGGCCAGGTAAATCCATGGGCAATAAGTGGCATGACACAGGAGAAGCTAAAGAATGGCATACATTTTCCCTCAACACCTGCAAGCTAAGAAAAAGTAATTAGCAGCTTGATCAGAAATGACTAGTCTCTTAGAACTAAGAAATTATAAATTCTCTTGGTAAACTCCTTAGTTTGTGGTACTTTGCAAGACAATCCTAGGAAGATGACACATATATAAATGTGCTTAAATATAATTCAAGAATTCTGTATCTCTAATTTTAATTTCATGTCATTTTTAAAAATTTATTGTCATATACACATGATTTGGATTGTTATATAATCTTCATGATTTCATCCTTGTATCAGTATTCAATTTCTCTCTTTATTCCTTGTAATTTACTTCACTCCTAAGTGTACTTTTTTTTTTTTAAAGATTTTATTATTATTGGAAAGCCGGATATACAGAGAGGAGGAGAGACAGAGAGGAAGATCTTCCATCCGATGTTTCACTCCCCAAGTGAGCTGCAACGGGCCGATGTGCGCCGATCCGATGCAGGGACCAGGAACCTCTTCTGGGTCTCCCACGCGGTTGCAGGGTCCCAAAGCCTTGGGCTGTCCTCGACTGCTTTCCCAGGCCACAAGCAGGGAGCTGGATGGGAAGTGGAGCTGCCGGGATTAGAACCGGCCCCCATATGGGATCCCGGGGCATTCAAGGCGAGGACTTTAGCCGCTAGGCCGCGCCGCCAGGCCCTAAGTGTACTTTTTGAGACATTAATACAGTTTATCCAGCTTCTTTTTTTCCTTTTTCTATCTTCTTTCTTTCCTTATTTTCTTCAATCATTCCTTTTTTCCTTCTTCATTAATATTCAACAAATTACTTTTCTAACAATATAATTCACATATCAGGTAACTATTAAGTGGGGGGAATTTTGCTTTTATGCAAGGTTTTTTCAGTCATCATATGTATTTTACCTGCAACATAGCCATCACTGAAAAAGTAATTCCATCACCACAGTCAATCCAAAGTCTGTGGCCAGCATTAATCCTACTCTCCCTAGAAATTTGCCTATTTTGACTATTTCATGTGAACAGTGACAAGTAGATTTTTGTTTTAAATAAGATTTATGTATCTTTAGTTGAAAGGCACAGTCGTGGAAAGAAAGGCGGAGAGAAAAAAATGGGAGAGCTCTTCCGTCTACTGGTTTGCTGTCCAAATGGCTACAACCTTATTTTTATCTCCACTAATGCACAGTATTTTGCCTGCTATAAAGCCGATATAAATTCCTTGCTTATTTTTTAACTCTTTAAAATAGTGAAACATTTCTTTTGAGACTTCATGATTCTGTTGAGAAACTCACACTTGGTTGTGTTGTTCCTTTTCTTAGTCTGCTCTATAAGGTTTTGAATGTCACAACTTGCCCTTTCTCCTCCTGGAATCAAAACCAAAAAACTTCTCTGGATGGTATCTTCATCTACAGTTTTTTTTTTTTTTTAAGATTTACTTATTTTATTACAAAGTCAGATATAGAGAGGAGGAGAGACAGAGAGAAAGATTTTCTGTCCGATGATTCACTCCCCAAGTGAGCCGCAACGGCCGGTGCGCGCCCGATCCTGGCCAACCGATGCTGGGAACCTGGAACCTCTTCCGGGTCTCCCACGCGGGTGCAGGGTCCCATTGCATTGGGCCGTCCTTGACTGCTTTCTCAGGCCACAAGCAGGGAGCTGTATGGGAAGTGGAGCTGCTGGGATTAGAACCGACGCCCATATGGGATCCCGGGGCGTTCAAGGCGAGGACTTTAGCCACTAGGCCACGCCGCCAGGCCCTTCATCTACAGTTTGATGTCCACTTCTGACCTCAGGATTTTCTTGAGATGATCTTGGAATATTCATGGCAAGGATAAATGGTAAATTCACTTGCATTTTATTGAAATTTAAATCTCCCCTAATCTGAATCTTACCGATCCTACTTAATTTTTAGAGTCCTCAACTAGCTGTTTCCAGAAGAGGACCAGAACGGTTGATTCCCTCCACATGTGTGATAGACCCAGATGGAGTTCCTGGTTCTCAGGCCTGTGGTCACAGGGGTAGCAAACCAGGAAATGGAAGAGCCCCGTTTTCCTCTGCAGCTCAAATAAATAAGTAAATACATATATTTTACTTTTACTTACTGTACAATCCAGTGCTTCTCTAGGTAAAGAACATTACCTTCATTGAATTGAATTAAGTTTTTTTTTAATTAATCTATTTCAAAGACAGCATGACACACACAGGGATATATGTACACACACACACACAGAGTGCATGTATTTTCTATCTGCTTTTTTTGGCTGCAGTGACAGTTACAATCAGGTATGAATTAGGCTAGGACAAAGGCAGGACCAAGCAACTTCATCTAGGCCATCCATATAGTGATAGGTATCTAAATATCTGAGCCATCATCTGTTATCTTTCCAGGTACATTTACCAGGAAATAATTCAGAAGCCGAGCACCTGTGATGAGAACAGGCCTGACTGCATGGGATGCCAAAAATCATAATTTGGACTTAACCTGTTGTGCCACAAAATTAGCCCCTCAGATAGTTACTTAGTTAACATGTGTAAGTGCGTCATGTAGTTGGCAGTTACTGTAATTCGGACTAAAGTATAATTTCTTATTTTCCAGAACGTATACTATGAAAAATACTAGCAAATAGTAAAAATATAAGGATATATCTGCAATATATTGTTCACAAGTACTTAGTAAATATGCAGGTTAACTCTTTGTAGTTTAGATCATTGCTTTTCTTTTTTCCTCACATTGTCTTTCAGTACACCAAGTAAAATTGTTCTGTGAAGACACAGTGCTAATGACCCGGTCTCACCACTGTAGCAATTAAATCACATAATCAGAAAGCTAATTTCATAGCAGTTTGAGAAGGTCATGGATTGCTGTTGTATATATTTCAGAGAAAGTTAAACAGTGAGCAAAGGGCATGTGCTGCTAGCCATGCATCAGTCAGGACTTGGAGTGGAAGTTAAACCCAGCTTCCTTAGGCTGAACATGAAAAGTCACAAAACTGATTTGTTGTGTGGAAAGATCATCTAGCTCTCTTCCTCCCCTGCTGAATATAGGGCAGTTAACATCCAGGCTGGAGGTCACAGAGACACATTGCAAGAATTGGTTTTAGGATGATACCAAAGATTTAGGTAGAAAACAGAATATGCCTTTATATGCTGCCCAGACAAAACAAAAACTTGCGTATTCTATCTGATAGATGTTACTGACCATAGCTAGCTTGGCAAAAAGTTTACCATGTTGTTAGTTGTTCATATAAGTTTATGCAAGATTGCATATGTGTGTATATGCATATATGGATAGACAGAAACATAGATAGATGATAGATGATAGATAGATAGATAGATAGATAGATAATTAGGCTTAGATAGATCCAGTAGTTACTCACATTGGAGGAAAAAGTTTTTCTACATTATTTTTAGACTAAAAGAATCTTAATGTATGTATGCATATATAAACATCAATATTTCAAGTTAGAGTTGAGTAAGAGTCGTAACAATACTGTTAACCATGTGTTCTTTTTTTTTAAGATAAAGCAAACATTTATTAAACTATAATAAAAACATTCCATCAAATTACAAAACCTGAGCAAGAAAAACAAACGGCACATGCTTAACTGTAGTTGACATTCAAATAAAATTTGCATTCGCAAAATATTATACAGTAATTAGAAAATACCAGCCAAAGTAATATTAGGATACTTTTACGTGCGATCTCAACAAATTTGAACAGAAGCAAATTTTAACAAAGGTAAATTTTACAGTGAAACATAGCAGTAGATTAAGGATCTTAACATGTTTATTTTACTGCTATTTGACACTATGATACAAAAATAAGAGGATTTACTTGACATTTTTAATAAATATCTCATGGGCTGTTGAGTGCCTTACTGGTGAAAAGATTTAACCATTTTCTGAGTAGTTTTATTTGTAATTGTATCTTTAACCATGTGTTCTGTACCCAGAATGCCGTTTTCCCAAAACTAAAATGAGGTTATGGGTGTTTGATAACTATTTCATGTATAATGTATTGATAAAATCGACAACTAAAGGTTTTGATTTAAAATAAGAAACAATTACATTTTTTTTAAAATTTGGATTTTATAAAGCGGAACCCAATTGGTTTAAGCAGAAAGGAAATTCCGTTATTGCAACAGACCAAGCAGAGGCCAAGCTATTTTTAAGAGTTATGTGACGTCAGCAAAATTATATTTGTTCTATTCTTAACCTTTGTGTGGCAATCTGAAATTCCATGTCGAATTGTGGAAACAGGGAAGTGAGGGATGGAACATGGAGCGTTGGAGTTGTATACCAGCTGTAGCTATAGGAGGATGATTTTGTCATTGGCGTTCTTTAGACTGGCTAGTGCATTGCGATTTGAAAGCCATTTTCTGAGTAGTTTTATTTGTAATTGTATCTTTAAATCTCTCCACTTGAAGTGCATATTTATTGCCTATATCAACAATTGACAATCGCTACTCTGACCATTCTGAGCAGTTTGGGGGAAACATGATAACAGCTGGATCCCCTATACTCTTGTAAGACATACACCTGTTTGTCCCCCAGCAAGCCCAGTAAACTTTACATAATGCTTTAACCCTTCATGACTATGACTAGAGGAAGGAATTCCTCAACTTGTTTAAGCCAATCAGAGCACTTACTAGCTCCAACTATACCAAAGGAGGTAACAGTGGACTAGGTGTATTGGGACAAAGGACATTTATTGTGTTTTACTGGGTAGATGGAGGCTGGAGTGTTCGTAAAATTTGCCTTACGATGCTTTGTGTATTTTGAATTGACTGTTTTAAAGATGAAATAACTGATTATTGCGTATGATCTACAGTAAGAAATATCTGTAGTTAATATTCTGGGTTGGGGAGTCATTGAGTGGAATTGTTAACTGCCATTCCCTTTAACATTTTACACCACTGTACATTAGAGAAGGATGTCTTTGAACACCATCGTCAACATAGTAGAGACAAAACAAAATACTTAGAGAACATCTGCCATTTATCATTTCTATCTACTCTATCATCAATAACATGAATGGAATTCTCAATGAAGTATATTTTGCATCTGTATTTGGTTAAATTTTAAACTTCTGTTCATTGTTTGTCTTGAGAAGTTGAATCAGTGTCCATAAAACACCATTAAATGTATCCCGGAGAAGTAATAACGAACCAATTATTGGGTTTTTAATGTAAGATTTATTTATTTTTATCTCAAAGTCAGATATATAGAGAGGAGGAAAGATAGAGAGGAAAATCTTCCATCCAAAGGTTTACCCCCTAAGTGACTGTAATGACAGATGCTGCTCCAATCCGAAGCCAGGAACTTCCTCCAGGTCTCCCATGTGGATGCAGGGTCCCAAGGCTTTGGACTGTCTTTTGCTGCTTTCCCAGGCCACAAAGAGGGAGCTGGATGGGAAGCAAGACTGCCTCGATTAGAAACTGTGCCCATATGGGATCCCAGCGTGCTCAAGGCCACCGTGCCGGGCCCTGGGCTTTTAATTTGTAACATGCCAAACTCTCTACCTTTCAAAAAATGCAAATAAGTAAATTACATGGTCTTCACCAATTGCCACAATGTTAATCCTATCAAAACTGGACAGTTATGGACAATATTGGAAATTAACAAATCATAACTCATGGACTGATTTATGTACACATTGGCTGGACTGCTAATCCTACAAGTGCTTTGCAGTCTAAAACATCTATCAGAGCAAATATTTTCCAAAATATAAACCATATTAAAGCTTAGATATGTGCCAGGTACCTATGTAAAAATTAAGTTAAAAATTGTTTTACTCTTGAAATGAGCTTAATATTATTACCTTGGAAACATAAATTTAAAATAGAGATAAATATCCTTGAACCAATTGCATAGAGATCAATGTGAAGCTAGAATTAAAGGGAAAAAAATACAGGAAACTCACTTCATGCAAACTGAATCACATTCTGTAATTTTTCTGTTTTATACTAGAGAGAAAAATAAGATGATTTGCTTAAGCTGTATGGAGTAATATACACTTATTTTTGAATTGAGGAAAAGAAATGCTTTAGATCTGATTTCACTGCTAGTAAGCTACAAAGATGAATCAAACACTTAAGATTTTCTGGTGCTGTATGCTCCAGCTATGAAATATGGCAGGGTTCTGAAAGGACCGCTGGGGACTTTTTAAATACCAAATATTTCAGAAATTAAATTATGTAATAAGAACAATTTCATTTTAAATTGGTTAAGTACATCTACTATAATTTCATAAAATTGTCTCAAGCAAATCTTTATGACAGAAGCTACATGTCAGACAAGAGTTTAAATAAAATCAAAATGATTCTGGTTGTGAATATACTTTATTTGACAACTTGATATGTAAACTGGTGAGCTTATTGATACAGTGGGTTCAACTATCCTCTTTAATACCAGCGTCCCATAATGGAGACAGAAATGTAATGCAGCTGGTAAAGTAGAAGGTGACCTGTGTTTCTGGACTCCCACCACACATTTGAGAGACCTGGACAGAGCTGCTGGCTCCCGGCTTTTGCCTGACCAGGTTAGTCCTAGCCATAGCGGCATTTGGGAAATGAACATGCAGATAAAGGTGTGTGCATGCGCACTCTCTCTGCCCCTCTCTCTACATCATTCTGCCTTTCAAATGAAAACTATGGATCTTTATTTTAAAGCTTAAAAAAAAAACACTGATATTTATTTAAATGACAAATTTTACATAGAGAAGGAGAGAAGTTCTTTCATCCACTGGTTTACTCACCAAATGGCCCCAGTGGCTAGAGCTCAGCAGCTCTGAAGCCAAGAGCTTCTTCTGGGTTTCCCATGTTAGTTGCAGGGGTCCAGTTACATAGGTCATACACACGACTAAGGGCAGCAATAGGAACATGCATCTTTTATCTATGGCATACACAAATCCACTGACTAGTTAGACTGGTAGGAACAATCAAGTATCAGTCTTGCAGTGCGGAACTATTCCATGACAGCTTTGAAGACACTGACAGGATCAGATTAGAATATCAGACCTCTTACTGCTTATATGTGCAATAAGTACTATAAAACTACACAGCAGCAAATTCAGTATAATTTTGGTGGAGTTACAAAAGTGCTAGATTTCTAAGATAAGCTTCTATGTGTGTATGCACTTGTGCTTATGCGAGTAGGTACATTTTTATCTAAGTTTCTAAAACATAAGACTTTTAGAGACGCAAGTGATCTAAATCAAATATCATAAAACTGAAGGTGTTTCTTAGAGTTAACTTTTCCTATGCAGCCTATCTAACTTTTCCACATGATGCTATTGTAGGAACATCATGCACTAAAGATCCTGGAGCTATTCTTTGACAAAGCAGGCTCCCAGTCCCTACTCAGTTGTATAATTCTAAAACAAAACATTTTATTTATTTACTGTAGCCTTACTTTTGTAGTTTCGATGATGATGGATGGATGTGTTGGAGTAGTGTTGTTTTCCCAAGAGTCACATAAGACCATAAATCAATGATAAAAATCAGATCAACTTGCTTGGTAAAAACCTAATGATTTGCTTGGGGGCAAGAAAATATATCCGGGCCCAGCGGCATGGCCTAGTGGCTAAAGTCCTCGCCTTGAACGCCCCATATGGGCACCGTTTCTAATCCCGGCAGCTCCACTTCCCATCCAGCTCCCTGCTTGTGGCCTGGGAAAGCAGTTGAGGATGGCCCAAAGCCTTGGGACCCTGCACCCGCGTGGGAGACCCAGAAGAGGTTCCTGGTACCCGGCTCCGGATCGGCGCAGCACCGGCCCGTTGCGCTCACTTGGGGAGTGAACCATCGGACGGAAGATCTTCCTCTCTGTCTCTCCTCCCCTCTGTATATCTGACTTTGTAATAAAATAAATAAATCTTAAAAAAATATATGCATAATATTGTCATCTCCATAATAACAATAATAATACATCCATAATAATTAATGTGCTGATCTGCCATTCAAGATGTTTCCATCAACTCCTTAGTTTATAATATTTTATCAATTACTATCAATTAAAATTTAATAATAATATTATCTCTTCAGTAGAAGTTTGTTTTTCTGGGACATCAAGTGAGCATAATTCTTAGAAAGGGTTTTATGTTTAAGCCTAAGAAACATTTATACAATAAATCATCAGTGGATGTAAAATTACATCATCTGGCTATATTTATGTCCGTGAGCATAATGTGACTTTTTTCACTTCACACAGGTCTGTGCCGCTGTCAACCTCAACCTTTCCAAGCGACATTTTCATTAAGAATCTTATCATTTTATAATTATTACTGCTCAGAACTCCCAGGGAGCCGACAAAAGCTTCCTCTTTGTATTTCCATTGTTATGTTTCTTTGAAGAGCAAATTAAATTTCAACTGCAGCCAAAATAAACTTTTAAATGGCAAAATAAATCTGGAATTATGTGAAAAAAAAAGCTATCTAGGGAAAGGTTGACTCTGGACATCATAAGTTCAGGTGTTTTTAAGATAATTTACTGCCATGTTTTCTTTGTGTGAGGCAGTGGCGCCATATGCTCCCTTTGTAGGAGAAAAGGGAGGGGAGAGCTAAGGTCTGAAAAACATTACTGCAAAATGAGCTGAGGAAACCAGCTAGTATATCATTCCATCCTGTCCTGAGAACAAAGACATGAGGACGGATTTTCCGGCCTAGCTTACCTTCTTCCTCTGTCTTATTTGAACCCTTTTCATTTTAATATCGGTAATGTGACCATGTAGCAGAGTCTGTAAGCCTCAAACTACATCACAAGGCCTTGACTAAATAAACCAACGCAAAATTAACAACTTTTTAAAAAAGATTTATTTTTATTGCAAAATTCGACATATATATATAGAGAGAGAGAGAGGAGGAGAGACAGAGAGAAAGATCTTCCATCTGATGATTCACTCCCCAAGTGGCCTCAACGGTCAGAGTTGTGCCGATAGGAAGCGAGGAGCTTCACATGAGTGCAGGGTCCCAAATCTTTGGGCTGTCCTCGACTGCTTTCCCAGGCCCAAGCAGGGAGCTGGATGGGAAGCAGGGAGCTGGATGGCAAGCAGGGCTGCCGGGATTAGAACCGGCGCCCATATGGAATCCTGATGTGTTCAAGGTGAGGACTTCAGCTGCTAGGCCACTGCAACAGCTATTTCATGTATGGGACTATCTACCTAAAGCTGCTGGAATTGGAGGTGGGGAGAGAGAGAATTTCATTTATCCTACACAGATGAATTGCCAAATGGACTCCATGGCTTTAAACTTATTAAGGTTGTAATTTAATTCCCATGTAAAATTGCTTTACCAAGCTGACTTGGGCCTTTCCCTGTTCATTACCATTGGGTAGAGTAGTTGTCCTTAGTTCATCATATTACAAAGGTAAATTGCCTTATTCTTTTGTTTTGACTTTCCTATTCCTTTTTCCTTTATTTTTCTGGCCATTTCTTCTAGCCCCAGTCTTGCTGCTGGATTTTTATCTTTCATCCTAATGAATGCAACCACTCCTTAAGGCTATCACTATCCTGCTTGCCAATTAAGGTGAATAACATAAAAGCTGAGTTATTTAAGAAACTTTTACATCTTTAAGAATGATGGGAATGTAGTATCATGAAGAAATGCTTCCACATCCATGTAAAATCCATTGCAGAAAGTTAATAATCACTAGGAAAGGGTTTTTTCAAAATGTTTGATGGTTAAACAGGCTTTTGTGTTTCCTGATTTTATGTGATTTCTGTTTCTCCAATATTTGTCAAAGCATTATTTTTTTTATTTCAAATTACAATTGGCTCATTGGATGCTAACATTTGTTTTAGATGTCTTGTTTCTTCAAAATTTTATTTATCTGTTTTCACATTATTTACTTCATTTTTTATTTACTTGACATTCAGAGAGGATGTAGGGAAGGAAAGCTGTTATCTGCTGGTTTACCCCCCCAGGTTGTTGGAACAGGCAGGGCTGTAGCAAGTCAAGTCAAGAAACCTGAAATTCATTCTGGGTTTTCTTCTTTTGTGTTGGGGTCTCAGTTATTTGAGACCTCATCTGCCTCCATCAAGGCATGCATTATCAGGAAGCAGCAACTGAAGTTAGAACCTGGATTCAAACCCGTGTCCTCTGGTACACCACACAGCCTCCCAAAGGGTGTCATTATATGATATTTGCTTCTTTAATTGCTTATACAATTGATACTTCTTTGCTTGTTTCCTTTGCATAAATTTTAAGATCTTCAATTTTTAGCATGTTATACAAATATGTATATATAAATTAGTTTCTCAAGTTTTAAGAAAAATAGTGTTGTCCACAAATTAGTAGGTTGAGAAAATTTTGTGATATTCCTTCAATTGATATCAATAAGTGAAAGGGGATTGTCTTGACATGAATAAGTAAGATCTCTTGATACCAGAGCTGTTTTCAGCATTCAGTATTCCAGGACCTTTTGTGGTCAGTGGAAGAGAATCAAAGATACGCATTTTCATCACTAAAATAACAAAATTAAATGATGCTATAATTTTCTCATGTTGATATATTTTGTTTATTTCAAGATCTTTGGCAGCTCTTTTCTCTATGAATAAAGAATCTGAAACTAAATAAGGAATGTGAATTTCTAAGCTCATGTGATTGATAGCTTTATTAAAACAAATTATTTATTTTTATTGGAAAGTCAGATATACAGTGATGATGAAAGACAGAGAGGAAGGTTTTTCGTCCATTGATTTAATCTGCCAGCTGCCGCAACAGTGCAAGACTGCCAGGGTTAGAACTGTTGTCCATATGGGGTCCTGGCACATGCAAGGTGAGGACTTTAGCCGTTAAGATATCATGCTGGGCCCAATCACTGATAGCTTTTAAAGTGATTTAAGTTTTAGGAGTCTTGACATGACATCTCGGACCTTTTCCAGGCTACTCTGCTCTCTTGGCATTGTGAACCATTAAATTGCAAAGTTCTTTGGTGACTAAGCACAAAGTATTTAAGGTCAGATAGATTCAAGTTAATGTTCTGTGTCTCTGATTTTGGATGGAGCTATGTCAGACTGATTAGAAATGTTGCTCAATTATCTCTCGCATCTCCATTTTCTCATTGTAATGTGAGTAAAAGAATAGTTATTTAGGATGTACCTCTGTAAATCACTGTTTTCCAATGGATCAACAGAGACAACTGGTCTATAGTAAGATTTCAATGAATGTGACCCATGCAGATGATTGCTGTTGTCAACTGCTTTCAGGATATAATGTCATCATTCCACACATTTCTTTGTTATCATCATGCACATCGCTAACACGAAGTATGATAACAACATTCAATGAGATTTTATTGTTAGATCAAAATGAACTTGATATAAAAAACAGCAACACTGGTATTCCACTGCGGCATCAGCATTCACCTCGTATAAGCTATCGAAGTCATGAGTATCAGTTAAGGTTTTCCAGGTGAAATACTTCTGGGGGATACAAACACACACACACACAGACACACACACACACACACGTGTATGTGTATATATATGCATATGTATATGTGTACACACATATATATCCCAGATACATATGTGTTTGAAGCTTTGTAATATATTTTGAATAATAATATATATAGAATAAATCTTTCTTTTCACTCTATTTATGCCTATGTAGGAGAGACACAGATTTATTTGAAGAAATCAGCTAAAAGGACATTGAAACTGGGAGGTTCAAAATGCATAAAGCAGGCCAGTATTCTCACAGGAAGTCTAGAATAGTCTGGAGGCAGAATCCCTTCTCACCAAACAAAATTCAGATTTTGTCTCTAAGACTTTCAACTGACAGCATCAGGTGTACACAACATATGCACTATTGTCTCCTTTAAAAAGCCAGGTGATTATAAATTCAATTACATTCACAGTTATCTCTTGGGCAGTGTGGAGTTAAACAAGTGGGTCCCAGAGTCTAGTCAGGTATACACATAAAATTAACCAGCACACTTTTTTGTGTAGACCTGAGCAGATGCAGGAGGGTGGGGCTGAAGACTTTGGAGAGGTAGAAAGTGGATATGGTCCTATGGGTCTAGATATTCTGATGCTAAACTCTCGGAGAAGTTAGCTGTAGTAAGAACATTTGCTTTTCAGTACCTTGCCTTACTTATATTTTCTGTAACTTTCCTTTCAGAACTGTAAATATTAAATCTTTGAAGATTTTTTTTTTCTAGTTTGCTTTGCATGCAGTTAGTCATCACATAGCCTGATTCTGGCAGTTAGGATGGACAAGGTTGCCTTAGGCAAACTCTATTCATTTCTTGTGGGTAGGTGGTGTAGATAAAATTTAATTTGTCCTGAGGGTCCCTACAGATAGAATTTAGCTAGTTTTATGACATCAAATTCAATTTCTTGTTGCTATTATTCAATGTGTAGGTATACCCACAGGGAGGCGAAATCTGCCAGCTAGGTTCAAACCACTAAGAAATGATATTCTTAGTTCTCTCTCTTTTTCAATGAGCAAGAAAATTCTGTCTTGGAAGTTTATGTCACTTGGATGAAACAGTCATACAATGATATAACCTGATGCGAATGGGAGAGGTAAGGCCCATTCTTGTAATGTTTTATGTAATCATTTCTGAAAAGTTCATAGGATGTTTACTATGAAAATATTATGCACAGATCTAAAAAAAAATGGCCCTGAGATAAAATTATCTTTTAATCTGATTTTCCCACAAACTTTTTGAAGTGCCTTGGTATAATATACAGAATTGTTCACCCATTGTGTACCCTTTCTTTTAATTGCATTTTCATTTTCTGGCTCCAATTTCAAGAATATCACACTTTGTTTTTCCACGTTTGCCGTTTCTGCCAAGTTAAATTATGGCTAAGAGCATCAGTAGCTCCAGCTTCCAGAAGTTTGAGAAGAGCAATGGATGAGACATAAATGATACACTGGTAGGATTCAATCAGAAGAGCAGAAAGCTATGTGTTTTGGATTAGTGGAATAAGAACTTCAGTAAAGTGATTAGATTTCATGCAATTCCTGTTAAGCAATCTACCTAAGTCTGTTTTATCTAAATTGGGGGATATCTTAAAACACTCAACAAAAGTACAGAGACCAAAAGCAGGGCAGACAAATGAGCATGCAACCCAGCAATAAAACGAAACAATGACCATGTATCACTGCACCCTGTTTCAGAGATGACAGTGAGCTTCTGAGCAAACATGCAACTTGTTGACATATGATGTGCATAGGACAGAGCACATTTGAAACCACAAACAGAACCAGTAAGCCTGATTACTGCTCCCAATCAGCAAGATGAGGAGAACATCAGAGTCATGTGGGTAGGAGAGGGTTCTTCCCTACACTTATACCATAAAAATATTTGCTTCTTCATTTGTGCCTTGCCATTCTTATTCATATTCCTCTCACAGACACCTGTAGTAAAAGGAATTCCGGGAAGTGTAGCTCTAGCTAAATTCACAAATCTAAAGCTGTTTCAACCGACTTTAATGGATTTTATATGGGTAAAAATCGTAAGTGAAAAAAAATTCTTAAACATGTATATTTACTGTAAAGATTATTTTTTTTCATGCTGCAGAGTCTAGACTCCAAGGCCGTGTTTTTTGTGGTGAACCTCAGAGACCTGCTTATTGTTTTAAATCTTCATTTTGCCAACATTTAGAATTGTCAGGGCACAACTACTTTACAGCTCTAATAAATCATCTCTCTTTTTTTCTAAGTCCCCTAAGTTATCAGTACTGTGTAAACCAAAATGGTAAAGAAATTGTTTGGATTACTTTCATGTTCAGAAGGCAGAGTGCGACAGTGATTAAGATCACTCACTCAGAACAGTCTAGCTTTAAACCATGATTCTATTTTCCAACACTTTTCTCATGTGACACAAGTTAGACAATTGCTCTTTTTCAGCCTTGTCACTCATAAAACTAGACTACTAATCATGGTTGGCTCATCAGGTACGATCATTAATTATTTCAAACATGTGGTACTTAGATCATTTTCTTTAAAAATGTGTCTAAAATAATTACACTATAAATCCACATGAAGCATGTTTAGCTTTACAATATTTCATCAAAATCTTGACAATTAGTAGACCTAATCTCCCTTATCATTCTGGGATAGTCTGATCTATAAAAGAAAATGCTTTGTTAAATGTGGATCTGTTTCTATATAATTCCTTATTATTCCCTGTGGAAGCATTCCTTCCTGAATCAATCTTGTGAAGAACCAGACTTTGCTCATTTTCTTTAGCTAACATGCATTTTACCAAAATTAAGAATTTTCAGCATCTTTTTCTATTTCCTTATTTCCTGTTTTACCGTGAAAAACAAGGAAGGCATCAACTCAGAGATCATCAACCTTTCAAACCTTCAAGGATTATCTCTCCCCTATTTTTCCTTTCTGTTACACAGAACACAAAAATGACTACATAAAGACTATTTCTACTGAGTCTAGGAGCCACCAATAGCTCCAAAGTGTTGATTTCTTGATTTGTAAAAAGTGCCTACATGAAATTCATTCTAGGGAGCAGTACTCTACCCTGCATTTTATTGATATGTGTTAACAAGACATAGCTAAAAATCTAGGCAGCTGTCTTTCTGAGCTTTCAAAGGAACAGACTGAAAGTTGGAGCCAAGTTTGTCTGTGTTTAACCATTTTCACCTTGTGAAGTTGTGATGGAATTTATCACCATGCACTAGGTGGAAAATGTGAGTAATTGCATTTGCTTCAGTGAGTGAAATATACATTTTATTATCATTCTTAGAGTTGGGAAAATTATGTTTTCTAGCTTTGTTGTGCATAGATCAAAGAAGAAACTTTCATTTAGGCCAGATTTCACTATATATTAAATGAGCTATTTTTGGCAAGATTATGAGGTAACCACAACTCTTTTTAGTTTAATTTTACGTATAACTGGATTCAGATTGCTTTAACTGAGGAGTCAAAGGGCCTGACCTCTAATTCATTAACATAATCAGAAGCACATGTGAGCTACTAGCTGCCAATCTGTTTGCAACTCAGTGACTTCAGGGTGCACACAGCATCTCAGGTGTTGTGCTCAATGACATCCTGGGACGGACTCTTCAATGTAGAGGCAACTGAAAAATAGGAGAGGATGAAACCAAGAGAAAGAAGGAAATGCTATCACGCACACCAAAGTTTGCATAAAAAAAGGAGTCCAACCTTTTCATACGATCTAAGTCTGTCGTTTCTTTGGCTGAGGATTCACACAGGAACAATGCTTACTTTGCCTGCACAAGTATTTGTCCCTTTGTTTGATCTCCAGTTCCTAAAAAACTCTGAGTAGCAGGTGCATATAACAGTTCTCATAAGACAAGTTTTCTTATGGAATCTTAATTCGCCGGGCAAGTTAACTTTTGGTAAGACGTTGAACGGAAGAGGAGCAGACTATTGGGCTTCAAATATGCCTCCTGCCTCACATAGAGGTTAAGAGGAAAGAAAGAAAATCCTTTGTAGAGATGAAACAAGAGCACATTCAAGTGGGAGACTCTTCCTTAGGGACTCTACCCTAGAGGATTTTCACAAATGCTCTGCTTTCCTGGTTTGCTTTTTTACTGGGAAAACAAGTCTCATTCTTGTAGATGAGATGGGAGGGGAAAAAAGCCACTCATACCTTAAACAAATAAATTACATGTAGGGCGATTCAGACTTTATTTTCTTTTTCTGCCATCTGGCAAAAAGAAACAAAGTACACGGGATACCATTAATGCTGCAAATAAAGAAAAGTGGAGAATGGGGAAGCTGGCAGTTAGAGCCACAAGATAGTCGCTGCAAGCACTACCTTCTGGTTACATTCCTTACTCAGCAGTGTTTGCTTAATGCCAACTGAAATGCTGTATTGAGCAGTTTATTTCTGTGTTTGCGTGTTAGAACACAGCCCTTGTTTCATGGTGGCATCGTTATTATGATTTTCTATGAAGAGAAATTTGCCCCAGATACAAATTTCACATACGATATCTTAATAACTTTTTAAGAAAGTGTTTAGGAGCCCACATTGTGGTAAAGCAGGTGAAGCCACTGCCTGTGACTGGAACACCCCATATGGATGGAGATTCCTGTCCCAGTTGTACTGCATCTCATCCAGCTCCCTGCTAACAGCCTGAAAAAACAGCAGAAGATGGCCCATGTAGCTACCCATGTGACAGATTTCAATTAAACTCCTGGCTCATTCCTGGCCAGTGCAGCCAGTTGGGAAATGAAACAGTGGGTAGAATATCTCCCACTGTCTTTCCTTGTTTCTCCCCTTCTCTCTGTAACTCTGACTTCCAAAGAAGTATTTTAAAAAGAAAACACTGAACACACACGTAACAATTGCATGTGTTTCTGGGATATGACATGATGTTTTGGTACATGTGTACATGTATAATGCCCAATCAAGGTGAGTGTATTTATGTCTTCAAATATTTAACATTTTTGTTTAGTGAAAACATCCAAAGTATTCTCTTGTAATAATTTTAAATAAATAGAGTATAAAAAATATAGTCACTTTACTGTACAATAGAACTTCCTACTCTCACTATATTGATATTGATCTCTCCACTGTAATTTTCCAAATTACATAATTTTGTTTTACATGAAGGGGAAAATCACTCTATTTGTGAGCCTGCAATGCTATTCATCTTTTGTATAATCTGAGAACGATGGGGGTGCTGAGAAAAGGTCCTACCTTTGAAACTTTTCATAACATAAGCACGATTGCCCGTGGAAAGGACAAATGACATCTGCTATAACAAAGGAAGGGAGGGAGTTGATTTTTCTACCTAGTGCTGAACTGAAGCCATGGTAATGTTGTTAGTAACCACCCTGATGCTGTGAAGAAAAAATTACCAAGTGACATATGTCTAGATTAAAAGGAAATATTAAAGCTGGCTTTCAATATTTAAAGCTTACTTAACTAGTAACACTTCGCCTGACACTGACTCGTGTCAGTTTATTTCATTCTTCTTTTGATCCAGGCAAATAGTTACATGGTTTAAAATATATTATCATGTCACCTTTTCGAAGAGATTAGATGAAAGAATTTCTTACAACTGGGTTGTGAACCCTACGGCTGACACTTTATGAGGCCATGTTCACGAGAAAGTCATGGCTCCGGGCCGGAAGAAAGCCTTATTTTTCTTTTTAAAAAATAAATAACAAAAATGAATGATTTATGTCTACTATCCCGATTTGTGCTCATTGGTAATTAATGAGACATCTTGAGGCCACTTATTTGAGGCGTCTCTGTGCATAAAGGAACTGCCCATCTCAATGTTATTCACGAGATCAAAAAGTGACAACGTGTCAGTCTGCTTTCACATGTGATTATAAGATGCAAAGGAAATCAGAAGAAATATTCCCATGAAAAAGTTAGTCCCTCTCAGCTTTCTTTTCAGCATTACCCGGGTTATTGTTATTTTTATTTTTTGCTTTGCTTCACAGTTAAACCACTAACTCCTTTCCCATACTTGGTGTGTAGTACAGCTTTTTTTCTCTGAGTTAATTCTCCAAGTCTGGTCTGTCAGCCAGTATAAACAACGCTTGATGAATGAGACTCAAGGTGTTTAGTCACCTGAAGCAGCTGTTTGAAGTAACTCTACACACAGCCCGAGGCCCGTGTTTTCACAGCTGTGAGAACTCTTCAAAAGCTTTCCCTCTTGGCCTAGCTCTTTGCTGTGGCTTGAAGCTCTGAACGCAAAATCTGGACTATTTCAAAAGAGCAGAATGAAACTAGAGACAGTAATTTTGCATGATTTTGGGCCAAAAATGGCCTAAAATAAATAAATGAAGTACATTTGAAAGTGCTTTACCTAGGTGGGCTATATATCTGAGAATTGTTCTCTTTCTCTCTATACCCATACACACTCTTAAAAGAGAGATATGTGACTGAAACATTATTCTCTGTTTACATGGCAGTATTTTCATTTTCTGTTCTGATTCTATGACACCAAGACTTATGAGCCTGGAACTATATGTATCTGAATAAAGCTCAGGGAATTGCTAGATGTTTGATAGAGTTCCAGGCCCATAAATCGACCTAAGGTGATTGAAAATGGTGTTCTTTGCCAACCTACCTAGGTGATTTGGGCTTTTGAAGTTCTTCTCATGTCTTCTATTGACTTGGCAGGCACCACTCATGAGGCAAACTTACAATGTGACCACTATGTTTGCTGTACAGTTTGAGATGTAAGTTTATTTCAACAACAGCTGTTTTTCTTCTGGATAAATGATGAAAACAACATAGTTTCTGCTCATAATTATACAATATCTTACTAGAAATACAAATGTTCTTTGAGACGTTGGTGGGGTACGGAATTAAAGATCAGTTTGTTTTGCTACAGAAGCTTGTTATGATCCAAGCATAGGAGACACCATCAAAACATTCAAGGAGGAGCCGGTGTGAGACTCATATGTTGTATGGGTGCTTGTCCAAGGTCTGGTTGCTCCATTTCTGATCCTGTTCTCTGCTAATGTGCTGGCAAGGCACTGAGAGCTAGCCTTGGTGCTTGGGCTCCTGACATGCATGTGGAAGACTCAAGTGGAGCTCTTGCCACTTGACTTCAATCTGGTCCAGCCCTGGATGTGGCAGCCATTTGAAGAGTGAATCACTGGATGAAAGACATGCTTCTCTTTGCCTCCCCCTCTTTCTCTACATCCCTGTCTTTCTAATACATCAAAATAAACATTATGAAAAAATTCATGGAAATTTCCTATCAGATACTATACCTGAATTTATTATTTAAATACAACACATGATATTTTTTTGCAAAATGTAAACATTTTAATTTCATTTTGTACAAAATTTTTGACATATAGAGACCATTTTAATTCTGACAATCACTGTATTTATTCATTTTAACTTAGGATTTTAAATTTTGAATATTGCTGTTTCATTCTCACAACATGCAGAGTGAAAGTACTGTTGACCTAATATAAAAGTTTCATGAGTTTTATGATGATTATTCTGCCAGCTAGTCTTTTCTACTTAAACAGAGACAGACATCCAATTCATCCATTCACTTCATAACTGTGCATTGAGTGTGTGACAGATGCCACAAACTTACTAATTGCTGAAAATATTGGTATAAAATAGACATGGACTTTGCCACCATACAATTTAATGCCTATTGTGAAAATATGCATTCTGTAAGCAACAAAAGAATAGCATTCAATCCTACACAGTGTTATAAAGCAAGGGGCGGAACATAAAGAATGCAACTACAATGATTCCTAAACTTTTCTGTTTCATATTTCTTTAAATATAATTTTGAGGTGAAGTTAAGAGAGATGATGTATATTTTCTGCTACATTATCTCTGTGCGTTAGTTTTTTATAAGATAGTCGAATATTTTGATTTTTATATTGACTCTTGCAGCACTTTGAGCTTCATGTAGTCTTATTTTTAATAACTTAAAATATAAATCCATTTTATATTATCCATAAGCACATATATAAAGCATTCAGAGTATTTGACAAGCCATTGAGGAATGATGTGATTTAGGCTATTTTGTTTAGCCTTTGTTCCTGCTGTGAATGTGTTCCTAAAACAAGGTAGAAGCAGGGTTAAATTCATGTATCCATCTATCACTTATCATTCATCATGCATTTACTTACTTATTTCTGGAATATAAAAATAAATAAATGTTACCTCTTGTGGTTGCAAGAGAACAGGAACTTCAGTAATTGATGAATTCTGAAGTTTTAATGTACGAACAGGTTTGGACATACTAAAGACAAGGGCAACTGCCTGGTTTTTTGCACCCCTGCAGCTAAGAATAGTTGTTTCTTTTATGATGGTTTAAAATATAAGACCATAGGGCCCGGCGGCGTGGCCTAGCGGCTAAAGTCCTCGCCTTGAAAGCCCCGGGATTCCATATGGGCGCCGGTTCTAATCCTGGCAGCTCCACTTCCCATCCAGCTCCCTGCTTGTGGCCTGGGAAAGCAGTCGAGGATGGACCAATGCATTGGGACCCTGCACCCGCGTGGGAGACCTGGAAGAGATTCCTGGTTCCCGGCTTCGGATCGGCGCGCATCGGCCCGTTGCGGCTCACTTGGGGAGTGAATCATTGGACGGAAGATCTTCCTCTCTGTTTCTCCTCCTCTGTGTATATCTGGCTGTAATAAAATGAATAAATCTTAAAAAAATATATATAAGACCATAAACATTATTTTTCAATCACATGAAATTTATGAAATTCAAACTTCAATGCTATAAAAATTTGTTGGCACACAGCCACAGGCAGTCATATATGTGTTGTCTGTTGCTGCTTTTGTTCTTCAAGGATAGAGTTGAGTGATTGCAATGGACACTACAGGATCCACAAAGCTGAAAATATCCATTGTGTGGCCATGTACAGAAAATAATGTCTGACTTAAAGCCCATGCCAAAAGACATTTAGTTCTTATTCCAATAAAAAGCTGCCCTAGATCCACTGATGTCCCCTCCTCACAGCATTGATTTCAGGAGCTAGAGTTCCTCCGCATTTATGATCTCTATGGAGATCATTCCAAATGTGTGTTTCCAAGATTGCTGTGCTAATATGCCACAAACCTTGGGAAGAAGAACTTAAGAAATAATGCACACTTGATTTTATGGAACAAGTCTTAGAAAAGATATACACTGAGTCTTCTCACAATATTTTAGATGAAAATCATCTCTGTAACCACATTTACCCTTTGGTGAGACTGGGAAATACAGGCTAGTTATATAAGAAGACATAAGAGAAGACGAAATTTAGTAGTTAGCTGCTTAGCTTCTGCTATACAAGTTTCCTCCAAAGTCTTCAACAATTGGAAGTCAACAATATACGAGAAATAATTAGATGACCTTACTGACTTAACTGAGACTGTGAGTAAAGGGAAAGCAGAGAAAGGAAACTAAGTTTTGCACAACTGATTTAAATCTAGCTTGAGACCCCCTGAAAGGCAGGCTTCCTATGTCGGCAACAATATGTGGCCCAGAGTTCTACTTCTGATCCAATTCCCTGCTAAAGGCCCGCACAAGGTAGTAGATAATGGCCCAGTGTCTAGGGGCCTGTCATCTACCTGAAAGACCTCTGAGGAGCTCCTGACTCCTACTTCTAGGCTGACCCAGGCATGGCTGTTACTGCCCTCTGGGGAATGAACCAGCAGTCTCTCTGTAACTCTTTCAAATAAATACATACATCTTTTAAAATATTATTAAGGATGGAAAATTTTTAAAAATCACAGATAAAAATGACATATTATATATATAACTTGTTATCATTTGTAAGAGCTAGCTTATCAGCATAGAGTTATTTTTTTAAGATTTATTTATTTTTATTGGAAAGAAAGATTTACAGAGAGGAGGATAGGAGAGATGATAGATCTTCTGGTGTCTGTTTCACTTCCCAAGTAACCACAACAGCTGGAGCTGAGCCAATCTAAAGCCAGGAGCCAGGAGCTTCTTCCAGGTACCCCACATGAGTACGGAGTCCCAAGGGTTTGGGCTGTCCTCGACTGCTTTCCCAGGCCATAAGCAGGGAGCTGAATGGGAAGCAGGGCTGCTGGGACATGAACCAGCTCCCATAGGGATCCCGGCACAATCAATGGGAGGACTTTAGTTGCTAGGCTATTGCACTGGGAACTATAAAGCTCTAATGTAACACAGATATGCTGGACAGGTCATCTAATTTTGCATGAATGAATCAGGAAAATGTTTATACGGGCACTGTCATTTTCATGTTGAAAATAAAAGCCACTCTTTCTTGATTATATATTAAATTTAAGATAAAACATGAGACTATATGGATTCAATTTTTACCATTCAACAGCAAGTTCAGACTTATATTGCATATTTTATAAATGAAAATATCAAGTTAAGACAGTTAATTACATTAAGTCCACCTTTTTAGAAAATTTGGAACTCCATGCCACATCTTTAATTTAGACTTTGTACTATTAACTTCTCTGTTACAGCATATGAACTAGAAGCATCAAGGGGACATTGCAACAGGTCATTCTTGTAGAAGATAATTCAACTGCAAATGAAAGAGTGTGATAAAACTGCGCGTGTGTGGAAGAGTAGGTAATACTACGTGCCTGGACTATGTGAACCACAGTGGAGAGAGGTAAATGACAAGATTGAAAGGCTGGTTGAAAATCATCTTGGAGTTGTAGGGACCCAGCAAATATTTTACATGGGGCAGTGATACTAAATTCAGACTTCAGAGAAGTTACCTGACTGCCCAAGGAAAGGACACATTTAACTGGAGAGATGATTGAGTGATTGCACAGGATAGATAAAATAAGCATCTATCAACCAGAGAAATAAATTTGTAACATCGTTCTGGAAACAAAGTTGCCTAGAACCCACACCCCCCCATGCCTATATATACCATGTCTCTGTCTCTGTCTCTCTCTGTCTCTGTCTCTGTCTCTCTCTCTCATGTATATATGTGTATATATATATATATATATGAAATAATGAGGTCGTATGAGGCTTGTAAGGCATCTCATATTTTTCCGTAAGTAAGTGACATATTTAGTTAGATTAACAAAGTCACCATGGTCAAACTTGTGAAAGAGCTTTGATTCAAGAAACACTTAAGGAAGACTAGGATCTCCATTATTTTCTTAGGCAGAATTTTTATAGAGCTGAAAACAGCAAAAATGAAACCCCTCATGGACACTAAGGCAAACATTACCTGGCATTTGTACAGAAATTTTATGAGTTTTTTCTCACCATAAAGTGCAGTGCATTTTTATTACTCAATTTAATTAAAACTTGTTCCCGAGACCACCTATGCAACCTAACCAATGTTGAAATCTCCAGGCCTAGCTGAGAAGGCCGATTAAGAGCCTTATTTGGGAGCCTTAAGCACTTTCTCTCGTTTTTCTTGCTAGATTTGTAGAACTGACTGATGATGTTCCCAAGGATAGTTAGTCCTTACACCCAAGTTTGGCCACCTGAGCAACTCAGAGTTTTACATATGTGTTTCTCATTTAAAAGACCTGGTGGTTTTGTGTTTGTAAAAATTCTTAGTTCACAAGAACATGACTATATGTAAAGCTTGAACTTCATTTTTTTTTTTTTTTTTGGAACGACACACTTTGGATAGTAGATCAGCAATATCAAATGTGAGCCTCTTTACTCCACAGCTTTTCAATGGCAACAAGACCCTAAGCAGCGCTGTTTCTAACCTATACCTCGTTAGATTTTCTAGGTTTCCGGGCTGCCACTAGAACCATATTTCTTCTTGAAAAGGGTCACTTATAATGAAGGAATCGCCTAAGTTACAGCCTCCTTTCCTGTCATTGCCAATCACCAGTGTCGTGGGTTAGACATTGTCTATTTTCATGAAAAATAGCTATATATACATGCATATATTTATATATTGATATTGCAGGATGTTCTCAAAAGCGTTAATAGTAATGTCTATAGCCATAATTGCTCCAAGATCATCAGTCAGTGTTACATTTTCATGAAAAGACTGAAACACAAGTATGTATGCATAATGACTCTGAAGTCTTTTTAAACACTTTAGAAAAAGCAAGTTAGAGCAGATGGAATGTCACTATCCTTGGCTAGCACCTATTGGCTTATCCAGTGGGGTAACACTAAGTCTCAGAGGTCGGACCTTGGATAATCGTACCTCATAAGGCAAAGGTTGCCACATTAGCCTATTTCTTGTTCAGATAAGTTATTCAATAGATCTTTAAGTATTAAACATAAATCATCTAACTCCACTAAGCAGATAATCAGAGCCAATTACACCTGCCAGAATGATGACTGCTTTCCCGAGCACAAGGTCTGTTGGCAGGAGGGAACTGAAATAGCTGGATGACAGTCACAGGTAAAAGTTCAGTGGAGTTCTTGTGTCTGCTAGTGGAAACAGTCTTCTGAGAAACGCTATCTCTAACTCTGGATACGCAAATTCTCAAGAGACAAGAAATAGTATGCGCAATTTCCTGAGTGGGTTACTAGGTAGAATAACTACAAACGCTAACTTATACCACGGTTCCAGCATTTCTGTATTTCATATTGATTATATGATATCATATGATGATGTTTGGCTTAAGATATGAGTAGAGCATACCCTGGAATATAGTACCTCAGTGTTCCAGATTTTTATTTCCAATCTGGCCTTAAACTGCACCTACAGCAGACTTTGTCATTTTTCTTACAGACAGATACACACTGTGTTGTGTTGCACAGTGTGGGACTGGACTGGAGAATTTCATGCTTTTGTCCTGAAAGAATGTTATATAGACTCCTGTACCTATGAATTTCATGTCTTGAATGTCCTCAGTAGATTCTGATAAAGCCTTTTAGGATGGAAAACTAAATCATACCCAGAAAAAGTACTGTTTATGCTCAGGAGTTTCTCCTTCTATCAGGGAGACATTGGGTGAAAGTTTTGCCAGCCACCAAATGTGTCCACTTCATTTAGATATACAGAATTTGTAGGTGTGATCATCACTACTTTATTCAAAGTACGCTCCTCCCCAGTGAGCTGGGCCTGGAGTAGAACTCCATTTATTGCCTGACTTCTGTATAACCTCAACTTAATCATTCCTCTGGTTTCTACATCATCTTAGACCCTTCGCCCAGCCACTCCTGAAACTTTGGGTAGTCCTCTTCAATATCATACGCAGACAAAGTAAGAGACTTACTGAGTAGCCATATGCACTGAGTGCTTCTATTTGAATGTGTGAAAGTCAGGATTAAAGGTCCCCTGCTTCACAAGGATAGTTCTGAAATTCATCCCTTCCACTTCTCAGCACTGAGTAATTAATGTTCTCTAGAGTTCCATTACTGTGTTGATGAAGTCTTACATATGACCCTTAGCTTTTATTTAATTTTGACAGCAGTTTCTTCAAAACCTCCTTAAAGTTTGGTAAGAAGGTCATTTGGTGTTACAATTATCCTGAAATTGTTAACTTTCCACCTCAGCCTCTTTCTACTATACATTGGTACCAACACTAAAGCTCTATTTCTAAAAATGAAGAGCATTTGTATATTTGGTATGAAAATATTTAAAATAAAGGTGGTTGCGGTAAGAGTAGGCCATTTCTATGCAGATCTGTAGGGAATTTGAACATAGTTTACAAGGCTATCCAAAGGGGGAGTCTCTCTGAATGGAATCCTAGCAATTTGAAAATATCCCTTAAGTGTTCATACCTCTACGCTCAAAAAATGAAAAAGGGTTGGATTTTGGAGAGATGTCTGCATATGGGTTACAGAGGGAGACAAAATAGAAGAGGTCATAACTTTTAAATCTTCAGTGTTTGTATCTGTGAAAAACATTGCGGCATCATCTTTAGCAAGAAAGGAAGCCAGTTCAAGCAGAGGAGTAACGTGGTCTAACTTATTTTGAAAAGACCACCCTTAATGCTGTGCTAAGAATAGCTGGGAAGTCAGAGACCAAAGTTTGCAGAGAAGTTTGGAGGCTATATCCTAACTGATGGAAGATAATACAGGGAAAATATGATAGCTGTGGAACTTCTGCCAAATCAGCAAATTCAGGCTATCTGAGTAATCTGAGGTTAGAACTCCTAGAATGTCCTGCGCTGTGTTGAGTGAGAGAGTATAAGTGATGGTTCTAAATTTGCAGTTTTCAATAACTTGAAATGTGGTGAGGCTAATTCCAGAGCTTGGAAGGGGTATGGAAAAGGGATGTCCGTTATTGCGAGAACATAAGGAGCTAAGCTGCAGCATAAATTTGCAATTGTTCTTCGATGGCCAAGTACAGCTGACACATCAGCAGCTACATCGATGACTCTGCAGCCCAAAATACAGGTTTAAGCCAAAAACATGTTTTTGAGAGCATTGCTCTATTCAAGAATTCAGGAAACAGAACTAAAGAGTCTGAGAACTAGTAGAAAGTTCGGGAGAGTTATATTTTGGAACACAGTGAAGAATTTACTTTAAAGAAAGGATCTCTATTTTACTAAAACATACAGAATATCACTTATATTTTAGAAACCAATCCTGAAGAAATATTTAGGTAAAATTAGTAATCTAGTAAGCCGATAAATACATTTTTTTCTCCATATACTAAGGTGAGGTGAGCAGAGATGAACCAGTTGCTGGCTACTAAATTGGAAACAGTTTATGCACTTATACTAATGGACAGCTCAGGTTCCTGGAATCATGCAGGTATATTATTTTATTAGCAATATTCTTTTGAAAAGAGGTTGCATTCCTCCTCTGTTTTGCATTTAAAATTTCCTGCTAATATTGCTTCTGATAGTGACACAATAGTGCAATATGTACAAGCCATAAAGAGTCTGTTGCATAAAATTTTAGAAATACTTTAATTTCTAACATCCGATAGATAAGTAATGGTGTTTAGATCTTAAGCTTGTCTTAGATAAGCAAAATTTAAATGCGAAACTTATTTTGTACTAAGCAATTCAGTGTCTATCAAACACTGCCTTAGAGATCTCATTTCTCCCTTCTTTCACTTTCATGTTGTTAAACTATAATGCTGTTAACATCTATTTCAAATAATCTCTCCTCCCTAGTGATTGATGGTAGATACAACAATTATGATGCCAATGCTGAGCGTAATTCTTCACAGATGTTGTCAAATTACAGGTTAAATGGGGAAAAGAGTTTCTTTCTTCTGGCCACCCACTCTTCATCCCCTTGAAATAGGTGCGTGGCGCTGTGCAGCCTGTGCTGTAGGTATGCCAATTCCCCAGTCTGTCGCTCATCTGGTTTAAATGACTTCCATTTGCTATTTTAAAGCATGACAGAATGTTCAGTTCGGACTGCTTTGCAGGTACCTGAAGTACAGCAATTTGGCCTTCAGTTTTAACTGGCAATGCCAAGTCCATTGGGTCTGGCACAGCCTTGCTAATTTTCCCCTTATGATAAATTTGCCATTGCTAATAAAAAAATGAAATGCTATGATGATGGTGATTCACTTCAAAATAGTATTACAGAAGGAAGGTGGCCTTGAATGAATGAGCAGAAAAGTTCGACGGGAGACACATTGTGTCCGCTTCTGTCTCTGGTTAACTTTCCAATTAAAAAAAATGGAAAACAATAGCAGAGTTTGTGTTATTTTAACCCTTCAGAAACCTGAACGTTCTCACAGGGAGGTAATATAAAAATTCCACAGGTAATGTTCTTTGCAGTTATTTAGTAGAATGAAGTCATGTTTCCTTGGTCATTCAGTCTGGACCAAAAGATTGAGGTACAGCATTTCTTTACTTTTGTTTTGTTTGTCCAAGTGAGTTCATTGCAGTTCTCAGCAGGGAAAGGGGATGAGGGATGGAAGAAAGGAAAGGAAACTTGAATTGCCAAGTAAACAAGAAAAATTAGAGATAAGTGCTTAGGGACTCGGGCTTTAGCCTGACCCGGCAGCTGACAAACGTGAGCCAAGGAAACCTGATCTGAGATTTAGCTGAAGTGCACACACCTGCATCAACTGACCATGATTATTTCAATGACTCCCATAGTTGCGTCAGAAAGCTCTATATGTAAATGTGAATGCAGAATGCAACAGTAAAAATTCTCACATCTCTCATTAAAGAGGAATGGTGATAGTTTTTTGTTGTTTTTGTTTGTTGTACGATATAGCATTAAATGCGCTGGTCCTACTCAATGTAGTAATATTATAAATGGCCATTTTCATCTATTAGAACTACTAAGTAATCAAATGTCCATCTGATGTAACCCAATTCAGCCTGGAAATAATTCATTAAAGACATTCCTGCAATAAATTGGTCTGGCTTTTTTTTTTAATCTCCAGAGGCCAAGAACATTCTATTCCTTTAAAACCATTGCCAGTATCTCCAAGAGTAATATCAGGAAGTATTCCATTCCCAAGTGCCTAATTGGAATATTTACCACTAAATTTTATTATCATTAACCTTGCAATTTTTGAGGTATATTCATCAATCTTATTTCATCATTCTTATTATTTCTTAATGACTTGGATGCAATTCTGATTATTATAAACTGAGTTCAATTGTAAGACTTTCCAAACAAGAAGCTGAAGGGGAAATACAAGTGGAAGATCAAATATAGAACCTATGTTGTGGTTAGGTAACAGATTTTACTATCCCCAGAAGAATGAAAATTGGAGGCAGGTGTATGGCACAGCTGTTAGTTCATCACCTCAGAATCTGCATTCCGTATCAGAATGTTTAGGTTTCAGTCCCTGCTCTAATTCTGAGCCAACTTCCTGCTAATGTGCAACCAGGATGAGTTGAGCAGGTGACAGCACCAGTACCTGGGCACCTTCCAACAAGTTGGAGCCTTGGATGGAGTTCCTGGCTCCTGGCTTCAGCCAATCCCAATTTCAGGTGTGATGGGTAACTGAGGTTCCAGCAGTGAATCAGAGCATGCGCAATTACTGTCTCTGTCCCTGTTTTTTAATATATATATAAAAAGAACAGATTGCTAAAAATTAACAATTTTATATGTTCTCAGTATACTCAAGGTGATATACTCTTTTTAACCTCTTATACTACATATACATAAATGTACATATAAATGTTTAAAAATTATTTTTCTTTATTTGAAATGCAGAGTTACAGAGAAAGAACACAAGGCAATGAGGAAATAAGGGAATGGGAGAGAAGGAGATCTCCCATCCATTGGTTCACTCTCCAAGTGGCTGCAATGGCGAGGGCAGAAGCAATCCAAGCCAGGAACCATGAGCTTCTTTCAGGTCTACCACTTGAGTACTGGAGCTCAAGCACTTGGGCCACACTCTGTAGCTTTCACAGGCAAATTTACAGGGAGCTGAACTGGAATGGAGCAACCGCGTCTCAAACTGACACACCTATGAGATACCAACAGCTCAGGTGGCGGCTTTACCTGCCACACCACAACACTGGCCCCAAAGGCAGTATGATCAAATAAAGAAAACTTCAGGCAACTTCTTAATATGAATCATATGTCCTCCTCATTTGCATTAGTTACAAAAATATCAAGAAAAGAGGATCTTACCTATGTCTGGTTATGTGGTTCCAAAGAGCAAAACAAAACCATGATAATCCGAGATCAATATTTCCTAAACCAACCTTTTGCTCTTTTAACCACATCCTTTATAATATGACTTAAGAACTGGTTTTATTAACCAAAATTTCCATAGTTTCTGCCTATGGATTTGTGTTGGCATTTTACTTTCTTTGGCTGATACCCATACAGTTCCCACCTGCATGCTTGCTTTGCGACCTCCACCAGCATAATGTGAGTAAGCCTGGACCAGACTGGTTGAGTGAAGACAAATGCATGGAGGAACGACTACACAAAATAGCCAAGGTATCAGAACAGATCGACCAGATCAGCTTAGACAAAACTACCGACCTTTCAAATCATGCTAAACGGAGTTTGTATTTTTGCAATGGTTTTGAACATAGTGACAGCGAACAGGTACAAAGGCGCTAGAGTCACTGACCAGAAAAGCTTGCACTCATGATGAAAATACTTTTCCATAACGCAAATCAGGAGTCATACACAGTTAGATAAATTAGAAAACTTTGGATGAAGTAAAATGTATGATTGTGATTTCATGACTGCAATGCCTGAAAAAACTCTTGTTATTGTCCTTAGAAAACTTTAAGTCTTTCTCTAAGGAAGGGGGTCATTCACATGTTGCACCTGACAACTGCTTGTTAATGGAACTGAAGTTTGCGATTTCTAGAAGTCTACGCATTAAATGTCAGTGATATTTCCCAGCACTCAGATAACCCAATCATCTTCTGCTTATTTGCCAATATTTTTTACAACAATGTAGTGTTCCAACAAAGGAAATTAATGCTAATAAATAATTCTTGGATACAATTGTTTGCTTAGTTACCTATTTGGACATTGAAAGATAGATAAACATTATTTTGCTTATAGACAAAATAAAAGTGAAAGAAAGAACTTTGTGTTCTATTTTGTTTTGTTCAGGTTTGTTTTAACATTTATTCTCTTTAGTAGGGGCCAGGACCATGACTCACCAGACTAATCCTCTACCTGCTAGTGCTGACATGCCAGAAGGGTTCTGATTCATGTCCCAGATGTTTCACCTCCCATCCAGTTCCCTGCTTCTGGCCTGAAAGAATAGTGGAAAATGGTCAGGGTTTTTGGGACCCTGCAGCAGTGTAAAAGACTTGAAAGAAGCTCCTGACTGCTGGCTTTGGGTCAGCTCAGGTCAGCCCAGGCTGTTGTGGCCATTTAGGGACTAAAACAGTGGATAGCAGCTCTCTTTTCTCTGTCTCTCTACTGTTTGTAAGGTAGAGACACCAAGAATGAAGGAGAGACAGCGAAAGATAGATCCTCCATCCGCTGGTTTACTTCCCTCATGACAACAATGGCCAGGACTGGGTCAGGATGAATACAGGTGATGTGAGCCTCAGCCACGTCTCCCACATGAGTAGTAAGGGCCTGAATGTTTGAGTCCTAGTCCATGGCTTTCATAGCAAGAAAACAAGGTGCTAGAATGGAAGAGGGGCAGCTGGGAATCAAACTGCAATGCAAACGGGATGCTAGAGTTTCAGAGGAGGCAGCTTTATGCACTACATTGGCAATTATAGCTCCTCTGCTTCTCATGCTAACATACAGCACATGTCAGGTACCCAGAGTGTGGCAGTCATTTGATACATGGCCAATTGACTTCTCATGTTAAAATACAGCACATATCAGGATACCCGGAGTGTGGCAGTCATTTGATACATAAGCTGAAATTGGCCAACTGACTAAATAAGCAAGAAAACCTAGCCGATCATGTAGCATGTTCTTCCAAAGCTAATCGTTTACAAATGCCATGATCACTTTTAATAAATAAACAAATGCATAACATCAATTCTGGTAAAAAATATGATCAAATACAATGTGTTACAGGGCAGATTAAAAGCTGATTCATTTGAGACTTTTAGGAAATGCTCTACTGTTGTTACTGCATCTATACTTTAAATACTGTGGAGGAACCACTAGCATGAGGAGGACTAATATTAAATAGGGCACAGCACAATGGCTTAGTGGTTAAATCCTCGCCTGGCCAACATGGGGGTTCCCTGTGGGTGACTGTTCATGTCCTGGCTGCTCCACTTTCCATACAGCTCTCTTCCTGTGGCATAGGAGGGCAGTAGAGGATGGACCAAGGCCTCAGGACCCTGTACCGGCATAGGAGACCTAGAGGAAACTCCTGGCTTCAGCTATTGTAATCGCTCAGGAAGTGAACCAGCAAATGAAGGAAATTTCTGTCTCTTCTTCTGTCCATAAATCTACCTTTCCATTAAAAATAAATCTTAAATAAAAGGAAAGCAAGATGTAGTAGAAACCTATTTAATGAGAACTGTTCTATGCTGCACATGTAATACATATTCCATTTTCACACAGGTTTACTTAACCACTTACTGTTTTTTTTTTTTAAAGATTTTTATTTTTATTACAAAGTCAGATATACAGAGAGGAGGAGAGACAGAGAGGAAGAGCTTCCGTCCGATGATTCACTCCCCAAGTGAGCCGCAACGGGCCGGTGCGCGCCGATCCGAAGCCGGGAACCAGGAACCTCTTCCGGGTCTCCCACGCGGGTGCAGTGTCCCAATGCATTGGGCCGTCCTCCACTGCTTTCCCAGGCCACAAGCAGGGAGCTGGATGGGAAGTGGAGCTGCCGGGATTAGAACCGGCGCCCATATGGGATCCCGGGGTTTTCAAGGCGAGGACTTTAGCCACTAGGCCACGCCGCCGGGCCCCACCACTTACTGTTTTTAAATTATAGTCATTCATCAAATCATTCCAAAGTTTTATTATTGGTTATCACTGCCTACATGCCATCTGACTAACCTTTTAAGAGGAATTAAATTTCAATTTTTCAAATAGCTAATACCTGCTTTGAATTGAGACTAATTTTGTTCATTTGGAGGATGATCTTGTTGGTAGGTGGAGAATAGGAACTTCCTGTGAAGTGTCTGATATAGTGAAAGACTGTTTTTGCTTGTTTTCTTTATTGGGATTTTATAATTCATAGAAGGAGGAATTGATACTACCTGTAGTGGTAGGAAACACTAAATTCCTCCCCTCTTTATTTTTATTGGAAAGTCAGAATTTTTGTTTTTCTACTAAAATAAAGGATACTACAGACAGCATATTAAGACGTAGTTTAGGGGCCCAGCATGGTAACCTAGCGGCTGAGGTCCTTTCCTTGCATGCATAGGGACCCCATTTACCTTGGGACTCTGCACCCTCATGGGAGACCTGGAAGAGGCTCTGGACTCCTGGCTTCAGATTGCCGCAGCTCCAACCATCGCGGTTGCTTGGGGAGTGAGTCAAGGGACAGAGGATCTTCTTCTCTGTCTCTTCTCCTCTCTGTATATCTGGCTTTCCAATAAAAATAAACAAAACAAACCAAAAACATAGTTTAAATGAAAATAAAATTGAGTATGATTATCAATATCAATAGAGACTATCTCTTGGAAATATTGAGTCTAAAAAAACAGTATGGTATTTTTTTAAAAGAATGTCATTGTTGAAAGTCATGGTAAAAGACAGTATATGATTGAAAATGACAGGGGTTGTCTGCCAGAGAGTTAAATGAGGCTAAGCAAAGTTGGCTGATGGTATGGTGAAGTTATGATTTGAATCCTGAACCTTAGAACTTATATTTGAGTTTCTACATAAAAGTGTATTTTACATTGGTTAAAGCACAAGTTCATTATACTTTTGCTTATTATATTTTTTCTTTCAAAACAATTTATTAGGTCCTTGCACAGTAGCCTAGTTGCTAAAGTCCTCACCCCGTATGCACCAGGATCTCATATGGGCATTGGTTGTAATCCTGGATGCTCCACTTCATTTCCAGCTCCCTGTTTGTGGCCTGGGAGGACAGTAGAGGATGGCCCCAAACCTTGGGCTCCTGCCCCCACATGGGAGACCTGGAAGAAGCTCCTGACTCCTGGCTTCAGATCAGCTCAGCTCTAAACCTTAAGGACACTTGGCGAGTAAAATTGCAGATGGAAGCTATTTCCTTGTTGTCTCTCCTTCTCTCTGTAATTCTGACTTTCCAATAAAAATAAATAAACCTCTTAAAAATATAAAATGCAAGGTAAATACTGGATTTTCTTCCATTTATAGGCTTCTACTTAGACTATGCAGATATATTGGATTGAAGAATAATATCACAAAGTAAATAGTATTTGCACCCTCAACTCAGGGGAAGAGATGGAAGAATAGATTAGTAATCCTAGATACAGGTTAAATACACTAAAGAGAGGAATGGTTAGGTTATTTGTAAAGAGAAAAACTTCAAATACTGCTGGAGAAGTTAAACAAAAATGTCAGCCTATCATGGTAGCCTAGTGGCTAATGTTCTTGCCTTGCATGCACCGGGATCCCTTATGGCTTCACGTTGTAGCCCAGGTGTTCCACTTTTGTCCAGCTTCCTGCCTCTAGCCTGGGAAAACAGTCAAAGATGGTCCAAAACCCTGGGACCCTGTACCCATGTAGGAGACCTGGAAGAGCTCCTGGCTCCTGGCTCCTGGTTTCGGATCAGCGCAGCACCAGCCATTGGAATCACTTGGGGAGTGAATCATCAGAGACAGAGATCTTCCTCTGTCTCTCTTCTTCTCTCTCTGTATATATATTTATGACTTAGCAATAAAAATAAATATTTTTAAAAGAACCTAGTTATCATGGGTATCCTGGAGGCATAAAGTCCATGTAAGAAAGACGGTGAGAAAGGGAAACATATTACCCAATAATGTCCAGAATGCAAAGAAGGGGCTTAGCAAACAATTTTCTATTTTTCTTTTCACAAAATCTCTCTCTCCTTTTTGAGCACAGAAGCCAAGTACATTTTAGAGCATCATTTCAAATTGGTGGAGGCCATTGTGCATTCTAGTGAATACAGAATGAGCAACATCATCACTAGCCGCTTCCAGAGTAATCTGTATTGCTTCCTCTTCCACAAAGCAGACACTGCTACAGTGATGCTGGAAACCTCCTATTGGAAGGAGATAGAACTGAAAGAAACTCAGATATACTGTCCCTGAGCCCTGCTTGGAAAAGAACCGCTGCAAATCATGAACATTTAATTGTAACTTTTAATCAATGAAATAGCAACCTTTTCTTCTGGCCAGCTAATGATATTTCAAGTAATGTGAGAAACCTCCAAAAGTTATGGCAAATGTGTATTATTGCAAAGAAAAATTTCACAAACTTCAAACAATTTTTCACTAAAGGAAACTTATCTTTCAACTAAATTTGTCCAAGAAATTTTCCATATGTCAGACCTTAACTGATAACAAAAGTGTTTTTCTTTTGTTAATATTATAGTATATCTACAAACACATAAAACAATACCTAGTGTTCATAATTACACACAGCATATACTTATATACTTATATTCCAGTTCACACAAACTTTTACTAAAAAGTGGTGTCTGATACTGACCGTTTATGGTAATCACCTAGAAAATCTGGCTAAAGTACTCACTAGCATAAAATATATCCATAAGGCCATGGTGCTAGAACACCAGAGCGGTGCTCCAAATCTGTGTTTAGATAAGGTCATTCAGTTATCCAAATTTACGACAGGATTTATATTGCTATCTACAAATAGATATCAATAGTTAAAGAGATTTTATAGCTTTTTGACATTCACTATATTATGCAGGTTTAAAAGGCTCTGGAAAATGGATGAACTATCTGAGCTGAATAACTTTTCACTTGTAAAAATGTTTCTTAACGTACAGAGCCCTCAGATTTAATACTTGGTCTTGCTTATTTAAGCACAGGATATACGGTGCATAGCTTTTATTGTTTGACAGAGCAATCCCAAAGAACAATGCAATCTTCAAAGGGCTAAGGCCAATACAGAAACAAACAAAAATAATGACAGCCAAAGCTTATTAAGGGGATAATTTAACTATTGCTTAATTTGAATTTTTCTCTTGAGCAACGTAATTTTATTTCTCTTTTGACATGAAGTACTCTTTCTTACCCACAATAAGTACAATTTTTTTTTCCATGATCTGAGTAGATTTTTATTCTGCAAATTAAGAAGTTGTTAGCCAGTAAGTGTCAGAGATACTGCAAAAGTTCTTATGTTTCTAGGCATCCATGAATAGCTTGTTGTATTCTGAATAAAGGTCTTACAAGAGAAATTTTAATTCAACAACTGATACTTCAGACAAAGGCCTGACGTCTTGTGGCCAACCACCCCTCCATGGAAGGTATTAGCCATCAGAAAAGGCCATTGAGGACACAGGAGATGTACATATTTGATTAATACAAATAAAGGAAAATTTCCTTACTAATATTTAGTCCTGAGTGCTTCTAAAGCAGTAATTCACAAATGTGACTTTTTTCTTTAGAGAAGTTATAAAATGTGCTTGTTGGGGGCAGGGGAAGGAAACGTAATTAAAGGCTGAATTCAGACTCACATTTCATCTTAACCAGAAGAATGTGTGTGATCTGGGCACGAGTCACCTGAGTACTTCCTCTTTGGAGGCAGCACACACAGTCAGCAAATCAAATTATCCGATAGTACCACTGCATCTGGCAGTGCTAACTACGCCAGGTAACCTCAAATGGAAGCTCGAGGGTAATTGACTGTGTTGTATCACTGGGTTTTGTTGGTAGGAGTTCCATAAGTTCCTCTTCACAGCATACTATTGAAAGAATAAAATGGGAAGAGGTGAAATGAAAATGTTAAACTTTCATGTATATGTGTGTGCTTTAATGTCCCCTCTGTGTTTGAAAGTGCTAACAACAGCATATTTAAAATAAAGCAACTCTGGGTTTTCATTTTACATTTTTTCACTTTTTAATTTTTTGGTGCTTGTATCTGGCCCTTACATAGCGAGGTTTTAAAGTGTATACATTGTAAGACAGGCCTGTTTAGACATTTACATTTGGAAAATCAAGAAGCACTGAAAATGGATTGACTAAGAGTTCACTCAAATTTGAAAATGTCCAAAGAATTTGTTGTTAGCAATTTGAAGAAAAAGCATTTTTAACCAAAGAAGATTGTGTATATCAATTTCTACTAATTTTAAATGTGTGACACTTTTGGAAGGCTAGTTCAAATTCACACGTGTGAACTTTCCACCATGCAGAGGGCTGTGAACACCCAGACATATTTCTAAAGTCTTGTCATGTTCAATCTGGTATCATGTTTTATTTTCTCTTACAATCAAAGTGATTGCTTATGTATGAAATGAAAAGTAGAACTGGATTATCTGTACGGATTACATATTGAATGTTACCTCTGAGATTTGTTTTACTATAAATATTAATGAAGACCCAAGTCTTTCTGTTGTGCTATGTTCTAAGCAAATTATTTTATGTAGGTGACAGTCAAATACCATTTGATCTAAAAAAATGGTGATATTTCAAATTAGAGTGCCATTCTTTCAAAAAAAATAAAAGAAACAGCAATAACAACAAACAATTCTGACTGAATTTTTGCAGGCCTGAGTTCAATGCATGAGTTCAAAATCTGATGTTTTCCTAGGGTGATCCAAAAGACAGGAACAAATCCAGGCTTTCTTTCACTAAATTAAGACCTTTTGCCCCAACACAAAAATGGGTTTGATAGCTTTAAGTCTTATCTCAAGTACTTAGAGGATAATTTTAACTTGTTCAGTTATGCATTACCTGAAAAAAATTCTTTTCACTTTTAACTAAACACTAGAAAAGAGTATGGAAACAAGGACATTTAGTACATGGGATTAAGACTTTCACATGGTTGTGAATAAACTTCCAAATAACCTGCACACAATACATAAACATACCAGTTTATTCACCCTAAGATTGTCCATTTTGTAACTAAAAACCCTTTGTCAGGTCTGAGAAATGGTTTGTTTTCATAACCTGATGTTGTTTCAAAGGGCAATAACCAGATGTTTTGAGTTTGTGATAAAGACAGAATTAATGAGTCTGTCTGTCCAAATGGAGCCTATTTATGAATCTGCATAGATGCGAATGGCAATGTAAAGTGTGATATTCCTGGGGTGCAGAGGACTTACAAACACTTCAGGGCAAATAAAAGGTGGCCATTTATCTTGGCCTAGAATACTAGGTCTTACATTCTACTAACACATTTTATGCGTCGCTTTGAAATCTCTGACTGTTTTTATTCTTCTCCATTTGTAAAATCTTAGAACAATTTCATCTGATGATACAAATTGGGTTTTATTATGTTGTATTGCTCTAACCTTAAGCCTTACTCTAAGTCAGCACATGAAAATTATAAATTTTTCTTCAGTTTACAAGTTTTTTTCCTCGGTGAAATCTTTTCTGGGCTTTTCTCCTAAAGATAGAGAAAGAGACAGAGAGTGAGAGAGACTGAATAGAAACTGTAGCAGTAACGACTTTGGCTGTAGCTGTGGTCAAGCAGATCCCCCGTGTAAGAGGGGAAAGTTCTGCCGCAGGTAAGCTGAAGTCAGTAGAGCCTTTCCAAAGTATTTTCTTTTTTTTTTAATTTTTATTAATGATTTTGCATTATGTGACAGTTTCATAGGCTCTGGGAATCCTCCCATCCCTCCCCCTCCCCTCCCCCCAGTGGATTCCTCCACCTTGATGCAGTATTACAGTTCAAATTCAATCAAGATTCTTTCATTGCAAACATATACCAAGCATAGAGTCCAGCTACTTATTGTCCAGATGGGTTGAACAGTTTCTTGGGGAGACCTTTTCTGGTCTGAAGTTAGAGCTGGTAGAATATCATCACAGCCAATTAAGAGTCCCAATATAACATCAACAGCAATTTGCAATGTTATGGAGTCATGCCTCGCTGGGTGGGTCACAAAGATTAGTTACTCCTCACCATGGTGTTGAGGATTTTCCTGCACACCCCCCCCCAAAAAAAAAATGTTCTGCACCTAAAATGTCGACATATATCTTGTTAGAGTTACAAGCCAGTCTGGATTATCCTAAAATCTGCCAAGATCAGCAAAATTTTACTTCAACACAACAACTGGCTAAATACTAAGATGAAATGGACACGAAACAGCTGAATGGTGCCTTATGGCCATTTTAAGGTATAGAGCAGCCGGTCCTGTATATGAACTAAAATTGAAATGTCAATGAGCTAATCATAGGTGGTGGCTAGGACTTGTTTTCCTTTTTTTTTTTTTTTTTTAATACACTGGTTACTCAAAGTATTTTCGACAAAGCTTTTCTATTTCATTTCTTTGTGTTTTTCAAAGCACTGAACCCAAGAGATTACAGTGCCAATAGGTTCCATATCCTGTCTCTCTTGATGTGAAATGCTGATATGCTCTATCTCATAGTAGATTTGTTGCTGATTTTTCCCTAAAAGCTGGAAGTGATCCTGTTGAGTTAATGTTCTCCTTTAGGCATGTAAGGAAATGTGTATGTAAATCTCATTTGCATCAACATGATTGCATGGTTGTGTAAACTGCTGCACATTGAACTGGGGTAGTATGCCATGGAACTGATACACTGCTCAGGGATTGAGTGCACAGTGGATTTAATCCCAATTTAGTGCCCACATTCAAATGAAATTGTTTTTATTCAAATCAAATTGTATAATTTAGGAATTTATCGATGTTCATTTCATTAACTAGTTGAAGCCTAATGATTTAATCTCCTCTTTTCCTCCATATAGTTAGCAAAGTCATAATTCATTCTTAGATTTTTGACATATAATATTTTAAAATTAGATTCAAAAGTATTCTGCATCAAAGTGAGGGAGACTAATAATTCCATCCTTTTAATGACTGTATTCTAAAATTAATTTTATAAAAGCACTGCATTTTCTGAACTAAAGTAGATTTAATAGTTTTTCAATAAGCACATTTGTTCTGATTGTTTTAGTGATTCCTGAAATTTGACTTTCTTTTCCTCTGTGGAACTCAGCATCGTTTACCCTTTGTCACTTCAGGATATAATGGTGAAGAACTCAAAGTTTCTTCTTTTTCTTTTATTAAGTGTGATTACAAGATACAGTTTTATAGGTACTGTGGGAGTGGGGTTCCCTCCTCATCTCTTTCTTCCTCAACTCTTCCCCCCACTCACTATCATTCCTCAAATTATCATGGTAGTATAGTTCCTCGATAACAATTACTAGATTAACTTTTGGCTATTTAAATGTATCATGACGTAATAGGTATAGGTACAGGGAAAAAATCCAGTGTCATGGTATAGGGGTTTATTTATATCTTTCAAAGTGGGACTCCTACTTTTATTGGGAAGTGGAAAGTTATACTGTAATGTAACTTTATTTCCCAGTATGTTAGTTTCCATTAAACCAATCATCTGTATGTGTATACACTTGGTTATCTACATCTATTTATTTTGTAATTCTTTACAAATTTATTTATTTTCATTTGAAAGGTTTATGTAGAGAAGGAGAGGCAGAGAGAACAATCTTTGGTCCACTGCTTCACTCTCTAAATGGCTATAACAGATGGAGCTGGGTCAGTCTGCAACAGGGAACCAGAAGCCAGGAACCAGAGGCTTCTTCTGGTCTCCCTATGGATGCTTTCCCAGGTCATAGGAGGGAGCTGGATGGGAAGTGGAGCAGCTGAGACATGAACTGATCCTCTATGGGATCCTGGAGCTTGGAAGTAGAGGATTAACCAATTGAGCAATTGCACTGAGTCCTTGTATTTGTCCTTTTGAGACTGGCCTATTTCACCAAATATGTTGGTCTCAAGCTTGGACCATTTTATTGTACATGATAGGATTTTATTCTTTCATATGTCTGAGTAGTATTCCTTGGAGTAGATATTCTACAATTTCTTTGCCCATACATCTGTTGGTGGATATATGGGTTGTTTCTATGCCTTTGCTATTGGGAATTGTGCTGCAACAAAGATAGGGTTTCTGTTTGCTTTCTCATGTGCAGATTTCATTTTCCTTAGATATATTCACAAGAGTGGGATGCTAGGTCAATGTTAAATGCTTAGTGTCGTATTTGCTAAATATTCCAAGTCAAGTAGTTAATCATTAAATTTTTAGTTTATTATAGAAGAAATAAAAATATTTTTGTGTTTCCTATCATGAATTCAAAGTTAATACAATTCAAATTTGAGGTTAGGTGATGGGGCATCATTATGATTAGAAATGGTACTTATCTATCAATGCAGTCAAGATTAATTAACTAAACAGTAATTTTCAGATAAATTTGTGACTAAATGAAATTGAGCATCCTGCTTTGGATTATGCATCCTCCAATTAATGCATCCTCTAACTTTAATTCACAAAGTGTAATTTAAAAACAAACATATCACTACCAAATTCAAAAAATTTGGATCTGCAATATTAGGTCTGTTTTGTATTATGACAGATTTCTCATTATTTCCTCATTCAAATTTTTAAAATTCTTGCTTTGGACTTCTCCCTCACTGGTCCAAAATTGAGCATATTTTAAATGCCTCTGTTGACACTGAATTTCCCATCCAATTTCCTCTGTCCAGAAGATTGAGGCATCCAAAAGAGTATGAGGTTGTAAGACAATTCACAGATTGCTTAACAGTCAGAGCAGATAAATAGAGCAAAAAGGTAACAGCTAAAACATGAAGATTGGAAAATGATATTATTTGATGATTCTACTATAAAAAACAGTGTCCAACAGATTTTCCTCATCAAGCAGTGACTGTTTAGATCAGCTCCTGAATTCTTCATCTCAGAGCATTCAACCTGTTGTGGATTACACTTCAGCCCCACCAGTTTTCTTTTATTTTGTCAACAATGGAAAGTTTTTCCTGCTCATAACCTCTGCCTGGAACATATCCTTTACCCAGCAAGCTGTTTTTTTGTTTAGTTTCTTATCTTTATTAAACACAAATGTTATGTCATCACAGATCTCTTCTGACAACTCAATTGATTGTGCATAATTATTTTTTAAAACTTTATGGAAATGACTTATAACTAAATTGGAGGGCAAGGGGATCTTGAAATCCAATTTCTTTTTCATAGTAGGTATTTCCCATGAAAGTTTTGAAGATCCCTTGTATGTGATGATTTTAGATATTTTTTCACACCGAAATTAATTTTTAATACTATTTCCATGAGCTTTTTGAAGTGCCTGTATAGTTACTATCTCTGACATCCAGAAGGTAGTGCAAGCTTTGTTACATAGTAGATGACTCATAAATAATTTAAAATTTAAGTATCACTGAGGGCTGTGACATAGTCAGAGACATAAAATTCTCTCTCAAGTACCCCAGATATGACTGAAACATGTGAAAACTGAACACAGTAATACAAGATAGCCTGTCATTTGCTGACATAATTAAATTTAGAGAAAATGAGAAATCAAAAGTTCAGTGCTGTTTTAATACAACTGACATGAATTGAGCTTTGAAGAAAATCACAGCTTAAATGAAAGCAGGTCAATATAGACTAAGCCAATCTACTTATGGGGAATGAAAGACCATTTATTTTGTCATCCAACTAGTACTTTTGAGTATATCCAACGTTAAGGATGCACAGATAAAGCAACAAACAAAGCAGACAAGTCTTGCTCTCAGGGAGCAACCTGGCTTATTGACTAATTCTTGAAGTTTTGTTTTAAATTTCAATTTCCTCATCTGTCATTCTGGGATAAAAATACTCATCTGTACTGAGCTCTATGAGTGTCACACTCAGACCTTGATTTTCCATTATGAACTCTGTGTGACCCTCCCCCTCCAACATCTACACACTCTACTGCAAATTGGACACATTACTGGTCATAATTGCCTGAGTAGAACATTACATTGAAAAATATTATGCAGCCGGCTCTCTGGATCCAAGGAAAAAACAGTTGTGATTAATTTGTGATATTTCATTGGGTACAGAAGGGGAGAGTCTGCTGTAAAGATATGTATCTTTACATATGCCAACCAGAGACAAGGAGCCTGCAATGAGATTTTTATAATGTTGAAATGCATGTGTGAGCTCTGGACCAGGTGGATGGAAATTTCACGGAGAAGGGAGAGTAGATGCTAATTGGATTATTAAAGGTTTTGTATGTTTTGTTAGCTAACTGAATAAAAATGTTTGGTAAATGCAGGACTAGCAGCAAGAAGACAATGGAATCAAGTAAATATTGAGGTGCCTTGGCCAAGAAAATCTCCTACCATAGATAGAAGTATGTAGGTTCCCATTATCCATGGATTATACACTCTGAGTTCCCCAGTGGATGCCTGAAATTATAAATAATACTATGTTTTACATACAACATGTTTATTCCTATATAGTAAAGAAAATATAGAATTTAATTCCTAAGTTAAAAATCACTAAGATATTAATAATAACAGCTAATAGTATAATTGGACAATTATAATAATTTCACAGTTTAGTTAGCCTGAGAATTTTTACCTCTCCACTTACAAGGAGTATTTCTATCTTTTTGTTTTAGAGCCTTACTAAGTAAAAGGAGAGTGACTTGAAGACACTAGCACTGTGATATGGAGGCAGTCATGTAATAAATGAGACAGAGCAAAGAACCAGTGGACAGATAGTGAATACAGCCTGGATATCTGCACCGAGGGATGCTGCACATCCAGCTGAGACGGCGTGGGATAGCATGCGATCACGTCACATCATCGAAACAAGTGTGTGATTTAAAAATTAAAATGTTCTATCTCTGAAATACCCCGTTTAATTGCTTGGATCTCCACTGAAGTATGTGACAAATCATAAAAAGACACATTTAAAAAAGAGAAAGATTCCTGTAATCACATTAAACAACGGAGCTGCTTTGAGGGGCAAAGATAGCGTCTTCACTATAAGTAAATTTGCTGAGTCGAGCTTAGGAAGTACACTGACAACTGAAGTTGTAGTTAGCGTTGGAGACATAATATAATATATGATATGATATATGATATAATTAAGTAATATTGGATATGATCGTGGAAATAGAGTGTTAAAATGATAGGACAAATTTAAATCACAAACATGTTCCCTCTTTACCCTATTAACTCTCCAAGATATTGAATTCAAGTGATGCTCAGAAAGTTTGTAATAAATGAATATCATCAAAAATTGTACATGGAATTCTAAAATTTTCACAGTGAAACGAACTTCCCTTTTAATAACATTTCTACATGAATTTTCAGAAATCTTGAATATAAAGTTCTCTAGTAAACAACAAAAATGGAATTGATTACTTAATAAGAAATTGAGAACCAAATAATAATTTAGAACTCAAAGTGGTAAACCATAATAGACATCTTTACATAAATTAATCTTAACCTAATCTTTATTTAACTAACTTATTTTCTTATTTATATTTTTTCAAAATGTTTTTAAAATCTGTTTATATTGGAAAGGCAAAATTACAAAGAAAAGAAGACACAGAGAGAAAGATTTACCATCCACTGGTTCACTCCCCAAATAAACACAATGGCTGGAGCTAAGCCAATCCAAAGTCAGGATCCAGGAACTTCTTCTGGATCTCAATCATGGGTGTAGGTGCCCCTACGGACCTTGGCTGTCCTCTACTGTTTTCCCAGGGCACAAGCACTGAACTCAATGGGAAGTGGAACAGCTGGGACTAGAACTAAAACCGGCACCTCTTGTTGGTTGCTGGCACTTGCAGATGGAGGATTAGCCACTTGAGCCATCCTGCCAGTTTTTTATATTACTTCTAATTCCTTTATATTTACAAAAATGTAAACATTCATTTGGTAACAAAGTCAATTAGACCAAAGGAGTCTAATTGATACATTTATTAGACTTGCAAAACAATTTATAACACCTTGTTACTATTTCAAGGAAATCTGTCCCAGTAACATTAAAGAGCAGACAGAGACAAAGTACCAGAAGGGAGGTTAGGCACGATTGCAAAGACAGAAGATCTGAGCATCCAAGACAAGAGAATAGAGGGTTCTCTAGCCAGTGCTGTGATCTTGCTATTGACATTTCAAGAACATTGAAACTGACTGCACATTCTCATAATTCTAATCATTTGAAAAGGCAACTCCTTAGAAAACAGAAACAAATACTTGTTTCTAAATGTTAACCTGAACCTCCTTAAACTAGAACCCCCTCAAAAAGAGAGAAAGGAGGAACATTGAGTGTCCTAAAGGCAATTAACATAGAAAGCAAGCCCTGGGGGACATAAAAAATCTGTTTCCAATATTTGAAGGAATGCATTTAAAGAGAATGAAGGACTAGCTTGACAGCTTAGTACATACATTCTCAAGCTGAGAAAGGAAACAATGATTGAACAAACAAATAGGGTGGTGATCAGAGATTAACAAAAGATACCATTCCAACAGGTGACTTCTGCCATACAAAGCAGGAGGAAGAATTCTACAAAGCATTCTTGGCTCCTTCTGTTCAGCAGTTTGGAGGTGTGGGCATTTTACTCCTCCTCCTCCTCCTCCTTCTCTTCTTCTTTGGTTAAAAGTTATAGCAAAACCAACAAATACATGCCTTCCATTTAGTAGTTCCCTGCTCAAATAACCATACCACTCAGGATTGGACCAGGTAGAATCCAGTGGCATGGAACTTCATTCAGATCATCCGTGTGTGTGGCAGATACCTAAGAGTTTGCATCATCAATTATTACCTCCCAGGATGCATATCAGCAGGAAGCAAATTTCTATTTTTTCTTCACGTTGCTGATTTTGTATTGTGGCTTTTCATTTAAGGGGATATATAGTAACTGTGTGATTGAGATTATCATATCCAGATGTGAGAATACAAGGCAGTATGCATCTCTACTTCCAGATCAAAGATGGAGTCCCAATGATATCTAGCCAATATCTTGACAATAGGATGCTGGACTCTCTGCCATTGTCCATGCCTGCAATGATGGACATGTGATTGTTTGTGAAGAACTCTACTGTAGTAAGAATATAGGGGAATTCAGTGGGGTGGAGGAGAGGATTTGGGGAGGTGGTAAGGGAAATACCAGGGCCTATGGAACTGTATCATAAAATTATAATAATAATAAAAAGAAGTAAAATACTTTTAAAAGCAGACATAAAACTCCATTTTAGGCACTGTGATATAGGAGCAGAGAGTCCCAAGTAATGGTTTAACACTGCACAATGCCAGCCCCTGATTGCCATCCTTCTAAAGGAACATTTTGTAAAATGTATTGACCACAAATATTACTGAGTGATAGATAAAATATTAAATTATGTAATATTAAATATAGGCACCACTGCAAAATTGATTTCATTTTTAAATGTACAAAAACGGAACCAGTCTTTTTGAGAAATGAAGTATTTTTGAGAAACTGAATGCAAGTTCCCCTTTGAATAACTGCTCTGAGCTTTCCCTGTGGGTTTCAGAACTTACCGTCCAGAGGCTACGGTGACTGATATCTCATCTTTCCTTAACTTATATTGACTGCCCTGTAGACTCAGAATTTTAAGAAACACATTTTTGGAAATAAGTATCTATTTTTATTTAGTGCAGAAACTGATCATGGAAAGTAAGAATGAAAAGGTTTAAGGAAAAGTAAAAGGAGAGGTGATTTTCTTGATTATGTCAAGAAGCTGAGTATACAAATAGATAATGTCCAGTAGAACATACATAAATATCTAAAAGTAGAACCTTGATCCATAGCCTTCAGGAAACTAATTCTCTTATCTATGCTAAATTCAGAAAGCCAGCCTATTATAGATCAGACTTGAATGAGGTCACAATCATCACTCTAGAGACAATTTTGAAAACTAGTAATAACTTCTAGAACAGTTCCAATGATCGTTTTTTGATTACTATCTGGCAATTTTTCTGTTTTTCTCTAGTTGTCATCTTAGGGCAAAATCAAAGAATACCAGATGTATATCCCTAACATATCACATAGAATTCCCCCCTTCTAGTTAGTCAGCTCCCCTAAAACATCTTCCTAACTCCACCCAACTGCCTACAGTGGGAATACACCCAGTCTTTCATTTTGAGCAGTATGAATTTTTCCCACTTTTCCACTTGTCCTCAAATTCCTACCAAAACCTAAACAGTGATGGCTGACTCCCTTACTATACCAGAGTTTTAATTAACAGTCATTGCTTTCTCCTGTGGCTGGCATTTGGCTATTTCTTCACCTAGATTTTAACAAAAAAGGTAAACTGATGGGGGTGTGGTGGAACTCAAGAAAGAAACATGCTAGGATATAGGTAAATTATGAGAAATGCTCATACTTCAAAGCAAAAATGCAGGAGTCCGTAGAAATAAAAGATTGATGGGAAGAGAGAGAGAGAGAATGCATGACAAGGTTCGTTCGTTAAGGAAATAGGAGTGAGAAGCAAAGGTGAGACTGACAACACAACCCTAGGTGAAGGGATATTTCTAGTCTCTTCTCCTTCAGTCCTAGATCTCAAGACCCAAGCTGAAGCCCACTGAAGCTAATGTCTTGCATTGTATTGACCACAGTGCACCAAACAGATTAAAATAAAGGTCTGGTCTCTTTAATTTTTGTAGTTGCTTTGTGTTGTTAATCGATTACTTGACTGCAAACTCATTCTTGTTTCCTTAATAATGGAAATAACAATAATGACTTGGAATTCTGAAAAAATGATTCACATGGGACAGTGTCAGCTTCTGTCTTCAGTTACACTAAAGTCAGCATGAATCAACCCAACCTTGATGTAGTGGTCACTAGGACTCCCCACCCTGTTTCACCATTGTTTGGTTCCCCTCCCACATCTTTTTGGCCAAGAAATTCTCTGCATCATCACCACCTCCGCCATTGATAAGTTCATTTCAGGTTCATAGCAACTTCTGAGCACAGGCATTTAATTAAATTCCCTGGATTTGGAATTATGGTTGTTATTTTCAATACAGGACTCAATTTAAAGACTGAAGTGTTTTTATATTGGTCAATGAGATGAATATTTGTAACCAATCATATATTGCCTGTATTTTGTTTGATATTTTAAAAAGTTGATTTAAGTCATCTTGCAGTTTGCCAAGCATGCTGACCATCAGGATTTATCTCAGGTCCTAATATCAGAAACAGTTCCAATGAGACTCCCGAGTTCATATTCTAACATACCCTTCAGCTGAATTTAAAATTGGAAGACAGCTACTATTGAACAGAGACAGAGAGCTACAGCTGGTGAGTTAATTCCGGCCCACTGTTCATTTTGGTACAATTCCATGAGCTAAGAGTTTTTAAACTATTTTTAAAATTAAACTTAAGAATTTGTTAAAATTTCAAAACTGTGTGAGACAAAAATTCCAATGTCAATTTCAGAAAAAGTGGTAGTAGGACACCACTAATACACATATTGTCCACAGATATTTCAAAAATTGAGAACATGTGACCATGATTGAATGAATGGTTCCCTGGGTCTAAAATGTTTCACTGTCTGGATTGTCACAGACAAAATTGGTTCCCTTATTATTGACCATAAGCTCCCTTGACTCATTTGTATGTGTTGGTGAGAAACAATCAAAAATTACCTTAATTTGGACCCTTTTTCCTTGGGTTAGCTTAATTCACGGGTCTAGATTCCCAGTTAGATTCCCTTAAATGCCTAAAGCAGCCTCATCAGAGCAGAGCAGAAACTATCCATCATAAAGGGGTCGCTCTACCTAAGAAATGCTCATTGTGGTTACTTTCTCAGAATGGCAAGAGTTGGAAGCGTTCTCAGGGATTGTATCACTGAGGTTTAGTTTCAGATATACCTGAAATCATCTATGAAACATAATGAAAATATAGATTGTCAGGGCAAACGTCACAGGACCTAAATCAAAAATTCCATGTTTAACCTAGGAACTCTGCATTTGCTCAAGCATCTTAGGTGAATCTGACTGTGGTGGTCTGAAGGACATGCTGTGGAGAAATATTGATTTACAGTAATACTATAAGGAAAATATTGCTTATATTAGAGAAGAAGCTGATGGTAGCTTGTGCATTCTTCATTTAAAGTAATTGGGTTCAATAAAAATTCTTCTATTGCATCGTGTTATATATTTCAGTTCTGTGTATGTAAGCTTTGTCTTTAGAAGGAGAAAAATTCAACTCGGAGCTTTATCTATAATTTTATCAGTCCATCCATTCCTCTTCCATGCAAACTTTATCAACTTGTTTGTTTCTCTTTTGACTCTTATTTTTCTAAATTTGATTAAAAAGGGACTTTTTGTGTACTTTCTGTATGAGAACTTTCAAATGAAGAATGAAAATTGCAAATTAAAGAAATATGAGCCTAAAAAAGAACTGTGTCTTAAAATACTTATCTTTTCTCACTTCTCTATATTTCTAATTGTATTCACTCTGCTACCAATATTAGTAATACCAAAAGCTGTTCATGATATTTTTGAGTAGGAAGCCTAACATTAAGTTCATATATATATATATATATATATATATATATATAATGCATTATATATGATAAGACTTCATTAATTCATATTAATTTTATATAATTCATACAAGCAGTTGCACAGTGCAACTGATTAAATATGTTTGATTCTAGATCAGAATCTATAGTCAGAATCACAGGTCTTCTTTAATTCTTCAAAGCCTTGACGCATAAAAAGGCAACCCAGGACTGTCCACTCTTGGGGTCGATGGACCTGATATTGTGAATTAAAGAAGGATCTACTGGTTTAAGACCATTCTTTTACTTTCTTCCTAACACTCTATGACTTGCTCCTCTACCAGGATGTCTAAGGGAGAGGATGAATTATACCAAAAAAGTGGAGCATGTCTATTTTCTCCATGAGCCCAGCTTGCACTGACACATTTCTGAGGAACCGGCATATTTTTTGGCAGAAAGGAGTTATTTATTTATTTGTTCCATGCATGTGTTTTTCCTGACTCCTAACTTACAACATCACATTCCTGAGTGGGCTTCAGAAATGAAAAATAAAAATTGTAAATTGAATACACATGGAGAAATCTAGTCCCCATCCAAGACCGCACAGGCTCCCCATCCTAATGAGCCAAGTTCACACACTGATGGTTCTCATAGCACCTTCCCAAGCATCCCGGAAAGCTGCTCCAGCAAGAGGAACTAGACTAAAGGATGGATGGATGTGTTTGAGCCTCCTTTTAGACAAAGATAATGCATCAGTGGGCACTTTGGAGTTTAAGGCCGTACAGTTGGGCCATACCTATAGGTAGAAATCAAATCAAACTTAAGGTTTCCAGGTGTTTATTCTCACATTTTTAACGTCTAAATCTGAGTGAGAAGGATCTGAAGGGAGAAGGTTTGGGTTTTGCAAATATATTCCATTAAATTTCTTCTCAGTTGGCACATTTATCTCAAATATCAAATTCTTTTATGATGTCTTATGGTAGTATGATATAACTATTCTTCCTATGACATTCATGTTTTTGTTGAAAAATGCTAAGGAATTGATATATCATTTTAAAGAAAGGAATCTGTTGTATTCTTAGGATATGTTTTTCACTTAGTGCATCATTTCAACAACCTATGTATGTATAAGCTACCGTCTTTGCCTAATTTCCAGGTCTAATCAGCTGAAAAAAAATGCTGAGATCCTGAAATGGAATTCAATCTATCTGGGCAGCCTTGTGCAAGCTGCTGTTTTTGTCCACACTATCTCCAAACCCAGGTATTATTTTAGATTCACTGGCAGGAAGATATAAGAATTTGGTTCAAACTTTGAATATTAGAAGATAATGCATAAATATCTAAAGTCTAGACCAAATTCAACTCTGTGCTGTCCAGACCAAGCTGCCAGTGCTACATCATGTATCTTTCCCCTCTCTTGTTTGTTACTTGAGGCAGCTGCTGTCTTCTGTTCACTCTTCTCCAGTACCTGATTTTAATGCAGCTTCTGGACCCCGGGATTGTGATCTGTCCATGCTGATTGCTTGGTTTCATAGCTTTACACTGTATTTCTCTAAATTCAAATTAAAATTGACTTCTTCTTTCCCAGTAAGTCTCCCTTATCTTTCATTCGTAGCTTGCTGCTTCATATCTTTTGCAACAATTTCACATCATGGAGAGCATTCAGTATAAGGCAAAGACAACACAGAACTAAATGCCAGATGCCAAGCAATAACTGAGCCAGAACCCTTGAAGAATCAACTTCTCTAAACTTCCCTACCATCATTCTACCAAGCTTCAGCCCACTTTGTGGAAGAAGCAAACATCAGAAGAAAAACAATTATAGTGTGAAAGATTTGTTAAAATCCGACATCAATAAACCCATGAGTGAATGAGTCTAAATATGTAGAAACACTAGCTCTTGAAACAGATTCTTAGAATTCTTCATTCTAGTTGAGGACAGCAAAAACTAAAAAGTGAAATTAAATTTTTATGATCATAAAGTCACTTATAATGTATATGTGAGTTGACTTCTTAAATTGCTAGATTAACCTCTTTCTATTACATTATGTAACTTGTTCCGGTCTTATAACTAGTATCATTTTGGTTCAAACTTCCCAGCTCTCTGTACCATTCTCTGTTTCATTGACACTTGTGGGATGACTTGAAGATTGGCCTCTGGACACATACTTAAACTTTTTACGAATATTAGATAAGTAAAGCCAAACTCACCAAAATTAATATTTCCCTAAGCCCTCTCATTACAACCCACATTCTTATCATATGTTTTATCAAAAGTCCTTTACATATCATAACCTACATTTTCCAAAACTCTGATTGTTGTTCCCTTGTACCTCTATTACTTCTATTTCGCTACTCAGGCCTAACACTTTCTGAGAAAGAAGAAGAAGAGGAAGAAAAGATGAAACTATTTTGTGCACATGTTGTCCCCAAACCAGCATTTGAGTGGGTGGCAAAAAGTCAATCTGTGCTATTAGCAGAGGGGAGAAAATTCCAAGCACACAGACCTAATGAGCACCCAAAAGCAGAGCAGACACGTTATTGATTGTTTGAATCATGACAAGATAATGCATGTCATTTGTATGAATTTTGTTTTTCAAGCAACAGGAAAGATTAAATTTCCACAGAGGAAAAGCAAATTTTCTTCCTTCTGTTTATAGGAAAACAATGGAATCCTTTTCTAAATGAATATCATTTATCTACTTCTACCTGTTAAGTCTGAGATTAAATAAAGCATGCCCCTGTAAATATGGTGTTGCTTCCTACAGCATGAATACCAGAATAAACAGAAGTTTGAGTTCTTTCATAGCACTGGTGGTAGGTATCAAACGTTTCCTGTAGAAGCAATTTCAAGTGCCAAATAAATTGAAATGAGTTCCACATACCCCGTTTTTATTCTGCAAGAATACCTCAGGAGGAAAAATCTGCAATATTACTGAATTAGATGAATTTAGAGTCTTTTAAAGACATATTTCAGGTTGTTAAATTAACGTGAAAATAGTATCTTGCATGGTATTCAGGATTCCAAAGAATTTCATATTCTTCAGCCTCTCCTTTACAAAATGGGTTGATAATCTACTCTGGCTAGTCTTAGAGATATTGGAAAATAACAACAAATAAAAAACAGAAAAAAATATTCCGACCCACCAACAAGCTGTCCTATTCTTTTAGTAATAAGGACTTTTACTTGGAATGGATTAGTATTAAACTTTTTGCACATCTTTACCAGCTCAGCAAACCTTTGTTCTGAATGCTTTCTGACCATTAGTGCCTTTGATTATAGATTACACCATAACTTGATTTATTTTTTTTTTCCTTGGGGCAACATATTTCTTTCATTGAGCAACATTCTGAAACTTGGAAATCTAACCTGTGTTTTAGTCTCAGGGAAAGAACATTCATATGGTAAATCCTCCCCAGTTGGATTTGGTATTCATTCAACTCTTATATAGTTGATTTCAAGCCAGGTTTAATTATGCAATCACCCTCAACGCAAAAAGCATAGTAAAATGCACAAGCACTTTCCAAGGCTTCTATTTAATGGAGTGCCAATTTTCTGGAAGAAGAAAAAAAACTGGGAAACATTAATATTGAAAAATGAAGTAATAGTCTCTAAATGCAAATCTGGAGGACACCAGTATCCACTTATTGTATAATTAGACAAGCCTTACGTCTGAAATCCAAGCAGACCCCCTTGTGTTTCTCTGCCAGTATTCACACACAAAAAATATTTTTTAATCCTTCCTTTTATCAGAAAGAAAAAGAAAATCAGAAACCTGACCTGAATGTTTTATGATTAAAAAAAACCACAAAGGTTTAAGTATATCAGTACCACCTCAGAATTCAAGGGTTTTTTTTTTTTTTTTCTGCAAGATATTGTAATCCCTTTAAACAGTTTCCAGGGAAGTATTTTTTTACACATTCCGAATTGCTTGTCCAGTCATTTTCTTGTATTACATTACTCACATCCCCTCGCTGGAGGAAATTCCCTCTTACAAATGCTGTATCACAGGGATGTATGTATATTTATGTAACCCCGGTGGTTCTGTTCCTTCTTAGGCAAACTCAGTGGCACTGTTTCCTGAGCTGAACTCTGTGTCTCCATTAATATTAATTTCACACTCACAAAAGACAAAATGCACACAAATCTCCCAGGTCTTTGCTGCAGAATCTTTATAGCTAACAAGCTTTGCTCTGAAGGGGGAGTTTTACTAGAGTTCTTAAACTTCCTGGAAAACTCAGCATTGTAATGTGCTGGGTGATTGTTTCCAGGACAACTGTTCTCTTCCACATTGGCTTGTATTTTCTCTCTATTAATGATCCAGAACAAGGATAAATCAGATACCCTTAGCTCCAGCAAAAAGAAACATATTCAACAAATAAACAAGAAGGAAAGTGGAGCACTTCAGAGAGTTGAGACCTCCACAAGTGTCTGGCTCATTGGAATGACCCAGAAAGGTTATGCAGATTTCTTGTCTTACATGAGCCCAGGAGGTCCCCTGGGAATAGCCATAATCTCAACAGCTCTGATGTGCTTGCCCTAATAAAGGAGAGTGGCCCACAGGCTAACACTTTTGTGACAATATGTTGGGGACATCACAAGGCCCAAGGCCCATAAACAGGAGCCTAGACACCATAGATGGCAATATCAGTATGCTGTTGAGATGAGTCCTATCTGATTTTTTTTCGTTTCTTTGGCTTTTCTTCTTGTTGTTGTCTTTCTTTCTTTCTTTCTTTTCCCTTTCTTTTTTTTGTTTCCTTTGTTGCTAAATATGGAAGATATTTTTAGAAAGATGCAAGGGTTAATGCTGAACTAGTTAGGAATACTTTTCCTATATTTGTTTACACTTATAGAAATCAAGCATGTTTATTTCTTTGGCCTTTAAATAACTTAGCAACATTATTATAGTGCACCTTAAATAACTACTAATAAAAAAACACTGATCTTTAGATCCACATTAGGCGATGTGACTGCTTCATTTACTTTCTCTCTGCTTCCGCTTTCAGTACAGACTGCTATCTTTTTAAAAAATTTTTTTTATTAATTACATTGCATTATGTAATGCAAACCTTCCCCAAATCCTCCCTCCATGGTGGATTCCTCCACTTTGTTGCATTGCCACAGTTCAAGTTCAGTTGAGATTCTTTCATTGCAAGCATCTACCAAGCATAAAGTCCAGTATCTTATTGTCCAGATAAGTTCAACTGCTTCTTGGGGAGACCATCTCTGGTTTGAAGGTAGAGCCTGCAGAGTATCGTCCTGCTAATTAAAAACCCCAAAATAAAATCAGCAACAATTTATAACGTTATGGAATTAGTGGACATAGTATTGAGTAACCAATATGTTAAAAAAATGCAAGTTCCTAATCACATCCTGTGACTTCTTCATTGACATTTCAATTTTAGTTTATATCTTTTTCTTAAATTTATTCATTAATTACATTGTATTATGTGACACAGTTTCATAGGTACTGGGATTCTCCTCACCCCTCCCCAAACCCTCCCCCCATGGTGGATTCCTCCACCTTGTTGCATAACCACAGTTCAAGTTCAGTTGAGATTCCCTCATTGCAAGCATCTTAACCATGTATTTTAAGATTTTTTTCTGAATGGTTTATTTAAATCATGTGTAATCTTAACAGCACATTTGGTAGGAAAAAATTACAAGTGTCTCTGTCCTGATTACTCTCTATTACAATGGGCGTGCTTTCACTTATATTTCTATGATTAGACAAAAACATTTTCCTAAATATTGAAGTCAGAATGATTTGCACTGTTACTCCTCACTAACTTCCTTAGAAATGCTTTCTTTAAAGGTATTGGGCTGACTGCTTTTTTTGAAAATGTGTGATCTCAATACTGAAAGAATCCTTCTGAATCCCTTTTCATTACTCACACATAGTTGATCATGTTTGGAGGCTTAGAACTATTTGGCAAAAGTTTTATGTCTCATGATTTCATGCAAGGCAGCAGAAAACCAATTACTGTGGTATTACTTAGGAGAAAAAAAGAAGCTTCTCCTCTGAGTGGAGGCTGGGTGGAACTCAGAGCCTGTCTTCCTTTCTTTTTTGGGTTTTGATGGAGTCACTTTTGTTCACAAGGTCATTTCTATCATTTAGGCCAAGATGAAAGTCCTGAGAATACTGTTAATGTGATATGATTTTTGTGTGTGTGTGTGTTAGCAATCACAAATTGATTTTTAGTCTGTTCTGTACTCAGAAAACAATTTGGATTTGGGGAAAAATCATTTTAAAATTTCTAGGTTGAAGTATTATATGGCATGGTTTCTGAGACAGTTGATGATGAGGTGGGAGAAACAAGACGGCTTAATCACAAATATGGTGGATTTATTATGACTTAAACAGATCTCTGTTATGTTCTATTACTATTTCAGCCATTTCTGACAGGGACTACCTAGGTGGCCAGAAGAAGCAAGAGTCAAAGTAGCTAGGGGCTGAAAAGCAATACAATGTAAAAAGATTAGTATTTGAATGGGGCACCAGGAGCAGGGTGGGGAGTATCAGTATTTTGCTTAGCCATTGAGAAAGAAAACACATCTTCAAGTTTAAGAAGCTAACCAGGGACTTCACCTCTTTTCTTTCTCTGTTAGCAGCATACCTTACAGAAAGAACGTATTCTTTACCAGTTCCTCACATGTTATAGTTATACAGGACTACATCTGGAGATAGTTATAGCAAACATTGAAGCAAAAAGTTGCAACACTAAGAAAACTCTCATCCCAAGGGTCAAAACTTCATTTGCAAGTCACATGTTATCGGTGCAGAGGAAGGTGTCAGTCTAACAAATTGCTGTCACTGCAATGGCAATCTTTCCATTCACCCTCCCCCACACCCTTCCCAAGATGTAGGAATACTATCATCGGCTCTTCTTCAAGGCCTGCTCCTCAGCTGGTTTCTGTGAATGACCTTCAACCCGAACCAGCTTAATTTCCCATGCATCTCAGGAAATGGAATGGGATCATTAACCTCCCCAAATGAAAGTGGTCACTCCAGAGGAAGCACACTCTTTTTGGCCCACCACCCTGGCACACTGCAGACCTTTCTTTTTCCTGACAACATCCCTTAAGCCTGACTGGAAAGCTTTCTATGGCACAGGAGGTTTAAGAGGTATCCTGTACAGATCATGCATCTCTCAATTGCTTATGGTAATCAGCAGATATAAAAGCCCAGATCATTTAGTATAAAGATAATTCACCCTCTTCATTGGAGGCATACTCTTCAATCTTATATTTCCATAATTTTATAAGGAATATAAATAAATAATATCATTTGATATTTAAATTTCATGAGTCCCTTCCCCCCAGTCCCCAAGAGTTTTCCTCTGGCAATGGTCCTAAATAATCTTGGAATGTTTAAAATGCTTAAGTTAGAAATGAAAGAAAGGAATAAACTTTAAACATACAGTTGTTTAAGCTCCTGAAGAAACTTTTTCTCCTATATTTTGACTACTTTCTTACGCATTTATACAAAATCTGTTATTTCATTTAGTTAAAAAAAGTGCCCTTCTGGGCCTGGCGCCATGGTCTAGCAACTAAAGTCCTTATTTTGTAAGTGCCAGAATACCATATGGGTGCTGGTTCTAGTCCCGGCGGCTCTGCTTCCCATCCAGCTCACTGTTTGTGGCTGGGAAAACAGTCGAGGCCAGCCCAGAGCCTTGAGACCCTGCACCACATAGGAGACCTGGAAGAGGTTCCTGGCTTCTGGTCAGCACAGTGTCGGCCGTTGCGGTCACTTGGGAATGTAATCATCAGACAGCGTATCTTCCTCTCTGTCTCTCCTCCTCTCTGTATATATCTGACTTTGCAATGAAAATAAATAAATCTTTAAAAATAGTGGCCTTCCAACCAAAATATAACTCTCTCCAAGCATTCTTTTCCCTTATTCCTCCATCTCTGTTTTTCTCTGCTCCCTCCTTTCCATACATCTTCACTTCCCCAGCACTTTTATGTATTACATCCATTAGCACAGTTCCATATTTACAGCCACCACTGTATCTGACCCCTCATTCATGAAAGCTCTTGCTGCTGAGCCTTAAGCTATTGGGCTCCTGAGCACACTGGGGTGGATTTGGGTGTCTTGCCCTCATTTACAATCTGAACAAAAGAAACCCAAGCCAAGAAAGCATCTGGCACCATAAAAGCAGTAAAAACTCTAGCTGGCATCTCTGTTGCCACTGACTAGCCAAATATCCATAGAGAGCAGTGCCAGTATAGATTTCTGGGACAAAACAACAAAATAGATTTTTGTCAATAAACATTGATTTGACAAGAAGTCAGACAAATCCATCCAAACCGACTGACATGTGCATCCACAGAGCACCAAACCAATGAGTACATTATGGACAAATTGAAAACCTGCCTAAGCTGGATTCATACAGGGCACATGCTCTCCAAGGTCTTTATTTGCCAAATATGGTTGTATGTTAGGTGTCAGTATTGCACTCTGGTACTTCTACCAGTTGACAACACAATCCATGGACACTGAAAACACATACCATCACTCCGGGGCTGGTATTTTTCAAGTGTTAACCTCAATGCAATACAAGAAATATATTCTGTAGTATAGTTTAAAATATGCACAGATATACAAGCAACAGATGAAATTAAAATTTCATGAAGCAATATTTATCACTGCTGTTTGTGATGAACTCAGTTTTACTCTTTTTACATTTAAGTATTTTACATTTTTTATTTACATTAAAATATTTTATGTTTTCATACAAATATATCACCCTACAAATATAAATAAATGCATGGTACTACATGTTAGATAACTAGTACCATTGAAACTGATTCTAATCTCTTAATGAGTTATGGACATAGTTTTATATAATACATTAATGAGTTATGAACATATTTTCACATATTTGGGACAATTTCCTGAAGCTGCCCCCAGGGAGAAGATTTAACCCATCTTGACAAGGTTATGAACAAAACTTGATCATTTAGCCACACAGAATTCACAGTTTTTTTGTTCAGTCTTCACTCTTACACACATACGCTAATGACTACCCAGCTGGTAATAGCAGGGTACAGAAATTCATGGTTCTTCTCATAATATTAACAAGGTCCCTGGGCTGTCCCCTTTGTAGTGATGGCAGGCGAAGTGCAGAGTTTCTTATGCAAAAGGCTGACAGACTTTGGGATGCCTATTCAGGAGTCCTTGTACTCTAGGCATGGTCTCACTTGCAGTGTCCAGGTTTTGGCACAATGGGAGGGGCTACCCTGGAAGACAGCCTCTGCCATGGGGGCTGTTTATTCCATGCCCCTGCATTTTGCATCAAAATTGGGGGAGATTTTGGGAGTGAACTGACCTAGTTGGGTTTCTTTAATGGAAAATCCCTGCATAAATGTTATCAATCTTTTCACGATAGGATCAAACATGTCACTTTGTACCTTCTATTTATCTATGCATTAGGGTTCTGGTCTATCAGAAGACTAATTTTGTAAGCAGGAAAAGTGGTTAGCAGTTTTAAGCAGGACAAAAATTGTCTGTGTTGGGGCCAGTGCCTTGGCTCAATAGGGTAACCCTCCATCCACTAGCACCAGCATCCCATATGGGCATCGGTTTGTGTCCTGGCTGCTATACTTCTCATCCAGCTCCCTGTTTGATTTCAGAGAAGAAGAGCATCAGAGGAGGCACAAGCCTTTGGACTCATGTGGGAAACCCGGAAGGAGCTCCTAGCTCCTATCTCCAAGTCCTCAGCTCTGGGCATTGTGGCCACTTGTAGAATGGATGGAAGATCTCTCTATCTCTTCTTCTCTCTGTAGATCTACCATTCAAATTAAAATAAACATTTTCAAAAAAAAAAAAGTACTGTGTATCTTTTGATTTCTTTTGGATTGATTTTGGCTGTCTAATGAGAAGATGAGGCAGCAGGATTGCCAGCACAAAAGGAAATGTGACTGAGGAGGTAGTAGAAGTTTTGCCAGCATCTTGTTGCAGTGCTCACCTGGTCACAAATAGAAACTGGGGGTGAGAAAGCAATTGAATTACCCTTCACTGTCATGTATACAACACAACATATAAGACACATTTCATCTTAAAATCTTTCTATCTCTTATCTCTTACCTTTAAAGAACTAACCTTAAAGCAGTTGCCTTCTACTCTTGTCCAAACAAACCTCAAGCTTTCCACAACATAGTTATTCCTTCTTTTCTTCTTTTCATTATTTTCTATCAAAACATTCCTTAAATCTTGCATCACCAAGAACACATTCTCATGCTTGTTTTCTCCATAACTTTCTTTCTCACCTAGTGTTCCTTCACAAACACTCCTTAATGTCTTTAAATTAAGAGAAAAACATCTTTTAAAAGAACATGAAGAATTTTAACCCATACTTACTCTAAAGGAGTTGTGAATTTTGAAAATGTTAAAGCAGTTTTTTCAGCATTGGGGAAATTAATAACTTAACTTTACTGAGGGATTGTGAACCCCAGGAGTGCGCAGGAAAATATTCAGACTAGAAACCAAAACATTTAAGCATAGGAACAACAATGATTTGTTAACAGACATAAAATTTTTTGAGAAACAAATTGTGCATGAAGATAAGGTTGAATAATCATGATGACAATAGCTATTTAACACTACATACATGTTACGAATTGTTTCACATTTCCGTAGATCTTTCTACTTACAGTGAGTGGTGATTGGAAAGTTCTCTAGTTTACAAAGCTGCCTATTGATAAATGAAGAACAGAGAAATATCAAACTGATATACAGAGCAACATCTAAAATTTAGCAAGTGAGAAAATGTGAACTTAGTGTGTCAAACACTCTAGGAACAAATGGAAAAATCGTAGAATCTGGCTTTATAAACAATCGGTATTAAAACAGTAGTTTAAAACAAACCTTGTTAAAATCAGCTCTTTCCAGTGGTCTTTTTAAAATGGTGATTGACAAGGCATGAGAAATGAGACACTAGGCAAGTTTTAGTAGGGAGCTCCGACTGAGTCACGTGCTGGGCCTTGGCTGCTGAACTCACACAATGAATCTTCCCACCTCTGCTAGTTTTCTGACATTTGAGAAAAAGAAGAAGAGACAATGAACAGACCCTGCACAGATCAGTCAAGTCAAGGTCAGGAAGTCCTGCACGGGGAGTTAGAAAGAGGGTAAGTTGTCCTATATCTCTTGTAAATATCCCTCCTGCATGAATGTAAGTAAACAGACATTGGCTCAAAGAGAGATGGCAAGGTGGCTGGAATAAAATATAAGTGAGCAAGCTTTTGTTTCCATGAAATATTGGTGAAGAGATTTAGGCTGTCCCTTGACAAAACAGGGGGAAAGATAGAAGGTTAGGCGGTGAGTATTCTTTGGAGTGAAGTTGTTCACAACTTCTCACTGTTCCTTTTTTTTTCTAGGCTAACCCTGCCAGATAAATTATTGGGGGACTGGAACAGAGGTTTTATCTTCATGCAAGAGAGAATTTAACTGTGAGACAGAGTCATAGTGCAAGATAACAAGATAATTTAAGTTACTTTAGCAAGGTTATAAACCCTAGGAGTCACTGGAAAATATCCACCCTAGAAGCCAACACATTTAAGTATAGGAGCAACAATGCTTTGTTAACAGATATGAATATTTTAGAGAAAACATATTGTGGGTGAAGAATATAATGAGGTATGGCACCCATCAGAAAAGAGGGACGGTCCTCCAGACTTACAGATGATTTCCAAGGAGAATCTGATAGGAGACAGAACGAAGGACAATTATGGAGAAATAGACATGCCTGGATCTAGGGATTCTCAGCCCATTAGTCATTTCTCCATGTAAACTTATAAAGACCACTGAAATTTAGAGGTCAAAATGACATCTTCTGGCAAGCTTAATGCAGAAGAAAATTAAGCATTTTGGCTTTATCTGACCTCTTAAGCCCAACTTAGGCAGGTTTTTAAAGAGAGGACCCAGAATGAAGTCCAACAAAATGTGAGAAATTTTGGAGCCCGTGGATTAAGTAAACTATTACTTAAGGTAAACGGACTCACACACAAGACATCCCTTGAGAGGGAATTGCTTCAACAGAGAACCTAAGTTCTGTGTCCAATTAGAGGGAGGAGCTAGAATCCCTGTGTTTATATTAGTGTTCCCGTTTGAAGTCATGACAAATGAGCTTTCCCCACACATTTTGAAGGCAAAGGAGGAAGGAGGCCAACTGAGCACTCCCAACCCTGGGAGGGAAAGTCACCTGTCCATGAGCACATGTGCATCAGCCCTAGACAGAATGGGGTGACCAAAGCCTCCCTTAACGAATCTCATCAGCTGAGACTCCAGCTTGGTGACTCAGGTTAGAGAACCCTCCGAAACATGAGGAAGTGTAAATAGGTGGTGAGGGGATTCTGGTTTCTCACTCCAAGAAGAGTTCACAAAGGGAGCTACTGAGTGAGAAATGACAGTAAAAGACACAAGTTAGTATGTACTACCAAGTCATAGCAAGTTTGTCTTCAGCCTAGTTTAAAAACCATTATGTTTGGATGTTTAGGTGTTATAATTTTAGAGTTCAAAGCAGAGATAGTAACTAAAGTAGAGAAGACTTTATTTTAGGGAAAGCAGAATGGGGGAGGCGATAATAAGTGTGTGTTCCAGAGGGTCAAGTGGAGGGGGTAAGTGGGGCGAGTAAAGGCTATCTGAACAGAGGGCAGGGGTCTTGAAACCAGGCTTTATTTTTTCTGAGATGATGACTGAGTTTTTTTGAACATGTCATCTACCTGCCCAGCTCTGGTGTATTTAGTATAAAATGGAGGTGTTAATTGTATATTTTAAAATGATTTATTTTGTTAGTAAGACAGATTTGCAGAAAAGGAAGGACAGATGAAGAAAGATCATCCATCCGCTCGCTCACTCCCCAGATGGCCACAATGGACAAAACTGGGCTTTTCCAGACTTAGGAATGCGGAGCTTCATCCAGCTCTCCCACATGGTTGCAGAGTGTTGGGGGCGGGGGTCAACTTTGACTGCTTTCCAAGGCACATGAGCAGGAAACTGCATGGGGTGGGGAGCAGCTAAAACAGATGTCTATATGGGATGCCAGCACTGTAGGCAGAAACTTAGCTTACTGTGATACCAACCCTAAAATATATATTTAATGTACTGCTAGAATATCTGTTAGGCTAGATGCTGTGATCAAGAGGTACAAATTCTCAGACTGAACCCATATGAAGGAATTGAACTTCTCGTCTCCTCCAACCACTCACTGTCTGTTTCCCCAGATTTCATTTAAGAGTTTATATGAACTAGAGTATTCTTTTTAACAAGCTGAAATGATCTTTTTTAATGATTCAATGCAGTTACTGCTAGTTAACAAATAATTAAGAGAGTACTATATAATGATAGCATTCAGCTTCCGTGTTTGCTTCAGTTGCACGTATATTAAAATTGGAGCATTCAGTCTCTCTGGAGGCATTTCTAGTCAAAATGATATTTCACATTTGTTTTTGTAACATTATCGTAGTAAGTGGAGAAGCTGTTTGTGTGTATATTTGTGTGTGTGTTTGTGTGTGTAATGCATTTGACACAGGAGAACTAGAAACAAAGTGATATTACATTACTTTCCCCACATCAAACAGCTGCGAAGTCTTTTCAATAGTCAATGAAGGGAAGAGCACTAACTGAAAAGGCAGTGTGGCAGTATGAAGTCCCGGAAACACCAGTAGGCCGGGACAACGTCCAGGTTTGAGAAGAAATAGTTGCAACACTTCAAGGGCAAGGTTCCTTAACAAAACCCATGGGCCAGATTAAATTAAGATACTTATTGGAAGTGATAATCACATAACGATCAGACTAAAAGTGAGAGCCTCTTTTCCAAAGGGATGAGTAAAGAAATGAAACTAGGTAGGCATTCATTTATTCACACATCATGTCATCCATCATATCACCAACCAATATTACTCTGCACCTTTTTTTGACTAATTTGAATTGTTTTTTTTTATTGATTAACTTACACAGGTTTTTGTTGTTGTAGCTTATGTTCCCTTTAGTAGAGGAGTGACAATCTTCTAATTCAGTAGTGGACATTTAGTTCATCGCTTAAAACACCGTTTTCGTATACTAAATGTTTAGTCGCTGAAGATAAAGAAATCCTGCTGTTATCTTTCTCCTCAAAATTAAGAAAAATCTTCTATTTTTCATTCTGAAACAAAACAACATGCAACAGAGCAGATATTCACCGGTAAAGAAAAAGTACAAAATGACACGAGGCAGCCCGATATGTACTTCAGGAAGTCAGTGCTTTAGCAACAGGAAAACTACCCTGCCCTATCCATTTCTTTAGATCACCTCTGTCATTTACAAATAGAATGGTGTGCCCTTTTGCTCTGCAATTTAGCTATAAACACGTACAAACTGGAAGAATACTAATAAATGGAACTGAAACTCAGCTTATAACTAGATGAAGTAAGTTTATCACTAAATTATATACAATAACAAAAATATAAGTCTTATTGCTGTGATTTTACTCACCAAAATTCATGTCATATAGGTCAAAGTTTTAAAGTAAGAATGTGTTAGCCTAGTGGCTATCTTGGCATGTGCCAGGATCTTACATAGGTATCAGTTCAGTTCCTGTCTGCTTCACTTCCAGATCCCTGCGTGTGGCCTGGGAAAGCAGTAGAGGATGGTTCAAGGCCTTGGGACTCTGCACCCACATGGAAGACCCGGAAGAAAAACATGGGCTCCTAGCTTTAGATCAGCTCAGTTCTGGCCACTGCAGCAGCTTGGCGAGAGAACCAGACGATGGAAGATCTTTCCCTCTGTCTCTCCTTCTCTCTGTAAATCTGACATTAAAAAATAAAAACAAAAACAAACAATTAATTGTTCCACTTTGGAGAACAATTTCATTCTCCCAAATTCATTAATTTTAGGTTTTCTCTTCAGATCATATAAATCTTTTGCCTTTTACCAAATTCATTGATTTAATCATACATTAATTCGTCCTGCAGAAATATTTCTACAGACCATCAATCTGGCAAAAAAAAAAAATATTAAATATACCTTAGTGACCAAATAATTATTGCACCAATAGCTATCTTTAAATGAAAATTTGAAGCCTAATAACTCTGCCTAATGTATATAAGAAATATTCAACTTAATAGTTATTCAAACCAGGCCTGAACTTGAATAGACATTAACCCGAAGAAGGTGGAAAATGGCATTCTAGGCAGAAAACACAATCTAGTAAAAACAGGATGAAATTTTAAATTAGTAAAGCATATTGCATTAAGTATCATCACGGGTCTGGGATTGGAGCAGAAGATAATTAGTATTATTACAAATTCAAGCAGAAAGTGAGGCAGACGCAGGAAGATGAGAGGGTCTTTTGGCCGATGATGGTTTGGCTTTACTTGGGAGGCAATGGGAAATCACTGGAAGATTGTAAGCAGGGACTGACATTATCAATTTGTGTTTTTGATAGAGTTGGCAGCAAAGTAGAATATGAAACATAAGTGCCATCTCCCTCTCTTCCACATCAACCAAAAAGTTACTGAATAAAATCCAAATATGCAGAAACTTAGGGATAAATACTGTCGCTGAGTATATGAAACATTTATGAGAAGGATGCTCAGCAGTTGTTCTGAATGTCTGTGACAGACCAAACACAAAGGAATGCACTTGAATAAAAGCTGTAGAATTGAGTCGGACCATCAGCAAAAACATCTCAGATCTGGGCATCCCTCAAAAGGGCTGAAACCAAAATGAACTAAAGCTGGCAACTGGGAATTTTTCTCCAAATTTCTGTGACAAACGAAAAAGGCTATCACTTGTGGAAAATTTTTAAACACTTCCCTGAGAGCAAGAGATCTGATATATTATGTTATAAATATCCTTCCTCTTCACTGTTTTCTGAGCTTTGAAATCTGGAAATGAGTGCCTCCTCACCAGCACTCCAAAAGACCTCTTAGTTACTTAGAGTTTAGACAAATAAAGTGCTAATCACCTGTATTCATCTTTCCACTTGAAAAGTTGTACCAATAGAAATCAACTTTGCAGTAAGTCCCATAATAGTTCTGGTAATATTCTGGGGCACATTTCCCAGCCATGAAGATAATCACAGCTTCCATGGTCTGACCTTGGAGTGCGTATGTCAAAGCTGGGCTCAGACAGAGCAGTGGACAGCATATCCAGGTGCACATGGTGGATATGGTAGTACATTGGAGCTTGCAGAGGACACCTGGTACCACAAGAGAGAACAGAACAAATTGATCAACAACACCATCCAAATGTTGGCAGCGAAAATCTGGGCAAGTGCAGACCTAAGGTTGAATATGTCTGCCAGTGGATTCTGAAGACATTTTATCATGCTTGGAATGATGAGATTGACAGTAATTCAGAACATTTGAACTATTGAAACCACTTGAGCATTGCCCTCGCAGCATGCCCCATATTGAGGACCCTGGGATGGTTGGGGGGGTGAGTGTGGCTTTTCTCTTTGTCTCTCCCTTTCCCCCTGATACAGGAAAGAAAAAAGAGAATGTTGAAACAATGGTCTTACCTAACTTTCTTGTAGCCCTCGACCCTTTGAGCCTTAACCAATTATGTAAAGATCATCGAAAATTGAAAAATATATATAACTGTTTACCTAATGGGCCCACTCCCACTCCTGGATCATGCACTCTCCAGGTAGTACTGCACTTTGGGTTGACAGAATTACCCACCGCCCCCTGCCCCCGACTAGCATATATATAATATATATACAGTATATGGACAGGGTCAGGTGCAGTAGCCTGTGGCTAAAGTTCTCGCCTTGTACACACTGGGATTCCATATGGGCACAGGTCTAATCCTGGTAGCCTTGCTTCCCATCCAGCTCCTTGCTTGTGGCTTGGGAAAGCAGTCAAGGACAACCCAAAGCCTTGGGACACTTCATCCACATGGGGGACAAACAGGGGGATCCTGGCTCCTGGCTTTGGATCTGTGCAGCTCCGGCAATTGCAGCCAGTTGGGGAGTGAATCATTGGATGGAAGATCTTCCTCTGTGTCTTTCATAATCTCTGTAAATCTGACTTTACAATCAAGAAAAGTATATGGATAGAAGTTCATTCTCTCTGTCCTTCTCTCTGTAAATCTGCCTTTCCAATAAAACTAAATAAATCTAGTAAAATGTTATATCTCAAATTCCAAACCAAATAGTCAACTTTATTTAAAACATTTGGCAAATGAGTTCGATCTTCCTTTTGGGGTTTGTTTTTCCTTGTTCTAAACAAGTTCTTAAATACCAGCTGATCTAGATTCCTTACACTCACTATTTCCTAAGTTAATGCCATTCTTTCCAATTAAGTTTATTTTTCTTTTAACAAACTGAATTCCTCCAATTCTTCAATGCACAATGCAAACGTAATCTTCAGGATTTCTCTTTCCTCACACACTCTGCTGCAATGAGCATTCTTTCCGTAAATCTTTGATGCTCAGTTTAGACAATTAACTGGATGACTCTTACCTAATTGTCCTTCTATTACAAATATTTACACAGTTACCCTAACTTCTGTGGGTTTTTTAAAATGTTTTTTGTTTTTGATGATTTTTACATAGTTGATCAGTGTGGGAGCTGAATTCTATGTGAATCGAAAACTATTTTAGAACAAAAACTCTGTATCCATTTATTATATTAAGACAGTTTGTTTTCCACATGGTATTTTATAACCTAGGTGATAGATAAATATTTGCATTTTAAAAGTATTATTGAATTAATAAATGTGAATTCTGGAATTCTAATAAAGTGTTAGAATGTGATTTTGCTTCAACATTGATTTCCAATATTTCAGTCATTAGGTATTAGCTTGTGGCTGAAAGAATTGATATATTTAGAAGGAGTTGAAATAGAGATGAGCTAAATAATAGAAATATGGTAGTCATGTGACAAACTTATATAAATTACTCATGGTAAAGTTAAAAATGTGTTCCAGTCACCTGTGGGCATTACTATGAAGTTTATTAGAACAGGGGTAGATATATAGGTGAATAACTATACACATATATTTTTATAGGTGAAATAAACGTGCAGTGAAGATTAGCATACTAGGAAGTGAAGACACATTGCAATGTGTACCTTTATTCCCAAATAAAGGAAGGATTTCCAATGAAACAGTAAAATAGACATTGACAAGATGATACAAGATTTTCTACCTTTGCCTATACCTACAATGCCATTATTCACTCAGATAGCAGAATGTTAAACTTTTAACTGCTACTAAAGGACTACTATAACAATATGAGGGGAATCATTGGGAGGAGAAAATTAGGAGGGGAAAGAAAAAGAAGAGGGAATAGTGGAATCCCTATACCTATAAAATTTTATCATGGAAAATAACAACAACAGAAAAAGAATTTAAAAATTGCATCTATTTTTAGTTTTTTTGGTACAATTGTTGTCTTTGGAATGTTTTATTAAATTTACTAAATCTAGGACTTCAATCCAGTAGCATCCGCAAGATACATTTTTAACAGCTACAACCTGATCTTTTTGTATTACACAATCTTCAAAGATACATTTTTTTTCAACTTTTTGGGTGATCTGAAATTTCCATACTTATTAAGGAGGTACACACAAACAAACGTACTAATAAATGTAAGGGAGCTATTAGAAAACAAGAATTTGTGTAATAAAGTGAAAATATGTCATAATAATCTACTGATTTAGAAAAATCTAGTGTTGTAGAATAAAATCACATTTTCCAGATGTAATCCTGAATACATAAAACCTGATGGCAGAGTAAGAGTTATTCAGTTATTTGAAGAAGATATTTCGGTGTAGCGGAGCACCATGGATTCTATAGTGACTAGGAATATTTGGGGAAACCAACCATGGGCCCTGGAGGGACATGAAGTCCATCCATATCCCTCTGGTACTTGAGGAGCAGAGGGGTCAACCACCAAGTCCTGTAAATGAAAGGGACCAACATCAGATAGTATTTGCAAAATATTAACACCTTTGAAGAGTGTTACTTGCATATACGATAATTTCTTATATAGAGAAACAGATAAAATTAATTGCAAACTCCATTGCAGAAACTACACAAATGGGTAGCTTGTTCTTCCTCTCTCTTTATGGTGAGCGTAATGGTTTTAGGACTACACAGGAAACATGATGGGCAGAAGTTTTTTTTTTAATTTTAATTTTTAATAATGATTACATGATTAATCAGAGTGGAAAGGATCAAGATTCAGGGAAAACTGGGTGAAATCATTGTTTCTAAATTTGCTATTTCTTCTTGTTGTTTCTGGGGGGAAAGAGGAGATACAAGGAGAAACCACTCCACATGTCCCGGTAACCAGGGATGAGGAACGCTGCCTTATATCAATCCAGAGTCTCAATGTGTACATATTTATTTATTTATATTTGAAAGTCAAAGTTACAAAGAAAGACACACAGAAAGAATGAGATCTTCCATCCATAGCTTCACTCCCAAAATTACCTCAACCGCTGGAGTTGAGCTGATCTGAAGCTAGGAGCCAGGAGTTTTGCCTGGGTTACCTATGAGCATCCAGGGACCCAGACATATGGGGCAGTCTCCACTGTTTTTTTTCTAGTCTAAATATGTGGAGATGGATAATCTGCGCAGCAGACAGGATCAAAATGGTGCCCATATAAAATGTTGGCACAATAAGCTGAGGCTTAGCTTGCTTCACCACTGCAACAACACCTCTTAAAATTTTTCTATTAACTTCTTACATCCTATTTCTGGTCTTAACCTCATGTGAACAACAACAATAACAAATAATAATGAGTATATTTGTTTTGTAAATTTCATGGGTAATTTTGTAAATCTGGAGGAAATTTCCTTCAATGAATATTTTTCACTTCTGCTGCCAGAACTATGCTCTTATGTTATGCCCATTTACATTCTTGTTTAATCCTTGTCGCGGGGTGAAATATTGGACTTGTAATGCTGCACACAAGTTATGTAAATTATAGCTGCATCTTCTATTGCTTTGACCTTTACAGCATGCTATAATTTGATTGGTTGACTAGTCAAGTTTGTACTGTTTACAATCTTGCCCTTACATGGATGGACATGATAAGATATTACAATCCATCCAATCAAAAGTAGAATATCAAAAAAGGTCAAGTAGCATAATATTTCCTTAAACTACAGTCTTCTTTCTACTGGTCAAGTAACACAAGCTCATAAAAACAGAAATCTTGTGACATAAAACATACATGAAATTAATAAAGATAACATTTGTATTTGATTCAGTTGATGTCAACTCTCTAATTTTCAAACCTAATTTTCATTGAAACACTTAGATTTTGTTAAAGCTATGTTTTCACTGACTTACTTTTCTTGGCACCTTTGGTACTATCGTAGAGCAGAGTTCTGTTTATAGTTATGAAATAGACAAATAAAATCTGAAAAATATATCCAAATTCCCATTCTCTTTCTCTAGACTATATGAACTTATTTTCTCTGTTTAGCCATTTCTTGGTCTCCTTGGAACTCTTGTCTCATTCTTTGTGAAATCTCTCATGGCTCAATAACAGCCTTGCTTCCGACTTGATTTTTTCTTCCAGGAAATGTATTCATGAAAGCAGATTTTATTTTTTTTTCTGCTAAGTCAATGTCTTTTAAATGTGTATCACTAATCCTGTCATCTGAGTGATGGAGTCATAGCAATTACCTCCATGAACTTCCCAAATGAGTTCCAGAAGAAATTTGATTTCATTGTTTCAACTAACCAACAATGACTCTTTCTCATCAAACTTTATTTTCTAAGTGTCGTTGAGAGAGTTCTTCCATCTACTGGTTCACTTCACAAATGGCCTCAATGGCCAAAGCTGAGCCAATTTAAAGCGGGGGTCAGAAGCTTCTTCCAGATCTCCCACCTGGGTGCGGTGGCCGAAGAGTTTATGCCATCCACTGCTGTTTTCCCAAGGCATTCTTGACTTGTGTCTGACTCTTGATCAATGTATTATTTAGAACTTTTCCCTCTTGAATGTTCTATTTCATTCAACTTTCTCTTTTATTGGTGTGGGTTTTCAGTCTGACTATATCACCATCTTTAATTGAGGCAACTAGATAGTTAGCTTCAGTTTCACGTGTAATCATATTTATCAGGCATCCAGAGTTGATTTTCAAAATAAAAACATGCCTGTCAGTGCCACTCTCACACTCTTCCTCTGTAGTAGCCCGCTATTCTCAGCGTACAGACTATAATTACATATCCAAAAGTGTTTATATGTGTTTGCATCTATTTCATCTTCGACTACCACTTAACACTTCCCTTATGATTCCATGTACAATACAGTTCTTAAAATGGTCTCTGTTACTAGAGGCCTATTTACCTCTGCATTTTAGTCAATATAAAGTTTTTTGTTGTTGTTAGAAAAATAAAACTAAAATTAGGTTTTTGTTCACTTAATGAATACACATGCCCTGTGAGAAATACTTTGATTTCAAGTTTGAACAAAACAAAAGCAAGGAGAAGCTCTAGTCCCATCTTTGCTTGTCCCATTGACAAATATCGCCAAACTTATGTAACCTGCGCAAGAAGTAAGCCCCTTGAAGAAGTCCAAGGAACCCCTTAACTTTGCAGCTAAATACATATTCTATAAATATCATCATTTGAGGAAGGTGGTTACTAAGCAGAGGGTGTAAGTGATCAGAGTATCAGAAACAGGTCTCAAATCTACATCTCTGACCTTGGTTCCAGACCAAAGCAGAGCCATCCTTCTGCCACAATCTTTCCTCATGTCAGCCAGGAGCATTCTGCCTGTGAGAACTCAGGGGGACTTGAGAAGAGAAATATGCTGCTAGAAATTCCTCACATTATATGATGTCAATGAACAATTACCTATTCTGTTTTTACAATTCTAAATTTTTCAAGTCTTTATTTTCCTCATTTAATAATTGATAATGAATTTGTCCACACATAGGACCAATGGACTCTTAATAAGACATCATGATAGGAGCAGTGATTTATACGATGAACATGAATAACAAGGTATCTCAAATTTGTGAAGTTCAGAGTCTAACAGAAAACAAGGAGTCTAATGAACAGACAAAAATACTGTAATGTGTCTAATGCAATAGAGGTATCACATTGCTGTGAAGATATCTATCAGATGTTCCTGCTTGACCCTGGGAGGATGTTGGAGGAAATGATCATGAAGACTCAGATCATGGAGAGCAATAGTTACCTAGCATAAATCCAATCACATGTGTAATTCCACTGCCTGAAGTCTTCCAGCAGCTTTGGACTTCCGAAACATTTCTTTTTTCTGAAAATTCACTCCTTTTCATTTGCTTCCCTTTGTCATTCCATAATCTACTTACATGTCACTTTCATGAGCATACAATTTAAGGAACAGGATTTTTGAACTTAATTTAATTTTCTTATGATTCTCTAAAATTCTTTGATTTTCTTATGATATACCTACTTGGGGTGCACACCCTGTCAGAGAATAATGCTGGTCTCTAGTTCTCATTATATGTAAAGCAACTGGAATTCTGAGAGAGCTTAACTAATTACGGTCTCAAACTATACTGTTGTAAAAATACAAAGGAAAATGAAGGGAAGAGGAGAGGCACAGCAGGGAATAAGAAATGGGAAGGTGACAAGTCAAGTCCCTGGTCCTGTGAAACTATATCATGAAAAATAAAAATTAAAAAGAAAATACTGCTTCAGTAAATTAGTAATATTTCAATTGAAAGTATCCTAAGGAAATAATCACTTCTAGATTTGATTTGTCCCTTTGTTTGGAAACTACAGTAAATCTGATTTTCCAAAATTTGAAACAATAAAGCATTTAATTAAATATGATTATGTATATTTAAGACAATATACACAGTGTATTATTTTTCCTTATTTCTGTGTTCTTCCTAACCATGCGAGTATAGATATACTTACAGATCAATTTAAGTCTGTCCACATTTTAAACTTGACTCTTGATTTCTGTAAAATACTTGCCAGATTTGTCCTTTAGTCAAAGCAAAAGTCATTTGATTTACTTGAAAAAACTTTCCTGCCTTTGTGAGTGCTAAACGAGGATGTGTAGAGATAAAAAAATTATTCATTCAGGCATTCGTCAAATATTGGTCAGGACAGTGATCAAAAGTTAACTCATTTATGGATCAAATAAAATGTAATTGCTTTCTCTCTTTTTCCTTACTACAGACTCCATGCAAAAGAAAAAAAAGGCGATTTTGATCATGTAAGGAAAACAACCAACCAGTAAATTTTTTGTTTTCAAAGATACAGACCTATCTTAAAACATAGGCAGTAAGGGACGCAGTGTGTGGCCTAGCCGCTCAAGTCCTCCCTCGCCTTGAATGCGCCAGGATTCCACTTGGGCACAGGTTCTTTTTTTTTTTTTTCTTTGTAAGATTTATTTATTTTTATTGGAACGGCAGATATACATAGAGGAGGAGAGACAGAGAGGAAGATGTTTCATCTGATGATTCACTCCCCAAGTGAGCCACAATGGCCGGAGCTGCGCCGATCCGAAGCCAGGAGCCAGGAACCATCTCCCGGTCTCCCACGTGGGTGCAGGGTCCTAAGGCTTTAGGCCGTCCTTGACTGCTTTCCCAGGCCACAAGCAGGGAGTTGGATGGGAATTGGGGCCGCCGGAATTAGCACCGCCCATATGGGATCCCTGGTGCGTTCAGGGCGAGGACTTTAGTAGCTAGGCCACAGCGTCAGGCACCAGTTCTAATCCCAGTGACCCAGCTTCCATCCAGCTCCTTGCTTGTAGATTGGGGAGGCAGTAGAAGATGGCCCAAAGCCTTGGTACACTATTTCTGCGTGGGCGGCGTGTAAGAGCCCCTGGCTTTGGATCAGCACAGCTCTGGCCATTGTGGTCCCTTGGCGAGCAAATCATCAAATGGAAGATTTTCTTCTATGTCTGCCCTCCTCTCTCTATATATATGGCTTTGCAGTAAAAATAAATAAATCTTTAAAAAAACATAGGTAGTATGATTTGGTGGAAAGTCATTAGTTTTGATGAGAAATTCAAATTAGCTAAACAATGAAAATAAAGTTAACTAAACAATATCACACCAAACTGCAATCCTTTGAGAACTCTAGTATACCAAAATGCTATTCGAGGACTTGACACAATAGCCTTATGGCTAAAGTCCCTGCCTTGCATGTGCTAGGAGCCCATATGGGTACTGGTTCATGTCCTGGCTGTTCTGCTTCCCTTCCAGCTCCCTGCTTGTGGCCTGGGGAAGCAGTCGAGGATGGCCCAAAGCTTTGGGACCCTGCACCCATGTGGGAGATCTGGAGGAAGATCCTGGGCCCTGGCTTCAGATCAGCTCATCTCTAGCCATTGCAACCGCTTGGGGAAGTGAATAATTGGACAGAAAACCACTCACAAAAATAAAATTATTTGACAACACATAGTTTATCTTAAAGTTTATGGAGATTAGGACTTGGCTAAATCTTACATGAGCTAGGATCCCATAGGAGTGCCAGTTCATGTCCTGGCCATTCCACTTCCTATCCAACTCCTGCTTATGGCCTGGGAAAGCAGTCGAGAACAGGCCAAAGCCTTGGGACTCTTCTTCTTGGGAGACATGGAAGAAGCCCCTGGCTCCTGGCTTTAGATTGGTTCAGCTCCGGCCACTGTGGTTACTTGGGGAGTGAAACTGGGGGCAGAATATCTTTCCGTCTCTCCTTCCCTCCTCGCTGTAAATCTTCCTTTCCAATAAAAAATAAATAAGCCTTGGGACCGGCGGCGTGGCCTAGCAGCTAAAGTCCTCGCCTTGAACACACCGGGGATCCCATATGGGCGCTGGTTCTAATCCTGGCAGCTCTATTTCCCATCCAGCTCCCTGCTTGTGGCCTGGGAAAGAAGTCGAGGACGGCCCAATGCTTTGGGACCCTGCACCCATGTGAGAGACTTGGAAGAGGTTCCTGGTTCCCGGCTTCGAATCAACACAGCTCCGGCCGGTTGCGGCTCACTTGGGGAGTGAATCATCGGACGGAAGATCTTCCTCTCTGTCTCTCCTCCTCTCTGTATATCTGACTTAGTAATAAAAATAAATAAATCTTAAAAAAAATAAATAAACCTTAAAAAATGGTTCACGGATATTCTACTTTGTTTTCCACAAATGTCCCTTTTATATATTCCAGAACCAGAAATCTGTAAGAGTATGCTTCCGGGAAATGTGACTTTTAATTTCCAGACTAATTCATTGACACTTTGAGGGGTTTCTATTTTGATGCTGCTACAAAACAAAATAGAACCATTGCGGATTGCTAGATTTAAAAGGATATTAGAGTACGGCACCACTCCTTAAGTATTAAACAGAGTATATGATGGTTCAACAGTGTGCCTTGCAGTTTGTTAGCATCTAATACTGCCGTAACCCTTGAACTCTGCCTTCTTCCTACACAGTGCAGCCCCGTACACACTGATCTTATGACATACTGCTATTACATTGTTATTTGGTAGAATTTCATGTTTCTGTGTAGTTTAACAACCACACCAACTGGTATGCTTGATGCTTCCTATCGGGTAAAGTGCAAGGTAAATTCATGACAAATTTAGAGAGATATAATCTATTAAATAATTTTTCTGAACACATTCCAATTATCTCTCATAAAATCCTTGGTAGTAGAAAGATTATATTTGAATGGTATATTATTTGAAAACACAGAAGTGAGTGCGTGGTCAAAAATCAATAAAAATAGCTATACATCTCTTATTCTTAAGAGCTTAATTATAATACAAGTACTCTTTTAAGAAAACCAGTACATTTTCTGCATTACAGAATCTTTTTTAAGCATCTTGGTAGTTAGTCAACATTGGTATTCTCTCAAAAACTTCAGAATTGAAGGGAAAAGAAATGGATTTTTTTTTATTTATGGAATCCTAAATTCATGTTTGCTTAATGATGTATTAGATAGGCCCAATATAATAATTAATTTTAAGCAAAGCTTTTCCACAATTTAGAGAATTGTTTTCTTAAGAACTGTAGAGATATTTGGCTCAAAATAAAGAAATTGATACGACAGAGGAAGAGAGAAAGAAATGCATTTTATTGGAAAGTGCACTGAAACATATGGAATTTTTTCAGCAATGATTTTTTTAAATTAAACTTTCAACACAATATCTTGCATGCAACAATTTAACAAGACGGGAGTTTCTTGTCTCCCCACCTCATAGTTATAGATGTCATAATCTTGTCCTGACTTTATAAACCTTGAAAAACCATCTGAAATCAGAAGCATCTATGATGAATTTCTGGTGTTTTTTATTTTGCTTTGTTTTGTTTCTTTTAAACTTCTAATTGGCATCTGTTGGGTCTTTTTAGGAATTTTGTGTCAGAATACCCTTTAGAAAAGGGAACGAACACTGTGAGGAAGGAAAGCTATGTTAGGGTCTCTATCCTGAGACCCTAAACAATAGTTTCCTCAGAATCTGAAGCCACTCCCTCCACACGTGATCATTCTCTAATTCCCTGGCTGAGCAAATAAAAATTTTAATTAGAGTCTGAGGCAAGCAACATTGTGTCCATGGTAACAGGTATAAAAAGAACTTTAAAAAAAAAGGGAGGGGAAAGAAAAAAAATGTGATAGCTGAAAATGTGTTTAAATCATGATAAAAGGATTTAAACAGATGTTATTTTTTTCAATGTGTTATTTTAAAAAAGAATTTTAAAGGGCTCTTGATATGAGAAAAAAAAAACCTCATTTTTGGATGTGTCTTTAGGCAAAGGTTTCTCACTCCTGAATTTTGTAGTTCCTGTTTGCCGTGAGTTAGGTACCTGTTAAAGCAACGGGATGCCAAAGGGGAGAAAGCAGAAAGTGAAAGTCAAGTACTTTCAGTTAGTTACAAGGTGAAATTCTATTGAGTTAAAATGTGCTCTCTGCTATTTAATAGATCGCATGTATAACAGTCCTTTGGATTGAAGTTTGTGTTCAGGGAACAAGGAAGTGCAGAACTTGTTAAGGAACTGAAAGGTGTGTGGATAGAAAATGAGATAAAAAGAAAGGGCACAGAATAATCTTTCCTTAAAGGATGGATATGATTCTTTTGTAAAATACAGACATCCTATGAGCAAGTAAAGCAATTTTCTTTTTTATTAAATATAGAAATTTCCCATGGCAGCTCTCATAAGGAGGTTTTGCAGGAAAAGACCCAAGATTACAGTATTAGTAGTGTCTTTTAAGCAAAACTCAGGTGAGCAGAATAACAGCTAACAGTCCATTAATAATAGAGACAAACTCAGAACTCGAAGGCTAGAGTCTGATGTAACTTGTGATCTTAGGTCTAGTTTGGTAAGACAATGATCTTATGCCATCAAGTTGAGCACCGTGGTGTTGTGTGCATTCCTTGTATAAACAAAAGGATAGGTAACGTTGCCTGCAAAGTGTCCTTTCTCTATAAATCAGAGTGTTCAAAATTAACAGAAAGCCACTGTGAATAAGGCCAAAGGAAGACAAATGTTCTTCTTGAGTTGATTTTCTGATTTCTGCCAAGAGTTATCTTTGCAACTTTATTTGAAATGAGTAACAACTCCTTAAATTTAGCTTTTCCTTAGAGAGCTCAGGCAAGTTCCATGGACTAAGGGAAGGATAAAGTAATAAGAAGAAATCCAGAGAAAGCAGGAGGAAAGGAGGCTGTGAGCTTGGCACAAGGGTGGCTTATATTGGCTGGATTCCTCCAGAAGTTTAAATACCTCCTGACGGAAGGCAAATTGGATGTTAAGAAAGACTGGAGTGCCCATGCAAAGGAAAACAAACAAGCAGTGACCCTAAGTTGGTCTCACAGGAAGTCAAATCTCTTGTCACTTTGCCTCAGATGTTGAAAGAACCTAAGCTTGCTTTGTGTGCAACATAAATTTTAGGTCTTTGGATTTTTGTAAATAAACTAGTTTTCTGAGAAAATACCAGACTGTGGAGGTGAACTCTGAGGCAAAGGGGGAGGAGGAAAGACAGAAACGCTTGGGAGACTTTAAGTTTTTACTCAGATCTAATATTTGAAGTCTTTCTAAGCTAGCGAGTCTATATTTGCCCTATATTAATAGGATATGGAGCAAAACAGCCTTATATGGTCATAAAACATTTTTATTGAACACAGAATCATTGCACACATCATTCACAAATGGATATATTAGTTACATAAAGATATCCTTAATTGTGTATACACAGGCACATACATATACTCATTTAAATATTCCTTTGAAGACACAGACACAAATATACATATTTACAGATATAAATATATCGATGTGTATATATATATATATACACCTATGTGCAAACAGAAATGATATAGCTGTATCATAGTTTTATTTACGGCTTGTATTAAAGATGAATTTCACTTCTACTTCATTACAACATCTTACAATACGTACTTATAATTAAATTCCACATTCTGCAGTTTCATTTTTCATTATAGCGATTTGATTAAGAGTAAAATCTTATGTGTTTTTAAGGCAGTGGTAATAAGGCAGAATCATTGCCTATATAGTATTTTTATAGTATTTTTTATATGAGATATGGTTTTAAGGATATTACTTGATGTTCCGTAAGGAAGAAGGCTGTGTAGTTAAATGCATTTATAGATATGATAGCTATGTGTGGGTGTTTGGGGTAGGGGCTAAGAATTGCTTGGGTTATCAGTTTGAGTTTAAATTCTATTCCTGATTCCATTGTCTCGCTAGCTTGCACCCTGAGAGACAGCGAAAGCTGGTTTAAATCACTGGATACTTGCCGTCTACATGGGAAATTGAAATGGATTCTGGGCTCCTGACTTCGGCTTGATTCAGGCCTAGTTTTTGAAGGTACCTGATGGAGTGATCTAGCAGATGGGAATTTTTTATTTGTTATCCCCTTCTGTGTTTTTCAAATAAATAAAATGTAAATATATAAAAAAATTAAGAGTAAAATTATATGTCCAATGAAGTTTTTAGTTTATGAAAATCTTACTATTTCTTCCCTATTTCGATTGAATTCCTGGTGATAAACATGTTTAGAATTTATCAAAGAAAGCTATTCATGGGATATTATTTTTCACAGATTCTTCTAAGAATCACCATACTGAAGAACCATATGCTGACAAACAGGAAGTTACCCTGGCTTCATTCACTGCTGCTTAGATATTATATACTTCTAAAGTGAATATCAGTTACATTTCCTGCATGCCCACTAGGCACCATAGGATTAATAGCTGCCTTGAATGGGTGAACAAACCAAAGTTCAGAAAGGCCAAATATTTTCCTGGGTACGTAGCAGAGACGTTAACGTTTGGAATCCTCACTGTTCTTTTGGTTTGTATTATACCTGAAACATATTTTACAGATTTAAGACTGACTCATTATCTAGTTAGGAATGTTGAGAAAGCAGAAAAAAATAATCTTTGCATCCTAGTTGCAGAGGTACCAAGAAGTATCCTTGCCAAAAAATACCTGCAAAAACTGTGTGCATAATACAAAACTTGAGACTAGAAGTACTGCATTTACAAGGTTTGTTCACTTCTTTGAAAATGTAGATCTTAGCATATTTTAAAACACTGAAGGCAAATTATAATTGAAATATATATCCACATATGCGCACTTTGTGTTTGAAACAAAGCATCCCATAGTGCAGTGTGTGGGTTCAAGTTTAAGCTCTGCTTTTGTTTGCAAATTCCCCCAAATGTGCACCCTATGAGGCAGCAGACAATTGCTCAAGTAGTTGGTTCCTTATGATCTATGTGGTTCCAGACTTCAGCTTGGCCCAAAACTGACTGCTGACAAAAGTTTTTTTTGAGTGAACCAGCGTATGGAGAATCTCTCTCTCACTCTCCCTCTCTCTCAGCCTTTCAAAATTAATTAATTAATCTGTAAAACATATGAATTGATTTTATATTAGATTATTTTGACATATAGACATAATTTTCCACATTACCTATACTCCAAAAAGTATTTTGAAGATCATTGTGTTCTTTCAACTATTTTAAAGCTGTCTCTGTAATTCAGAAGAAGCTTCCAAATCTCATTGAGAAACAATACTATTTGGAGAAAACTTCAGGGAAAAAAATAATAAAGCCACCTTATAAAATAGTTTGTTCAAAACACAGAAATCTTGATTGGCTTTTTGAAGTTTGCCAAGTAATCATTTTGTGCCGCTTTCATCAATAGTTTTCTTTCTCAGTGTATATGTATTAGAAAGACATTATGCAAATATACGAATAAACATGAGTTTCATGTCAGGATTTGTTTCTCAATCCCAGCCTCACCCTTTCATTTCTGTGAGACCCTGGATAAAGTAAGTCATCTTCTCTCTTCTTTAGATGTCTCACAGGATAAAATGGACATATGAATATTCCTAGCAGTACTGATATTAAACAGTATAATGGAAACAAAGAGCTATATGTATGTTATTCTTTGTTTAAAACATTTGCTATTAATAATTGCACATATTTACAGCCAGACTGTAATATTTCAATATAGGCATAAACCATGTACTGAGAATATCAGGGTCACCAACATTTCCTCTTCTTCACATTACTTCATGATTGGAGATCTGGAACATTTTCTATTTTTTTTTTCCCCCAAATAAGGGTTACATCATTGTGACCTATAGCCTCTCCACTGTGCTGCGTAGTATGAGAAATTTCTTTCATGGTGACGAAAAGAAGTTCTATGATACTAATCATTTCACTCTTTAGTACTACAGACAAAGGGAGGGAAAAGATAAAACTATGAAGAGGATTCTGCTGTATTCCTCAGGTTTTTTTTAGAATAGATGTGTCTATATTTGAACCAAGCAAAGAGAGTGAGACACCGAAAGAATGTTCTTCCATTTACTAACTCACATCTCAGTTGGCTACAACAGCCAGGTGTGGGACAGGCCAGAGCCTACAGCTCTACCTGGATTTCATTCCTGGGCTCAGGTATTTTGTCCATCTGCTACTGCCTTCCTAGGGAGCCGGGTTAGCAGAAGAGCAGCTAACACACTGATTCCTGGTAAAAGCTTTGCAAGTCCAGGTTTGTTTGTTTATTTATTTGTTTTTTAAGATTTATTTGTTTTATTGGAAAGGCAGATATGAAGAGAGGAGGAGAGACAGAGAGGAAAATCTTCCGTTCAATGGTTCACTCCCCAAGCGGCCACAACGGCTGGAGTGGAGCCAATCCAGAGCCAGGAGCCAGAAGCTCTTCCAGGTCTCCCACGTGGGTGCAGGATCCCAAGGCTTTAGGCCAACCTCGACTGCTTTCCCAGGCCACAGTCAGGGAGCTGGATGGGTAGCAGGGCCACTGGGATTAGAACGGGCACCCAGATGGGATCCCGGGCGTGCAAGGCGAGGACTTTAACCACTACGCTATCCTGCCGAGCCGGCAAGCCCAGGTTTAATAACCTGTGCCACACTTCTCCACGGGACTTTTACATCAGAACAGTACCTGTGGTGTACACTTTAGCTTCAGATAGATTTTCCTGTCTCTTTAACACTAAGTCTGAGTCAGATTCAGCTCATGTTGGCCATTTCTTTTTGATTAGAATTGCCCTTTTAAAAAAGATTGAGCTATGACCGAATAAGCACAAAAGCATAACTAATTCCTTGATTACATCCACTGTGGGATTGTAGTATCTTCATAATTTGCTTTAGATGAGTTCCTATGAGCCATTTCAAGAGTTCCTGGAGTGTTTTTAAGGTGAATTTAGTCAAGTACTTATTAGTACCAAAAATGTCTCAAAAGTGAATTATTAAAAAGTGGTTTCTGCAGCTCCACTTCCCATCCAGCTCCCTGCTTGTGGCCTGGGAAAGCAGTTGAGGACGGCCCAATGCATTGGGACCCTGCACCCGCGTGGGAGACCCGGAAGAGGTTCCTGGTTCCCGGCATCGGATCGGCGCGCACCGGCCCGTTGCGGCTCACTTGGGGAGTGAATCATCGGACGGAAGATCTTCCTCTCTGTCTCTCCTCCTCTCTGTATATCTGGCTGTAATAAAATGAATAAAATCTTTAAAAAAAAAAAAAAAAAAAAAAAAAAAAGTGGTTTCTGGATATTACAAATAGAGCTTTCGTGTTGTTTGAGTGACTAATAGTTTTCACTGAGTCATTAAAATTAATAAAAAATGTATATTTTTGGTTTTACTTGTATTTGATTTGGTTAATTTCCTCAGTCTCTCGTCTTGGCTCAATCTAGAAATTCTGAACCATTGAAAAGCCATGTTTGGCTAGTTGAAGGAGATTCAAATTCGTAAGTCTATTTTTAATGAGCTTTTCCTCCTCTTTTATATATGAAACAATTTCAAGGTACAAATTGTCAATTTTTTACATCAATAATGTAAAATTTCATCAAGATGTTACGAAAGGAAAATAATACATATTCAGACAAAATGAAAGAGTATAAGGAAGGGTAATATATTAAATCAAATTTAATTTTCCTACACTGTTACAATGTTAGAACTAGTTTTGCTTTTTCCACCAATATAAAAAAGTTGTCATTTTAATAAAAGCAAAAGTGAATGGTTTAATAATTTTTGCCTAAATTTTTAAAGGGTTCTATTATTTTTTACACTGTTTGTGGGATAAAAGAAAATGAAAGATTTTCTATTTTATGAATAATATTTAAAATTATTATTGAAAAACAAACCCTGAAAAATAAAGAATGTTTGGAGATAATCCTAATTTCATTTTGGTCGGTATTCAGTTCTTCCCTCTTTACAGATAATTAGCACTATAGAAGTGAGATTATCTATATGCAATTGTCCTTATTTAACAATGTGTGTATATATATATATATATATATATATATGATGTACAGTTCCTTTTAATACTATTTATTGCTATGTTCCTAAGGAGCTGGATTAGTAAATCAGTAAATTCGAATCAGTGAATTCAATAAAAACTATGTTTTGTATTATGTTAAGGAGAATGAGTTTTATTATAATACTGTCTTCCAACTGGCAGTTGCTACAGTAAATTCTTCAATTGTCAAGTTAAAATAACATAGGAAACCACTCTCAATGACTTGAAAGGTGTTTGAAACACAAGTTATCAGAATGCTAATGACAGCAATGTAACACTTATGATAATCTATGTTCAATCCATTCATTGAGAAATATATAGAGGAAAGAAGGGCTTGCATACGTGTCAAATAAGCTGATTCAAAATAGGTATGCTCTTAAGATCTATGGTATCAATGTAGTTTTGTCATGAAATGAATTCCTATGAAAAAGACTTTTTTTCTTTTAAGAATTTATTTATATTTTTTATGCGGAGTTACAGACAGAGACCGGAAGACAGAGGGAGATCTTCCACCTGTTGATTCACTCCCCAAATTGTTGCAACAGTCAGAGTTGGATTGGTACAAAACCAAAAGTTGGTGTGGGTCTCCCAAGGCTATGCAGGGCTCCAACCACGTGGACCCTCTTCTTTCACTTTCCCAGTAACATTAGCAGGGAGCGCAATCAGAAGAGGAACATCCAGGTCTGGACCCACTCTCCATATGGGTTCTGGTGCTGCAGGAAGAACACTAGAGGCCCAAAGTTTTGAGGAATGTGTTATTTGGATTATTCTAAGAGAATAGCTCCAAGACCTGAAATTCTAAAATTAAAGCCAATATTTAGCATTTGTGAAACTTGGCACAGTCTATGAGTGTGTGTAACTTCAATATGTGGGTCAAGCGTATTATCATTACATGTATATTATAAGTCTTTGCTAAAGCTTCCCATTCTACCTGTTAGTAATTCAAGAACAGGATGCGAGGCAGGGATAGTTACTGAGATTTTGGATTGAAGCCCAGATCTTTTTATTTCCTTTCTAAGGTTTCTCCTAACTAGTCAAACTGCCTCACTGTGTGAATTTTCCAAAATCACATTATCGGCTTTACAGATTATGTCATAGTAAAAGCAGTTTTGTGTAAAAATAAAAAGGACATTTTAAAGCAGGTCTTTTTTTGTTGTTGTTTTACTCCCCAGCCGCTTTCTTCTTCCTTTTGTTCTCTATCATGTCTTTTAGAACGAATGTGCACAGTGATATGGTCTACTACTTACATTTTTTTTTTTTTAGTTATGGAGGGACAAGGGTAGAGAGGGGAGAGGAGAGATGGGGAGGGGAGAGGGGAGAGGAGAGGAGAAGAGAGGAGAGGAGAGGAGAGGAGAGGAGAGGAGAGGAGAGGAGAGGAGAGGAGAGGAGAGCTGAGGAGAGCTGAGGAGAGCTGAGGAGAGGAGAGCTGAGGAGAGGAGAGGAGAGCTGAGGAGAGCTGAGGAGAGGAGAGGAGAGCTGAGGAGAGGAGAGGAGAGGAGAGAATCTTTCACCTTCTGGTCCCCTTCCGTGATGGCCACAATGACTATCCAGAAGAACCAGGAGCTTTTTTTAAGTCTTCCACATGGGTGTCAGGAACCCAAACATTTGAACCATCTATTGTTACTTTTCTCAGACTGTTAGCAGTGAGCTTGATCAGAAGTGATGTGGTTGACAGACAACCTGGTGCCCATATGGAACATCAATATTGTAGGCAGCAGTTTTACCATAAATCATGACTCCAGCCTCAAAGGGCATCTTGGTGTAGGAGTGTCCTCATCTTCAAAACTGAATTAGACAATAGTAGGAGCAAAACATTCATTATAATTTTTCTTCCTAATTTTGATTTAAGGCAGTGTATCTGTAATGTAGTTGTGCACACACACACACACACACACACACACACACACACACACAGTGCTCCCAAACATCAGTTCACTCCCAGATGCCCTTAACAAACAGGGCTGGCCCAGGTTGAAGCTCAGAGCTGGGAATTTAATTCACTTGAGCTATTGCATGTTACTTTCCAGAGTGTACATTTCTAGGTATCTGGAACTGGGAGTGGAGCCAGAACTCAGAGTTTGGTCCTCCAACATGGAATGAGAATGTGTATGCAGTGTCTTAAACACAGCATCAAATACCTAGCCCAAAGCATTGCTGCTTCTCATCTGACAGAACTGAACATCCATGTGCAGCCCATAGCAGGTGTTCTTGTCTGGAAATTCCTTGGGCAACCCTTCAGAGAAACAGGGGCATGGCTCTAGAGAGTCCAACAAATTCAAAAGGGGTTGCTTCCACACACTCTGTGTTCTTTGTGTAGATGCCTTGTGAAAGGAGACTAAACGACACCAGACAATGAGTTTTTCATATGATATCTTTGACTACCACACATATTTTCTCCAGTCTTAGAAGAATTCTAATCACTAGTTGCATAATGATGAACGATGAAGTAGTATTTAAGAACTATTTTTTTTTTTTACCAGAAAGTGTTCCTAGATATGCATTTAAAACCTAAAGGGTGTCTCTTTTAAATCACAAATTCTAGCAATTCTTTTCCTACTTTATGTTAGAAAAAATTACCTCCTGCTACCTTTTGCCTGTCAATATTGGGATTTTAAATAAACTCTAACACCAGAACACATCTTTGCAGTTTTTTTATTGTATCAAATTTTTCATAACTTCAGTCCTTCATAGTTTAGATCCACCACAGTAGTGGTTAAAAGCTGGAAAGTTTTATCTAGTGTAAAAGTTTTATCTAGTGTTGCTTATCTAAATGCAGGAAACTGTTACTATTATTATTATTATTATTATTTGGTTTATCTGAGCGCCAATCACAGGGAACTTGAGATTTCAAGTCAAAGCTGCTCTTTCATGGTGATTCCATTTGGTCTTGTTACATTTCTTCTTGTTGTCAAAAAGCCTGTATCGAAAGTTCAATTAAAGTCATGTTTTCAGCCTTGTGTGATCACCACTACCCATTACTCGTTCCATGGACCTAAGCCAAATGAATAATTGTCCATCAGCTAGTGGTTCATTAGGGACCACAAATCAGTTGAGTAGGAGGTGTTTCATAAGACACTATTTAAACCTATGTTTTGCTAGATTCCTGATGAATAGAACAGCCTGGAATAAAGAACTTTCATCTAGGAGCCCCAAGGTAGTTAGGCTATTGGTGGCTAAGGCCTATAAAGCTAATTGGACAGTTAAGAAAAAGTGGTAGAAATATGGTCTGGACATAGAAAAGAAACATCACTTGGTCCTTATTTGTGAGTAGAATGTTTAGCTGGAAGTATATTCTATAAATAAAATTTACTAAAGAATTAAACCTTAAAAAACCTGCTCCATTGTGAAAAACAAAGCTGCAAACATAACTGTTGTGACTCATGATTCTTTATAAGACTGTTTTCATGTATTAATTATAATTTTTTCATTATTAGTTGTTATTAGTACCAAATGATTGATATGTACTTTTATGAGTAAATATTTGAAATTACTTTGAATAAAGTTATTTCCAAGTACTATGTTCAAACACAATATTATTTCAAAGACAAGACATTTTTTGGGTGTTTTCTCCTGGTTTTTACTCTACGACATATGTTAAGAACCATTCAAAAATGGACTTCCATGTTACTGCTTATATATATTATATTATATATAATATTGTATATGTGTGTATGTATATATGTTTTTTATATATATATATGTGTATATATATATATATATATAGAGAGAGAGAAATACACATTTCAGAATTGCCTGAGAATGAGTTTTATTATAATACTTTCTTCCAACTGGCATTTGCTACAGTCACTTCTTCAATTGTCAAGTTAAAACAATATATGAAACCACTGTCACATTTCAGAATTGCCTGAGATATCAGACACCCATGCTAAAGTCATATAATTGGGGAAGACATGCTGCTGCAATTAATGATGCTTGGGGAGCCTGCATCCACATTCAAAGCTTGGGTTGAGGTCCCGGTTCTGCTCTTAATTCACCCTCCTGCCAACGTGCCCCCTGTGAGGATGTAAGTGATGGATCTGGTAACTGAATCTTTGTGACGCATGTGGAAGACCCAAACTGAGTGGCAGGCTGGTGATTTTAACTTGGGACAGCCGTGGATATTGCATGCATTTGGGGAATGCATCAGTGGATAGAATATCTTTGTCTGCCTCTCTGTCACTTTACCTTTGAAGTTACATAGAAATAAATAGGAAATAAATACATGATATTAAGAAGAGTCTTGAAGCTACTGAATCTGACTTAAATTAAAGCTATTAAAATGATTTCATGCAGTATTTCAAATAAAATTAAGAAAGGTTACAAATATACTACACTGCTGTTCAGTTCCTCATTATTTTCATTCTCAAAAAGCAAAAGGTAAACTAAGCAGAAACTCAAATGATAAGCTGGCTTTTCAGTTTTTTTTATATTCTATACTGTTATTTAAATCATTCTCTCATTAAGCAGATTGATTGGATAAGAAACAAGTCATCTACATTTGCTATCTCTTTTTGGAGACTTTCATCAACCCAAACAAATATTTTTTCTCAAATTTCCATGAGAGGAACTTTAAAAGACACATATTACACTGAGCTCAATTAACTTATTAGAGTAGATCATATTCAGTGAAGGAATCTGATTACAATTGTCTATTGCAAAGAATATTACAAAGACTATTGACAAACTACCGTTTGAAGATGTACCAAGCAAAATTGGCACACCAATTCTGGGAGTTTCCATTTTTTCTGCTATTTGGAAGTTCCAAGTACTCAACCTTTGGGTTTTCACTAAAGCATGGTCCTGTATACATGAGTGAGTAAGCCACTGTCTGCTGGTGATCCACTCCAGCTTCAGCTCCTCTTCCCTCTCCAGGGATTGGGCAGTGAGGCTAAGTGTCCCATATCTGTAATAATGTCTCCATCTTTCACTAACCATTCCAAAACTTCTTGAGGTTCTCCAGAACCAGTAATCTCAGATACATAACACCTTCTTATCACTTGGAAGCTACTTAGGGAAAATTAGAAAGTTGGACAGTACAAATGTCACAATAGCACCATGAATCTTTTCTTTGTTCTGGACGTTTTTTTCATTGTATCTAGTTGAGAGTTGGTATACCTTCAATTTTTATTTCATGTTTATTTATTAGTGTTTGCTTATTTGAAACACAGAGCATCATGGAGGGAGACAAAGAGATGAAAAGAATTGTTCCTTATAGTAGTTCAGTTCTCAAATGATTACATCAATCAGGGACGGACCAGGCAGAAGCCAATGGCACTAAACTTCATTTGGGTGTCCCACTTGGGTGGCAAAGGCCCAAGTACTGGAATCTTCATCTACTGACTTCTAAGTACTTGAGCAAGAAGCTGGATTGGAAATTAAGTGGTTTCAAACAAAGGTACTTCCATATGGGATGCAGACTTTCTTAGTCACAGCTTAATCTGCTACTTTGGAACACCCACTTGCCTGCAAATAAAACGGTGAAACTGTCTAGTTAAGAAAATATCAGTATGATTTTGAAATTTTGAATAAAATTACTAAAAAATACTTATTAAAATAAGTTTTAGTGAGTTTGTCAGTTTCTAAATGAATGAAATTTTGCATACATGACTGACATTAGAAATTTAAGTCCAATATTATAAGCCATACAATCATGAATGATCTTTAATCTACTTATACACCATATCTTTTATTTTATGTATTAATATATTCCATTGTAGAGATTTAGAGTAACTTAATACAGAACTTTTTTTCTAGATGAAAGCTCAGAATAAATTTGAAGTCTTTCTTATCCTAATCATTCGACTTTAGAAAAATAGAAGTATTTCATTTAGTTACATAGCAGAATTTCAAGTTATTGTTAAAAGTAATTGTTCACCTTGCCATCTTTGGCTTCAAAATGTGTAGATCTTAGAATTTCTCTGAGATTTCACACATTGAAGGGAGAGAAAAGCAAACTATACAGAACAGTTCTTCCACTGTGAAAAATAGCAAAATTCCACACCTACAACAAATTGCAAATTTTCACATATTTGCTCCAGGCAAACATTTGCAATTTTCACAGCAAATAAGGCTTTTGGCTCTAATACACATTTTTTTTGTCTTCTCCCCCTTTGGGGGTGGGAAAATCACTCTCCCTATTTTCAGAATATCAAAAAAAAAAAAAAAACCCCACACAAGGCAAAAAATACCAATAGTATCATGTTTATTATAGTTCCTTTAATTTTGGCATCTACATACGTACATTGAAAATATTAGTTCAATATGACTATACTTAATTCAAGGATTCTCGAGTTTGTGCAGGGAGTTTGAAATAAAACATAACTGCTAATGTGACCTGAAATACCACTTGGTAATTGGAGGGATTGCTCTTAAAGTGCTTCCTAGTGTTTTCAGGAAATATTTTTTTTTTCAGTAATAAAGCTAAAAGAGAAGTTGGATTTCCCCTAAAATATTTTTTTTGTTGTTTTGTTTTTTGCTCTTTTAATACTATAACATGGTTTCAGGCAAGAAACCACGAATGATATTTCCTAATTAACTATCAAGCACAGAGAATATGTATATGTATGTATATATTGTTTCTGCTAATACATGAATGAGCATGGGTTTCTTTAGGCAGAAAAATGAAGAAACAGAAGATGAGAGTTCATGTCAGGATATCTTTATTCCTATCCCTCACATTTAGTCCATCATCCAGCTTCTTGCTAACCTGGGAGATGCCTCGTGATGTCTTAAGTACTTGGATCCCTGTCACACCTGTGGGGACATCTGGAACTCAGTGCAGGCTTCTGGCTTTGGCCTGACTAGCTCTGTCTGTCACGGGCACTTGGAAAGTGAGAAAGCAAATTAGAGATCTCTCTCTGTGTCTCCACCTTTTAAGTAAGTGATACAAACTGGCCTGACATGATCATATAGAACTTGAAAGATACACTACTTGTAATCAACAATATTTAAGCAAACACCTTTGATAAATTTTAAGGATTCAGTCTAAAAGGACAAAGAAGATTTGTTCAATCTATTGTACGGATAAAGTGATATTCGTATAAATAAAAGTTCACAAAGGATAGAACCTGTTTAATCTTTAAAGTGTAGTCCTGAACTACACACTTGATTGTATAGTGCATCTACAAAGGGACATGCCCCTCTGCTGCCTTTGGGGAGTTTCCCTTTTTGTCGATAGCCAGCGGCAGTCATCCCCGTGGCAGGCTCCAATGGTGAGCTGCTGTATCATTCAGAATGAACCAAAATCATTTTGAGTAAATAATCACAGGATTTCTTTAATGGTATTTAACTAGTGTGTATCTGAAATGTTCTTATTCAGCTTAAATTCTTTTCATCTCTAAATTTCTGTACCTTTAAAATTGACCCACAAGTACTTTCATTCAGCGGAGTTGTGTCACAGCTTTCAGGTGGCCAGAAAAAACAAATCAATGGAAGAGAAAGAACTTTGATTATTGTTCTATTTGTCTGGTTTTAAAACAATTGTGTGGCCAGTTTGTACTAAAAAAGAAGCACTTTATCCATAAGTTTGTAGCTATACTATGTGCTTACAACATAATTCTCTGTTATACTGCAGTCAACACAAATTGAATTCCTACCCTGGCCCACACACCAAGTGCAAGGTATTTCCCCAATTTCAACTTTTCAGGCCTTAACTTTCATTGGAATTACTAGGATCGCTTTCTAATCATATTAAGAGCATTAATTGAGTAGTTATTATATAGCCGTATCATCCAAATGCTCTAATGAATTAACATACACTCATAACTGTTTCTTCTTTAACAGAGATGAACTGTCCATAGCCTATATCACTTTGTAAATGTACTTTGACTTCTCAGATGTTAGGATGAGAGATTGTTGACATTCAAACAATTTTCAACATATCTGAAAAAAATAAACTTTAATCTACGTTGGGTAGTTATTACTGGTTGGTCTGTTCCATGCATGGTTTCATTTGCTCCTCACAATCTGGTAGACAGGCTTTATTATCCCCAAATTAGAGAACGGGAAACTCAAATTTAGAGAACTTGAATGACTTCCCTAAAATCCCGCTTCAAGCTGGTAATAAAGGAATTGAAACCAGACCACTGAACAGTAAGACTCCTTCTATATTTAGGATTATAAAAATAATGGAAGAAAATATCAGTGTGCATGATGAACTCTCCCAACGCACTGGTGACTTGCCACCTGTAACATGGGTGGTAGAAGGAGAGAGAAAAGATATATTTATCTCTGTGTGACAGAGAATAGTCTGAATTTAGGGATACATCATACCTTAAATTTAGCGCTACCAATTCTTTTTTTTTTCAATGAAAATTACATTAAATAAAAAGATGCTCAATGATTATTCTTTAAATTTATACTTATCATTTAATTTGTGCAAGCAGTCTTGCAAAGGCTCATGTCAAATACATATCTGGAAAAAAATAGTCCAAGAGTATTTGTTCAAACATAAAATTGTCTTTTAGTTCTGTTTTTCAATTTGCTTTTTGAAGTAACCTTGTATAGGTATGTAAAATTGGAAACATGTGTAGACACTGTAGGTAATATTGTCCAATGTCATCTTTTGTATAATGTTCACGTATTATATTTTAAGATCAAATATCTAATTTAAAGGTAAAAGTTAATGTTTGCATTTTTATAAATTTTCCTTCTAACTTCATGTGAAGTTGTTTTTCAGTTACCAGGTAGAGATACCACAAATCAAATTTATTCAATAAGTAAGATCTTTCGACCATAATCAGAGGTACAAATACGTAGGCATCCCTCTCAATTATGTAAGAAGTATTAGAAAGAAAATAAAAATACATCCTAGATTATTCTTATAAACATTTGCTGTTTCTCATGTCACCTCTAGCATAGGCCAAAAACTGTGAGATGTGCTCTATAATATGAACATAAAATAATAGAATTGAAGAACATGAACACATGAACATAGAACTTACGATCATAGAGTTGAAGACTACATTTTAGAGGTGATAAATTTTTGATAAGAAACTCAGATCTTACTTGGTCTAATAAAATGCAATGGTAACGTGAATTTCTCTTGTTTGATTAAAATATATTTGGTAGTAACTAAAGATTTACATTATACAGTCTAGTAGTACATCAACAGAAGATTATTAAATAGGTCTATCCAACTAGGTTGTTATTTTTCTTTATCTATAGTCTATTTGTAAAAAGTGATTATAAACTTGACCAAGAATAACAGAAGTGGTATTTGAAAAGGAATATCTGCTATAGTAGTTTCAAAAAGAAATAAGTGGTGATAAAAAGAAATGATTAAAAGCACTAACCTATCCAAAACAATAGAGAAATCTATATCTTCCTCATTGCACTAATATTAAAATCTCAATTTGTGACATAAAAATGTGAAATTACTGGTGGCAGTGTTATTTCCACAGTGAGACTGATATAATTTGGCATTTTGAGAAGAATGTTACTCAGAAGGTCAGAATGAGGTGAAGGGTTAAAACTTGATGCTTACTGAGATTACAATGTATCAATCTTAAAAAAGAAACCAGGGGGCTCGGCGGCGTAGCCTAGTGGCTAAGGTCCTCGCCTTGATCCCATATGGCCGCTGGTTCTAATCCCGGCAGCTCCACTTCCTCTCTATCTCTCCTCCTCTCAGTATATCTGACTTTGTAATAAAAATAAAATAAATCTTTCAAAACAAAAAAAAAAAAAAAAAAAAAAAAAACAAAAAAAAAAACAGGAATAAACATAGTAAATCATGAGTCGATAGGCTACTAGTCATACTTAGGACAAGCATTGACTATATTATGCCTGAAAAGAAATATTCAAAAGTCATAAACTGGAAATACATTATCTCCCAGAGATGCATACTTGTGGCTCTACATTCCTACATTCAAGGGGTCATATATTGTTTCAATGAACACTTCCTATTTCATGAAAAACAATGCCAGTGGACAGTTTGAAAAAATCTCTGCTTTCTACTATATGGTTACTATGTTTTCAATTCATGAACTACTAAAAAATATAGCCTAAATAAAAATCACAGATCTTTGTAGGAAAAAAGAAGTGGAACTACGTTGTGTAAATACGTGCTGTTTAACACATGAGAAAATGCTCAGGCTCACTGGCCATCAGGGAAATGCAAATAAACAAAACCACAATGAGGTTTCACCTCAGCCCAGGTGAATGGCAATCATGCAAAAACTAAAAAAAGAAACTACCGGTGAGGATGTGCAGTAAAAGTACTCTAATCCACTGATGGTGGAAATAAAAACTACTCCAGACATTATGAGAAAACAATATGAAGATTCTTCAGAGTTGTGAAAGTAGATCTGCTGTCTGACTCAACTATTCCACTCCTGGGAATTTACCCAATGAAACTGGCACATTTGAAAAATTTACTATACTCCCATGTTTATTGCGTATCAACTTAAAATAGCTGAAATATAAAATCAACTCAGCTGTCCCCATCAACTGAAGACTGAATGAAGAAAACTTGGCATAAATACACTCTGGACTACTACTTAGCCATAAAGTGTATGAAATCCTGTCCTTTGCAACAAATTGGATGATATGGAACCATTATGCTTAATGGACAACACCAGTTCCAACAGATAAATGTCAGAGTCCCTGATTTGTGGTCATTAATATAGAGCACAAAAATGCAATGCAACTGAGCAAATGGACATTTCAATTTGATTGTTTTTATGGCACTTGTCTAAACTCTCAAGGAACAGTGTTTTTTTTCTATTTACTACTATGGGATTATTTCATTGGTAGAAGGGGAAACTGGTGAATATAAAATAAAGTATTTTATTGTAAAGATTAAAAGAAAAAAACAAGAAGGAAAGGAAGAGGGAGAGTGGGAACATGGACCAGAGGGACAGTAAAGTGGAAAGTATTTTTTTACAGATTTACTTATTTTTATTGGAGTGGCAGATATACAGAGAGGAGGAGAGACAGAGAGGAAGATCTTTCCTGCCAATGCATTCCCCAGGTGGCCGCAACAGCCAAGCTGAGCCTATCCGAAGCCAGGAACCAGAGCTTCTGCTTTTATATGAATTTGTTCTTTTGAAAAGTGCTTGCTAATTTCCTTCACCCATTTCTTCACAGGATTGTTTGTTTTGCTGTTGTTGAGTTTCTGAAGCTCTTCATAAATTCTGGATATTAATTCCCTATCCATTGTGTAGTGTGCAAAGATTTTTCTCCCATTCTGTTGCTTGCTTCTTCATTTTGTTGATCATTTCCTTTGCCATACAGAAGCTTCTCAATTTCATGTACTCCTATTTGCTTATGCTTTGAAAGCCTGTTTTTTTGATGACTTTTGTATAAAGTCTTAACCGTTGCCTATATATTGTAAAGTGGTTCGTATGTTTTCCTTTAGAAGTTTGATGGTTTTGATAATATTAAACAATTACTCTTGTTCAAATATATCAGATGCCAACCTTGTCTCAAATAAGTCACATTCCTATGAAATTCCATATTGATATATTTTCTAGAGTTTTATCTCATTTATGTCAATATTTACTGTCATTCCTTTATTTCAAAGATCTTGAAGAAATAATGTACTGTTACAGTATACTGATGGATGAATAGTTTAATGATTACTTCATAATCAAGAGTTCAAAGTTCTTGAAATGAATGGTAAGAATTTCTAAGACTTTTCAAAGAATGTTTGGTCTATTGGCTTAACTCCTTCTAAGAAAACCCATGTCCTGCATTTGCGTGCCTCTTTTAAGTATTAGATCTGTTTCCCATTCTAACTTCAAGCTAATGCACAACCTGGAAGGGAAGGGAGATGGCCCAAGCATTTTGTTTCTGCCACCAGCATAGGTGATATGCCTGTATTCTGTATCCTGATTTGTGCCTGAGCCAGCCCTCATCGCACAGATATTTAAATAATAATTATGTGGAGATTACTCTGTCTCTCCCTCTCTCTTTTAATATATTTTATGCTGTTTCTAAAAGTAAAATAATTCATACCTCATTTATATTATCTAAATTTTATTTCTTAAATACCATTTGTTACTAAGGATTTTAAAATAAATTGGATTATCTGTATAGAAGGCACCCATTGTAGAAATAATTCAGTTTTCCTAAAGATGACATTTTCGACATGTGTGAATCAAAACATCAGATAAACCAGTAACTGTATAACTCAAAAAATATTTCCTTCTGTGATATGTAAAATTTATAATTTGATCTTCTGAGACATTCTTGAGAGTGGTTAGTAGAATATCAAAGATCAGGAAATATTCACTAATCCTAAAATAAAGAAGGTTGATACAGCCTTGTACTCTCAGCTTCCAAAAAGTCTTGTAAACAATGCAGAGGAAGAAATGGTAATTGGCTAAGAACATAGATGATGTCCCAATTCTTCATGTAGCAGTTTTTGATATTGGACTCAACTTTTTTTTATTATTTTTTAAAGATTAATTTTATTTATTTGAAAGCTAATGTTGCACGAACTGATGGAGAATTAGTGAAACCTTCCATGCAGTGTTTCGCTCCCCACATCACTACAATAATTAGGGCTGGTCCACACCTAAGCCAGGATCCTAGAGCTCCATTTGTGTTTCTCACATGGGTGGCAATACCCCATCTGCTTGATCCTAGGCCCATTGGCAGGAAGCTTTCTCAGGAGTAGAGCAGTTGACATTTGTACCAGCACTCACATGGCATGCTGGCTATGTGTTTTGCAGTTTGACATGAATTTATCAAATCAATATCCCCTAATTTTCTCATATGTAACAGGTAAAGGGACAATAACAGCATTAGCAATTACATCAGAGTTATGAAATATAAATTCCAAAGCAAATGTTGAGCATAGTGCCTGTCCCATAACAACTTCTGAACTAGTGCTGACTACCACGATGCATGTCCCTCCCTGCCAGTTCCCATTACTCAGTATTCCTACACAGAAAAGATTAAGAATCAGAATTATGACTCTCTGCCATTTTTTCACTGAACGAGTGTTGTAGCCAGGTTGAGGAATTTTTGAGACATTCCCTTCACAGTTTCTGTGTGGGAAAAAGACATGATCTGGTTTCAGCAAACATTTTAGAAACCTAATACTGCAGCTCTTTTCTTGTCTAGTAGTTGAAACAGTTTCTTTTTGGACCTAGTGACAGAAAAAAAAAAAAATAACAATTCTTTAAAAAGATTCATTGTGTTGAAACAAGAGGACATTCCTGAAGTCTTAGAGGAACTGATTCAGTGAAGTAGTTGTGTTGTAAAAAAAATCAATAAAATAATATGAAAGCTATACAAAAGAATCAAAGTAGCATAAAAACAAAATTTTTAAGAGTTTTCTCACTGATCTCAATATAATCTGAGAGAATATTTTATCTGTGTGTAAAAATGAAACGTGAAAAATAGCAGTCTGAAACAGAACAGAGTGCATACTATGTAAAATACAAGTTACACAGGTAGGTAGATAGATTCGGAATATTCAAACAAGTCACAGAAAAGATGCAAAAGCTAAACGAAAAGAAAGAGGAGAAGTAATATAAAGATGAAAATGTGAGGAAAGCGTCAAACAATGACAAAATAAAAAGCAATACCCCAAAAATATTGTTGAAAGCACACTAACTTATTCATTTAGAGGTTGATAGAGCCAAGTAGATATCAAAAACAGTAATATTGAAGAGGTTATTGCTTAAATCAATTTTCTGAAAAAACTTTTCTCTTATTCCCCTAAATGCACTAGCACCCACAATAAGTATGCCATGCCAGTGTTTCATCTGCATTGAATAAATGAAATTTTTTGCATTATAATGTAAAACTTATTTAATGTGTCAAAAATAAGAGGAAAAAAGATATTTAGGAACTTAACTGACATTATCTTTTGGAAGGAAAGAAAATATTTCTCTTTATGCACCTGGGTCATGCTAAAGTTCAAAGCAAGACTTCTTATCTTTATCCACCTTTCTTCAATGATATTTGAACCATTTAAAAACCTCTGAAATTTCACATCTCTTCTCCACCCATTTTTTTAAACATCACTAGTCATGAGTTATGCATGGGTGCTTTTTTGTTCTTATTTTACTCAAAACAGCTAAGCTGTAGCCTTTGGTCAGGCTTTCAGCTGAACATGAATTAGAATCGGAAAAGTTAAGTGTGTTCATATTCTTTCATAAATTTGCAGGTGGTTTATGACTTTAAACAATGATTCTCAATTTTGTCTAAAAATGAAATTATGTGATGAGATATTCGTATTGTTTCTGTTTGACTTTGCTTTTTGGGGGGTAGTACTGATGATTCTTTCTCCTTAATGGTAATAGGTAATAGTCATGAAGATACGAGTCTTCCAAGAGCAAATACAGGAACTAAGCTCATTTATCAGAACTTTCAATGATTTGTCAGTAAGACCTGCTGATTTACTATCAGACACAAAGCTATGAACTTAACTTATCAAACACCATAAATGTAATCCACAGTACAATATGATGCAATGAGGGTCTGTTAATTAAGCATATCCAGAGAGAGAATCAATGGGAAATAAATAAGGAGGGAGAAATTGAAGATGAGAATTGTCCCACAGGACTGGTGACATCAGAAAGCTTCTTCATTTGCTTTCTGCAAGCTGGAGCACCAGTGAAGCAGATGGGCTAATTCCAGACATTTGCTAAAGCTTGAGCACTAGTGAACAGATAGATAGTTCAACTCTCAAACTGACACTAAATGACTGTGAATCAGGGAAACAAGTTGCTGTTGTAAATCCCAGGGTTAGAAGGACAAGGACCCAAGACTGCCAATGTCTATGGACACAAGAAGATGGATGTTCCATCTCAAGAAGATTTAAAAAACAAAATCCACCTTTTTTTCCCTTTTCTTTCTATTCAGGCCATTAATGGATTAGAGAATTCCTGCCTCTGATGGCTAGAGCAGATCTTTCTTCAGTCTACTGATCCAAATGCTAATCTCTTCCAGAAACAGTCTTACAGAAATACCCAGAAAGAATGTTTTGTCAGTTACCTGGGAATCCCTCAGCTCAGTCAACTTGACACTTGAAATTAACCACTACAAATATACCTCTTGTCTATTCGGCACTTACATGCATCTTCTTAAACCATGTACAATCTACAAATAAAGCCAATAACAAGTTTGGGGGAAAAGTTGAGTTGCAGTGATTAAAACTGTGTTCATATTTTTGTGATGGGCAACATTTGCCAAGAAAAAAATAAATACATGAAACCTTAAATGCAATATAGCATCCTTAATAGAGAGACATTTGTGTTAAGAAACTCAACAGATTCAAGAGTCCCTGCTGCTTATGCCACTTACAGGGCCAAGACTCCACATAAAACAGGTATGAAATACTTGCGGGAAAGTTGGGGTATTCATTTAGAGAGGAGAGATCAGGAAGAACTAGTGGGAAGTCCAGAAGAAGCCTTGAGACATTCTTACTCAGTGGGACAAGATTCTTGAACAGTATGTCTGTTTTCAGATGGATTACCCACGTGGTTTTCTCATAATCTCAGTCTCTGTTAACTGACTTTTTTTTTTTACCAGAGAAGCACACCCTATCATGCTAACTATAATAATATGCCATATATTCCTATTTATTTTTATCAGTTTGCTGTTTTATTTTTTCTAAATAATACCATTTGACTTTTCACATAGTTGTATGTTTTTCTGAGTGTTCATTGTTATAATTGTCTTCTAAAATGATGTCTTCCAGTACAGTGTGGATTCCATTATTTTTCAATAGTAACAGATGCCAGTTTGTAAAAAGAGTTCCCAGAAGGCAAGTTTCATATCTGCCAAAAATGGACCCATTTTTGATGGAATAGTTTACAATATTTATTGAAAACTGTGTCAAGTTTTGGCCTACACACTCATCCAAAAGGAATTAATAAGTAATGAGATCATGAACTTTGTTCTCACTGAACATTTCACTCTAATCAGGTAGTATCTTCTAATTGCTATCCCTCTTTAGTCAACAGACTCCCTCGCAAACCTCTGGTTCACTTAGTTATATTCCTAGAAACACTTATAATTAATGATAAAAATAGATACAATAACTTTGTGTCAATCAGGTAATTTTATCTGCCTACCACTTAAAATATGCTTTAAAAGAAAAACTTGCTAATATGATTTATAATAAGATCTAATATTTTATATTGACTACTAGTAAGCAACACAATCGTAAAACTACTCAGCCTTAGTTCTTGAAGACCCAAAGGTGTTAGCCTGTATATTATCTAGATTTTTCCATGATAGGTGGTTTTTTTCATAATATGTTTAAATGTCCATTTTGCTCAGATATCGTGACAACAAAACTTGAAAATGAATATTTATCATAGAGAATTATGAAATAAGAGACTCAAATATATAATTTTATTACAAGAAATAATTATTGTTTATGCTTCATCTTAGGAAATTGACCAAGTAGTAACAGACATAATATTTAAAAGTGTATGAAATACTGAAATAATTGCATATATTTATCTGTGAATTAATATAAAGGACTTACATATAAGGAAATAGTTTACGCTAATTTGGCAAAGAATCAGGCTATTAGAAAAACAATTAAATAATCTGTTGAGCATGTCATCTTTACTCACATTTGTATAATATAAGTATGATATGAGATAATTTCTAAAGAAATGGAATATTATAAGGAAATGGAATTATGTAGATCTTCAAAATTAAGGAGAATTTACTGATTGTAAGGTAAGTATACAAAAATTTATGGTAATTTACTTGCAGCTGTACAGCATTTATGTAATATAAATGTGGTTATATTAATGGCTGTGATGGTGAAATTTGTATTATAAAAGTTTTCGTTTGTTTCAATCATGACCATAACTTATTTGCTCTTCCTGCCATTGAGAGGTAGATTCTATGTCAGCTTCTTTTTAACCAGGAATAACTTAATTACTTGCTAGTAACAAAGTGTATTCAGTGTGGTCCTGTGTTATTTCTAACATAGGGTCAAGAGGAATTCATGCAAGTTCCTCAAATTTGCAATGTCTGACTTGGAGAAAGGTAAAGAATGAGAAACTGGACAGGTGGCTCTGCCACATTGAAATGGCCACAAGCAAGCACTCCAGAGCTCCCAGACAAGAGTGGATACCAGATGCTAGTTCAACCATACTGAGTGTTCAACCCAGTGGCCCTAGGCACCTATCATCCAATAAGAAACTTGAGCAAAAGGTTCCAAAATGCTTGCTCAATTCCTCATCCTCTTCCACAAAACATGATTTTACAACAAAGTCAGCATTTTTTAGAAGCTAAATGTTGAGGTAACTGAGTTTACCAGTGTATTAACTGGTGCAGAATAAAGAGCTATAGTTTATAATCTCTGACCACAAATTATGCTGTGAATTGATTTATCAAGCTATATAGTTATCCCAAGTGGAAAGATTTTTCAGAGCAGTATTTTAGACTGGAATTGTTTTAAAATGTTTTGTTTTTTGTTTTAAAAAAGTCATTTTATAAATGATTTCACATTGAATGTATTCTAATTTTTAAATAATTGCTGTGATGTTGCTGTATCTTCCAACCTTCTTTCCTTCCTTCGTCCTTCCTTCCAATATTGCTTACTTTCTTTCTTTTTTCTTTTCTTTTTAAAATTTTTTATCCATATTTTTCCAAGTACCAGAAAGCAAACATCTTTGAAATTTGACTGAACTAATATCGGTTAGCTTTTATACAGTTAATAAAATCTGCCCATACATTTGTCTTTCAAACTGTAACTGAAAGGTGTTAAATAATGACATTATTATTGAGTTTGGCAACTCTTTTCTTTTGGAAGTTAGGCAATTATCCTTAGAAAATAAATATACAATTTAATATAGTTAAATCTGTAATTGTTACTGAAGTTTCGAATATAATTAGCTGGGTTGCAGATAAAGCTTTGACAATGATGTCATCAACCCTCTCTATTAGATACCCAGAAAGATTATACCAGCTAATTTCTGTGTAAACATATGAGAAACCCAAGACTGAACAAACCTAAAAGTTTTACTGTAGCTATATTTTTAAACCAGAAAATACATAGCTTTGAAGATATCTTAAATATGCCCGCACACTCCAAAACTAAGCCAGGTGGAACATTTATACTAACACTCTATCCTGTGATATGCCTTATAGCCAGTGCTCGTTTTCAGGTGGTGTCACAGAGTTTTATGCCTGTCAAATGGTACATTTCAATGAAGTTTGCTTTTTTTACAATTCTAAAACATGTTTGCAATTCACTGAATTGTACTGTTTATCTTTTCTTGATGTTTAGCTGTATCTGGAAATGTTGAAAACATAGCTTCCTCCAAAGCTTGAACATGCTTTACTTTGCACAACACTGAAGGCCTATGTCAATTATGACAAATAGTGAAGCTCACAACTAATGATACATTTAAGGCCAATTCATTTGTCTCTGTGATCACGTAAATGCAATGGCATTCTCCAGGCCTGCCATGATAGGACATTATAGCTACTCTGGAGTCATTACATAGTACACTTACATATCAGTGCAGCTGCCACTAATGTTTACATTTCCATGTGCTACATGTTCTCATGATATTTTTCCAGAGGTTAATGCTCATCCACAGGAGATATATTTATTACGCAAGCAGTAACAGACCCACAGGAGCCATTATAGCTCTTAAGAGATTAGTGTCTACGATCCCATTTCTTTATCTCTCATTTTCAATCTACTCAGATCATGATTTTTTTTTTTAATACCACATGTTGGAGTGATTTCTGTATAGACTAATAGTAAAATTAGTCTTAGGCCTGTGAATTGTAGCATGTGCTTTATTGACCTATGAACAGAACTAATTTGTGGAATTGCTAACACTTGCTTTTTGACTTTGAGATTGTGTCTTTTTTTTCTTGTTAAGCCAGCCTTCACAGTAGCCTAGATAATAATATGCTTCTTCATAGAAAATATTCATGTCTTGCAAAGGAATTTAGCTCTCCTGAAACAGTTAAATGATAGTGAGGAATAAAATGTTATTCCCTAAATCCAGCTCCTTGCAACAGATCTCAGAGGCTTTCTCTTCAAGAAAAATTCTCACTTACAGTTCATGTTTAGTCTGTTTTTCCTATCTTATCCTTAACAGCTGGGTTATATCTGCTTCCAGGGAAATGTGTTATGTATGTTTAATACCAATAGCTAGAAAGAATGCTGAAAACTGAAAATAGCCTTGCATGTAAGTTTAAAACAATCTGCCAATTGTTTTAAATTGTTCACAAAATTGGCGATCACAATGTTAATAATTAACAAAGATTGTAATGACTGAGGACCCAATCTACAAACATGCATCCAAAAATCATCATTTTTCGTTCAATTACAACTTAATCCCTAACACAACTCTTTTGCATTAGAAAACCTCTGGTCCAGGGCTGGTTTGCTTTCAGTAGAGCAAAAAACCTAATCCAATATTCCAGAACTAGTGTGTGAAGAGAGGAGTTGCACTTTCTTCTGTGATCATATCAGTTTCACTCATTTATTATTATTATTATTTTTGATTATACTATGTCCATGTTATGGAACACCTTGCAAGTAATTTTATTTTTAATTGTTTATATTTTTAAAAATTGAATAATAATTCATTTTCTTTTTAATGATGTTTACATTATTGAGCGGGATGCATGCCCATGTGAACCATCAATCAGGGTGAGGAGGGTTGAGGAATAGGGGAAAATAAGCAAGACAACTTTCTCCAATCTCCTTTCTCCTTCTGATATCTGGGGAAAGTAGAGAGAATGGGAGGGGGCCATTCTCAACAGCCCAACCACATCAGTACCCAAGGATAAGGATGGCCAGCCAGTATCTTTCCAAGGTCTCCAATGCAGAGCGTGCTCTGAGAGTTGTTTCTACAGTTCTGAGATGCTGTTGATTTTTTTTTCTCCAAGGAGGAAGAATTTCTTCCAAGGTTTATTTACCAACATAGTCCACCATAGATTGTTGTTTCACCCAGATATTCACTGTCAAAGCTTGACTGGGAAAGCTGCCAGTTTGTTCTGTCCTGCTTGGTACTAGATGTCTGCTGCAGGCCTCAATGAACTGGTTGGCATGTCCTCCATGAGCATCTTGGCATGCCATCCACTGCACAGGCCTCAGCAACTATGGAGATCCAGCTCTGGCACATGCAATCCATCATCCTTGCTTTTCACCATGGTTAGAGTTTTGAGATCAATGATACATATTTTTGTTAGGGAGGGCGTTAGGAGAGCAAACAAACCTCGCCAGAGATGACCCCAACCTGACTCCAGTGTGTGCCAGCCAGGGAAGGGTCCTGTCAGTGCCATTCTTACAACATTTCCCAACCAAATTTTTCAAACGTCACAAGCCCAGTCAGAAAAAAAATTATTATGATAGTAAACTATTTCCAAGCCCCCAAGTTACAGTATTGCTGTTCAAATTGGAAGGACTATTGGTCAACGGGGCCATTAGTTAGAGAATACTTGTCAGGTCAGATGCTTTGATGTTCTTCTACACATGCGACAATGTCACAGAGGATGGTAATTACCAACCTATAGATGTTAGCAACACAGATCTCAGCTGCATTTGGAAATTTTGTTTGTTTGCTTTCCTTTTTTTATTTTTTGCTTATGATTTTTTTCTGAATATTCTAATATTAAAATAAATCTCACGGCTTTCACTTTGAGTGATTTTTCAACTTTCAGAATTATTGTAGTGTATTTGGTTTAGTGTTTAAAACGAATAAAAACACAGATATGAGAAAGTCCTGTTTTTGTTAAGCATAATAAAAGATGGAATATGTAACACTCTAGCCAATGACCTCAATATTGAAAGGAAGTGCTAATGTAAAAATGGTGTATCATTGTACTGTAACGTTAGCTATCAATGGAGAGTGAACAGGGTTTTCTGACTCATCCTATTTAAAGAATAATGAATGTTCCAACAGTTTGATTTCTCAGGCAAATGGGAGACACTCGATGAGAGAAGAGTCAAGCAAAGGTCCACGGCTGACTGTATCATTCACTTATACAAAATATATTTAAAGATCATTGTAGTGAAATCAATCCTTTAAATAAAAGATGTTTAGCTTAAAATCAACCCCTCAAAATACTAGTGGGTTTTTTAGCCAACAGAATGCCAACGTCTAGTTTTTTGTCAATATTTCCCCGGTAAAATAATCTTATTTACTTTCCACTAATTTTATACTAAAACACAGTAGTATTATATTAAACATTTATTCAAATGCTTGTGTTATTTTGAAAGTAGCTTTTAACAAGACACATAAACTAAATTGCATTTTGCGCAAATGATGCAGGTACAATGATTGGACAATTTTACTTACTATAGCTCCTCATTCCAAAAGGCAATTATTCCTTCCTCTAAGTTCAAGGAATACTATGCAGGTAGCAGTGAAAGATAAATGGCCCTTTCAACTCCTGAGGATTCAGTGCTATAAGCTTTCTGTCTTCTGGGGGACTTTTTCATAATGCATGATACTAATAAAATGCACCAATTTTAGTGCAGAGTGTAGAAAATATACAAGATAAGAGAGGAAGATTTTAAAATAATTGAGTGATCATGAACTTAAATCCATTGAGTAACAAAGGTAGATTTTCCTCCAGGGAAGTTGTCGGAGAGGCTTCTGATGGCAGTAATCTAATTCTTGATGTGGCAAGAAAATTATTCATTCAAAAAAATACCATCATCAGTAATTTTTGAGACAATGTGAAAAGTAGAATTTATGAAGCTTTATGCAAGAAATTGTATTCATTTTCACATGACATCTGCAGCATAGGTGACAGAGGCAAAAAAAAAATACCCCAAAATTACGTATCAAAAAGTCTTTTTTTTTTAATTCTTGAGCAATATGAAGAAGATGGGGACAAATTATACTTGTAGTATGAGAATGAAATATTTTGTCTCATTTAAAATATATCCCTTTCAAGCAGCTTCCAAATTGGGATGCTGCATCATTAAGCAGTTGACATTTGTCCAGTTAAAACTATTGACTCATGGTTTCATTGCTCCCCCCTCAAATTACTGCACTGCCACAGCTGATCTGACTGTATTTTCCATTTCTTATAAATAGCCACAAGAAAAGTATTAATTATCCTTGTACGATTTAATGCACCAACTGCCTTAACCTTTCAGGTTTTCTTAAACGCCAGCATAACAAGGCATATCCTTGGCAGCAAATGTGATTTATGACAGGAATCTTTAATTTCTGTTTTTAAATATGTTACCCACCGATCTGCATACATTTAAATTCGCCTGCAACACTTTTCTCTGTCTTCAGGCTGTTGTTTAATATTCAAGGATGATTTTTGTCCACATACATTTTGGTCTATGTCACCTCAGATTAAATTATTACTGTTTGCAGCCTTTTCGGAGCAAGCCTCAGGCCCTTATTTACAAGAATCAATGAAACAGTAATGAAAATCCATTTTTCATACTATCAGCTCTGGCCTGCTTTTATTTAGTTAGCTGTGTCTAAGCAAGCAATTCATTTTGTGCAAATGTCATGTAAGGAAAAAAGGATGAGCCATGAAAGGGTTAATCATGAAATAAGACCTAAGCTTTCCCCCATAGTAAAAAGCATCGGTGATGTTAAAATTAAAAAAAAAAACTTTCTTAATATATGCAAAGTAATGTATATTGACACATAAGCAAGTCTTTTCATGATGAATATTGAAATATATATGCAAAGCACAGGAAATGTGTAACATGTTATAGATCTTTCAGTGTACATTTAGAGGAAATGAACCATTTATATTCTACAATTTAGTGAATACCTACTGTTTATTGGTACAGAGCACATAGGAGTATATTTGTCTTAGTAATTTATTTAGGTAAATATATTTATTCTTCTAGGGGTTCTTGTGCTTTCCTTGGTTCTATAGTACTAGACATAAATATTTAACAATGCATTGTCTCAATGTTATTCATGTAATTTATCAGAGAAAACAGTGGAGTTGTAATAACTTTTAAGCCTGCACCTTCTCCTAAACCTGAGATTGATTTAGAATGCAGGAACCTGAGCTGGATTTTCTGGCTGCTGCTGCAGAGAATGATTTACTACTTTTAACTGAGGTAAAGCTAAACTAGTTCACCCAAAGAAGCTTTGTTTGTCCATTTCTGGATCAGCTTTTTAAAGCTAACTCTTTAGCTATAAAACAAAGGAATTAGTGCATGAATAACATATTTAATTATTATGAATATAGGGACATATATTTGCTGACCTACTCAATTTCTTTAATGCATATATGTGTACACAAGAATATGTATTGGCTTACTACTTGTGGTCATGTTCCTTTTGGATTCTTTTAAATGCATTTGCCTGTAAGAATGTGAGTCCAGATTACAGATAACTTCTTACAAAAGTGACTACCCTCTTTAATATCACAAAAACAATAAGCAGTAAGTGAAAACATCTACAATCCTCATCTTTGCTATAGATTTTCTTGGTAAAACATTTAAAGATTCCAAACCTGACTTTTAATGTCTGTACAATTATTCTATTGTACTTAATATTTAAAAACTTATTTCCCATGTATGGTGAGACAATTTGTAAAGCTACTGTAATGAGGATCTGAAAACAAGCTGATCCAATGGCTTCAGCTTTTTTCTTTAAGCAGAGAACAATCTGAATGTAGCAATTCCTGTATTAAAATTGTGAAACTGGATCAGTGGAATAAATGCAGTGTTGCCATTTCTCATGACACCTGCAACATGTTGATCAAGGTAAGTTCCGGTATTTGAATGATGCATTATCAACCAATCAAACATGAAACCAGAACTTCTAGTGTATCTGAGTTACTAAAGTTTCATTTTTTTTTTTTTTTTTGCTAAAGCCATACTTACCTGTGGTTGAATTCATAGCCATGTGCATAGAGTAGTTTTTATTCAAATCACTAAGCCCTATGTGTTGAAATTTTGCAATATAAGAGCATTACAATCTTCTGAATTATGACACACTGAATTATGCTTAGAAATTAATCATTAGAATTTTTATTATTTGGAAAACTGCCGTTAGCTCAAGTCCGATAAAAAGAAAATACATAACATTTACTAGGTGGCAGAAAATAAGTCACTTTTTCCTCACATCTTTGCTTTCAGAATTCACCCAGCATTGGTTTTCCTTCACAAAATGGCATTCATAAAAGTTGTTGAAGACTTGAACACTGAATGGTTTTGTGATGGAAAAAAAAAAACCACCCATTCAAAAGTAGCACTTTTTGTCTCAAAATGTTTAAGATAAGGGGAAAAAAGCAAACAGTTCCCTTTTAGAGATCAGAGGCCATCCACGTGCATTTGTTGGGGTGTTGTTTATATCAGCAATCCATTTTGTTTGTCAGTAACCCCATCAGTCTATGACCTGCACATTTGAATAAATATTGCTTATTTCAAGACATCGACTTTCTCAGTGCTACATTTTTGTGTATGTATAATTGTATTACAGATTTAAAACTTTGCAAAGCCAAAATTTAAGCTTATAGTTGAAGGTCAGTCCCTAAATGAAAACTGCTGTTCACAAGTGACAATAGGTCCAAGTTTTATATTTCATTGTTTCCTCTCCTTTATTTTCTATATATGCAAATTTCACAAAAATTCAAGAAAACATCTACATTATATCCATTTTTAAAATGAAATAAATGTGGGCCCGGAAAGGTAACCTAGCGGCTAAAGTCCTCACCTTGCACACGCCGGGATCCCATATGGGCGCAGGTTCTAATCCCGGCAGCCCCACTTCCCATCTAGCTCCCTGCTTGTGGCCTGGGAAAGCAGTGGAGGATGGCCAAAGCCTTGGGACCTGAACCCACATGGGCGACCTGGAAGAGGAGCTTGGTTCCTGACTTTGGATTGGCACAGTTCCTGCAGTTGTGGCTCACTTGGAGAGTGAATCAATGGACAGAAGATCTTTCTCTCTGTCTCTCCTCTCTGTATATCTGACTTTCCAATGAAAAAGAAAAATAGATGTGCTAGTGAGACTCTGAGTAATATATGTCATTAATACCAGGGAAGAGGTGCAGGGATACAGTACATTAAATGTTATTTGATTTTTCAGTAGAGTCATGATTTTCTGAAGTTCATGTGATGACTGGAGTCCAGATGCTATGTTCATGTGGGGAGAGATGAGGTAAGGGAAGCCCTGAGAGGAACATGGGGAGTGGCACTGGAGTCCTCAGAAAGTCTGTCATGCAAACAAGACATTATGTTTTCCTTCACTTTTCTTTCCAATGTAAGTTATCCCTGCAAGATTATTTTTCTAATTTGAGAGGGTCTTCTTTTAAAATTTGCCCGAGATCACACAGAAGGGACACTGTCAATTTCATGCTGCTTCTTTGTTGAGACCTGGATTCCTGAGGTATGTGAACAAGCGCCTTTGGTGGTGGGATGTTAATGGTGAACAGGGAGCCTCGCACTGTGAATTGTGGACGTCAGTGTGTTGCGACAGTGAGCTAGGCGATCAGATAAGGACTTAGAAGCAGAACTATCTCATGCTGAAAATCAACAAATTTCACTCTTCCTTAGTTGTCTTTTCTTTTTAAAATTTACTCATTTATTTGTTTGTTTATTTATTTTTGCAAAGTCAGGTGTACAAAGAGGAGAGAAAAAGAGGAATATCTTCTATCCCCTGGCTCATTCCCCAAGTGGCCACCACGGGCAGAGCTGAGCTGATACGAAGCCAGGAACCAGGAGCCTCTTCAGGGTCTCTCTTGCAGGTTCAGAGTCCCAAGGCATTGGCCCATCCCCTACCCTTTCTCCAGGTCACCAGCAGGGAGCTTGATGGAAGTTGAGAGCCACCTCAGGACACAATCAGGCACCCAGATGAGATCCCGGCACCTTCAAGTCAAGGACTTCAGCAGCTAGGCTACTGTGCCGGGCCCACTTCCTTTGTTTTCAATCAGAAATATCATGATGTGTTATTCCACATGTAACAGGGCTTGTGGCTAGAATACAATAAAGCAATGCACAAATCCCATTTCTAATTCTTCCTGGAACATAGTAAGAATTGAAAAAAAAAATGTTAGCTATATAAAATGTTTATAAAAGTTTAGCAGTCGGCTGAGAAGAGGCTTTAAATTTATAGAAAGATTCAGAAAGGAAAATACAAATATTTTCTTAAATATACTAAGAAGATATTGAGACAAAAGATGGGAGCTGTGGGGAACACTGTCTGTTGTGTCTGCTCTTCCTTCCTGAAGTGGTGGGGATGCTGCTGGCAAGAGGCAGCGTGTGGCCCAGGGGTTAGCTTTCACTTGCAACGTCAGAATCCCACATGGCCACTGATTGAAGTTCCCAATGTTCCCCTTTCAGGCTGGTTCTCTGCTAACGTGCCTCCGAAAGCTGAATAGATAGCCCACATATTTGGGTCCCTACACTCGTGTGGGAGATCATGAAGAATCTACAGAACCCTGGCTTCAGCCTGCTCCCAGCTGTTGGGACCATTGGAGGAGTGAACCAGCGGCTGAAAGATCCTCCCTCTATCTCTTACCTCCTCTCTCTGGACGTCTGTCTTTCAAATAAAAAAAAATAAATATATCACAAAGGAGTTAGGGTGCCATTGATTAAATACTGTGATACATTTTAAGGCTGGCCTGGGAACCAAAAGTGAAATTATATTCTATATTATTATTGACAATTGATATTACCAATGAAATACATAGCTGATACATGAATTAATCTTGACATATACCTATGTATAATATGACTTGTATACTTTATTACCTTTCTTGCCATTAGCTTAAAATTCACTTCAAAATGGAATTGATATTTATCCAACAACTCTACAGCATCCCGTAAGGAATAAGAACCAGCAATATACTATAAACTGTTTAAATAGATTGAAAAAGGGGTTGATAAGTATTTTTGATGAGCAAAATCCATCAGCAATTACTTGTTTTCTTCTGTTTTATATGGTCTGCTATAGCATAGATTATAAATAGTTAACTAAATTTATGAAGATGTGCTATTGCAATGTGCACGTCTCAGAGTTGAAATTAAGCAAATATGGTAAAATGCCATAGAAAAACCTGCCTACTACAAGACTGAAAATGAATCAGTGTCTGACTGGTGTACTTGCACAAAATTGGAGAAAACATAACAAGAAACACATTTTCTCACTAAAGAGAGAGGACAAGATAAAACTTCACATTTTGAGATTCTGACGACCCTGACATTATATGGAATGTTACAAGTGAGGAGGCTGTGCTTGTAAGAGACACAGAGAAGGAGTCAATTCATCCTGAGCTTATTCAGACTCCATCGATCATTTATGACCATTTATAAAGAGAAAGGAAATATCAATTTCTAAACTTATATTTAATATTTACAAATATGTAAATTAGGCTGTCTCAGAAAAGTATAGCAGATGTCCCTATCTTTTGATGCTGATGGACTGCTTAGGTATTACTTGAAAATGATAGATTGGCAATGAGAATAAAATATTCTACTCGATTTCATCTTATTCATTTGGAAACATTAATTCTTTTACAGAAGATTATACATGCAATCCAATCTTGACAGCCTGGCTCCGTGTAATGGGATGTTCTATTTAAATGTGAGGACATATTGATCTCATTCTGATGAATCTATCCAGTATCTATCAAGAGGATAAAGTTTGAACATTTTCCATGATGGGCCCTTTCCAAAATCTTTGAAAACTGAATACGTTGTAAAAAATAACTTTTCACTTCTTGATTTGAAGATATTTTAAGCAAAGAAAAGAATATCGAAGGAAGCTGTGACATTTCTTACACAGGGTCTTCCAGCAGGAGGAGAACGGAAGGTTTATCGCAAGGTGAAGCCAGAGGACTGGATTCCCCTATGCTTTGAAAAGTGGATAATTTTCCTAAGGTATTTTGAGCCATGAAACACAGAATTCTGCACAAAGTTCCGTTTTGTAGCACCATTCTTCACATGTATCATTCTGAGTCTCATGGAAATGAATTGAATTAAGTAACCCAATTCATATTAGAATCTTGGATTTGTCTTAACTCCACCAAGTGTGAGTCGCGGAAGTGTTCTCACTAAATTATTTTTTATTTTCCATACACTTGAATAAAAATGACAAACATTGATTTAGTATGTATTCAATGAATAGTACATTTGATATGGAAAAATAGTGTAATATTTCAACAAATTAAAAATTGACCATAACCAATGGCTAAAATCGTGAACAGCTAACATTTTGGTGGATGTGTTGGTATAAAAATATGTAGCTAAACAGATAAAGATATAGACACAGACAAAAAATGAGGAGATTCAAAAAGATCTTGGAAATGTAGGTTATCTATTAATTCAATTTTGGAATGCTTTGTATATTCCAATCCAAAGTAAATAAAAATTCAAAGTATAATATCAATCATATAGTATTGAAAAACATTTGTATATTTTCCACTGATGCAATTTAGCCTATAAGAATTATCTTTGCAAAGATAACGGTCGGCAAGTGATTATAATATGCCATAGCATGTGAGCATAAAATGAAATGTTCCTATAGCTGAAAAGAATTTCTTTTTTAACGAAAAGCAGCAGGGCTGATATTGTGATACAATGAGTTAAAAAGCCGCTTGCAAACCTCGTATCTCATTTGTGTACTGGTTCAAATCTCCATTTCTCAACCAACTCCCTTAAAATGTGCCTTGGAATGCAGCAGAACATTGCCCAGGTGCTAGGAAAGCTCCCAACCATTCGGGAGACCTGGAAGAAGTTCCTGTCTCCAGACTTTGGGCTGGCCCAAACCTGGACTGTGAAGCCATTCCCAGAGTGAACCAGCAGATGGAAGATCCGGATCTCTCTCTCTGTCTATCTCTCTGTACTCTCTCTCACACACGCTCTCTCTTTCTGTGAACTCTACCTTTCAAATAAACAACTCATTTGAAAAACAAGGTAGTGACTGACTGATACCAATATCTGTATTTATAATAATAAATTTAAAATGATTTGTGGATTGGCATTGTAGCGTAGTAGGCTAGTCTCCCACCTGGTAGTGCTGGTAAGGATAACTTGAGTCCTTGCAGCACTTCACATATGTGGGAAACTGAAAAGAGCCTCCTGGCTGCAGATCATGACGGCTGGGGTCAGTGTGGCCATTGGAGGAGTAAACCATTGAATGAAAAACCTCTTTCCATCTCTTTTCCCTCTCTGAAAAATCTGCCTTTCAAATAAAAATAAGAATTTAAAAAATATTTTGAACTTGGATATTGTGAACAGTTACTGAGAGTAATTGAAAATAATTATTTGCAATTTTGTTTCCACTATTATAAATATAAAAGTGTTGGGTTTATTCTTAAAAATCTGATTTTATACCACAAATTAGTAACAACTTCCTGAATGCTGACATAATATCATGCTTTAGAGAACCTAGAATACTAATTGGTAAGATGCCATCTCCAAATCATAATGTTTTCTTGGAGATTTCACCAAAATTCCCAGTACAAAGCGTCATCACTGAAGTATAGAGGTGAGCAATTAAGAGATACATACCTTCAGATTACACAGCTAATATTTACTATTGCTGTTAAATGTTTTAAATTAGAATGCAATTACTCAGAATACTGTGACTACAATAAATTTAGTGCCTATATGCAGAAAGGTGGAAAGAATACACTGTCTTAGAAATAAATGTATACCCATTTAATATTCACAGGAAGTCAAATGATTTTCCTCAAAGATGCTTCTACTCATTTTTATATTATTTCCCATTGTATGTGAAATAAATTTCCTCGTCCTGACAAACTCATGACTTTCTGCTTGTGATATATTTTTCTCAAGAGATACTCACTACACATTTCTTCCATGAGAGTTAGTCTTGTTATTAATCACTGTATCACTGAAACCCAAGAGTCAAAGGAAATTAATTACTAAATAACAGGACTTTGAAACAGGATAAAATTTTCACTTATTTCTCTTAACAATGGAGAACGAAGAGTTCAAAGTATATGCCCACAAGCTATTCATTTCTACTTGTATTTGGGATGTCGTATTAAAATAAATTTGTTGCACATAACTAATAGCTGAGAAGTTGGCATAAATACATTCTGAATGATAGTGGGAAATCAGCCTGAAGTCAATTTGCAGAATACTCACTTCTATTCAAGTGAGTGTTCCTACAGAAGTACTGAATGATGCAAAGCATTGTTGGGGAACTGTTCTTTGAAACCAATAGGCTGAAATGATTTTATACTCCCTTTCCCAGAAATTCTGGCCATGACTTCTGGATATAAGAAATAGACATATGTTACTAGTTGGGGCTTACAGATTAGTTTCAAAATAAGTCTGTGTAAAAACATATTCATGGACTGGGTCCTATGTGTCATTTCTTTGTGTAATTTGGAAAACATCTATACAGGAAAGTACACTGTTTCACATCTCCTCCTGCACTGATCTGCACTATACTCTTCTCAGACCCAAAGTGTTCTTCTATATCACATTTCTGGTCCCGTTCTCCACTGACTGTCCTGGATTTTCACCCTTTGAAATTCCAGCATTCATAGCCTTTTTTTGTACCATACTGGTCACAAGATTAGGTCATCCTATTTATTCATTTTATCACATAGTAAAAGACTGAAAAATAATGTGTTAATCAGTTAGGGAGATTAAAGGAGTTGATAATAGTGGGAACTTCCTGCTACAATATCAAAGATAATAGAAGACAATCTTCTATCTCTCTCCCTTCTCCTCTCTTCTCTCTTCTCTCTTTTTGTTTCACGCACAGACACACATGCATGCAAGAGGATGATACCCTGTCTATTTTCTCCTCTTCTAGGTGCTTTCTCTTTCTACATCCTGCTGTTTGTCCTCTAGGGAGCTGGACTTTGAGAAGTTTCATAAAGGCCCTTTATCCTTTGGCTTCTGTTTCAGTTAATTCAAACAGGATGCTTTTGGAAAATGGCAAAGGAATGTGAATTTTGGACTTTCATTCTTTGTTCTACTGGCTTCCAGTTCTCTAAGGACACTGATTTCATTAGCTGGCCTTCAGTGTGGTGCCGGTCTCAGGGTATCTGATCATTATTGCACTTTGTCCCTTCAATCTGTGGATACTTACTGCTTTCTTGGTTTTGCTGGTCTTCAGTATCTGCATCATGCCTAGTCATGTTTCGCTTCACAGATCCAATCTGCCACTTGAAAATTAATCCTCTTATGACACATGCTTTACTTCATATGTGTTCTGCAAATTACAAATTAAAGTAACAATTAGATAAAAATCATTGCACGCTTCTAAGGATGACCAGAATACAAAACACTAACCAAATTCTGCTGAAAATATGGAACAAGAATAAATGACATGCATTGTTGGTGGAAATGTACAGCCAATTTGGAGGACTATTCATCAGTCCCCTACAATAATAAATACTGTTTAGCAACAGATTTAATAGTCATGCTAATTAATATTTATCTAAAAGAGCTGAAGAAATATCTCACAAATACCTGCATACAAATATTTTCAAGACTTAGAAACAACCAAGGTACCTTTCAATATGTGTTCAGGTAGATTTCATTATATCCAAACAATGGAATACTATATGCAGTTTCATTTACTTTTAAAATCATGATTTCATGAACAGATATAGTGAAACTTTAAGCCTATATAGTAAAGTTGAAGAAGCTAATCTAAAAAGGTTAATTTACATTTATTTTCAACTATGTGGAATTCTGGAATAGGCAAAGCTGCAAGGCCATTAAAATCCTGATCAGATTCAATGGCTGAAGAGGCCGCTGGGATGAATAGTTGGAGTAGAGAGGATTCTTAGAGCAGTGAAATTATTCTTAATGATGTAATAGCTACGGATATACATCATTGTGCTTTGGTGAAAATAAGCCATAGAACTGTGGTGATAATGAGTGATGTATCAATGTTAGCGCACTCACTGTAATAAACGTACCGCTTAGTGGGGAGAGAGCACATATAGAAATGTCCCTTATCTTTTGCTCTAAACATAAAATCTATTTGAACAACAAAAATTACATTTCTAGTCAACTTTTTATTTTTATTTACATTCTCATCCAAAACTAGTAAAAAAAAAAAAAAGGCATAGAGTTTTGCTTGGCTGAGTATGATCCGTCCCTACTCAATCATCCCATTATCACTTAAATTAAGACTTGAGTATTCTCGATTTGTCCATGAACATGAAGGATAAAATCAAATAATGGAAAATAATGGACACTAATCTAATTTTTTTGGTCACACTCTAGAGAAAATGACTAGTTTTCTCATCATACTGTGTTTTTAAGACTGAGTAGGATAACATTCAAAATTAGAGCTAGAGAAAGGTTGTCTTTAACATCACAGATTAATTAATATGTGAAAAAAATACTGTTTGGCAAGAGAAAGTCATTATTATTTAAATTTCATTGAATAGCATATGGAGGCTGTCTGCATTCCAGTGATAGCATCTTTTAAGCAACTATCTTGAAGTTAATATTTGGGCCGATATATGATTCTTCAGACATTTTTACTGTAATTTCCCTCATTGTAATTTTTTTCTGTTTTATTGTGTTCTTTTCTTACAATTTAAAATAGCATTTCACACACATACTTTCATTTGATATTTGCCTTATATGAAGTATACATATTTTCTTTAGTCCTAGTGTTCATTACCAAGATTATACTGAGAAACAAATTCAGACATCCCCTCTCTTGCTTGTCTTCATTACTGAGTTTTAATATCTTAATCATTACCTTCATCTGTGGTTCTAAACCTGCTCCTGGAATTATAAATCTGTGTGTGGTTGAAGGCAGGCAAACAGAAAACTGATACCTCCTTTTCCACAAGGAAACGATACAGTTCTTTAAGATGCTTTTCCAGAGCTTTCCAAACAGTCTTGTCTTAACTTCACAGTCACATTTTCCATTACTCTATCCATTCCTCAACCTATATATTTTATTTTCCAGAATACAAAAATTATTGGCCTTAAGATTTATTGTATTTCATTTCCCAAGTTCTTTTTTTTTTTTTTAAGATCTATTCATTTTGATTAGAAAGACAGGTTTACAGAGAGAAGGAAAGACAGAGAAAGATTTTTCACCCATTGGTTCATTACTCAGACAGTTTCAGTGGCTGGAGGTGAGCTGAACTTAAGCCAGGAGCCAGGAGTTCTTTGTGTGTCTTCCATGTGGATGCATGGTTCCAAGGCTTGGGCCAGCCCCTGTGGCTTTCCCAGGCCACAAGCAGGCAGCTAGGAGGGAAGTATAGAAACTGAGATGGGATTCAGTGCTTGCAATAAGAGGATTAACCAATTGAGCCATTGATCTGGGTTCTTCATTCCCCAAGTTTTAAGTTAACTCTCATTTCTTGATAAAACACCCTTCATCTTTTACTGATTGGAAAAAAATATACATATAATATGTATATATATTATATATATATAATTTATATATATAATATATATATAATATATATAATATATATTATATATATATATATATATTTCACTCCCCAATTGGCTACCAAGGCCAGTGCTACGCTGATCCAGAGCCAGGAGCCAGGAACTTCTTCCAGGTCTCCCACATGGGCACAGGGTCCCAACTCTTTGGGCCATCCTCGTCTGCTTTCCCAGGCCACAAGCAGGGAGCTGGATGGGAAGTGGAGCTGCCGGGATTAGAACTGGTGCCCATATGGGATCCTGGGGTGTTCAAGGTGAGGACTTTAGCCCTAGGCCATGCCGCCAGGCCCACAGAGGGATACATTGCTAATGCTGCACATTTGCCCTGTCTCAGCAGGTAGCAATATAAACTCTTAACTGTACCATACCCCTACCTGAGTGCACAGAGTAGCTGGAATCATTGCTGCCGAAAGGCCTATGCCAATATTCCTAGAATTCTAGAATCTAATTCAGTAAGAGGAGAGAAAAGGAGATTTGGCTAGAATTGGACAAAACAACAGATGCTGTAAAAGAGTAGGCACACTCAAACTGTGTGCCAAGGAGAGGCATTGTGGGGCCCATCACCCTTTGCAAAGAAACCAGAAATATTTTGAGGCAGAAATGAGTCAGGCTACTATAGAGCTGCTTATATATGATGCAGACATAGCAACACAGATTAAAAACTTTCCTGGAAATTAACTGACTACCTTTCACTCAATTCAAAGTAACTTTTGAGGCTCCCTACCCACCCTATTTTGAAAGAGCATGCAATTTCTTAAAATCAGAGTTATAGAATCACCCAAAATTTCATTATATCTTCAGTATTTATTTGCAGATTTGTCACCACATACTCCTAAAAAACTATGCTGCACACCTTCACCCTGATAGAAGAATCATAGACAGAAGAGAGGGAATACAATTCTGTAAGTTAAAGTCCCTAAATACAAACAGAGCTTTACTGTATGATTGGATTTTACTCATATTTGTGAGGAGAGCGCCCCAAATGACTTAATAAAACATTTGATAATTTGAGAGTCAACCCAAGCCTTAAATGAATGCTTACTCATCCTCTTCTGTTGTTCTTGTTTAGTTATGATTTCCCCAGCATCTGAGCAGTAAACACTTCTATTTTCTTTTTTTCTGATTTCCACATACTGATATGCCATTGCCCATGGCTACTAGGTGATGTCTTCTGTGCGGGGGCTACAGAAAATCCATCTACCTGGATGAGGAGTGTTTTGCCCCTGATGATAGTTACGATAATCTATGAGCTTGTGTTTGTGGGTGCTGGTCTCCCAGATTGCCTCATGTAACAATCAGTTGCTAGTGTTGAACTAAAGCACCGAATCAGGCTCAGTAGCCGTGCTGCATGATCTACTCGGGACCTTGGAGTTATCGTTTCAGATGCTCTGTTTCACTTCTATCCTGAGCAAATGCTTGAAAGCCTCCAAGTTTAACAAGCTTTAAAATCTTCAGGTGTAACTTGTTTCTTCTTGGCAGTTATCTCTATGTTCTTGCATGGCAAACCTCCGCTTTATTCATGGGGCCTCATTCATGACTTTTACTTTGAGATAATGATTGACTTTTTTTGAGCATACATTCTGACTGCTTGAGGAGGTTGGTGTCACTGATATATATCCAGAGCTATCATGCCAAAGGTAAACATATTTTTCTTTGGTGCACCAGGTTGATCTTTTAATAATTATGGGGAGGGGACACGTTGTGACATAATGGGAGGGGTCATTGCCTGTGACCATGGTATCCCATGACAGTGCTGATTTGGGTACCAGACACTTTACTTCTGATCCACCTTCCTGCTAATGTGCCTGGCAAAACAGTAGATAAGGTCACACGTGTTTGTACCTTTCCATAGAAACAGTTTCTGGGTGTTGGTTCCTGGATCCTGATTTCAGATGCCCAGTTCCAGCCATTGGGGTCACTTGGGGTGTAGGCAAGCAGATAAAGGATCTCTCTCTCTGAGTCACCCTTTTCTCTCTCTCTCTCTCTGTAAGTCTGACTTCCAAACAAGTAACTATTTTTTTTATTTATTCCTTTTATTATTCTAAAAAATATTTAGAATAAGTCTTGAATAATCATATTCAGTTTGGTGAGAATAATGAATAGAGGTTTAAATGATAAGCAGAGCACCTTATATGGCACATTATAGATAGAAAATTGTTTCTGAATTTATGTGATACCTGTGAGGATACTTCAAAAAAAATTATGGGAAGTGCGATTAAAATGCATTTGGTCTGATGCAATTTTTTATAATCTGGTTGTACAAGAAGTTTCCAAAAAATTCTGAAAATGATGCATATTATAAAAAATTTTCATACTGATTTAAAAAAACGTTTGCAACTGGTTTGGCCCAGCGGATCATATGCGCACTGATTCAAGTCCTACCTGCTCTGCTTTTGATCCAGCTACCTATTGATGTACGTGGTAGCACAGTAGAAGAAGGCCCACATACCTGGGTCCTTGCCACCAGGTGGGAGACACAGAGGAGGCTCCAGGCTCCTGCCTACAGACTGGCCCACCTCTGGCTTTTGTGGCTGTTTGGGGAGTGAACCAGCAGGTGGAAGATCTCTGTGTTTACTTTGTCTTTGTAACTCTGCCTTTCAAGCAAAGTAAAATGAAATGTTAAATATACTTACATGTATAAACAATGCTATTTCTTCACAAGCTTTTTGATGGCCCATCTCTACTGAAAGCAGGATGTACTCAGTGAGAGAGAAAGTGAGAGACAAAGATGAAGAAAGTTGGAGAATTACGTGGAGACAATTCACACTATGCATTCCATTTATCCATAGAAGGAAGAGTGCATTCGAGTTGCAGCAATGTATACAGAGACTAATGTGAGGCTTTTGGGAAGGAAGGGTACTTTAGAGGCACTAAAAGATTATCTCTGACATTGAAAACGCCTGGTCTCTTGTCCTTGCCTTTCAGACTCTGCGTTCAAAGGCGTCGCCTCCAGAAGAACTGGCTGCAGTGATATGCTTATAGCTCCATTTGCAGACTTTCTTATAGGTTCATAAATGGAAACTAGAAGGAGGAGGGAAAGGAATAAAATTTAATAACTGAATAAAAATGTAAATAAAGATTTGCCTAAAATTACTTGTCCAAGAAATAATTCTCCCTCCCCCTTAAGCTAATACTTTGATAAGCTCAGTACAGTGATCCTGATTTGGAGCGTGACCTTTGAAAATGCTCTCCAGCTTGATTAAAGATGTATTAAATTTGTTTAAATAAACCTCGTTGTAATGGCACATCATTTGTAAGAAGCTATTAGGGGGCTGGAAACTGTGCTGCTGTATTTGCATGAAAATGTGCCCTGCTCGAATTGAGGATCTCTCCTGAATTAACTGCAAAGGGAAAGTGACACTTTCATAATTTTTTCTGACAAAAAAAAAAAAAAGAAAGAAAAAAAACTTTATGCAAAGCTGTTTCAGAGAACAGGCAGGCGGAGGCCTGCATGCCAATAACAGGCCCACAGATCAAGGGTGTGTCCTCAGGCCAACCGGAATTCTCAATGTTCTTGAGATATTTGGTTAAACACAATCAATAATATTCAGCTGTCAATTGCTTTGCTCCTAGAATAGTTTCATTTTTGAATCTGTGTGTGTGTACATGAATTGTATGAGAGTAACCAGATCCACAAGAAGGTTGAAAAAGAGAGCTGTGTTATCATATGCCGTGAAATCCCTCGTCTGAAATTCTCTCCCTGGCTTCAATTTTGGTGTGGTCTCTGGGTTGCGGGGATGCCTCTGCATCCTCCACCCACCACTCCCAGATGATGTATATATCTGCCAGATGTACTGTAATTCCTGCCAATGCCTCCCAAATGATCTGCCACTCTGATGAAAAGGGTCTCTCCTTTAAATCAAATCTTAAATTAAAACCTTTCACATCTTCCTGTAGGAGTCAGGGTTCTGGGCCCCATGCCAGTTTATAAAAAACTCCACCCTCTGGCCAATCACCATTTCCCCAACTTGTCAGGTAAAAAAGGCCATTTAAATATTTTTTTTTCTTTTTCTTCTTTTTTTTTTTTTTTTTCCTCCCGTCTTGTTATTGAATGGCTATTGTATTTTACTACTGAGAATTTCCAGTTTCTGTTGCTGAAAACATCCATTGGGTATCCATGATGGGAATTTTAGTCACTGTCCCTTGACAAGCATTGAAGATCAACTCCATACTATGCTTATGAAGGGGAAGGTTGGGAAATGCTGCGTAGTTTGTGATGAACCCACCTACAGTGCCACACAGACAGCTACTCCGTTTTAGGCATTAATAAGACTTTTTTTTTGGCTTCTTAAAAAAGTCTCAAGATTAGATAATATTTTCATAATTATCAGTAGGCAAACCAAACTCAACGACAAGTCTGAAATCACACAATTAGCAAGTGGTTGAAGCTGTATTTGCAGCCTGTGTTTCCCTTTAATACCTTCACCATTTTATTATACTAACTTCCAGTCAAATTTATTATCTGAAGATAAACTAAAAGACTGAGCTATGAGTCATGACTGCTAACCCTAATGGAGAGTCCCCGATTCAGAGCAAACATGGACCTGTGCCCAAAAAGACAAGCTATTCTTATAGGAAGGTATTCTACCCTGAACTATAATGACTGGAGAGGAAGAAGTATTGCCAGTCATTTAGAATCTTAACTTAAAATTTTTTTCTTTGCAAGTTGACTGGGATGCTTTCTGCCAAGTAGTACCAGTATATTTTCAGTATTGAGACCTTTAATAGATTTCTGTAAGGGCTTTGTATAATTTAGGATCACACATAGTGATCAAATATGTAAGTGCACATATGCATACACACACATAAATTAGATATGACTTGTGATGCTAGAAAACTAAATTTTGTTGGTGTCTAAATTTCCAGTGAAGGGACTCTTGAAAATTACATGACATATACAGCTTTATAGTCGGTATAGAGTTTTCTGGATTATTTTTAGTTGACAGTGTCTAATAATGACCATTATTTTATTTAGAGAATTGAAAAATCAAAATGACTTAATTCAGGGACCCTTTGCGAAAAGGCTTGAAAATGCCAGGAGCACAGTCTCTGTTTTTAGAAATCAAACCATGTTTGAAAAATATTTTATTTTGTTATTACAGTTCTAATTATTATTCCCCTACCAATTTCCCTATGAAGTAGTAAGATCAAAACATTTTAATTAAAACTTGTTTAGAATATCCCAAAAGTCCAATCCTCTCATTCAACGCACACAAAAAGAAGCAGAGAAAATCAGCAAAGAGCTGCCTCTAAGTTACAGTGAAAGGACTGGTAGTAACAGGGTTGGCTAATGGTGTAGTTAGAAGCATTTCCTGTCCTAAAGCTTCTCTGGTTCTTTTTTACTGCATTATTTGCTCATCTATTAAAATGTCTTAGATTGAATATCTCAAAACTTAAAATTTCTCTGGAAAAAAGTATCACGTCAACTTTATATATTTTGTATTCTTTCCTTTTTCATTTAAAATTCATTTTTTATTTTGTCTCATTAGCTGGTTTAAGCAAAGTTACAAAATCATGAAAGTACAGGAGAATCAGGAGGAAGTAAAGCTCAATTCTGGACATGGTATTTATTAAAATTTCTGTTACCTTCATTTCAAAAAAGTTTCTTGATCCTGCTCACAATCTTCATTAGCTTAAACTCTGAAGCTCTACCTCCATCTAACAAATTTTAAAATATTTTCTGGAAGTGGCTATTGACATTGAGGGAATGAAGGAAAGCACTTGTTTATTACCCGTATACGTGGGTTGTCACTACGATATGATATCCCCAAGACAGGTAGTAGCCCAATTGGGTATGCCTGCTTTTTCAGAGATATGTGTATATTTTGCTTGTTTATTGGTTTTGCTATAAACAAAGCAACAGTGGCTTCCATCTGAAACTTTTGCATAGAAGCACAGAACTGTCTTCTAGTTCATTTTTCTCTTCATTTGCTTTTCATTTTTAATTCACCATTCCCAGCTGAGATACTTGAGCAGATAGAATCAAACCAGCTCCAAGCTAATTGGTTCATCATGCACTTTATGATAATTTTCATTCTGGATTTTGATTAGGTCAGTATGGGGACTGCTTTGGTCAAAGCTTGTAATGATCTGCCTATTAACTTTGAAATAGGGTCTCTGACTGTAGTCATCTTATTAGATAACACAGCTGCCTTTAACTCTGCTAACCGCGAAATATTACTGGGCTGTCTTAAGGTCCTATGCTGAAGTCTAATATTTTCCGTGTTAGTTTTAGCCCTGTTTGACTCAATTTGTTACCTTCATTAGAAGTTCTAAATGTTAAGATAGGGAGATGACATGCTGTCCCCTCTTGAGAACTCTTTGCATATTTCTAGGTGAGTGAACTAAGCCACTTACTGTCTTTTTCTTGGTTCTTGGTATGATACATTCCATTGCATAGCATGGTGTTTGGCATATTGAAAATGGTCAGTGCAGACTGTTACTAATGCAACAGCTCATTGCAATGCATTTTTTGACAAAATATGACATGGAGACTGTAGATTTTATGTAAGATTCAAAACAAAGCAAATGCACTTCAATTTCCTTGATTTTTATTTGTAGTTTTTTTTTTTTTCTTAATTTTGAGATTGCTGTAATTTAGGGAAGTGGAAGTATTAGCGCACTTGATTTTATCTCACTTTCACTTCATTCCTTCATATCCTATCGGGTTTGCTTAATTCTTTATAGGCCTTGTTAGGTGTCGATTTCTGTGAAACTACATTTCACTCACTGCCTTTGAGCGAAACGCTGGAGAGGGAGAGACAGGCTGCTCTGCTTTGAGGCAGTTACTGTAGGTGGGATTAACATGTCCTAGGATATCTTGTTTGGTGTGACAGACTTAGAAACTTGGTGTTATTTCGTTACTGTTTGTCTTGTTTTGTATAATTTAGATAATCTGCTTTATTGGATTGGGTGCCTAAATTTAGCCAATCAACATAACAACATGTAGCGACACACCCTGGAAGTGAGCAACACTTCTTCTGAAGTTCACTCTTTCCTTGACGCACAGGAGTTTGTAGTAGATGTCAAAGAGGGTCTGCTTGGCGATACGGCTGCTTCATGCTGCAAGGAGCAGTTGGAAGGCCAGGGACGACACAGTCAACACTGCGGAAGGAAGACTCGGTTACCTCCTCTGTGGTCTTGCCTTTTCTCCAACAGCCTGCTTTTATTGTTTATGAGCTTAGGTTTTTGTATGTTTGTTTGTCATTTGTGTTTTTGTCTCTGAGGATTTAACACTTTGCAGCATTACTATCAGGTTTTTCCAAGGGAAAAGCTGATAATTCAGTTGTAAGGCAATGTACAAATCTCTTTCACCTGGGATAAGTTAAGCAAGTTCCATGAAAGGATTCCAAAAGCAGAACAAGAGAACAAGACCTCTCCTCTCCACTCCCCGCTTTGTGGAAGCCTGGGAAAGTAGAAGTCTGGCTGGAATGTGGCAGCCACTGTGTCACCATGAAGTTGGGAACAAAGACTGAATAGTGAATGGAAAATTAAGAAACTATTTCCTGATGATAATCAATTTTTCAGTTAAGATGACTGACATATTCACTTCTCTCTTATGCAGTGAGTTTGAAATCATTACCTGTATTGCCTAAAATGTACTTAAGAGACATTCAAATGGCTTTTGGTTTCCTTAGCCTAGTTCCATTTTCATAGTCACTCCGGCAAGAGTTCAGAGACAAGCCTGTAAAATTATAAATTGAATTTAAACCTCTGAAAGAAAAGTCTCCACAATTTTTTTCAGTATGCCTTCCTGAAGATGATATTGAAAAATTGTAGAACTGTTGTAAAATGACTGAGATTACATAAAATTTCACACAGAATTTAAGCATTATTTTAAATGCCAAGTTTTTTTTTACTGATGGGTCCGTATCATATGGATAGTTGACTCAAAAAGAACTGACTTATTAATTATGATTGTTTTTAATGTAATTTTATTTTTCATGTCTTAATTTCTGTAAAATTACTACTAAGTAATATTGGCAATGATTTTCATGTACTTTTCACTCTGCTGGTCATGCTGATGTAAAGAGTTAAAGTCAGATGTCATCACATTCTCTGTCAAATTTGCATTTAATTGTACACAATTATTAGAGGAAATGCAAAATAGGAAAGGATTCCTAGCTCATATCCTACAGTTTGAAAGCATTTTAAACACTTGAAACCATCAAAATTATAACCAAGAAATGTGAGTGCAAATATTTTAGAACTTTAATTTAGATTTAGAAAAATACTATTATTAAAAAGAAAATGATCATAGTTCTCTTATTCTGTGTTCTATCCCAGAGGCAAATAAGTGGTACCATGTGTCACTGTGCGGACCATAGGAGGACCAACATTTTAAAATATAGTCTTGTAATTTAATATGAAAAACATGCAACCAATAAGACTAGCTGTTGTAAACAGAGAAAGTCATTATTATCTCTAGAACTTCGCATTAAAGCAGGAAAAGAACCAGGGAAAAAAACATGGACATTCCTAGGAAATGGTACTGTACGCAAGCTCTCTGAGAGGAAGGATCTGCTAGGTAATTGACTTGCGTTTCCTCTTTTCAAGTGCATCTCCTGATGGAGTGCTCTCTATCCCTGGGTTCCTATGATATTAACAGGAGAAAGCTCTGTCCCTTTTTTATGGCCTCGTGAATATTAATAAAGGCATTAGGAGTAAAAACTTGGAGAGCATTTTGTTAAAGCCAGACTAGTATAAGTAGCACATCACTGCTGAATACCTGAAATACTTGTCTGTAATTGAATACACTTGTTGTCTGTTTCTATATGGGAGAGGATCTAAAGTGTGCACACTTCCCAGACACATTCAAGTATATGATATACCAAGTAATGATTACATCTCCAGGAGGTGACGTCTCCTGTTAGGATTTCCCATTGTCCACTGGGAAATTATTTTCTGATTGCATGAAGACCTAGGGGTATCCCCCACACTTGGTGTACTTTCATGGATTCATTTCTTTTCACTTGCAGATCTGGCATTGACTCCCCTTCCTTCTGTTCCTCTTTCTATAATGTTCCCTTTTCTGTTGTGGAATAGTCAGGGTTTGTAGCTGGCCTGTGTCCTTAACAACTCCATTGCATTCACTTACACATTTTGTTCTGTTACTTCACTTTCCTTCATTACAGCTTTTAGTTACTCCTACCACCTAAAGGGAATTGCTCATATATGCAATTGTATGGCACTTACTCTCAAATCTTATTGTTAAGTCCTCACCAAAAACAATTTTTCAGATCTTGACATAGCTTCCTTAAGTAGATCATACCCTCCCTGAAGGCAGACATTACACCTTGTAGCTCTTCATGTACCCCATATTGTGAACACAATGACCTATCTGATATAATTCATATCCTCTTAATAAACAATTTTTGTCTGACATGATACCTATAGTTGAGATAAGTTTTTCTATTATGAGTCATGGTATTATTTGTTCCTTCTCTGCAATTAATTCAGTGGAATTTCCAGCTGGAACATCATGTCTGTGCAATTTATCTTAGGGCCACTCCTGTTTTCCACTGGGGACATGGTCTCCTAGTTTGGTATCTGTGTGTGCTCAGGGTAGGCACCTGGTAGAAGGTCTGTTCCCACACTTGCAGATGGGTGCTAGGGAGCATACCGCCCCCTCGTGAAAACTGGCTTGCTATTGAGAGAAATACCTTATGTCCTCTGATCCAAAACCATTCTGCATGTTTTCCTTACCAGGATTTAAAGAACATACTCTGTTCCCTTCCAAATGTGAGAAGTTGAATTTCAAAATAAAATGTGTCACAATAGCAAGAAAAAAAAAGTGGAGAGATTCCTTATTTCACTATCAGTCAATGTGCCTTACTTTTCCTGGTCCTGCATGTAGCGCAAGAGTTTCAAAAACACTCTAAAAAAAAAAAAAGATCAATACACGTGTTTGTGCTGTAAATCTGGATTGTTTAAAAAGAAATGTCAAAGACATATTTCCCTCAGTGATCAATTCAGACATAAGATTAACAACTTCTCATCTTTGTCCCCCAAACTTGTGTAAATCCTGCTTTATACTCCCATGGAAAGTAGAAAATTTTGCTCTTCTTATCTAAACCAGCATTCACAGTCCTGGTAAACAAGACAGACACACAACCACTTTTTAGGGACTAAAAGAAATTTCAGCAACTTTTCTTAAAATTATGTATCTTTCTGGAGTATATGCAGTAATTTACTACAGAGCAAATAAACAATTGAGACCAACCCTGAACCAAGCATCTTGTCATGTTGCTATGTGAACAAACATCAGAAGAATGTTCTGCCATCCAGTAGAATTGATAATCCCTCTTAAAATGCAAATGTTGCTTCTAAATATGCTAATACATCAAACCACTTAACCACAATTGGTTTGTCAAATTACTAGTCACTCACCCAGTAGGATGCTGAGCTGATGGCATGGAAGCTGTTAGGTAAGTATGTGAGGAAATGACAGGAATCCAGAGATCTGTGCAAGGTATGGTGCCTACATGAAATTTTCAGAAAACCAGTTGGCACATCAGCTGAAGTTGTCAAAACAAGTTAGGCTAACAGAAATGTAGTTGCAGAATTTCAATCTTCAATTTCAGTATGTTGTCTAAATGTGAACACGTTCAGGTTTGGTATTTTTTTCTTACTAAGATAGATCTAGTTAGCTTGTCTCTTTGATCCTGTGTTTTATATGGACAAGAACATAGAAAAAGCTATTTTTTCAAATACAGGGTGATTTCCCAGTCTATTCACAGCACCAAATCAAAATCAACAGTGAAAAATTCTTTTGTAAATGCCTAGAGTGAATGAATAGGATCAGTTAGACCAAAACCAGCTGGGTCAGGGACTACGCAAGACCCAGCTCCCTGCTAAGTCCTCGCTCCCACTGGTGAGCATGAGAACTGGGAAGGTGAGGGGAGGAGGCAGGGGGAGACAAGGCGGACAGAACTCCAACCATGATGAGAACTGCAGGATCTGTGTTCTGACAATTCAGCATCAGTACATGTCAGAATTGAGCCTCCTCAGACGCTAAGAGTGTGCAATAGATGGCATGCCCAAATGCACAGGTCCTTTGGGGGCTGCAGAGGACACCTTGTATACTATAGCAGAGGATGGAGGGCAGAGCAAATTGGACAACTCTCCCAACAAGCATTGACAGCAAGTATTTGTGTGAATGGAGACTCCAAGGTAGCCTATGTTCAATGGACTATTAAAACCACTTGAGCAGGATCGTCAAACCATGCTCCATATTTGGGACCCTAGAATGACGTTGGATGGCCGTTTCCCATCCCTGGGTACTGATGTGGTTAAAATGTTGTGTGTGCCTTCTCCCATTCTCTTCCCCTTTCCCCAAGACACAGGAAGAAGAAAAAGAAAATTGGAAATAATGGTCTCATCCTCTTTCCCCTAATCCTTAATTCATCCCACCATAATCAGTGATCCACATGGTTATACATCCTTCTGAACTAGGTAAACATCATTAAAAATAAAATCTTTCTAAAAAGGGGAAAAAACAAAAAGACCCAGTTCCCACATATTTGCTAAGGGATAGTCCACATATTACTATTCTGGATTTTCCTTTTTAAGATATAAGTATATTGAGGCACATTCACTAACAGAAATAGTGTCTACACATTATATGATACTAGGTCATACAGAGATAATATACTGTAGGAGAAAATTGGTACCTTTTTAAGGAGATACAGTATGCTGCTTTCTTACTCCAAATATAATGATTTGTAGAGAAAGTAAGACTATTGGGAGGTTGAAATGTTTGCAGGTGAAAATCATGTTTTGGTAATGAAAAACATATTTAAGATGACATGCAAGAGTTCCAGCACAAACAAAATGAATGTATCATTTTTCCGTTTGATATTTTCTTGACTTTGCACATTTGCTATGATGAGAACATAATATTTCCATTATTAGCAATGATTACGATTTAAGTATGAGTGAAGAATGTGTCGTTGGGAAGAATTTGGTCAAGTCTTTACAGCTTCTCCTGACAGTACACAACTGTGTTTAGGGAACGTGGAATGTGCCATCTCACTGTTCCAAGTAATTACCATGCGGTAACAGATCCTTTAAATATAAATTCAATGCATATTTAGGAGCTAAGCACACTTAATTGAAAGTGCTACCAGTTGTCTATTCTAATGAGCTGCTAGCTAAATAGGAAAACACCCATAGATTGTAAGTCTTTTACTCTGAAACCTTAAAATAATTTAGAGGAAGAGAAGTAGACGTGGGATTCAAGAAGTAGTTGAGCAACGTCACAGTTGTGAGTTTTACCTCCTGTCTCAGCAAAGATTTTCCTGTCTTTTTAGTTACATGTCTTTTCATATTCTTGATGTCTTGGTAACAGTATTTTTTTTTATTATAATAGACCCACTTTTGTCCACATGGCATTCAACATGTTTCTGTTCAGCTTAAATTTCATTTTACTTTGTCTCTGAAAACACAAAGTATCAAATTTCCTGACTTGATGATAGGTGGACTTGAAGCAGTGATGTCATGAGATGGAAATCGATATTTGTTATACAACCTGAGTACTAATTTGAGGAATAGCCTCAGTTAATGACAGCCTCTGCTTACTCTATTACAAATGCATAATTTTTTAAATTGTCTTTGCGTACACACATGAGTCTTCCTTAAATAATGAATGATTATCACTTAATTCTTGCAAGTGACCCTGAGTGTTGCTGTCTATTTTCATTTAGAAAGTGAAAATGAAGGGATCTACATTGTTATGCAAAAGCTGCTCTTCATATTGTCTGATAAAGACTTGTGATTAATCAGATTCTTCATCATCAGCGTATGAAGGTAGTAGTTCTTTCTCGACTTTGTAGCAGCCAAAAAGGGGATATGAGAATAGATGCTATCCAAATAAATCCCTCAGAAATTATTTCTGGACATAAGCTATATTCTTCATTATAAATTTAAAATGAAGCCTTAGAAACAGAGGAACATTGATTCAGGGTGTTGTTAGATATACACAGGTCTGAAGTCAGGAAAATAAGCCATAGAAATAGATCTGGAAGAAATCTTAAATCTTTGAAGAAAAATACTCGGTAACTCGGCAAGAAGCGGTGCCTCTCTATGTTCTCTGAAGAGCATGTCTTTCTGCCCTAAGATTGAAAGGAGTTGATCTTATTCTTCACCCACTTCCTTACTGCCAGACTGCTCTTCAAAATAACATCACTGTGGTCAGTTTAGTTCAAGAAAGATAACTACTTAGTCATGTTAGACTACAGTAAGAAAATACCACAGATTTCTTGGTTTAAACAGAAGAAACTGATTTCAAAAATTCCATGGAAAATGAAATTTGACGACACACTATTTTAATGCAATACATTTGCAACTGTTACATATCTTCTTCATAGTATGTATTTTACATGAAATTATTATGATCCCTTTTATTTCTCACAGTGCTTGAGGATAGAACATCCAAAAACACTGTACCAGCAAGGTGGATTCCATTCTGAGGTTTTTTCCCTTTGGTGTGTAGATGTCTGATCTCTCCCGACGTGTCCTCGGGATTTCTGCGTGAGACAGGAAGGAAGAGAGAGAGACAAAGTATGTGGTTTCCCTTCTCATATGCATGCTGCTCCTATTATGAATATTTCAAACAGGATATCATACAACCCTAACTATCTTCCAAAGAGATCAGCTCCAAGTATTGTCACTTTAGAGACTACAGCTTCAACTGGACATAGCCATTTATTCCATAACAGATATTAAATGACCATTTTTAAAACAACACTTAAACGTAGACTGCAGATATCAAAGAAGGGCATATAATCAAATGACTTCAGAGATTTTCACCAGATTTCTTTCCATGTACTGGGAAGAGCACTGGCGCAAGCGTGTTTGCCAACTGATTTCAAATTCCTGTTATGTAAGCTTCTGATCATGTTGGACTTCGAATCCTATGACTTTAATATTTATGTTGTATGATGAATTACAATGCATGCAAAGTGCATGCATACATATGCTTAGGACATAAATTAATATATGTTTTTAAAATATCTAATGAATATGATTCCAAGTATAATTAGATAAAAGGGACATGCAAAAACTAAGAAGGCATTTGAGGGGCCTGCACGCTGGTCCATCAGGTTAAGCCACCACTTTGGATGCTAGCATTCCATATCAAAGTGCTGCTTAAGTCCTGACCGTCTCACTACCAATCCAGCTGTGTAATAAGGCACCTGAGACCCAGCTAAATGACTAGGCTTTTGCGTTCAGCCTTCCCTAGACCTGATCGCTACAGCCATCAGGACAGTGAACTACTGAATAAAAGACTTTTGTCTGTGTCTCTCTTCCTCTTTTTCTCTGGCATTCTCCCTTTCAGAAAACATTAAGAAGCACTGAAAAAAAAAAGCACTATAATTGGCCACCATCACCCAATTGCAAGGTAAGATCCATCTGGTCTTTGATCTTTCCCTTATTTCATTGAATTTCATGGAATTGTGTTAATTATAACAAACATATGGTGCAGAACCAATTCCTCTAAATACCTTCTTAGAGAGCAAATTCCTCTAAATGCATTCTTATTATATTGGATCTATACTTTTAGCAACAGTAACAATGAAAGCAAATTTTCAATAAACATGACTAGGAGACTTGGATTTTCTAAAGGATCCATTTTTCCTGAGATTTCTAATATTGTCTTTTTTTGGTTGTTGTAGCTTCATTTTTGGGTGTTGACTGTGACAAAGCTGCTTCATTAGTATACCTCTCCCCTTTACCTTCAGCTTCATCTTGCTCTTCAATGCAGGATTCAGTAAATTGATATTCACCTGAGTACCAAAGAGCCTGTCATTTCACCTTTCGGGCAAACATCAGCTCCCTCAATCGGACTTCTGCTGTATGCAAAAGTAATAACTTCAACTCAGAAAGCATGTTTTACCACATTACCTCTTGTCTTACTAAACAAAATTCCCAGACAAAAATTTCATGAGTAAGTGTTGACGAACCAGTTCCAGTTAATCCAAAAAACCAAGATGAGATTTTGAAAATGAGTGTTATCTAGAAAGAAGGTGAGATACAAAAACCATTTGGGTTGAAACTTGAGTCATTTCAGTTAGATCAATTTACTTACTGAAATGCAACTTAGGAAAGAGTGAAATTCTTCAACTTTACATGAACTTTCAGAGTCCATTTGCAAGGTGTCATTTTCTGTTTTGTTTCCTCTTGTGTTCATTGTGCTTTTTCTATATTACTCTCAATTGCTAGTGTTTTGAGTAGAAAATGACATTACTTTACTAAACTCAAGTTGACATCGGTGAGAATGGCAGCCTGGCAGGTGTGAATGCTGTCCAAGAACAGAAGTGGGTGTGCCATCTCACCTGTGAGTTGTGAACCACAGCCTCATGGAGCTAAGGATCTCTGGAGATGTGAGCTAATTAGCCAGCTGACAAAAGAGGTTTTAGGTGTTTGACACAAAGTACCGTGATATCTAGGCGATAGAACCTGTCCTATGGTATTTCACATCATTTCAAAATGACACCAAAAACACAAGCAACGGTCTTCAGATGATCTCTTACAGCACCTTCTACCATGGGTTCTCAAAGAAGGTAAATAGCTGCTGATCAATTTGAATTAGCGTAACTGCATCCAGACTGCTACGAACAACCACAATAGTATATGCAAGCTCTCCTGAGTTATAAATGCGGTAGGACAGATGAGGAAGAATCAAAATTAAATGTGACAAAGGAAATTCTGGCTTAAGGGTTTGAAGCAGCCCACTACCTTGCACTTGACTTTAGATGTGATTTGAGTAGACTGGGTGGTATCAATTGGCATGCATCACAAATTCATGTGGAATGACTCCAGACGATGATCACAAAATGTACATGAGGGGAAAGTGATAATCCTAAAAACCTATCCTTTAGAAATAATATTACTAAAATCTATAATTACTCATGTATCTGAAATTCTTTAGAATTCCCTCACTGAGGGGTTTGAAAATGAAATCACATTAGACCTTGTTATTGGGTTGGATGAGAGTTTTCTGAAATGAGTAATTTAAATAGTAGCTTCAAAAGACACCATTCATAGATTCTCTATTATAAAGTGAAACACAGCTGCATTGTATTTTATTTAAACAAATGAACTTCTTGGCAAAAACTGTTGCAGCTCATATAAAAGTCTGCTGTAAATTCATGTTTCTCTGAAGGCTTTATGCATAGATTGATCATCTACTCTTCCTTAGGGTAGTTTATTTAAGGTAGGTTCCCCCCGAATGCACCAAAGCCTTAGTAAGGGGAGCAGAGAGAAATGGTAGCTATTGATGTAAAGCAAACAAAAGATAGATGATCTGATAGAAAATTTTCATAAAGGTATATTGTTTAAATGCATAACCTGTCCTTCTCCAGAACAAGGAATTACTTTAAAAATTCCATTTCAAATACAGAAGTGTCCAGTGTACCTGCAGTGAAATGTGATGCCCTTACAGCCATTGCGATTTTCTTTCACTCTTGCTTGGTAGAGTCGTGAGAACATTAGTCCAACCGTGAGACTATCATGCTGCAAACATGATGAAACTAAGACCTTAAGAATATAGTGACACAAGGTACCGGTGTTGTCATTCTGCTTTCACAAGCCCTGGCAAAGATTCTGTGGCAAGGATAAGCCAAAAAGAGGGGAAAAAAATTCCCAACTGCAGATATATAACCTTTTGGATTTTTGTCATGGGTGACTACAAAATCAGATCTCTGAAACCACCCTATTCCCCAAAAGTCTATACAGAGCCAGGAAAGTTGGGCTCAATATTTTTTTGCTATCATTCCAATAGTACTATCTTGGGAAGAGAATATTTCCAAGAAAGTATGTTCAGTTCTGGAAATGCTAATGGGTTGGCAACATTCCCCCAAGTCTTTCTAGCTTGAGGGAGGGAATGAGGGCAGAGTGCATGAAGTTACTGAGAGTACTTGCATTTCCTAACTTCTCCAAAGTGTTTACCTACCAATCCCTAGTGCTTAGCTTTCCTGTGAAATAACTCCTATTCCTGGGAATGTGAAAGTGCCTGCATGGTTAGGGTGGTGCTGGGAACACACTGTTAGCTGGCTTGTGTGCTTAAAGCTCACAGGTTTGGTCACCCCAGATCAAATGCTTGATTTCCAACCAGTAAAGAGGAAGTAGATTTAGATTCGAATTTGTTTAGGGACGAGATCATGCTGAGAGGCAAATGAATAGCCACTGTGGGGAATTTATTTCTCCTGCTGAAAAAGCAAAGGCTAATAATAATTGAGTTTGATTTGCAAAATGTACAGCTTTACAATAATCATATGATACCTAGTAATTTTGAAATTGAGGTAAAAAAAGGAAGCACTTCAGAAGCCGGAATTATGAAAATCAAGAAGTTGCTTAAAATATTTGAGAGTGTGCTTAGAAAATCAAATGCCATATGCTTTATTTGCTTCTGAAGAGGGATCATGTTTTCCCTTGGAACAAATTGCACACACAGGTGTTTGATACAGGGTTTATAAGCTATCAGGAGGAGACAGAATGTTTGGGGTTGGGGTGGGAGGTGTTAATTTGGGGAAGGTGGCATGTGATGAAGGTGGGATGGGGAGAAGAGACAGTTGGAAAAAGAAATTTCTTTGCCATATTTGCAAACTGGATGGGGTTGTCAGAATTTGCCACCAAAGTATTAACCGTTTTGTTCTAGCAGTATGATCAGGGTTGTGCTTCTCAGCTTCTTGGCTTGTAAGTCACTGGTTTAAGGGAAAAGGGAGAACTGATGGAATATCATATATATTTACTCATTCTCTGTATACTTCTGCCAATTATATTGAAGTCTTATGTGAGGCTGGATTACTATGTTTTCCCCTGACTGGATGAAAAAGAAATCATAATCACCTGTAGTCTGGTGAGAAAAGAACCATTTGGTTGCTTGACACACTAACAGGTTTTGACACAAGAGTTCATCAATACTTGCTACATAGACATCAATGCATTTTGAGGGGGTTGGATATGAGGGTACTTTAAAAGATTATTAGGGGGCCCGGCGGTGTGGCCTAACGGCTAAAGTCCTTTGCTTGAATGCCCCGGGATTCCATATGGGCGCCGGTTCTAATCCCGGCAGCTCCACTTCCCATCCAGCTCCCTGCTTGTGGCCTGGGAAAGCAGTTGAGGACAGCCCAAAGCCTTGGGACACTGCACCCGCGTGGGAGACCCGGAGGAGGTTCCAGATTCCCGGCTTCGGATCGGTGCAGCACCGGCCGTTGCGGCTCACTTGGGGAGTGAATCATCAGATGGAAGATCTTCCTTTCTGTCTCTCCTCTCTGTATATCTGACTTTGTAATAAAAATAAATAAATCTTTAAAAAAAAAGATTATTAGGAAAAAATGAAATTTCAGGTGAATATTTTGATGTAAAGATGTTAAGGTACACATATAATTTTTAAATAATCTACCTTTTCCATGAACTGTTTTGAAAACCCCTAGTGTATCACATCATGGAGTGTTGTTCTTCAGTTCGAGTCTATGATAAAACATCGCTGATGCACATTGACCTAGCTTCATGAAATAGGGTATATGGCTTGACATTTCATTTCATGGCTGTAGGATAAGAGAAAACAGAACCAAAAATGATAAAGTATTGATTAAAGAGTCTCAGGTTTCACCCCACATATCTTTTAGTAGTTGACTGGCTTTACAGCTAGTGTGCAGACTATCATAAATTTATCTGTATGACAATTATCTTGATCCAAAAACTAAATTTAGCCATATTTGTTCTATGATCTAGGTACTTCAATAGCTTAAACTAATCACAACAATTCTTTTGTGAGTCCCCTTCTTAATTGATTTATAGAAGTTAGCCCGTATCTATTTCATTTCTTTGCTTTTTTTTTCCCCTCCGTTTTCAGGATGTTATCAGAATCAAAGGTACTAAGGAAACTGAAAAGAAGACAGTTGAAAACTCTGGAAGTATATTTTAAAATGCATGCATGCAGCTGAACATTATGGGCAAAAGATTATTTACAAAAATTAACCAGCTTAATCATTAAAATTTTTTGATCAGCTTTTTAAAAAATCTAACCAGATTTTTTATGAGCTGCAAAAACAAAATGTTTAAATGGTTATTATTATTCTTTGTATAAGTATTAAGTTCTAGAAGTAAGGTCCACCATATTTTAGTTTTTGAAATTCAAGTTGTAATGTTTGAGTAAATATTTTTTAATTAAAGTAATAATGATTGGGTGTTAAAGAGTAAATTGGGGGTGGAGAGCTAGACTAAAGTGATTTGATATTGGAAATTCTGAATATCAAATGATGACCCAGTAGCATACAAACACCCCAATCAGTGCTCAATTTATAAAAATGGGCTGTATATAACTATGATACGCAAGCTCAGTAATAAAAAGAGATCCTTTACAGCAATCTTTTATAATGTTTCTCTATGTTGCTCTTCATTTTTTCTTCCTTTTGCACCGCAGTGAAAATTCACAGAGTTTATTTTTCCTTTTATGTTAAAGGAAAAGTTGGCTACTCTGGACAATCACAAATAGTAACAAGCAAATGGTAATGTTAGGAATAAAGAAATAGGCATTTAGAGGAAGATGAAATAGGTCTTTCCTTATAACACAATATTTTTTAAGGACTAGGATTATTATTTTGTTTACATTATGTGTTTATTTTATTAAGAATTAACCCTGAGGTGAAACAGATTGAGGAAGATTCTCTCTCTTTTTTTTTTTAAAGATTTACTCATTTTTATTACAGCCAGATACACAGAGGAGGAGAGACAGAGAGGAAGATCTTCCGTCCGATGATTCACTCCCCAAGTGAGCCACAACGGGGGGCCGATCCGAAGCCAGGAACCTGGAACCTCTTCCTGGTCTCCCATGCGGGTGCAGTGTCCCAATGCATTGGGCCATCCTCAACTGCTTTCCCAGGCCACAAGCAGGGAGCTGGATGGGAAGTGGAGCTGCCGGGATTAGAACCGGCGCCCATATGGGATCCCGGGGCTTTCAACGCGAGGACTTTAGCTGCTAGGCCACGCCGCCGGGCCCGATTCTCTCTTTTTTAAAACAGTTTCTCTCTGATAGCAAGATAATAGATAACAATTCCTCATTTATATTATGTGGATAGTCACACTACTTGTAATGGAAACCTTAAATATGTTATTAAGATAATGAATGAGTTTTTTTAATACAGAATGAAGTTATTACTTAATTGTTGGTTTGGCAGCTATATTTTTGAAAAATTATTTTGCTATCTTAAACATTTTGTTCAGCTCAAGTTCATAAGTTCATATGCTGATTATTTAATAGTCTAATATTCAAGTTTATATTCCAGTTAAAACTTAACTCCAAGTTTAATGTGGATGCTTTTAGTTATACTTTAAAAATGAAAATCAATTATACCCCAAAATGTTTAAAACATATCATATGAAATATGATTACTCTTTAATTCAATGATATATATATATATATATATATATATATATATATATATATATATAGAAACAATTATAAGTTTTTAGGTAGAAATTGTAATATATTCAGTAGTTGCACTAATCTTATTGTCGGTCACCTGCTTTTGCTTGCAATTATTTTCTGTAAACTGATTAACTATATACATGCAGTTCAAGCCTAAATTATGTGCTGAAAAGGTTGTCATACATAGAATATTAGCCAAGTAACTTTTAAAAGGCAAAACTTCCTGTGTTCTATTTAGGCCAAGTCTTAGATTTTTCACTCAGTATCCAGGTAAAATTCTCAGAGTGTAGCTGATAATTAAGGTAATTAGAACTAAAGGCATTAGTCATTCCAACAAGAATACCACTTCCAGATTTTGTAGTTTTAAGCCAGAAGAACAGAAACCAGACCAATATGGAGCCAAGTTTGACTGACTCAACATAACAACACTGAGATGTGATGGTGTTGGCATAATGACATCATCACTCTCTCGGGACCAATCTTTGCAGTGCAGGTGGCAAGCCTAGACTGATCTCATCGAGAAATAACTAACCCACACAAACCAACTTTTTTGAGCTCTAGAATTATTTTTTTCTGTCTAATCTCATCACTGAAATAAATTATCTACACAAGTGGCATTTCAGTTTGAAATTTTAAGACATTATAGGTAGTCGATGACCAAACTTCATACTCCACTGTGAGAGTATATATTGATCTAGCAATTAAATTTTTAATATTATATCAATTGTAACAGCATGTTGTATAAAAGCCTAACAATCACAGTGTGTTTCACCAAGCCTTTTCCACTTATCCTTCTTAGGGCCTATGCAAGTATAATCTCAAAGTTGATAACATAACTGATCAGCTGCAGAAAGAAATGTGCAAATGACATTATTGGGAACAACTTCCCATCCACATGGCTTCTCCCTGTTTCACAAATATAGTAAAGATAGAAATGGAAAGTGGTTTTTGAAGACTCAGCAATCCAAAATCAAAACCATTGATCAAAAGCTGTTTTTACGATCCCGTGCGAAGGTCTAGTTTATGGTTCTTTGAATGATACCAGGGTTGAATGACACAGTATTGAAACAGAATTAAGAAACTCTAATGCAAACATGATCCAAATTATGCCTACATGGTAATTACATGGTAGTATTGTGATTGCTTCTACACATTTGATTCCTCGAAATATCCCCATTACAGCATGTTCTAGATAACCAAGACTTCTACTGAATTAACAAAGCAAAGTTTGAAATCTGAAAATGAGGATTAATTACATAACCAGTCACTACTCTTCATTGACAGTTTAGTATTTATTCCTATAATCCCAGGGAGCAATTATTATTCACCCACCTACCATGAGAACAAAGATGAGCAGAACTCAGCTTGCAACATTTATGTTCACATGAACTTTGCTTTATGGAACAGAGAGCCAAATGTTTAAGAAAGAACAATAATCCATTTACCAAAATACAAAGGCAATAGTCTTCAGGAGATTACTTTGTTCTGTCTTGGTAAGTTATGACAGGCAGAAGAAAGTTGACATTCTATTTGTACCTATGATTTGAAACTTACACTGTTTCCTTCTTTCAGTCACTCATTACAAAAACCATCACTAACCATGAAAGGTTCTAGAAGTAGAAGCTCTTTCATTTAGATGGCTTCAAGAGAGCCTTGCTCTAACAGATGGTTTGGTTAATTACAAAATTAAACTTTGTTCTGTTGAGACATGATTTCAGTGAATAATATTTTCCAGACAGAATTCAATAGGCAACTTGTGGTTGAGTAGCCTTCTGCCCAAAAAAGGGAACCAGGTCATTGTGACTACCTTCTACATTCAGAGGAGCATGATGGTAGAGGATGTTAACTTGACTACCGCAGAGACTGAGTTCCAGTAACCTTATCAGGGTCTAAGAGAGTGACTCTACCCCAAGAATTGTGAAAGAGGGTTGTTGAAATAGCACCTGGCATTTCACACTGAACTCCGGTAACACTTGCTGATTCACTGACCACAGTCAGGGGAAAGTACACTGTATGTTTGGCTGCTCTTCCTGGGGGAGTCCTGCTGGTAAATATGAACTCATCTCAGAAATCACAGGTTCACATAAACACATGGGAAAGCAGCAGCTTTGAATTTTTCTGAAATGGGGTAATTGAAATAAATCTTATATGCTGAAATTTGTAATGGTTAAAAATAGAAATTTAAATATTTGTCAAAGGGATGCATAACATAAATTGTTTCATTATTGTTTCTATACTCATATATACTGCTGAGAAGCAATTGAGATAATCATCATCTGGTAATTCCAGAATTTTGATTATTGGTAAATATTTTTCTGCTTGATATTTTGGAAATATTTTGCTTCATTACTCTTTGACTAATCTGAGTGGGTTAATGGAGAGGCTTTGATGGTTAGGCCACTAGTTCTGATACTTTCAGTTTCAGAAATAGTATCTCATCAGAATAGAACTAACTAAAACTTACTGGGATGTGAAATAAGTTATAAAATTGATGACAAGTGTCATTGCATATGAGATTTTACATTTAACTTTGCCTCTATAGGAATAGTGTTTTGAACACAGCCCTAGTTACATTTAAATCTTAGATTCATAGTGGTACCATTCTGCTCTCTATTTTTTGCTTGCTCTTCATATACAAAAAAAGGATATAATTTATAGACCACCTGATAAATGTACCATTGTTTTTGCTAAGCCATATTTTATAAAGAATACTTCATAAGCAAATGTATCATACAGAAACTGTCACCTAAAAAGTCATATGATTGTTCCATTATGAAAATTCTCATCTTCAGTTTTTTAAATTACATCTACAGTTGTCATTTTCTGTTTGCTTGTTATTTGGAAATGACAGTTACATAATGTCATGATCACAAATTTTCATCTTTTTTTCACCAAGGTAAATTTACCATAATGTGTAGCATACATTGAAAGGGCCATTTCAAAATCAATAAATGATTACCCTGTTATTAAAATATGACTATTAGAATATGACTACCAAATTTGGGTGATTTTGGTAAATGTTTGCTTCTACTATAAAATATTTAAATAGAATTTAGGCTCTGAGAACTTTTAAAAAACACTTCTTTTTTAATAGTGATAAGCTGGCCTTGTGGTCTGACTTAGGGATAGAATTCTAGAAAAAGAGTCATAACATTTGCTTGAAAATCATTACAAAAGTACTGAAATATCAGATACACTGATAAGAACAATTCTATGAGTTGACATGAGAATAGATAATCAGCATTTATTATTATTATTATTATTATTATTATTAATGCTTCCTAGCATTATAGATTATTATTTTTATTTTATTATTATTATTCTATATTATTTCTTTTCATTTTAATAATATTGTAACAACTTAGGAAATTAGCCAGCAGAATCCTTGTTGAATTATTTGCAAACAGAAAGATACTAAGTCATCAACGTGGTAAGAAGTTCTTTACGGCTAAGGTTGTGTTTGCTTTTTTAAAAATCAACTTAAAAAAAAAAAACACCTCCATTGAGGTACAGAATGGCTAGAGTATGCTCAGAAATTTTAAGTTTGTTGGAAACATGTGTGCATGTGGAACGAATAGCAATAATGTGCAGAGAGTCCTGCCATCAATCAGAGCATTTCCTTGATCACAAACTCATCATTTCTCTCCTCCCTATCATCTATCAAAAAATAATTGTGCTTACTGAAATCATATTGTTTTTGCTTGGTTTGCTTCTTAATGGTAATTTTTTTGAAAAATTACAATGTACTTCTTAAAATTTTTCAATTTTTAATATTCTGTTTCCACTTTTGAAGCATGATGCTTCATATAGAATGGACAGATATTTTAAGAGTATATTCCAATACTTACCATTTTCTTGTCTGTATATATTTTAATTTTGTGAATTTATCTTTGATGTATCTTCAATTCAAATTAACTAAATTTAAAAATTTTTTTCAGTAGATTTGATATCTCCCTAACTTATCTGGATATTTGTTTAGATGCATTTTGCAACTTCTTATTCTCACTTTCATTATCTTCCATTATTAGTTACAAATGCAAGTCAATATACTTAAACCCCATGCTACCATGGGATTTGTGATAAGATTACAGAAAAATATATGACATCACTATATACTCCTGCTAATGATAAGTATGTTTTTCATTATTGTTGGGCCATCAAAAAGGCATTTTATTTTCTACCTGTGTATACATCTATACCTATTTACTTCAATAATGTATTTTAAAACAGGATTTGGGGGCCCGGTGCCCTGATGATTAAAGTCCTTACCTTGGTCACATTGGGATTCCATATAGGTGCTAGTTCATGTCTCGACTGCTCCACTTTCGTTGCAGCTCCCAGACTGTGGCCTGGGAAAGCAATCTATGACAGCCCCAAGCCTTGTAACACTGAATGTGCTTGGGAAACCCAGAAGAAGCTCCTGGCTTCTGGCTTCAGATTGGTCAGCTCCCACCATTGCAGCAACAGGATGCAAAAAGTAAAAAAGGAAAAAAAAAAAAGACAGAGAGAGACAGAGAGATTTTCTTTGTTTTGTTTTGTTTTGTTTTTGAGACAGAGAGATTTTCATACTTTCACAAATATTTGTGAAAGAGAAGAACAGAAATGAAGGGAAAGAGTGTCTTAAAAATAGGTGGAAGAAAATAACGGTGAACCAGCAGCTAGAAGATCTTCGTTTCTCCTTCTCTCTGTATATCTGCCTTTCCAATAAAAATAAACAAATCTTTAAAAGAAAAAGAAAAGTTTTTTTTCTCAGCATGGGAAGTAAGCATCTATAGCCCAAATGAAAATGCCTAGTAAAATATCAGTTGTTTTTAACATGATCTAAGCATACAGTATACAAACATAATTTATAAGAATTATGTTCACTTACTCATCAAAATAAAAGTTTGGATATAATAAATCTTCACAAAGCAATATTTTGATTATTCCTATACCCAGAATAATGTACAAATATTAATTTAAGCTAGACATTAAGCAATCACAATAAAAGCTGGATAAGTTCTGATATAAAATCTCTTCTGTTTTGTGCTCTGAAAGTTGTCTCACACTAATCAATTACACAATTTGCCACTTTGGCAAATTGGTGGCATTCTGCTTTCTTTGAGGAATCTCATAGGTATCTCAATATGTTTCAAATTATATGTATTGCAGTGTTTTCCTGAAGCTCTGAAAGGCAGGTTGTCTATGTAATTGTGTTTAGATTCTTAGTACCTGAGACATTGTCCACTGCCTTCAGGATGCACTTCAGCAAGCAGTTTGAATCGGAATTGGAACTGGAATTCCAACCCAGGTGTCTGAACAACACATAGGAGTTCTAACCAACACCTTCAGGGCTATGCCCTACCTTGTAATTTACTTTTAGAAAACTGTATCATATAATATCTTGACTGCATGGACTTTTCCCCAAATCTGTATAAAAACACAAATCATGTAATGGCACTAGTTGTTATACTCTCAAATACCATTTAATAGAACAAGGCTCCTTCATTTTAATAGAGATTAGACCAATTATTTTATAGAATCATGCAGTTTGAATTTGCCCACTTATTTATTTTGATTTCACCAATTCAACATTCTAGTTCATTTGTCTTAGACATTGTGTGGTACGGCCTAAATAAGACAATTTTTCTGAAATAGCCTCTGATTCTTTCTTGAGAACAGTGGCAATTAAGAAATCAACACTTACTATTCATCATTTTTTTAAGTTTATATCACTTTGTTTTTGAAGATTTATTTATTAAAAAATCCAAATTACTGTAAGAGAGGGAAAAGAGAGAGAGAGAGAAAGAGAGAGAGAATGAATGAGAATGAATCACTTGGCTACAACAGACAGTGCTGGGCCCAACATATCTTCTAGGTGTTTCACAAAGTTGGCAGATACTCAAGTCCTTAGGGCATCTTCAGCTGCTTTTGCCAGGCCAGTGCCAGGCCAGGGTGCTGGATCGGAAGTAGAGCATCCAGGATTCATACTTGCTTCTCCTGTTGCAAATTGGCAATGAGGTAGACTCTGAAACAGAACCAAGACTCAAACACAAGCACTTTGATGAGGGATGTCCATGCCTGGATGGGCATCTTCACCATACAGCAGACACCTTTAAGTCATTTTTGAAATAAATATTCTAAAATTTTTATTTCAAAATAATTTTAAATGTAAGAAATAAGCATAAGGATATTAAGTGGCAAGCGTATTTATCCTAGCTGCTGGTGTTGTAACCTTGCATAAACAAAGTACATTCATCAAAATGTTATTATTAATGTCGGCCTAACTTAATTAGTCACTGTATTCAAATTTCAGCTTTCCTTAGCTTTGTTTTCTATACATCTACTGAGGTTCCTCCAATGTGTGCAGTGGTCACTCTCCATAGAGCAATATTTGAGAAGCCTAATTTGGTTATGGTCACAAATGTCTACCTGCTATTCACAATGAGATGAGTTGGGTTTGAGGCATTATTTATATTTTGATTATTTTAGGCTATAACTTAATTTTCAAGTTGCTTATGACACTATTCACGAGTGAATTCCTACATTTGTCTCCGGCAGTCAATTTCATCTGATTCGTTGATTTTTGTATGCAAAATTGTATATAATATTCCCTAATATTGCTCTCTTGACATTTGGTCCCAGTCTTGAAATTTTTCCAATATTCATATTTGCTAATATCAATATTGATATTTGTTAATTGAATCTCCCCACATTTTCTGGACCTGCATGCTTTACACATTTAGCAACTTCATTAATCTTTTCAATGAATAAGCAATCCGATTTTTATTACTATGCCTTTTAGTTTAAATTTCATTCATTTCTACTACATTTCTTCCTTTTTTCTCAATTGATTATATTTTTTCTTTAATATGTTAAAATGGAAGTGTATATTACCAATAATAACCTTCTCTTGTTTTAAAGAAACCTATTTGCCTTTTGTAAGCTTTTGGTGATCACGCTAATTTTTTTTTTTTAATTTTATGTTGTATTTATTTATTTATTTTTAGTGCAGAGTCAGATGTACAGAGAGAAGGAGAGACAGAGTGGAGATCTTCCATTTGTTGATTCACTCCCCAAGCAGCCACAATGGCTGGAGCCAGGAGCCAGGGACTTCTTCCTGTTCTCCCACGGGAGTGCAGGGTCCCAAAGCTTTGGGCCATCTTCGACTGCTTTCCCAGGCTACAAGTAGGGAGTTGGATGGGAAGCTCGGCAGCCGGGATTAGAACTGGCGCTCAAATGGAAGCCTGGCGCATTCATGCGAGGACTTTAGTCACTAGGCTCTTGCATTGGGCCCAACCACTCTTATTTTAATAGATTTAATTTTCACTTTTCACTTTTATAAGGATACCATTTGATTATTGGGAGGCAGAGAAACACAGAAAGGGTAGGAGCAGAGAGGCTCAGACAGATGGAGTGTGATGGTGCGGAGCTGCTGAGTCACTTTCTGTGGCTGAAACAGAGAGGTGGATCAGGCGGGATCCTCAGGCTGTGCACACTTTTAATACCAATCTCAAATAGGTCATATTTTAATACCGTGAATCCACTCATTTATTTCAGCAATATTATTTTAAGTACTTTGTTGTGACTTGTAATTATTATGAATTTTATTTGACTGGCAGATTTTTACAGAGAGAGGAGAGACAGAAGATGTTCCGCACATTGGTTCACCCACCAAAGGCAATGGCCAGGGCTGAGTTCTGGAGCGTGATATCTGAAGGCCCTGGGGCATCCCCTGCCAGCTTCCCAGGCCATAAGCTGAGAGCTGGATTGAAAGTGGAATCACCTGGACACAAACAGGAATCCATATTTTGGTGCTGGCACTGCAGGCAGAGGATTGGCTTGTTAAGCCACTGCATTAACTCCTGCACTGTCTTTGACTTTTTGTATGTACATTAAACATAGTTTAATCCGAATCATTACAGTTCTGGATTATTTTGAATTCGATAACATTTTTACTTTTAAGGCAAGAGTTATTCTTTATTATGCTTTATTCATATAGTTAATGTTTTTAATTTCAACATAAAATTTTTGCTGGAATTCCTTTCTTGGTTGATTTTGGGTTGATGAAGTTCCTTAGCTTTTGTATATTTTGGAAAGTCGCCATTTCTTCTTCATTATTGAATGATCAGTTTGTCAAGCATCTGAATTTTATTTGGTAGATTTTAACTTTTGCTTGTCTTTCAATGTGTCATTCCACTCAATTTTTTTTGGTTAAGTATACATATTTGTTTGTTTGAAAAGAGTTACAGAGAGTGAGAGAGAAAGAGAAGGGATTTGTTTTGCTCTTCTTTTATAATTTTTATGTCTCGTTCAAACTTCATTTTCTGTTATGAATTCCTAAATTTTTTGTCTGCTGTTTTTCTTTTATTTGAAAGGGAATGAGAGAGAATGTGAAGGGAGTAACACAGGATTTACATTGTTCATGAATTGTACGCCTTTTATTGTTTAGTTTTCTGTTTCTGGAATCATGTAGTAAACATTTTGTTCTTGTTATGTATCCTTCATTTTTCATTTTCAATCATCATATTTATCTCCTTCATCACTTACCTCCACAAGTATGGTGATTTACATGGACAGTATGTGGAATTTTGTGTGAAGCCCCAGCTACAAGTAGGAGGACACATGTAGTACAGGAACTACGCATGGGATAACTGGTGATTCTGTAAGTGTTGTATCCTATAGACTCATGAGAAGATCTTTCGATGACATTTATGTGAATATTTGTTGAAACTGTGGCCCTTCATTTAGTCCTGAAGCCAAATTTCTTTATTTCTTTATTGACTAAATGATTGATGAGAAACCCTGAGTGACAGGAACTCCCCGACAGGGCGAAGCAGGATAGCTGACCCTGAGGCTAGAACTCCAGTAAGGGCTACAGGAATCCCAAGCAGTGTCTTAACCAGATGAGCAAGACCCACAGCAGCACACAGGATTCCACACCTCTGTCCCACATATCATTGGAAACAAGGTATTCACTAAGCTCATTGGCACCATTACAGAAATCATATGACATTGATACATTGGTTGCTGGCAGTGTGCTATGTCTTTATGATGGAGAATTGATATGTATGAACTGAGAGATCTCCATGCTATTCAATGAATCAATTCTTCAATATTTTTCTCTACATCTTATAGACATCCATTTCATAACTGTCCACTTGTCTTTGGCTGGTTGCAAAATTATATGGTGAGAAGATAAAAGGTAAAAATGGTTATTTCTCCATCTTCCTAATACCGTCACTAAACATGTCCATTTGTCTTCTTTTTGCATGTTTCTGAAGAGAAGACGTGTGTAATCGCTGTCCTTTTTCCTTCTGTATATAACACTTCTTTTCTGTTTGAATTGTACATTCATCAACCTGCATTTAATATCTCAGTAGCGATTATGCTGCCTTCGGGAGCATCCTTATCGATGTTCTCTGGACTTCTTTGATCTGTAACTTTATGTCTATGATTTAACACATGACATTTTAGATTATTTGCTATATATATACATATATAATATGTGTTATTTAGAACACTGTATGTGTACATGTTTAAACACTGTTAGTTTAACTTTTAGGGCTATTGCATGTTTTTGTCTTGGCTTTTCAGTATTGTTAAAAGTTATTTTTGTTAATGTAAGCAGAGCAAAGTACAAGTGGTTAATGGAAACAACTGCATGAATATAGTGATCCTTATCTCTCTCTACTTCTCTTTTTATCTTCTTCATGAACACATTTTAATGTACTCTGTGATCATAAATTCAATGTTCACCAAATGCAGAGATCAACTCATTAAAAGCAGAATATTTCATATCAAACATTTGCTTTGCAAAGAATATTGTGCAGTTAAGTACATGAATGTGTTTATTTTTCTTTGACTTTCAATGTGTCTTTCTGACACATTATATGACAAATGTTTGTAATTATACATAGATGGAAGCAAATAGGGATTGATAATAGAAGTTTCATGGGTCATTGCAGTGCGACAAAATAAAATTTGAGCTATCTGTAAACCTATTAATTAAATTATTGCTATAGTTCTGATATGGTTTGAATATGTCCCATCAAGTTTTATGTGTTGGATTCCCAATGTAGTGACAATAAATTGGTGGGGCATTTCAGCGGTTATCAGGTTATGAAGAGTCACCCTTGGAAGGGACTAATGTAATTCTTCCAGAACCAGGTAAATTTCTGCCAGAGGAAGAAATTGATCCGGTTTCCTCTCATCTCTCTCACATCATCTCTGGTCATGGGTTTCTTTATTGTTTTCTCTTCATCTCTATCTCCATCCCTGTCTAACTCTGTTATTCATTCCCACTCTGCGATGCAGCTTGTCAAGATCCTCTCAGCAGAGACTGATGCCTTTGCCATGTTTGTAGGTTTCCAGGAGAGTGAAAAATAAATCTATGTAAAGTACCAAGTTATTTCATTACTCAAAACAATACAAAGTGTGAGATTTTTTTTTAAATCACAGAACACTTAAAACCATTTTTAAATTGAGTTTTATTAATTGTCTCTTTTATTAAATTTTGCTGTCACAAAACCTTTTCTTAGAAAAAAATGCTTATAGGATTTTTATATCTCAAGAAAAAATTAGCTCCTTTGATTTACATTACCAACATTCAAAATGCACAAGTTTTTTCTTGTTGTTTGTTTGTTTTTGTGTTTGCTGGTTTGTTTGCTTTTAATTTTTGCGTGTACATACAAAAATTTGTGTGTGTGTGTGTGCATTTATTTGAAAGTCAAAGTTACAAATGGAGGTGGAGGCACTGAGGGAGATTTCATTCATCCACTGGTTCACTTCCAAATTTGCCAGGAGAGAGTCAAGCTGAAATCAGGAGCTTCTTCCTGGTCTCTCACTTGAGACATCTTCCACTGCTTTCCCCAGGCTACTATCAGGAAGCTAGAATGGAAATAGAGCAGCGTGGGCTTGAAAAGATATTGTTACAGGATGCCAGCATTGCACCTGCTATGCTCCAACATCAGCCACCAGGATGCACGGCTCTTAGGAACAAGATGACAAATCATGGCAGCATAACCACATTTTTTTATTGTTTAATTAAAACATCTAACAAATGAGGAAATTGAATAAATAAAATTTGAGTAAATTGAGTAAATTCTAACAATTTACAAATTAAAAGAATTTTTTTTTAGAACTAAATGCTTCAGATTGGAGTTTGTTTTACTTTTGTTGTATAGTTGGTTTTTTTTTAGATATTGACTGTGATTTTATTTCATAATAAAATGGATTTTGGTTGTATAGACTCATGCCATAAATACATGTACTAGAGTAAAAATATAAATACTGTATATGCAGAAACTATTCATTACTATATTACAAAGTAATATGAGATGCTAATATAGCCACAATTGGTGAAGAAGCCAGTTATGCTACCAGAATAAAGATTGTGGGAAAAATATAGGCTTTATAAGTCTAAGTGAAGAAATCATTAAAAACACAAAGAGTTCAGGACAACAATGCAACCTCGAGCGCCATGCTGACATTGACACTCAATGATAAACTCATTTTGCTGAAATGATTACAGTGCATTTGGGAAAAAGTATAGTCTCAATATAATCTTAAAATTGTAATCATATGATCAGTACATCTGGAAAATAACAGTCAAAATTAAACTGAACTTCGTCTGAATACTGCAATTTTTTACATGGCTCTGACAAATGTCAGGCATCCCTCTCTCTTACCAATTTCAAAAATGTTTCACCATGATTTCAAGCAGTGAATCATCCTGTCCTGTGCCAACCATCTGTTTTGTCTGCCCCCTCATTGACTCAAATTAGATGACGGAGGGCAGGGCAGGTTCTCGAGAGCAGCCATTAACACTGGAGGAAGGTTCTGGCAACAACTTTCCATTGGAAACTATGGACCATTAACGCTGGCAAGAACTTACACATGGAATGTTTAAGAGTAAGGTTAAACTATGAGCAAGAGAAGTCCATGAAAGCACCAAAATATAAAAAGTTCAACTACTCAGCATAAAAATAAATTACAAGCCAAAACTGAGAAACTACAAAGAAAGGAGGAAAAACTGATAATAATGAAAATAATTTGTGAAAGAATCTGTGGATGGCAGGAAAACATGTTTACAAAATCTATTATTATCAAAATATATCATATCAAAAATACTTTAAGAGAAATAGAACAATGAAATGGAATTATAGATGTAGGATATGAAACCTGCTGTAAGAAAATGTTTCCTGATTCCATAAAAGGACGGAGTTTCATACATACCGGTAACACTTCATTTGACTGCCTAATGAAAATAGCTTTTGTGTCTAAAGGAATATCTTCAAACTCAAATAAAGAGTAAGAAGTAACTAGAAAAAAAGACCTCTACTTTTTATTGTATGCAATGTTTACTCATTTATGTTTGCTGCAAAGTGAATAAATGAACAGTATGGAACGCTTATATAAAACATAAAACATCTATTGCATATTATGCCAAGTTGGAACATTTGAATATTTCATATCTCATATTTTATAATTAATGTATTTACATATTATGCAATCTTCCTAAACATGAATCGTGAAAATGACCACTTAGAATTTTTCCTATCATGCAAGCCCTCATCATCTCTGCTAAAATTACGGAATTCCTAAAATTACTCTTGCTACCCATGATTTGTTCTATATAGATGGATATCAAACATTATCTTCTAAAACTGTAAATCACGCATGGCTCTGCAGTCACCACAACCCTCTGATGTTCTCTATCTTGCAAGGAAGCCAACTTCCTTCCCATGGCCTGAGATATACATTTCATCTTCATTCTGCCTGCCTCTCCAACCACCTTTTCTGGTCCCCTGATCCCTTACCATGCCCTAACAAGGAACTTTTTGTGCTTCCACCTTAAAATATTCATGTGTCTGTCATCTTTCAATAGCTTAGAAATTTCTCAGAAATTTGCATAGCTGCTTTTGTCAATTTTGTCATTCCATCCCCCGAAGTAACTTCCTTCAGGAAAAAGCTTTCTTGACTATCATGATTTTCTTTAATAAAACTCATCGGTACCAGAGAATTAAAAATCTTTTTTTTAGTTTAATTTTAGATTCTCTTTGACAAGTTTGTTCAATACAGATATATTTGCTGTCATATTTATTATTGTACTTCCATATTTAGAATATTTCTGCAGAGAGCAATTATGGAATATGATTTAGAATAAATAAAGGAAGAAATTATTGGAGGGGAATAATTTAACTTCTTTAAGTTCATGTTCACCAACACAAATCCCAACACCTTACCCCAAGCTACTCTTCTCTTTCCTTCCTCTTAGCTCTGGTGAACTTTCAATACATTTTGCTTCAGCCTCTCTCTCTCTTTCTCTCTCTCTCTTTTTTTTTTCTCTCTAGAACCATCATTTCTCCATGAGCTTACTAGCTTAGACATTGATTTGGCAAATTATGTTTGTTAAGTCACAGTACTGTTTTGAATACCATAGTACAAGAGATAAGGAGACAATGTGATTTTAAAAGAGTTTATCGTCTTTAAGAATCTTATAATGCAAGAAAATTAGATAGTATTTCATATAATTATAGAAATATAATTTTTTTCTGGATGTAAGTAATGTAGAAGGGGAAATACGGTGAACAAAAACACTAAGAGTCAGGCCAAGGATAATATTAGTGAAGACCAATAATCTTGGTATAGATGAGGCAAAGATTCCTGGAAAAAGAATTATGGAAATAAACCTCGAGAGACAGCGAGGGGTGGGCATTCCAGTGTAACTGGTTTCCTCACTGTTCAGACATGTGTATGTCATATCAAAAAGTCCCTTGAGTCTCTGGCTCAGCTGCTTCTGATCCAGGTTGTTGCTAAGGTGATCTGAACAGCAGTAGGTGCTGATGTAGATGCTCAGGTTGCTCCTACCTACATGGAAACCTGGATGGAGTTCCCAGGTCCTATTTTCAGCATGGGCCAGCCTCAGACTCCGCAGGCAATTAGGCATGCAGCAACTGATCAGAAGACTCATTCTCTCTTTGAAAATTATTTTATTTTATTCTTACTAATTTATTTTATTATTTTATGATGTTGTTCAATGGGTTCTAGGATTTTTCTTCTCCGCTCTCCAAACCTTCACCTCCCCTATGTGATGACTATAGTATAGTCCCTCACAATCAGTCATAATCCCATAATTATATCATTTAATTGTATCCTGATATTGTTGGAATGGACAGTGGCAGAGAGTCCAGCATTCTATTGTCTGTGTATACATATATATGATAAAACATATAATATATCCTTATATGTTATATAATTATATGTTTTATATATAATATATATGGTGTTTGTCTTTTGGGGATTGACTTATTTCACTGAGCATAAACAGTCTCTAATTGGGACCATTTGGTTGCAAATGGTCAAATTTCATTATTTTTTAATGTATTTTTAGTAGTATTCCATGAAGTAGATGTACCAAGATTTTGAATCTTAAACAAAAACAAATAGATAAACATTAATAGAGCTTCAGAGATAGATAGGTATATTATTTAAAAAATATTTCAAGACTGAAACATGAGATTAATATAACCACAGTGTACTCGATTTTTAATTCTTAGATCCCTATAAAATTGATTGGAAACAATTGAAGAGAGAGTTAAGGAGAACTTTTAGGTTTAAATTTCATTTATTTATTTAAGAGGTGGAGAGAGACAGGAAGTGATAAACGTAAAAGGTAGATATAGATGAAGCAGAGCAAGAGAGAGAGAGAAGAACAAATTTCTACTCTGGTTTACTCCACAAATGCCTGCTAAGTCTTTGAAGTATAACTTAGATTGTGATATGTGGAAGGAGTATATAATGATGCAACCTTCATGCCATTATGTGTTCTTCTAAGCCTGCTGATGAACTGTGTGTTGTTTCTACTTCGAACTTCACAAATTTATTCAAATACCAGTTCACAACTGAGGAAACAGAACTGAGCAAATATGTCAGGTGTGAGTGATCCTAGTAATTTTTGAACAAATGGGCACTTGATCTAAATGCTCTTTCTAAAGGTGACAGTGATTGTTCATAAAGCATCAAGTTGCTTGACATAATGTCTGTAGAAATACGAGTGAGGGTTTTTAATCTGATAGATTACATATTTTGGAGAATTTAGATATGGAAAGATTCTGAAAATACACTCTTAGAGGCCAGAAGAGAACACGAACATGCAACCAGCCAAAGAAATGAGTAAAGAGACAACAATGGGTGAACAAAAGCTTGGGTAATAGGAAAAAAAACCAGGCAAATGGTTGCAGTGCAGAAGCAGAAGTTCAGACACATTGATGATTTATGCTAATGTCAGAGAAAGCAAATGATCAAAGGCAATGAGCTAGCCTAACTCACACTGCAACCACACTGTAAGAAAGCATACATATTGTTCTTATTATAACTGTAACCTTTACTCTTCTCATGGGTATTTTTCTCTGTCCTCTTAAAAACAGGATATGTAAAGTATATCCCCATTCCCTTCCTCCCTCCTTCTCTGCCCTTCTTGCTTGTTTGCATTTTTCTCCCTTTATCCTTTTATTTACTTATACAATTATTGAAAATAAATATTTTTGATGTGTAGCATTTGAAATGAAATAATTGAAAGATTGCAAAACTAAGCTTATTTAAAGTCATACACATGTAAATTTCATAATATACAAATACATAAACAGTAGTCACTGAACAATCGACAATCATTTATTTTGTACATGTTTGTATTCCAGAGTTTATAAAATGATGTGTTTTTTTTAAAGATTTATTCATGTTATTACAGCTAGATATACACAGAGGAGGAGAGACAGAGAGGAAGATCTTCCGTCTGATGATTCACTCCCCAAGTGAGCCGCAACGGGCCGAAGCGCGCCGATCCAAAGCTGCGAACCAGGAACCTCTTCCAGGTCTCCCACACGGGTGCAGGGTCCCAATGCATCGGGCCGTCCTCCACTGCTTTCCCAGGCCACAAGCAGGGAGCTGGATGGGAAGTGGAGCTGCCGGGACTAGAACTGGCGCCCATATGGGATCCCGGGGCTTTCAAGGCGAGGACTTTAGCCACTAGGCCACGCCGCCGGGCCCTAAAATGATGTTTTAATAAATATTAGTTAAGATGACATCAGTCATCTTATGAAGTACTGATATTTTCAATGTCATATGTTTTCTATTATGCTTGAATAGATGAAATTTCTGATATTGTTTCTGTTATATACATAATAAACAGTGGGTATCATGTATTCAAATTTGTCATCATATCGATGGTTGGCACTGCTCTGCTAAGTAGTTCTTTCTCGATTTCTTGATCTTGTTTGCCATCAGTTGTGTCTGGAGCTTGAATTACACCTAGCTATTGCGCTAGGAACACTCAATAGTGTTGAATTTTGAATAGATGAGCTCTAAAGGCACCTCTATTTTATGTGGGCTCTCCAGCATAGAAATTCGGGGAAAACCAACATTTTTAAGTGGTGTCCATACTCTGAAAGTATGAGTTGCAAACCAAAGTGCCAAGCAAAAGGAAATTACGTTACCCTTTATTTTCTAGTTCCAGAAGTCATTGTAACAAGCTCCTCAATGATGCTCACATCCAAGGGGTAGGCAGTTACTCTACCTCTTGATGAGTAATGTGTCAAAACATTTAAAAGCATCACAATTATAATCATATTTTCAAATTATGTCATTCTGCAGAAAAGTTAACATGAGAATGACATTGCAGTTCACTTTCCTGGGACTGTGGTATTTTTGGGGATGTGAGACTTTTGATGCTAATTCAGGAAAATAATAAGTAAACTCAGAAGAATTAGTTAACTTACAATTATGCTTACTAGATATAAGGTGAAAATATGAGCAGAAGATTTTACAGTTGTCAGTCTGAAATTCCACATGAGACCTACAAGAAGTAATTCTTGGTGAAAGAGGTTCTTTCTTGATTGAACACCAAGGGGAATTGTAAATCATATCATCTTCTGTTTGGATATTTAGATAATTAACTCCACTAACACAGAAATATCTTTGATAATGCAAAATATCATTTTCATGTAAAACTCATTAACTGAAATTCATGTTGGAACCTGAAAAATTCAGGACCAGGTTCCTGATGCAATTGGCAATGCTGGTATACCATCTCACAGAACTGATTCAAATCACAGGTGTTCCTCCAATCCAACTCCCTGCTAATGTGCCTGGGAAAGTAGTGAGAGATGGCTCAAGTGCAAGCACACTTGCCACCAATGTAGGATAACCGGGATTGAATTGCAGGGTTGTGACCGTGGCTTTGTCCACCATTGACTATTATGATCATTAGAGCAATAAACAAATGGATGGAGGTTCTCTCCATGTCTCCTCCTCTTTGTCACTTTGTCCTTCAATTAAGGAAAACAAATCTAAAAACAAACTAAAAAGATAAATGAAGCAAAATAAAACAATGTCATAAAATGCATATTTGTACAAACACAAAATAATTGATATGGAGACATCTCTGGGGATCAGAATGAAGTAATAAAAGATGTTTCCTTAAAAATGCATGTTTTGTGTGTTTCCTATATCCCTAGTTTGATCATAGGTATGTAAGGATTATATTAGTCCAGATAGACACCAAAGTACATAGTTAAGCATTACATTTCCAGAAATAGAGCTAATTTTGTCTTATATAAAATAAAACAACAGACACCCAAGATTAAATTATCTGAGTAAATGTCTGTGTGGGGAAGTTCACACATCCTCCACACTTTCTGTTTCATTCTAATCAAAACCATTAGTTTTCTCATTCTTCTAAGTATCAAATTTACCTGCAGCATAAAAATACAGAAATAATAAAATTCTCTTTAAAAAATAGCTTTGACATGATATCAAATCCTTCTCCTACATCACTTTATTGACAGAAGAACCATTCACTGGGTATAATCTATTGCATTTTCTAACAAAGGAATGTTTTTCAATTATAGTATTATGCCAAGTTTTGGTGAAAAATAGCAAAAAATTTCATTTGATTTTATGTCTGTGTTAATTCAATGGAATTATTTCCTTAATGCTATTAATCCAATAAAAATGTTAGTGAGTGAACAATTTTGAAGTTTTATTGCAGGAGGGTTTCCTTGCAAGTTTCTGGGAAGGGACAATATCTGATTTGGTGGTTGTGTTCTGCAGTCACTGTACTGTATGTAATACAAGCATGAGCCTATAGAATTTCAGATTCATCTACTAAAAAATATACAATGACTCCACTCATGGCCTCTGCTGATGTTATATGAGTAAAATGAGAGCTTGTGTGAACAATATTTGAAAAATTTTAAAGTAGTCGTTTCTATTACTGTTACACCCAGGAACCAGTTTGCAATATGAGGACATACCATGGTTTTCAACAATGTAATGACGTATATTCTCATTGCCTGGGTTTATGGTGTGGTATGTGTGTGTATTCTCTCATTCTAGAGCGTTTCTCTTGAAGGGGGAATGTAGCCTTCATTTTACGGTTGAGGAAATTGGGAAGGAGAGTCAAAAAGACATTTCTCAAGATCACAAATCTGGGGCCCGGCGGCGTGGCCTAGCGGCTAAAGTCCTCGGCTTGAACGCCCCGGGATCCCATATGGGCGCCGGTTCTAATCCTGGCAACTCCGCTTCCCATCTGCTTCCCATCCACCTCCCTGCTTGTGGCCTGGGGAAGCAGTCGAGGATGGCCCAAGGACTTGGGACCCTGCACCCATGTGGGAGACCTGGAGGAGGTTCCAGGTTCCCGGCTTTAGATTGGCGCGCACCGGCCCATTGCGGCTCACTTGGGGAGTGAATCATCGGACGGAAGATCTTCCTCTCTGTCTCTCCTCCTCTCTGTATATCTGACTGTAATAAAATGAATAAATCTTTAAAAAAAAAATTACAAATCTGGCGAGGAGGGAACGAATGAGCATGTTTTCTTTGCACTATGTACATTTTATCTCTGTTGCCACAGTGAACAGATTTTGCCCTTGAGCTTAGGAAGTTCTTGAGGATCCAGTGTTAACAAACTTAAAAAAGAAAAATCCTTGAGCAACATTGGTGGTTGCTTGTGTTAGCTGACAGACACTGCTTATTAATAATAGTTCTCTTTTACTTGAGGCGTACTTGTCAGACTACATGTTACCTTCTTTCAATTCACCAAGGTACTTCAAAACGTTTGCAGGAAAATGAAAATGAAGAGAGCTGTTGTTGTGGTGTAGCACACTAAGCCTCTGTCTATGACAAGCATCCCATATGTGCACCAGTTAATGTCCAGGCAGTTCCATTTCCTAACCAGCTCCACTCCCTTTCCAACTCCAAGCCTGAAAACTGAAATGGAAGATGCTTCCAGTGACAACCTCACACCTAGAAGACCCAGAAGACACTGTTGGTCGTGGCTTCAACCTGTCCTGGTCTTAAACATTGTGATCATTTGAGGGAATGAAACAGCGGATGCAAGATTCCTCTTTCCCCTCATCTTTCCCCCTTTCTGTAACCTGCCTGTCAAACGCACATTTTTTAAAACAAAAAACAAAGACAATTTGATTTTGCTGTAAAATTCTTTGAAATCATGAATAGACTTTCCATAACGCATAATTTCACAAGCTTTATTAAAAATTTCTTTTATGCATGTTATGCATTGATTTGGACATTTTTTGCACCAAATCAAACTAATCTTATGATTTAATTTCTACATGAGCTTTTGGAAATTCTCTTATATTTTATTCAGCAATTACACCCAGGAGATACCATTTTCATTGCATAGATTAAGAGAGAATGATATAAAATAGCTAAAATTTTACCTGAAAAGCAATAGCTCATTCAAATCAGAACTGAATATTATATCCAGGTATTTGTGTTATTGACTTTATGTGCACTGCCTTCTAATTTTTATAAAACATTGCAGGTGCATATTTAAGAAGAATTTGGGATTCCATGTACAAGTTCTTTCAGCGAAGTGAGTTTTAAAAAAATTAACTAAGAATTGAGAATAAAAATGTATATTTTTAAAAAGAACCTTTCCAGAGTTCTATAGTACGTTCTTAGAAGTTTACCAGGTGCGTTTGTGTTGCCAATTTATAGCAATCCAATAAAATGAATAGTGATTTAAAATGGCCTAGCTCCACTGAAAACAACTGTTTGAAACTTGCATACCTATAAGTCTCATTTTTCTAGCAATTACCATTCACCACCTTCTATGCTGCCCTTTAGTAACTCACATTCTACTTGGGATAAATAGGCTCCTTAATATAAAGGGAGAAGTATTTAAGTCTTATCCTATATTATTTCATATATTATTGCTTGTTTTCTTAAATAATCACTGTCTCAGATCATTTGTGATGTTATATCGGACACAGAGGAATTTGTAAATAGCAGAAATTTATTTCTCACACTTCTCTAGAATGGAAACACAACATCAAGGCTTTAGCTGGTTCAGTGTCTCAAAAAGAACTTTATGCTCTGTTATTACACAATGGACTAGGGGAGTAGAGTGAACATGTTTTCTCAAACTGTTTATATGGGCCCTAGTTCATCAATTATGGATCTGTTCTCACGGCATAATCAGCACCTAAAAGTCCCAACCCTCAATTCTATGACATTCTCCATTATATTTAGATCTGTGAACTTTTGGGACCACGTTTGATTGTAGCATGCACTTTTTTCAGTCATATTTCTGAACATGGTTTTTATGACTAATTTTATATGCTCTTATGACTAACGGTTATTAAAACAGTAATAAAATGAACTGAACATTAAATATTGATTAATCCATTTAGATACATTTGGTAAGATAAGATTTGATTAGATAAGTTGGTTGCAGCATCAGGCAAAAATACCAAAGTCATGTTCCAAAAGCAACAACAAAATAATTAATGATAGAGATACGCATGGTACAATGCTTATACCTTGACTATTGCCAGGTATAATTACAACATGACAAAGCAGCGAATGTGTCTATAATTACATTTTATTACCGAAAGAAAATATGCAACCTGGCTTGTGTGTGTCCTGTAGCAATGAGAGAAGTCTTTTCAAAAAGTCTTCTTTTCAAAAAGGAAGTGGCATAATGGGACAAATGTTGCGGGTAGAGTTGGTAACAATTACAAGCTCCAAATTCTAACTTACACATTTTTTACTTAATTTTTTCCTTCCAATACATGAAAGATTTTAAGAAGGGCTTTTCCATCTACTGAAAATCTGCTGTATGCCTGGGACTTCATCTCTCATTTAATTTCTAGAACAACTATCTGAGTGGGACAATGAATTATAGAAAAATTGAGCAAATTTTCCATAATCGAACAGTTAAAAATTTTAACTTAAAAACTTGAAATTTTATCTGACAATGATTTTTCCATCAAACATTAACAATTGAAGTCAAGTATTACATATTGCTTTAATAACTGCTCTTCAAATACTGTAAATGCATACTCACATTCACATAGAATTGTATGTTTGCATACATATATGTGTATACACATGTATTTGCATACATATATACTTAGACATGTACATATAGCTTTGCATAATATATATGTATAGTTATGTGTGTTTGTGTGTACTTCATTTCCACATCTCCTATTTTCCTATTAAGGAACAGAAGTATACTGGGATTTCTTTCATGAACTTATGTATCTCCAAAAGTAGAGCATCATGAAATTCATATCATGAACAAATTTTTGGTAGAAATGTTACAGATATGTAGTTGGACAATGGCAGTTGTTTAGAGAGGAAAGCAATACATACCTGGGGTTGCTATGCTGAATAGAGGAGCCAAGAGCTGCTGTTTTAGGTATGTGAATAAGCCCTGAGATTATCTACTAATTGATCAACCTTACTAAACATGTCCTACAGTGTGAAAACGCAGGCTAATAAAATAATTGAAAGGCCCAATTAGTGATATAATAAACTGAGAGATGGCAATGAATTGATCAATAACAATGTAAGTGAATGGTGCGTTTCTGGTATCGTTACATAGCTCTACAATGGGAATTTGAAGCACAGTGTTTATAGATATTGGAGTGAAATGTTTCCTTTTATATCATTCATAAAGTGCTTGATGAGAAATCTTATCAGTATCATTATGTGCAATCACAAATGTTGCAGGCATAATTACTCATGTATCTTGTTTTCCCCCAAAATACATGAATTGGGGCCTTCTTATTCTTCCCTTTTTACTGGAAGAACTAAAGCAAATCCATTTTCTTGTTATGTTTTTGTAATACACTGTCCTGAAAACATTATTATCATTTCATTAAATGAAATTAACATGAAAATTAATATAGAGGAGTAGAATGATCTGGCTTTCTTCTCTGGCTTCCTTTTTACATCTTTTCCAACTACAGGGACCTGTTTTAGACACCTGTTCTCTTAGTGAGTGTGAGACACAGAGGTAAAGGAATAAGTTAGAAAAAGATCTTTTCTTTGCTAATGTGGATACTGCTTTTAGCTGGATTCGTTGTCTCACCCCATGAGGACGTAGGATCCTTCTGATGTCACGTTCTTGTACTCCCGGTAGACATGTGCCGCTTTCCTGAGGGTTTGTCTTCTCATAAGTCTCCTGATGCTTTGTTTTGTTTTGTGTTCTACATGGACTTCTACTCTTTGAGTCCCATGACATGTCTTGGCAAAACTTAAAATGAATCCAGCCAAAACTCACTTCTGTGTGGTCCATATTCAGTTCACTAGTAATTCTCATACACTCTTGCCCACGTGAATTCTGGGTGTCAGGCAAATCCCAAGTGTCTATCCTGTAGCCAATGGCTGAATTCTTCTTTACGCAGAAGGTTGTGCTATCCAACACCTGGAGAACCTTTTATGCTTCCTGGTGTCAAATGAAACTCTCTGCCCTAGATATGCTGTAAGACTCTGCTGCTCCTCTGTGAAGTGTTACAGAAACACACAGGATCACCAAGGTTTTCTGAAGAAATCTCTGTTCGGATGACTGCTGACGCTCTGACTCAGCAGAATCAGCCAAGAATTGCAGAAAAAAAGACCCTGGTTCGTTTTCCTTTATAGGTTTATCCTGCTGAGATTTATTTCTATTTGCTCTTGTCTCAGGTTACAATGTAGTGTAATGGGAAGGAGCCGGGATATTGGCTTCTAGTCTTGAATCTACTGTTTTCTGCAGTGGACGATTAACACTGAACAATTTCCAACCCCCCTTATTTTTAATTTTTTTTATTCTCAGTAAATCTGCTTTGTGTTTTTTACTGCTAAGAATCTCTGAACAAGCTAACTTTTCTCCTTTACAAATATAAAAGTGAATACAAAGAAAACAGTCAGTTCTACTTTGGGGGGCATCTGTTAATTTATTACAAAGAACAGAACCAAATCAAAAGCGTTTCTGCTTCACATGAGTGAAGGCAGAAAAAACAGTGGCGCAAAAGACTTATTTTACTATTTTAAAAATCTCATTTTTCATTAATAAAATTGGAAACTAATGCTTAAACCACAATCCTAGAAGAAAAGGAGAATACATAAAGAACAGTGATGCAAGGGAATATAAATCTGAGCAGATGGCAATGGAATTAAAATTGGAAAAGGTACAACTACGAATGACAAGAAGCTGAGTGTCTGAGAAGGTGTGTGACTCCTCACCTGCTTGGTACAAGCCCCAGAGATACTTGCCAAGACCCCAGACGGATCTGAAGGATACCAGAGAAGCAGCAACATGGCTTTCCAGATTAAAATTCCGGGAAGCACATTGTCTCCTGGAGGCACATCAATGGGTAACAGGGTAGAGTCCAGGAGCGGAGAGGAGTGGAGCAGGATTCCACATGCTGCCATGTGTCTTGGAGAAGGCACAGCTGCCAAGTCCCTGGAGGTACAGAAAGGAGAATCACAGTGGGAGAAGATTCCTACAGTGGCTGTCAAAGTCCAGGTACAAAGTATTCTGAGGGTGTAGGGCTGTATCAATGTGAAGAGAGCTTCCCTGTTAGCTCAGCAACTGTGGAAGAGACACAAACATACACACAGAGACTGCAGGGTTAACTGCATTTAGTGGGGATCTGAACAAGTTACCCTTCCACAATGTCAGAGTGACACGTCAGTCTTCCTGGAATTTTTATCACTCCTGGTGAAATGGAGTAACACCACATGCAAAGAGGAGGAATCCCTACCTGAATGGGTGCTGCACAGTTTTAGACTTTGAGTGATTTAGTTCTAGGACTACTTTAAAAAAATTAGTAATAGTTCTCAATACTTAAGCTAAATTCTGAATTTAAAAAAATACCTTTAATGGGACAAGACATGTTGTATTGTTTTGGAAGCCTCCACTTGCATTCCTGGAGTCCCATATATGGGTGCTAGATGCTCCACTTCAGGTCTAGCTCCTTGCTATCGTGCCTGGGAAAGGAGCGGAAGATAGCCCAAATCCTTGCATAAGAGAGGAACAGTTGTGTAAGAGACCTGGGAGAAGCTCCTGGTTTCAGGTTTTGGATCAGCCCAATGAAACACAGGATGGAACATCTTTCCCTCTGTCTCCACTTCTCTGTAACTCTGCCTTTCGAATACAAAAAATTAAAAAGTGATAATTTTCTATAGTTGAGTATGACTAAGCAAGCCATTTACCATTTAATCATCAATGCAATGTAATGCAGTGATCACTAAGCTCTTAGGTTTAAAGCTGACTTCCTGGGGTTTCATTCTCCAGATGTATTCTGGTTGCCTGAAAAAGACTTCCAGAAAACCATCTCTACTGCACCTTGTATATATAGTATACACAAGTATGCATAGTAGTATAATATTTTTTCTGAGGTTTGCTTATTTTTATTTGGGAAGTACAGGTGCCTAACAGAGAGAGAGAGAGAGAGAGAGAGAGAGAGATCCTTCTTCACTGGTCCACTCTCAAAATGGCCACAATGGCTACAATGGCTACAGAAGAGCTGGTCAGAGGCCAGGAGCTAGGAGCCTCATGCGGCATCCCACAGGGGTGCAAGGAACTAATGTACCATCCTCTACCACTTTCCCAGTGCCACAAGCGGGGAGCCGCATCCTCAGTGAAATTCCTATAGGGAATGTTAGTATCCCAGGCAGATTAAACCTGGTACTTTATGCCTCTTTTCTTAATTTGCGAATGATAGTGGGTTTCAGGGGAAGACTCTTTTAAGGAAAGTTGAGCCTTTATAATCAGAAAGCTGTTGAAAAAGATTTAAGGAGTGGATACAGTGGCCACAGTTAGAATGCTGCTAGCAATGCTTATATTTTATATATAAATGGCTGTGTTTGAATCCCAGATGCACTGCTGATTCCAAAGTTCATGTTAATGTACTTCCTTGAAGGTAGGAAATGGTGGCTCAGTAGTGATCCTGTTTCCCATTTGGGAGACTTGGATGCAGGTCCTGTCTTCTGGCATTAGCCTGGCTCAGCCTGGCGTTTGGCCTGTGAACGTGGGGAAATGGGCAATCTCTGTTCGTCTCCTTGCTTGTTTGTCTATCCCTGTTTCTCTTTCTAAGAATTTCCAATAAATAGAATACAATTTTCCCAAAGAGGCAATGCTCTCTTTACCCTGACAATGCATACCTTTTAGGAAACAACACATTTTCTCCTTCTGTGAGGCAAGTCCTTGGGTTTATTAGAAAATGGACGTTTAGCTGATGATCAACAAATTTTAAGTGCCAAGATGCCACACAAGGCGCACCAGCCAAAGGCAAAACCCAGGCTCAGCACCCATCTGGATCCACTTCATGGAACAAAAGGCACCCTATTTTTGTAGTTTGCACTGGCCTTCACACAGAATGTTATCCTTGAAGCCTGTTTCTCTATACTAGCCCTTGGCAATCTCTTCCAGTCTTAGCTTCAATTATCACCTCTGTGGGAATGATTCCTGCTGCTGTTCAATCACTCTTTCTCTGTGTTTATTTAAAACATTTAGTCCTTTTGAAGATCACCCTCTCTAGTCCATCCACTGTCTCATTTGTCCTTGTCACCCACAGGTCTTCGGGGTTGCTGGAGGACAGATCTATTCAGATCTCTATCCTGACCCATGTGATCACTGGGGTGTCTTCTCCCAGTGCCATATCTTTAAAAATATTCAACTCTTTTCGATTCGACCCTTGAAAGTAACTTCACCATCTGGAATTGTTCCTAATCTTGTTCCCAAGCTACAATTCTTCAGACTATTGAGAATAGAATATTTGTCTAAATGTGTTTGGTTTGTAAGACTTTACATTTTAAAGCAAAAACATTGATTTGAACTCACCTCCAAAACAATACATTTTACTCTTTTGTGGTAAATGTTTCTGTGTTAATTTAATATCCTTATTTGACAGCGTTTGACTTGGCATGCTAATATCTCAACTCTTTTGTAGTTTATCCTTTAAGCCTCTGCCTCTATTAAATATAGGTTTCAATTGTCAGCAATTTATTCAGTTCTGCAACATGCAACTCAGTGATTTCTCTTATAGGAATTGTGTTCATATGATGGCATTATTCTTTGGTATTCTGTCAGCCTCTGTTGATTTAATACTAGCTTGTTAAAAATGTTATCATTGATACACACACTGATCTCAGAAAAGAATGTGACACATAAGAAATCACTACGAACATCTATTAAGTGAAATGCCCCATTGGTTTAATACCATGGGAACAAAAATACCTGGGCTTCCTGCTGCCTCAGATTCCTTTTAATATTTATTTTGGAGCTTCAGTGTATTCTTCTCTCTTTGGAGATATGTGGCTTCACATTATGATAAAGGCCTGTCAGGCATACCCCTAAGCAGAGTCAGAAAATCTGTTTGACATAAGTGGAACATCAGGTGAAATTTTACAGAGATAATTCAATAGACCCACAGATATGAGTTACTCTAGGGTGGGAACTGGATTCAGCAGTCAAGATGTGGCTTGGATGCCCATATCCTCTACCAGAGTACCTGGACTGAGTCCAAACTCTACTTCCAGATCAGCTTCCTCCCAGTGTGCCCATTCAGAGATGGCAGATGATGGTTCAAGCGACTGGGTGTCTGTATCCCTCAGCTTTTGAATAAACCTTGCTGCTCCTAAGTTGTGTTGACACCTGTTTTTTTTTTTGTTTGTTTGTTTGTTTTTTAAGAGATGAGGAGATGAGGAGAGACAGAGAGGAAGCTCGTCTGTCTGCTGATCCACAAGTGGCCTCAATGGCCGGAGCTTAGCTGATCTGAGGCCAGGAGCCAGGAGCTTCTTTTGGATCTCTCACACAGGTGCATGATACCAAAGCTTTGGGCCATTCTCTATTGCTTTTGCAGGCCACATGCAGAGAGCAGGATGTGAAGTGGGGCTGCTGGGATTAGAACTGGTGCTCATATGGGATCCCAGCATGTTCAAGGCTAGGATTTTAGCTGCTAAGCTACTATGCAGGCCGGGTACCTGTGTTTTAAAAAGCTTTTAAAATAAGAGCCAAGAACCCAGGAAATCAATATTAAATCCAAATCTAGACCATGATATGAAGAATAAAAAGTCAGGCCCGGCACGATAGCGTAGTGGTTTATGCCCTCGCCTTGCACGTGCCAGGGTCCCATTTGGGCGCCGGTTCTAATCCCGGAGGCCCCACTTCCCATCCAGCTCCCTGCTTGTGGACTGGGAAAGCAATCGAGGATGGCCCCAAGGGTTGGGACCCTGCACCGCGTGGGAGACCCGGAACAGCTCCTACCTTCAGATTGGCTCAGCTCCAGCCATTGCATTCACTTGGGGAGTGAACCATCAGATGAAGATCTTCCTCTCTGTCTCCCTCCTCTGTATATCTGTCTTTCCAATAAAAAGAAATAAATCTTAAAAAAAAAAAGAAAGTCACAGGCACAAATAGATTAATGAGTGTCAAACAGAAAGTAAAAATGAGTATGTAAGGAAGTAAGGAAAATAATGTGAATGCCTATTAAAATAGGATTTTGCAGTTTATTTCTAAAACTTTATATTTATTTATGTGCTTATTGATTTCATTTGAAATGTAGCTACACACACACACACACACACACACACACGTTAGGTGTGGGCAGGGAGAGAGAGAAAGAGAGAAGAGAGATTCCCAGGTTCACTTCCAAATGGCCTTAATGACCGGAGCACGACTGATCTGAAGAAAGGAGCCTGGAGCATTTTGGTAGTTTTTCTGTGTCAGAACAAGGGCCGAAGGACTTGCACCATGTTCCCCTCCTCTGCCAGGCTACAAGCAGGCAGATTCATCAGATGTGCAGCAGCCAGTTGCCCAGCTGGATGCTGTACAAGCTTCCAGCAGCAGCTTTGCCCACTACACCACAGCACCAGCCCCTATTTCTTTAATGTTTTAAGGAATGTGCTAATACATTAGGTTCTGAGAATCACAAAAACATTCACGATTACTACAACACAAAACTGACCCATTCTCATGTTAATGTGATATTAATACAAACAGTCCAGAAAACTTTTAAAAGACAGTGTATTTATTGCTTGGTTTAGATAGGAGGATAAGCCTTATGCAGATTGTAATACACAGAATACTTCTGGTAACCAGAAAGTTATATATTGTAGAAAGGGACATAGGTGATTGTTTCCTCTGGTGAGCTGTAGCCCTTGAAAGCTTATTTGATGTTATCACTAAGGTGAAATGTATATTTTAAAGAAAGGTAAATGCCTACATCTATGTAATGTGCACTCAGTAGGGAAAAGAGACCCCATCCGTGTGTGAGATGAATTATATTGATGTCTGCTATAAATCCCCAACATAGCTCATGAGATCAATTAAGATGTTCAAGCAGCTACAAAAAGGATGATTGAGGCAAATGGTAACATCAGGATGACCATATGGTAAGGGGAAACTGGAGCTGTTTGGATGTAAAATGAGAGCCATTGGAATTCCAGTTACAATCACACACTACACAGTGAGAAGACAGCCGAATGAGGCAGCCAAGAAAAATACTAGAGGAAGAACAGTTTGGGCAATAAGAAAGACAAATAAGCTTGTGTTTCCAAGTCAATAAACAGGTGGCAGGGGCAGAGGGTGACATCATGAGTGTCCGTTCTCAATCCCTACCCAGGACTAAGAGACTCATGGTCTACTGCATGGCCTGGTATTTGTCAGAAATGACTTCTTGTATCTTTTTAAATAATGAGAGAGATCCTATGGGAAATGTTTAGCTGAGGGGAAGACTCTAAAATGAGATGATCAAGGTTGTGAATATTATTATTACCAATTGATTGATTAATTAATTAGTTTTCAGAAACAGGGTATATTAATTGCAGGGCTCTAAGTATGATTCAGGAAATTTCTATTAGAGACGTCCAGTGAGCTACATAAGTGCAAGACACCATTTACACATGGTCCAATCGTCTTTGGAAAACTTACCTACCGGCAGTGTTATCTCATGTCGCACAGTGATAAAGTTTAAAAGAGTTTCATCTCTGAGTTTTTTTCTTTTTCTCAAACTGCCAAACTGTGATAAGTGATTTAGCCTAACTTTTTTACAGGAACCTCAATCTGTTTATAAATGATGCTGTTGTGTGTTGGAAGGAATAGACTTTGAAAACTGTCATCAATTAAGCATATTGATACATAAGAGCTCACTACATGGAATGTCAGTTGAAAAATATCTTCTGATTCACAAATAATGAAGCCAATATTAATATGTTTGAGTTTTCTGAAGCTAAATGGGAATCCCAGACTAGGTGATAACAATCCCAGAGTTAATGATTAGTTTAAGGGAAAAAAGTGATCTTCGTAACAGCAGAGGCAGGAAAGCATTGTGTTTAAAAATGTGAAGTTTGAAGCAGAATTGGGAGCTGACTATATATCTGATATTAAGCTAATAACGCACCCTCTCTGTAAGTGAGAGATGGCCCCCGTGCCTTGGCCCGTAATACTTCAGAGGCCAGAAGATATTCCTGGATGCTGGCTCCCGGCTTTTTCCTGGGTCAACTCTTGCCATTCTGACAATTTTAAGAGTGCACCAGCAGATGAAAATCTCTCTCTCTTTCTCTTGTCTCTCTCTGTCTCTCTCACTCTGTATGCATTCTGTGTAACACTTATTTTAAACAAATAAAAAATTTATCACTTTGTGATTTAAGCATTAGGAAACAACTGAGAAAATTGAGAATTGAATAGAACAAGCTTGTGTCTCATTCCCTGGATTAGTTCAGGGAAATGACAAGAATCTCTGGAACTGTATCGTATAAGGAAACCTTCATGTAAAAAGATCAATACCCCTTTCAATATTGTTTTTTGCTACATCTCAGGGATTTTGATATTTTTTCATTGTATTTTCCTCCATTCAAAAAGAAGTTTTTGTTTTTCTTACTAATCTCATCAGTGACTCATAGGTCGCACAATATTATCATTTGCTTCAAAAGGTCTTTGGTGCTCTTTTGAATTTTTTCAGCAACACATTGGTTATTCTGCAGCATGTTATTTAACTTCATGTTGTAAATTTTTATTTTTCTTTCTGTTTTTGATTTTGTTTATGGTTTTTCATTTAAGGGAATGCATAGTAACTGTACAGACTAAAACCTAAAGATGTGAGGATACAACGCAGTGTATATCTCTACTTCCAAATCCAAGATGAACTCCTAATGAAATTGTTTTATATATATATATATATACATATACATACACACATATAGACAATAGAATATTGGACTCTCTGCCATGGTCCATACTTAAAATGTACGGATACACTTAAATAGCAGAATCATGTACTTATGACTGATTTTGAAGGACTATACTACTGTAATGATATGGGGAAAATTAATGGAGGGTGGGCATTTGGGGAGGGAGGAAGGAGAATCCCAGAACCTATGGACCTATATCATGAAATTAAAAAAATCAATAAATACATTTCAAGAAAAAAGCCACAAAATTTCAGTAAAGCTTAACGTTAAGAACCTGGATCAAAGATATTCATAAGTTAATGTTAGTTTTCAATTTATTCTTAAACAAGTTAAGGTGATAAACCAAAGGAAGCCACAAACCAGAACTGACACGGACAAGTTAAGGATTCTGTCAGAACCCAGGAGGAATTTAACTATAGAGTCTGTGTCTATGATTAAGAAGAGTGAAAAAAAATGGATCATAGGAAAGAAATCTTAGGATAAAATCTATACATGCAAAAATTAGTAAGTTGGAGTAATCCTGCACACAAATCATAAATGAGTAAATAAAGAAGTAAATTTGTTTGGAGGCATTAAATTTTTAGTGTTGGTTTTATTTCCACCATTGCCAAACCTTAAAATTGCTGATACTCCATTTTTTCACCTAGATTCATATTTCTTGAAAGTGTTTGGTGACTATTTTTGGAATTTATTCATTTATAAAATAGCAGAATAAATTAACATAAACTATTTTCAAATATGAATTAACTGCTCTAAATCTCTGGATATTCAAATATAACATAGGAGAGAGGTACAATGGAAAATAAGAAAACAATATACTCAGCTTGGAAGTCTGTAAACTTATTCTGGAAACAGAAAATAAAATAGTGCTTTAAGAAGATTTTCAACATCATATTCAGAGAGGTTTTGGAAGAAATCACGCCCATGGAGGAAAAACAGCACCACAGAATGACTACTCACTGACTTGCAGGAGCTCTTTCCAAGGATTGAAAAGCACATCGACAATTTGAGGAGTCTTGACACATGCTCTCCCAAATGACTGAAACGATTTATGATCATATACTGTTTCTTATTGAAGACAATCAATTTGGATTCTTCAAATACAACAAATAATAACACAGAAAAGCCCAGAAACAGTATCAACTTTTCAATCTTAGCCTTAGAGTCAAGAAATTGGTAAATTCTACAAAATTAAAGAAAAAAATTCAATGACGTGTTATATACCTAGTAAAACTATCATCTTTTTGTCGAAGAAAACACAGGGTATTTTTAGGCATGTAAAGCTTATGGAAGTGTTTTCTGCCCAAGTAAGTTGAAAGTTTATTGAACTGCAAGTACTTCGCTTCAGTGAAGGAGCATATGATGAATTAACAAGATGGATGATATGGGAAATAGTTATTTTCCAATATGTGAAGTAGATCGCAAACCTGGGGGAGGGGATCCTCACTATAAGGACAGGTCTGGAGCCCAGTGCAGTAGCCTAGTAGCTAAAGTCCTCACCTTGCATACACCAGGATCCTTTATGGGCTCCAGCTCGTGTCTTAGCTGCTCCATCTCCCTTCCAGTTCCCTGCTTGTGACCTGGGAAAGCAGTCAAGCATGATCCAAATCCTTGGGATCCTGCACCCACATGGGAGACCTGGAAAAAGCTCCTGGTTCCTGGCTCCTGGCTACTGCTTCGGATCGGCTCAGCCTCTGCCGTTGTGACCACTTGGACAGTGAACCAGTGAACAGTAGATCTTTATCTCTGTTCTCTCCTTTGCTCTGCAAATCTGACTTTCCAATAAAAATAAGTAATTTTTTTTAAAAGGAATGGTCTGAAAAATTAGTAGGAAAATTTAATTAAACAGAATAAACAAGAAAATGTTAAGCTGTTGTCATTCTACTTGGAAAAAAAGAAATTTCAGGAGGAAAATATACATGAGAAACAAATAAAATCCTGATTCAAGTAAAAAGGAAAATAATAAGTGTTAAGTATAGCAATTCATAATGCAGTTAATTAGTTGACTCAGTAACAAATGTATAGTACAACTTAGTGGCCTCAATGCGTTGGTCAGCATTTGCATGCAGCACAAATGCCTGTATTGTACTCTGTTTCACAAAACACAACTTTTGAAAACAAGGCACATTTATTATTTACTTTTATGAAAGGCGGAGTAATGGAGAGAAGGGGAGAGGAGACAGTTGACGTCTGCCCATGCACTCTGCAACAGCCTGCACTGAGAAACTGAAGCCAGGATCCAGGAACTCCATCCTGGTCCACACCAGCTGGCCTTCCTCGGTACATTACAATGAAGCTGGTTCAGAAGCAAAGAGATGGTCCAAAAAGTGCTACTCCAATATGAGATGCTGGGTCACAAACCATAGCTTAAACAACTGTGCCATCCTGCTTTTTCCTGCAATCACAATGCAAATACTACAATCATAAAATATTCTTTCAATTGATAAAGAAAGACAAATAAATGAAATGTCTGGCATAATATTGGAGATGAGGTTATCAGGGATATTTTATTTTAATACAAATATATGTTCCAATTAAAGGCACCATAGCTCTTATTAAAATATAGATAAGAGATAAGATCACAGGCCGAACGCGATAGTGTAGTGGTTAAGGTCCTCGCCTTGCATGCGCCCCGGGATCCCATATGGGTGACAGTTCTAATCCCCCGGCCCTGTTTCCCATCCAGCTCCCTGCTTGTGGCCTGGGAAAGCAGTTGAGAATGGCCCAAAGCCTTGGGACCCTGCACCCACATGGGAGACTCGGAAGAGCTCCTGGCTCCTGGCTCCGGATTGGCTCAGCTCCAGCCATTGCGTTCACCTGGGGAGTGAATCATCGGACAGAAGATTTACCTCTCTGTCTTTTCTCCTCTCTGTATATCTGCCTTGAAATAAAAATAAATAAATCTTAAAAAAAAGAGAGATAAGATCACAAGTTAATAATTTTATGAATAATAATAAATGGAATAAATATCACATAAATAGTTTTGAAAAGACATGTAGCTTATTGGTCAATGGTCAACCACTAATCTTTACATAAAGTAAGCATATATGCATATTGTATGGTAGATTTATAATGGTGACTCCTCTTTTATGTATGCATAAAATTGACATTGTTTTGGTTAACATTTTAATCAATAGCCTGACCAGACTTAATTTTCTATCGCTTAATATCTTAATGCAAGGATAGGAAAGATTTTAAGTGTGAAAATATATGCTTTTTGATATGTTGCAGTCACTGTGCTGAGCGTAGAAGCCATAGGATCTAATGCAATACACACAATATTTGCAATGCACAAGGTGTGACTCCTGATGCCACTGCCATGTAGCTTTAAGACTTATGCTCGTTTGATTTTTCAGGGTGTTATTGTACCCATTTGTAAAATTTGGACAGTATTACCTGTCTTGAGTGGTCATTGTAAAATTTAGAGAAAATATATGCATTGCACATGACACATAAGAGGCATTCTCTAAAGAGTATGTGTTTTTGCTTTTATTGTTACCAGTGGGTATCTGTTTTTTCTATTGGCATCATAAAACATAGTGCAACTTCTGTACTAATGGTTTTGCTTTTAATTTTTAATATCCATGTTAGTATGAGATAGACACAAAGCACATGAATAACAAGTTTACTGAAGTCATCACTCAAGTTCCTTAATTTTTTTTATTAATTTCATTGCATTATGTGACACATTTTTTTATGCACTGGGATTCCCCCCGCCCCTCCCCAAACCCTCCTCCCCCCAGTGGATTGCTCCACCTTGTTGCATTTCCATAGTTCAAATTCAGTTGAGATTCTTTCATTGGAGGTTTTGACCAATCATAAAGTCCAGCATCTTATTGTCCTGGTAAGTTCAATGGCTTCTTGGTGAGACCATCTCTGGTCTGAAGGTAGAACCAGCAGAGTATCATCCCAATCAGGTAAAAAACCCAACATAATATTTACAACCATTTACAACATTATGGCATTAATTGACATGGCATTGATAAACCAATATGTTACTAGGGAAATGCAGGTTCTCAACCACAACCTGTGACTTCCTCATAGACATTTCAATTTTGGTTTATATTCAACCATGTTCTATATACCTTAAAATGGCTGTAGATTGCTATTCAGCTGTCTCTTGTCTATTTTAATGTTAGTATTTAGCATTTTATAGCATTGGAGCATGATTTTGCTGAACCTGGTTGTTAAGTTCCTTAATTTTTATAAATGTAGCATATCATTATCTAGCAAAGCAAAGAATTTTAGTTTCATTGATCAAGCTTTCTGATGAGATCACCACAAGTCACCATTACAAGAAGCTTATACCCAACACCTGAACTAATTCTGATAGTAAACTAGTCATGCCTCTCTAGCAGTAAGAAATGAGGGCCAAGAGCAGCCCAGAAACTTTTCCTCAATACAAAGCAACGGTTTCTGCAGGTGTATCATTGATACTTCAGACTTTCTAGTGGCGAGCAGGTTGGTTTCTACTCCTCTCTGCATTCTGTTTCCCAAACTGAAACAAAACAAAATGTGCTTTATATTGCATTCCCATTTAAGTTACAAAGTAGAAGTTGCATAATATACCATTACTATCTAAGTCATTGTCAACAATTTTTAATCAGAAGAGATTTTCTGATTACATGACCTCTAATTCTAAAACATCATGTAGCATCACTTTTCTGCGTAAAGCATGGGAAGACAGCATACAAAGCATGCAGGTGGTAGTATTACTGGAGGCTCTCATGATGGTGCAGATCTGAAAACTGTGAAGCATTAACATTGTTGTAAATGTCAGTTGTCAGATTCTCAATGTCATTTGAAATTTTACTCTTGCTTTTTAAAAAAAAATATTTATTTTTATTGGAAGGTCAGATATGCAGAGAGGAGGAGAGACAGAGAGGAAGATGTTTTGTCTGTGGTTCCAATGGCCAGAGCTGCACCAATTCAAAGCCAGGAACCAGGAACATCCTCCAGGTCTCCCTCGCGGGTGCAGGGTCCCAAGGCTTTCCTCAACTGCTTTCCCAGGCCACAGCAGGGAGCTCAATGTGAAGTGGGGCTGCCAGGATTAGAACCGGAACCCATATGGGATCCTGGTACGTTCAAAGCAAGGAGTTTAGTCACTAGGCTACTGTGCCGGGTCCAGTTATTTTACTCTTGCTTTTAAACTGTTTCTGCCAAGGGCACAGGAATTGTAGGCACTGCATTGGTTAACCATTCTTCATACCAGTTGCTATTCTTTCATGGTTCTCGAAAAGGAACATGAGCGTTTTATCTCAATGTCAACCATATGTTATACAGAACATATACTAGAGAAACCAAATAGCCTGCCACGTTAGGTGGGGAAGAGCAAGGCAACAATGCACAGTTTGGATTTATGTGTTCTGCTACAGATAGGCACCCTCACTTGTCAGTACTGATGTCAAAATATCTCTGTTAATATTAGACGAATATAATAGTATATGTTATATAGCCTCCTGTTATATGATTAATATGCCATATGTGTGTGTGTTTGCGTGTGTGTGTAGCATTAATATGATATCCCAGGAATTGCAGAAAATTTGACACTACAGAAGCCAACAATTCTTCAGATGGAAAGATCTTAGCAACCATCATTTATTCTGCTTATTTTCATTTTTTTTTACAATTACTAGAAAGGTTGCTGGACTTCTACCAAATAATAAGTGACAGATCTTTTTAAATGATTATTGAATGAATTAATAACTAACCTCCAAATGTCTATTTATAAGCACTAGAGAAGACAGTTTGGTTTGTTAGACAAATAACCAACTCTCAGACATTATTCGTTAAAATGTATTAATAATTGAAGCAGCATCCACTAATATATTTGCTACATAGATAAACTCTCTGGAGAATGGAGAAGGAATCATTGCTATGCATCTATATATTCATATGCCTATCCATAGTGTATCTGCCATTATTCTTGCAATGATATATGCATACGTATCTATACATATTTATCCACTTTTACTCATAACATATATGATGTGGTATGAATCATAAAGAAATCATTGCAAAAACAAAAATGGTTAAATTTTAGATACATGCAATGAATACAGGAGATCAGATTGTTTAGCTTTACCCATACAAGTTTGTACTTTTTATTATATTATTAGAAAGAACAAAATGCTTCAAGTTACATTTAATGTGAAATCATGAAATTATTCACACTTAAATGTGTGTGTGTGTGTAGGGGGGTGGTGGTAAACGCATTACAATTGGTTCTTGTTATTGCAATGCTTTATTTTGTTAATCAGAATCCTTTTCCCCAGTGGCAACTATTCCATCCTGAATTGCCAATACCTGTCTTAGATCTCAACTGCTGAAGAATTTTCAGTCTTCTGTGTAATATTGTGTTTGTAGTCTATGTTATGTAATCTATGTAGTTTATGTTAAAAATGGAGGTATGACACTTAAATTTGGAGATAAATGAATCCAGAAATTCAACAGTAACAATGAAAATCGAGGCATTTTGTTAGAAGAATACATATAAATGTACATGTCACTCTTCTGAGGAGTATGTTTACTTACTGTATAAACGTCTTTGCCTATTATTGAAATATTGGTTTGAATAATGATATGTAACAAAATATATAAAAGAAGCACAATTAGATGCATATGGGGTGTCTTCTAACTTTTTTAAAAAAGATTTATTTTGTTTTTATTGGAAATGCAGGTTTATAGAAAGAAGGAGAGAGAGAGAGACAAAAAGGTCTTCCATCTGCTGGTTCACTCTGTAAATGACCGCAATGGCCAGAGCTGAGCAGATCTGAAGCCGGGAGTCTCCTTGGGGTCTCCATGTGAATTCAGGGTCCCAAGGCTTTAGGCCATCATATGCTGATATACTGTTTTCCCATCCCACAATCAGGGAGCTGGAAGCAAGTGGAGTAGCTGGGACACAAACTGGTGCCAACATGGGTTACCGTTGTGTGTAAGTTGAGGATTTAGCCACTGAGCCATAGCGCTAGACCCAATTGTCTTTAAATTCTTCACAATGAACTGAAGATGTAGTTTTCTGGAGATTGAAAACTGACTCATTTTAAATTTGATTTGAAATAAATCATTATTCATATCTGCCTTTATAGGCTTTGTTCAATTTGTGTAATATACGTGAAATAACATTTGTCATCAAAAATGCTGTACCTACTATCTTTTACATATGTAACAGTCATGCCACCAAACATCATCCTAAATTTGTTTTGTTTATCACAGTGGTTTAACGTGGCAGTTTTGTGATAAGAACACCAGAATATTTTATGAAAATGTGGGAGAACTATTTTCAAACTTTTTCAGATTGAATTTAGAATTCTGCAAAACAAGTTGTTGCTTACTCTTTAAAGGTATTTGCTTATTGAAAAGTCTGATATTCAGAGAGAGAGAGAGAGAGAGAGATCTTCCATTTGCTGGTTCATTCCTCAAATGAGAGTAAGAGCCATGCCAAGGAAAAGAAAAGCCAGAAACCTAAAACTTGATCTGGATCTCCCATTCAGGTGGCAGTGGCCTAAGCCCTTTCGTCATCATCTGTGCTTCTTCTGGTGCAATAGCAGGGAACTGGATCAGAATTGGAACAGCCAAGATTTCAACTGACACTTATGATTGCCCCATAGTTTTACTTATTTAATTATAGATTTTGATATTTTTAGAGCAAATGAGTCAGTTGTTATTACTCAATAGTCATACACCACCAGATACTAAATTGGTGCTATCTATGTTTCAGAAATAATGCGATAACATTAAGTTTTTCCAGTAGGAATGTCGAATTGGTGGAACAGAAAAGATTTGGCAAGGTATTCAAGTGTCACAAATTGTCATTGGTCATTGTAGAGCTAAGATATAAAATTTTTCTGGTTTCAACTTTCCACTACATTGAAGCTATCTCTAACCTATCATAGAATATATTTTCTGATCAAATTTGTGTGCAGTATTGTACTACACTGTAATTTAATGTTTATAATTGTTTTATAGCTTGAAAGGGGTTTCAGAAGCAACGGATATTATAGAAGAGCAATTTTTCTTTTATTCTAAAAGTTAATAAATCACAGGATGTATAATGAATCCCATGTGAATCATTTTCTGATTATATAAACAGCTTCATTAATTTGTTGTAACTAAAATAATAGTTGGTATTCTGATATATCTATTGTGCCCGGTTTGATCTTAAGCATCATATTATCTCATAAAATTTATGCTATTTATTTTTGAAGAATTATTTACTGATTTGAAAGACTAACAAAGAGTGAGAGAAAGACCTTCTTCCATGTGCTAATGCACTCCACAGCTGGTCATAACAACCAAGGCTGGGAAAGACCAGAACCGGGAACTAGTAACTTCATATAGGTCTCTCATGTGGATGGTAGGGACACAAGTACATGTGGCAGCTTTCACTGTCTTCCTCAGTACTTTAGCAGGGAGTTAGGTGGGAAGCAGAGCAATGGGACTTGAATTGACACTTCAATAGGGTATGCTGTAATCACAGGGAGCAGCTTAACCATGGAGACATAACACTAACACCTAAATCTACGATTTTGTTGTTGCTGCTTATAACTAATCATTGATGCTTAAATACACTAAGCTGCACATATATAAAGAGAATAATTTGGTGAATCTTGGTATATGAGTGCAGCATATAATGAGTATTAAGATAATGAATATTTCCATTACTTGATCCTCCGAGTTTATCAATTTTCATTGCAGTCTGCCCTCTTCTCAATTGATGACATTATAGTTTCATTTTTATTTTTTGATATTTCATATATTAAAAAATTCAAAATAGATATCTTTCTATGGCTCGGATTGTTTCATACAAAATAAATAAATTTTAGCTTTTTCAAGGGGTATTGTGGGTTAATGGTTTTATTTTGTTTAAAAAAAACACATTATTTTCTTGGACAGATACCCCACAGTTTGCTCATCCATCTGACACTTGGTGATTATCTCAGATGTTTTCAGCATCAAGCAATTAAAAGTAAACTGCTCTGAAAATTCCAGCACAAGCCTTTGTCTAGACATATTTTGTGGGGAGGATTTTCTGGACCAATACTGAAGCTTGGACAAATCCATGATGTGATATTAAATGTCTAAAGTTTTATGAAACAGCCAGATTATTTTCCAGTGGGATAGTAATATTTTAAACTGGAAAATGTATGAAATTTCTAGTCACCATACATCCATCCCAATACTCGATATAATAATAATGATTTTTATAAGCCTAACAAGTACAAATTAATATGTTATGATAGGTACTATCATTTCTCATTTTATCCACATATAGCATCATTTCATGTGTTTAGTGCTTGGTAATAAGTATCTTGTCAAGTATCTATTAAAATATTTTCCAATTTTATCATTGGATTGTCTTTAATGTTAGGTAGTATTTTATATTAGTATGATCTAAACACAGGAATTTTATTTGATAAATATCTTACTTTTTTTAATCCTGTGAGTTGCTATTTTATCTTCTTTGTGACATCTTTGAAGAAAAATTTTAAAATATTAGTGAAGTTGATGTTAAAATCAGAAGAGCTACAAAATTACCTTTCTGCTATTTAATTCTTGATGGCATGGTAGGTATAGGGAAAAATAGAAAATTTAGCATCACACAGTAAAGGTATATTTAAATCTTTCATTGAGAGTCCTACTTTTATTCAGCATTAGAGACACACACTGCAAAGTATCTTTACCTCCGTGTATGCTACTCTCCGTGTACAGTTACTCTATGAGAATATATGTAAATATCCGCATACCTGTATCTATTTATTTTTGAATCTTGGCTAGAGGTGGTCTTCTATCAGAGAGAAAATATGATATCTGTTGTTTGGGAAATGGCTTACTTCATGAAACATAATGGTTTCCAGTTGGGATAATTTTGTTGCAAATGGTAAGTTTTCATTATTTTAAGGCTAAGCAGCATTCCACAAAGTAGATAAACCACAATTTATTTATCCATTCATCTGTTGGTGGACGTCTGTGTTGCTTCCATATCGTCACTATAGTGAATTGTGCTGCTGTAAATATAGGGTTGCAGAATGCAGATTTGGTTATTGTTTGGAGCTCTTGTCCATAATTTTAGGAATCTGTGGTTTTGCTAGCTACTGCTTGTTGAGTTCTTTATATAGTGGAAGCTTAAAATTGTGATTACACAATAAGCTGAAAATAAGTCATTGGAAAAATAAAAACAAGAAAGGAAGGAGGAGAGATAACGAGAGTGTGGGTGAGAAGAAAGTATGGTACAGCAATCAATATGTTCTACAATTTGTGTATATATAATAAATGAAATTTGCTCACTTTTTATATAAGTAACGGTTACTTATTTCTTGTCTTCTGTTACTTTCAACCATTTTTTAACTTTCATCTCTGAAGTTTATGTATATGTAAGCAGTGAATGGAAAATACTTATTTCTAATTTTTTTTAGGTTTATTATTTTTTGTTATTACACAGCCAGATATACAGAGAGGAGGAGAGACAGAGAGGAAGATCTTCCGTCCGATGATTCACTCCCCAAGTGACCGCAACGGCCGGTGCTCTGCCAATCTGAAGCCAGGAACCAGGAACCTCTTCCAGGTCTCCCACAAGGGTGCAGGGTCCCAAAGCTTTGGGCCATCCTCGACTGCTTTCCCAGACCACAAGCAGGGAGCTGGATGAGAAGTGGAGCTGCCGGGATTAGAAACGGCACCCATATGGGATCCCTGGCGTTCAAGGTGAGGACTTTAGCCGCTAGGCCACGTCGCTGGGCCCCACTTATTTCTAATTTTGAAAATATTTTTTGACCTCCATTGTTGCTTGTTAATATACCCAGGACCGTTTGATTCCTTGTAACCTCCTGTTTATTATTTCATCTTCCCTAGTTGTTTCCATATGTTCTTCTCTTTTTAAAAACACTTGTTTATTGTTCTTGGAAAGGCAGATTTAGGGAGAGAAGAAGTGACAGAGACAAAGCTCTTCTATCCACTGATCCATACAATGGCTGGAGCTGAGCCAATCAGAAGCAAGGAGCTTCTTCTGGGTCTCCAAATAGGTGCAGTGTTCTAAGGCTTTGGGCCAGTTTTTACTGCTTTCCTGGGCCACATGCAAGGGAGCTGAATGGAAAGTGGAGCAGCCAGTACATGAACCGGTGCCTGAAAAAGCTTCCAGCTCATGCAAGGTGAGGATTTAGCCACCGAGCCATAGCTCTGGACTCTCTTTTCAATTTCTATTGATCATGAGTTTTGGCTTCTTGACTTTGGGACATATAGCTTTCTTCAAGTTTTCTATGTTAAGAATTCACTGAACATTTGGATTTGTGAAGTCATACCTTTCAGAATATTTTCATCCATTTTCACAAATAAAATGTCTAGCTTAATGTTTCTCTTCCTTCTTGAATTTCATCAATGTATTTCCTGACAATTTAATATTTTCTCACACTCCTTCAGACTATGCGGTCTTTAAACATTTTTTTCTTTTTACTTTTCTGATGTGCCAGAAGACCTTCAGTTTCCTCTTTTTGTTTTTTTTTTTTTTTGTTTTTGTTTTTTGTTTTTGTTTTTGTTTTTGTTTTTTTGTTTTTTTTTAATTATTTATTATTTAACTTCAGTAATTACATTGTATTATGTGACACAGTTACATAGATACTTGGGTTCTCCCCACCCCTCCCCAAACCCTCCCACCCAGTTTCCTCTTGTTCTGGTGTCTCCAGCCTATATTAAATATGACTGGAGATTTTTTTATTGTTTCTGAAGTTTGCATTTATGCTTCATTTTGCTCTTGTGTCTGGGTAAGTTCTGTTGCTTCTTTGCTAAGTTTCACTCTCATTGATCGGTCCATTGATTTTAACGGGGTATTAAGGTCCCCTACTATTATTGTATTGGAGTCTAATTCTTTCTTTAAATCTGTTAGTATTTGTTTCACACAGCTAGGTGCCTTAGCATCTTCTGTGTATACATTTGTCATGGTGATCTGTTCTGCTGGATGGATCCTCCAATCATTATGCGGTGTCCTTCTACATATCTTTTAATGTTTTCCACGTCAAAGTCTGTGTTGTCTGATATAAGGATGGCTATGCCAGCTCAGTTTTCCTTTCCATTAGCCTGGAATATCTTTTTTCATCTTTCCATTTTCACTTTCTGCTGATATTTGTTGGCAAGATGTGTCTACTGTAGGCAACAGAGGGGTTTAGTTTTTGATTCAGTCACGAATCTATGATGTTTGAATGATGAGTTTAATATGCATGCTTGAGATTAACATGCATAGGTGTTAGTTTGGCAATGTCATTTTAGCAATAGGTTTTTCTTTGTTTTACTCTTCGGTTGTCCTTTTATTGGGATGCTCTCCACATTTGCCTTCGGTTTTGCTTGGTGCCATATTCATCATTTCACTTTGCTAATTGGAGTCATCTCTGCTCACCAAATTGCTACTTCTGGATGGCAATGTTGTTCATTTTAAAATTTACTTTACTATTGATGATAACATTGCATGTAGAATAGCATGATAAGTGAGTTAGAATGCCAAGTTTTCATTTTAGTTAGTAATAATAATTTTATTTTATATACTATCATTTGAAAAAGTGTCTTAGTTTCCTTTTTTTAACTTAGACTGTAGATATGTAAAACTAGAATTCATTCCTAGCTTCATTGGAAGTTGAGTGGTAGGGGAAGAAAATCAGTAGTATTAAAATAAATGGAAAAAATGCTGGAAAAATTTCAGATATGATTAAGGTATGATAAAAAAATCACATATAATCTCAAGAAGATAGGTAGAAATTAAATTTATGTCCTTTAAAAAATGTTCTATGGTCCCAGCGCTGTACTAGCGGTTAAAGTTCTTGCCTAGCACTCACTGGGATCCCATTGGGATGGCAGTTGGTATACCAGCAGTCCCACTTCCCATCCAGCTCCCTGCTTGTATCCTGGGAATGCAGTTGAGGATGGCCCAAAGCCTTGGGACCCTACAAACTGCATTAGAACCCAGAAGAAGCTCCTGACTTCAGATCCGTACAGCTTTAGCCATTGTGGCCACTTGGGGAGCGAATCCACAGATGGAAGATCTTCCTCTCAGTCTCTCCTCCTATCTGTATATCTGACTTTGCAATAGAAACAAAATAAATTAATCTTTTAAAAACGTACTATGCCTTACAGACATGTTTTGAATGGCGATGCTTGAGGTTATCAGCATTCCAGCTTCTCTTTTGGAGGACAATTTTAGTAAGTCTGAGGTTACCTGACCACATGTCAATTTATATGACTGACTACATCTTCCTATACACAGTAGTTCTTGATAAACAATTTCAGATTTCCTCAGCTTTTACAGTCACAATTAACCTTTCTATTGTTACCTGATGGTATATTTGTTAAGGGGACAAGGGAAACATCTGGGCCCTATCATCTATAAAATAACCTTTCTTCTGATGCAATTTCTATTGCTGTCCTCACGCCATTTTCCTCCTGTAGATTATGCAGGTTATTTTTTTTTTCTTCATGGTTCTATTATCCAATACATGTCTCATGTGCAAGTGAGCTATGGCAGACTCTTTCTACTGATGGGTGTCACACCTTATTATGGATTAATGTAGTTATAACACAGTTTTAAGCTTTCAAATTAGTCTCAGCTATATATCTATCTGTATATCGATAGATACATAGATAGATAGATAGATTTACTAATATATTTGGCTCCTAATTTTTCTCAATTGATTTGCGTTTCTTTTAAAAATATTATAGCTTCAAAATTAACTTGAATCTAAGAGAGAAGCCACTAATCCCTGCAGAAGATAATTCTACAATCAGAGTAATCTTGAGCACAGCTGACTGAAGCCATGACAAGTGAATCAGCACCTTCAATTTCCTGCTGTTTGTAGCACGAATTTTTGAATATAGCAGCATTTATTCAAATCCAACTCTACAGGTGAAAAGAAAGGAAGAAAATACGGAGATTTATGTGTATTTGGTAGATGCATCTTTAAAATTTTTTATTTAAATTGGAAATGAACATTCAAAAAAAGCAGACAGAAAGATCTTCCACCTGCTGGTTCGTGCCTCGGTTGGTGGCAGTGACAGGAGCGGAGCCAATCCGAAGCCAGGAATCAGTAACTTCTTCAGCATCTCCCATGCAGAGGCAGCATTCCAAGACTCGGTGCCGTTCTCTGCTACTTTTCCATGCAACAAATAGGGAGCTGCATGGGAAACAGAGCAGCTGGGACATGAACCGGTGCTGGTGTGAGATCCAGGCGCTTGCAAGGAGAGGCTTAGACAATTGAACCATCACACTGAGCCCTGATAGATGTGTCTTATGGATGCATATTCATGGATCTGGTACAATAACTTTGGAAGTCAATCCTCCTCCTGCAGGGCCAGCATCCCTTATATACCTGAATATGTCCCAGAAGCTCTACGTTCCATCAGGATCCCTATCTTCAACCTGAAAAGGCAGTAGAGAATGGCGCAGGTCCTGGGGCCCCTGCCTAAACTACGGAAATCCTAGGGGAGGTATTGAATCCTGTCTTCAGACCAGCTCATCTATGACTGTTTTTGGTCTTCTGCGGAGTGAATCAACAGATGGAGTCTCTCCCTCTCTCTCTCTGTCTCTCTCTCTCTAAATCTCCTTCTCAAATAAAAAAAAATGAATAAGCTTTAAAAAATAATTGTTAGTGTCCCACTGGCATACATTTGGCATGGGTCGGGGGCGGACCAGGCTGAATCAGTTCGCGTCATCCACTGGCAAATCTGAATGCTGGAGCAGAGTGTGGGTCGAGCCAGGTTCGGTCGCGGCAAAAGCAGTACACAACACAGAAAGCCAGGGTGAGGTTACCTGTGGCAGATGTGACCGCAGCACCCAACCAGCACAGGTGAGAATCAGAAACGGAGGGGGCAGAGCAAGAAGGGGAATAAGAGGTGGTTCCCTGGCTGGACAGCTACTCCCACTGGAGAGCATGAGCCAGGATGGGGACAGACCAGACTAGGAAGGGCTACAGCACCTGTGTGCCTCATGTGAATCAGATCAGGGAAAAGCCAGGCTGGGCTGATTATTCCTACTGGTGCAAACAAAATTGGAGTGGGTGAGGGTTGTTTGGGCTTAGCCGCAGCATCAGCTGGCACTGGGGGCTAATACTGTCAAGTCTAACCACAGAACCACCTGGAGAGTGCATAATCTGGGAGAGAGACCTGGGGTGGGAGAAAGAGAAGGCTCCCCCCTCTTGGGTTACCACTCCCATGGGAGGGCACAAAAAACTAGGACAGGGACTGGGGCGGCTAGACAGAGAGGCACTCAACATCCGTGAGGGCTGGAGAGTTGAGCTAGTTAGATGGAACTAAGCTTCAATACCCTTTGACATGTACGACAGCTAAATGGGATATGGGGCAGACTGGACGAGTCTGCCCCACATACTGGCAAACCAGGGTAGGGGTGAGCATGATGGGGGTTATTATGGGTTACTCTGATTGGGCTGCAGCTCCCACTGGTTTATGTGAGGGCCGAGTGTGTGCTGGGCAGAACCAGGCTGGACTGCAACACCCATTGGTTCCAGTGGAAGTGGGGGCTGAAAACAAAACCAACCTAGCAATTGCAACCACCTGCTGATCAGGGCGATGGACTGTGGTGGGCCTTATACTTGCTAGTACATACAAGAATCTGGTCTGAGAACACCTCAAAATTTCTTTTGGGGATATCCCCAATCGAAATGGCGGACTCAGAACCCTAACCAAGAAAAGACGGAAGACAGAACAAGTCAATCCATTACCTCAGCTATATGTTGGCAGCAAAATACTGGACAAATGGAGACTCTGTGATGAACCATGTCAATCTGTGGATTCTTCAACGACCTCATCGTGCCTGGAGTGGCAAGATTGGCAGCGATTCATAACTGGTGAACTATCAAAACCACTTGAGCAAGGATCTCAGAGCGTGCCCTACATCGAGGACCTGGGATGTGTGGGAGACTGGCTGCGGCTTCTCCCTCAATATTCCCTTTACCTCAGATATATGAAGGAAACAATAGGGAAATAATAGTCTTACCCACTTCCCTATAGCCCTCGTACCTTTTTACCCTAATTAACAATGTAAAGATTGTAAAAAATATAATAAAAAATAATGGTTATTCAAATAATTAGAGCTAAAATAATTAGTGCTAAACCTCTTTAATTTGGAGAGCTGAGGCTGTTTCAGTAATTCACAGTCAAAGAAATTATTTTGGGGGGTAGGGGTGGGGTATAAAACAAAAAATCAATTTGATAAAAGATTTATATTGAATGTGTGGCTCAGAAATTGGCATCAGTTTAATTGGAAGTTGTTACCTGAACATGGTTGATAAGTTTAATGAAAATTCAACATTAATTTTGCATCATTAAAGCAACAATCAGGAAAATAACAATGCTGAAATGTTACAAGTTTTTAAAACTATAAAAGCTAAAAATCTTGGCGGGCATTGCTATTTTAATTGACCTAAGGAGCAGGAAATAAGATACATGGGGATCCGATTTGAAACATCAGTGCAGATTTTTTAAACATAAGCTGTGAATTTTAATTAGACAAAGACAATTGTGATACTGCATTTTGTCTATGTTATTTTCTATCACAATTATATTCTGTACCTTTGCTGAACAATTGAACACAATATGATGCACTATGAAAAAATCTGTTCTAAATTATAATAACATGAGGCACAGTCCTACAATTGGAAAATTTCTGTTTTTTTTCTTTCAGAAATAGAAATTGTCAGTGGGAAATGTATACATTTTCAAAGTATGAATTCATATAATAATAATTTACAATTATCATTTAGCTGTGGTGTAATTCATTTGGATTCAAAATTCAAAATAAATACTTACTAAAGATTAATAAGTTCTTATTGATAAATAATAAATGAGTCCCTTGAGAAAAAGAAGTACATATTTTTCACTTCCATATTTCCAATGTTCACTATGATAGTTTGGGTAAAGTAGAGAATACTGTATATGAATGTATTTCAAAAAGTTCATGAGAAGCATTGAAGCTCAGCTTATCTTGGTGCAAAGAATTGAAATTTATACATAGGTTTTTCATAATACAGATTTACCACAAATTGTTTCAAGGTATTTTATAATGCACAGATTTTTTTAAAATGCAGCCAAATATGCTTCAGCTTGCCTATTAAGTTCATTTGCATAAACTTTTTGAAGTACTCTTACGCATGATCATTAGCGCAATGTATTGCACTGCAAACTTTTTCTGCCATAAAAGGTAAACAAAATTTCAAATTTAAAATCAAATTTAAATGAAAAAAGTGGACATTTGGAAGCGTTTATATACTCAATTCAACATCACTACAAAATAATTTACTTTGCTATACTGTAATGCCTACTTATTGTTTCAACCTGCCCATGCACTCAGTTAATGGTCACATTTATACCTGTTTTAACTGTCAAAACTTGATATGTAATATTCAAAATGCTGACATCTGTGTAGACTCCTATTTAAAGTATTTAAAGTTCTCATTGTTTTCAACTGGAATACAAGCATTGTGTTTGATGGTATCAAATTTTATTCTACCCATAGAACTGAATTTATCTGAAGACTGAATAAAAGTACTTTTCAGTTACATAATTCTCTAATATTTGGGATTCCTTTCACTCTATTATTTCTAAATATATTTCACGGCCCAACATGGTAGCTTAGTGGCTAAAGTCCTCAACTTGCATGTTCCAGCATCCCATATGACCACTGGTTGTAATCTCAATGGCCCCACTTCCCATCCAACTCCCTGCTTGCGGCCTGGGAAAGCAGTCGAGGACAGCCCAAAGCCTTGAGATCCTGCAGCCACATGGGAGATCCAGAGGAAGCACCTGGCTCCTGATTTCAGATCAACTCAGCTCTGTCCATTGCAACCACTTGGGTAGTTAACCACCTGACAGAAGATCTTCCTATCAGTCTCTCTGTATAATTTTTTTTCTCTTGATATCTGCCTTTTAATTAAAAATAATAAATAAATCTTTTAAAAAGAAACATCAATGTTCTATGAAATTTTTCCTCATAGTAATTTCCTCTGTTATTCCAATTAATGTATCAATGTCATTTTTATAGATAATTTATGTATTTATTTATGTACTTACTTATTTATTCATTCATTCATTCCTTTATTTATTTTAGTTGAAAGGCAAAGATACAGAAAGAAGGAGATATGCAGAGAAAGGATCTTCCACCTGTTGGTCCACTCCTAAATGCCTGCAATGCTCTGAACTGACCCATTGCAAAGCCAGGAGCCAGGAGCTTCTGGGTATCCCAAGCAAGTGTAGGATCTAAAGACTTGATTCATCCTCCACTGCTTTCCCAGGCCACAAGCAAGGAGCAGGATCAGAAGAAAAGCAGCCAGGGCATGAACTGGCGTCCATACATATGGGATACGGGAACTTCACGGTGTAGATTTAGCCTGTTGAGTCGTTATATAGGCCGCTCAATGACATTTAAGATGAAGATGTCCGTAATGAAGAAACTGGTTCATAATTAATAGTCATGTATCACTTCTCTGTGGAGGTTCATTCTAGAAATATTCAATATCCCGTTTTTCTCTAATATGATCTCCAAACCTCTTTCTCTTGCTTCATTGTCTGCCTTTTTCTGCCCCAATGCTCCTGTGTGTTCCTCACTACTTCCAAGAAGTATTCACCGTTTATAAAATAAAAACTGCTTACCTATTCTTGTCACCCCGTGAAGAAACTAAACCTTTCTTTTTCTAGATCTGTCTATCTATATGTCTGTCTATCTATCTATCTATCCTATTTTTATTGAAAGTCAGATTTACAGAGAGGAGAGACAGAGAGAAAGAACTTCCATCCACTAAATCACTCCCCAGGTGGCCGCAAAAGCTGGAGCTGAGCCAATCCAAAGCCAAGAGCCAGAAGCTTCTTCTGGGTCTCCCATGTGGGTGCAGGGTTCCAAGGCTTTAGGCTGTCCTAGACTGCTTTCCCAGGCCACAAGCAGGGAGGTGGAAGGGAAGTGATGCACCTGGGATTAGAACTGGTGCCCATATGTGATCCCAGCAGTGCACACAAGGCTAAAATTTTAGCCATTAGGCTATTGTGCCAGGCCCAAAGCTTCTTTCTTTTGTATTCACTGGTGACAGATAATGGTAGAGTCAGATATAGAAATCAAACGGGAGAGAGAAAAAGAGAAATACAGATACAGGCAGGCACACGTGTGGCATTGAAATCAAATGAACTATGAAGAAGACATTGAGTAAAAGCCATGCGAAAGAGGAGAATACATAACAAGTGAAAGAATATGAGCAATAAAGAAAATGCAACTGAACCCAGTGCGGTAGTCTAGCAGCTAGAGTCCTCGCCTTGCACATATGAGGATCCCAAATAGCTACTGGTTCTAATCCTAGCAGCCCAGCTTCCCATCTAGCACCCTGCTTGTGGCCTGAGCAGTTGAGGATGGCCCAAAATCTCTGAGCCCTGCACACGAATGGGAGACCCAGAAGAGGCTCCTGGATCCTGGCTTCTGGCTTCGGATCAGTGCAGCACTGCTCATTGGGCCTGCGTGGGGTGTTAATCAGTGAACGGTTCTTTCTCTCTGTATCTCCTACTCTTTTTTAAGATTTATTTATTTTTATTGGAAAGGAAGATATACAGAGAGGAAAAGAGACAGAGAGGAAGATCTTCCATAGGATGGTTCACTCCTCTAGCGGCTGCAACAGCTGGAGTTGAGCACTTCGAAGCCAGTAGCCAGGAGCTCTTCCAGGTCTCCCACACAGGTGAAGGGTCCCAAGGCTTTGGGCCGTCCTCGACTGCTTTCCCAGGCCACAAGCAGCGAGCTCAATTAGAAGTGGAGCTGCCAGGATTAGAACCGGCACCAATATGGGATCCCAGCACATGCAAAGCGAGGACTTTCACCACTAGGCTATCGCACTGGGCCTATATCTGACTTTCTAATAAAAATAAAATTGATCTTTAACAAAAAAGAAAAGAAAAGGAAGGAAGGAAGGAAGGAAGGAAGGAAGGAAGGAAGGAAGGAAGGAAGGAAGGAAGGAAAGAAGAAGAGAAAGAGAAAATACCAGCAAAATTTGTGCCTAAAGGCAAAAAAGCAAAGAAAAAAAAAAATTAAGTACCAGGGACCCCGCACCAAGTGTGTAGATCCTGACTCCTGGTTCCTGGCATCAGATCAGTGCAGCTCTGACTGGTACGGTCATTTGGAGAGTGTCTAGCAGAGGTAAGATCTCTCTCTTCTGTCTCTCCTTCTTTCTATAAATTTGCCATTTAAATTAAAAATATATATATTTTAAAAACAGAAACTGTAAAATGATCTCTCATTTCTTGATTGTTAGTCAACTTCTTGTCTGATTGAAATGGTTTCCCATGCTCTCCAACTTATAGTTTTTTATATATTTGTATATCTTAATTTATTCTTAATATAAGCTATTATTTGCTAACACTTTGTTCTATACTCTGATTCATCCTTAAAAATTGGACCCTGGGGGCCAGCTTTGAAGGGAGAAAATTAACCATATCCCGTGTGAGTGATAGTTTGTGTCCTGGCTGCTCCGCTTCTGACCAAGTGCATGTGAGCGTCAATGAAAGATGCCTAATGATGGCCCAGGCAGGTGTTCCCCTGAACCCACATGTGGTACTGACACAGTTCCAGCCTCCTGGCTTGGCCTGAACCAGTCTTGGAACTTTTGAACATTTGGATAATGAGCCAGCAGTTAGAAGAGCTCCCTCTATCCTTGTTTCTCCTACCCCCCCATAACTCTGCTTTCTATACATATTTTTAAAGATTTATTATTTTACTTTTTGCTTGAAGTTCAGAATTACAGGGGGAGAGGAAGAGACACAGAGAGAAATCTTCATGTACTGGTTCACTCCCCAAATGGTAACAGTGGCGAGTTGGACAGGTTCAAACCTGGAAACAAAGATTTTTCTGCAAGTCTACCATGTCACTGTAGGGATCCAATGACTTGGGGCATCCTCTACTGCTTTCCCAAGTAATAAGAAGGAAACTGGATTAAAAATCAAGCACCTGGGAAATGACTGATGCCCACATGCAATGTAGGTACTGCAGGCAGAGATTTAGCCTGCTATGTGACGGTGCCACACCTATATCTAGGCTTCAATGTTTATGATTCAGTTTATTTAATTTTTTTAATTGGAAAAGCAGATATACAAAGAAACAGGGAGAGAGAAAGATCTTTTTTTTTTTTTTTTTAAGATTTTATTATTATTGGAAAGCCGAATATACAGAGAGGAGAGACAGAGAGGAAGATCTTCCATCCGATGTTTCACTCCCCAAGTGAGCCGCAACGGGCCGGTACGCGCCAATCCGATGCCGGGACCAGGAACCTCTTCCGGGTCTCCCACGCGGGTGCAGGGTCCCTAGGCTTTGGGCTGTCCTCTCCTGCTTTCCCAGGCCACAAGCAGGGAGCTGGATGGGAAGTGGAGCTGCTGGGATTAGAACCGGCGCCCATATGGGATCCCGGGACTTTCAAGGCGAGGACTTTAGCCGCTAGGCCATGCCGCCGGGCCCGAGAGAAAGATCTTCCATCTGCTGATTCACTTTTCAACTGGCCACAGTGGCCCGAACTGAGCCAATCCTAAGCCAAGAGTCAGGAGCCAGGAACTTCTGGTTCTCCCACACTGGTGCAGGGTCCCAAGGCTTTGGACCATCATCTGCTGCTTCCCCACTCAATAAGCAGGGATTTGGATGGGAAGTGGAGCAGCTGAGATACAAACCAGCACCCATATAGGGTCCTGCACATGCACGGTGAGGATTTAGCCAGTAGGCTATCGTGCCAGGACCTATCTGTGATTTTTAAATAAAAAAGGAACCTTTAAAAAATTCACTGGACCCAGGCCTATCAGTATATATGATCAACTTTAACTATTCTATCTGGTAGCCAATTATCTGTCCATAAACTGGATACTTTCCCAAATGGTCTGTTGTGATTGGAGTTGTTTTTGATTGACTCCCCCTTTATTTCCTTCATTTATCTCTTAAATTCTGCTCGAAAATATCTTTCCTGTTTTGGCATCTCCTAACATATTCAGATATTCTGCTTGTTGTACTTCAAAGGAACTTCTGACATTGTCTTCAGATTGTCAATACAGCAAGGGCCAGAACGAAACCTTTTTCGTATGTGTGGCTTTAGGAAATAGTACAAGCTTTACATTGTAGGTGCTTAGTCAATGCTTTATAAAGGAGTAAGGAAGGAAAGCAAGGAAGAACGAAGGAGGTAAAGAAGGAAGTAAGGAAAGAAAGAAGAAAGGAAATGATGCAAGGAGAAAGGGGTTTATAGAAAAGTTATAAAACTACTGACTAAATATCTCTTATCTGCACAAATCCTTCTATTTCAGCGTTCTCCTCCATGCCACTGAAGCTACATTGGGTAAGATGGAACCTTGAGTAGGCTAAACTGTATCCAAGTAAATGAAGTCCTATCATAAAAGCAAGCAAACCTCTCCGAGAGAAAATGATTCAGAGTCAGGTGTGTGGCAGGATCTTTACGGAACCTACTGATTGCAGAGACTTAAATTTAATCTCAGGATTTCTGCTCTCACTCTATAATAAAAGGAGGTCAAATATAACTTGACAATGGAACACTGGATTTTCTACGATTGCCTATACCTACAATGCTATAATATACCTAAGTAGCATAATGTTGGACTTGTGACTATTGTCGAAGGACTACACTATTGTAATAACATGCCATGGGGAATAGAGGGGAAGGGAGGATGGGGAGAGACGAAGAAGAGGTGGGGTGAGAGAATCCCTACATTTACAAAACCATATCAAGGAAAATGGAAAAAATTACCTGGGATTATGAACATAGTTCTTCCAGTAAATAATTTATTTATTTGAAAAACAAAATCTGAAAGGGGGGAAGAAGGGGGATAAAGAAAGAGACTGAAAGAAGAGAGAGATTCCATCAGCTGATTCACTCCTGAAAATGGCTGCAAAAGCCAGGGCTGCACAGGGCTGAAGACAGGAGCCAGGAATCAGGATTTCTGTTCTGGTCTCCCACATAGGCAAGGGCCCATGCACTTGGGACATAGTCTGATGCCTTCTTAAACATGTTCACACAAAGCTGAGTCAGAAGCGTAGCAGCTAAGACTGAAACTCACCTTTGGATATAAGATGCTATCATTACAAGAAATGGCTTTAGCCCTTTGCGCTACAATTCTGGCCCCTAAAGTAAAATGTAAATAAGATTTCCTTTTATATTGTAGCCTTGTCAAAGCATACAGATTTGCTATAAAAATGCTTTTATTTTCCACACAAACCTACTTTATGAGACAATGTTGATAAAGACAAATTTAGTAATATTTTCAGGCCTGCCTTACGAAGTCCCTTCACTGGTTTCAGATATTCTCTACATGGACTGACACTTATTTAAAAGACTTATTTTCCATATCTCCTAGAAATCTTAGAATGAATGCTTGACGTACACACTGTAATCTGTTCCAGGGAATCATATATTTCTTTTTATGAAGTTAGGGGATAAATATGACTTTGCCTATTGCCTTGTAGAATTACCTGAACCATCAGAATTCAGAAATAAGCAATTGGTTATGTACAGGCAATATGTTCTTGCCATGGTTTTGCCATGAACTGGAGTTTTTCTGATAAAATTAAAATACTGGTTTAAATTTATGTTGACAGACAAAAACTATTGATGAACTGTAATAAGATCAAAATTGCACTGTTGAAATAGCCATTTATAAGTAAGGTATTTGTCTCCATGAAGGGCACATCTTAATTTTTCTTCTGTGAAGAAGTTAGTAGGGTTACATGGCAAAGTGAACTTTGCAGAATGAATTAGGTTTGCAAAAACTGAGATGAGGTGATTATCCTGCAATATCCAGGAAGGAATCTCACAAACTTTGAAAGCTGGAAAGTTTCTCCAACAAAGTGAAAAGAAGGTGCAAGAGATTCAAAGGATGAAAGGCACACAGTCCATCACTGCAGATGTTTTATTACTGGGGACACATACCAGAAAACACAAATAGACTTCACAGGGTGAGAACAATCATTGACATGCAACCAGAGCACAGGGCCACCATCCTTCACCAGCATGGGATAAGTGTCGCTAACCACCCACATGATTCTCGGAACAGATTTTCCCCTAAAGCCTGAGAGAGGAAGCAACATTGCTGATCTTCTGATTTTTGGCTTTGTGAGATTGGAAGCAGAGATTCTGCAACAGTCCAGTTCGGTTTTGATAATAAACAGATGTTATTTGAAGCTGCTGAGTTTGTAATATTTTACTATGCTATCAATTGAAAGCGCTTATATGATTGTACACATTCTGTGGGTTATCATCATCAATTATCTACCACAAGTTGAGTATGAGTTGCGTAAGTTTATGTACCATTGGAGGTAACTTGGAGGTTAAATGAGTTTATGCGCATTTACAGAAGTTCTGCTTTTAAGTTTTGTAAATCCTGTGTGTTGCTTCTAAAAGTTTAAGACAGACATTTGGGTACATGAACTTGAGACATTTCCAAGTTAAAATCATCATAGCTGGACTGCTGCAGAGACTCACAGCTCATCCTTTGCATGCGGTGTCAGCATGACATCTGGGTGCAGGTTTGTGTCCCATTCGCTCCATTTCTGACAAAGCACCCTTGTTATACCTGGGAAAGTAGTGGAGGATGGCTCAAATTCTTTGGTCTCTGAACTCACATAGGAGACTTAGAGGAAGCTTCTGTCTCCTGACTTCAGAATGGCTCAGCTCTGGTCATTTTAGTCTTTTGGCAAGATCTCTTTCTCTGTTTTTCTTATCCCTGTAAATCTGTATTTTAAATGAATATATATATATTTTTTTAGCAAATCATCATAACAAAATTCTGTGGCTTGAATTTAGTGATATTATTGCTCAATTTCAGGTTTGTATCTGCAAAGGAGAACTCGGCTTTGGACACCTTGTGAAGAATCTCCAACTAGAGGCCATTTGGCATCACTTGGGCCTGTGTCATTACTGGACTCCTCACTTCCTCACATGGATACCAATTCAACATACAGCATGAATCATCTGGGAAGCATTGTATTTGTCAATAATATCAAACTTCAGAGGAATTCTCAAACTTCTGAGAGTAAATAATTATGGCATGATTAAAAATGCATTGTTGATCAATATGCATTACAAGTATAGTGAGAGAAACATTGTTTTATTTTTTAAAAAAAGTGGTAAAAGAATATGCAAATTACCCATTAATTCAAATGACCTAAGAGTCCATCTCTTGGTTCATGCATTCATTTGTCGAAATGTTTCCTTTCTTTTCTAAAATTTTATTTAGTTTTTATTGGAAAGGCAGATTCAGAGCGAAAGATCTTTATTTGGCTGGTTCATTTCCCAAGTGGCTGTAATGGCTGGAGTTGAGCCCATCCAAAGCCTGGAGCCAGGAGCTTCTTCTGGGTCACTCATGTGGGTGCCACATCCCATGTCTTTGGGCGATCCTCTACTGCTTTCCCAGGGTACAAGCACGGAACCAGCAGAAGTGGAGCAGCCACGACCTGAATCAGCACCCATATGGGATCCTGGAGCTTTAAGGGGAGAGGATTAACCAACTGAGCCATCATACTTGGCCCTGAAATGTTTTCTGCTAAGCATCGAAATTGAAGTTTCTCAGCCAATAGATGTATGAATTCAATTTGGAGAATGAATAATTGAATTCAAAACATACCAGGTGATGCTAAGTATTTTGAGAATCAATAAAATAAGACAAAAGAGGAAAGAGATGAGAACTTACATAATAAGGCTTTGAAAACAAGGGTCTTGATCAGAAATGGGAAAGAGATTAATAGATTTTATAGAGGAGGAATATACTAGAGAGTAAGAACAGCAAGTGTAGAAGCCCTGAAGCACAACTCGTTTCACCAAGTTCAAGAAGCAGTAACAAGATCAGAATAGCTATGATGAGATAAACTTGAGAAGTAGGAGAAAGCTACAGAGACTGTTATGAAGGACTAGGTAGACTATGGAAGACAACTACATTTCTATGTGAAATCTAATGGTAAGTCCGTAGAAGATTCAGCCAAGGTAATGAAAAAACCTGACTTTGTTTAAGTGGAGACCCTTGACAACAAGTTAGTTATTGTACAACAATTAAAGAGTAAAAGCATTTGATAAGGACAGGCAGCATTACTGGGTAGAGTGCAGTAAGAAGTGATCCAATTCAAGACATCTTGAAGGAAAAGTTTGTGGAAATTGTCAGTGTTAGGAAATCAGGAGAAGTATCAAAACAAGTTCTAGCTTTCTAGTAACAACAAAGGAAATAATGGACTTACCTTTTTCTAACAAGATAAACTTAGGAAAGAGTAAATTTGATGGTAAAACTTAATTTTCTTACATTTTTTCTTTATTTTCTAAAATACGCTTTTATTTCAGGATATTTTTAAGTTACAGAAAAGACAATTGTTGTAATGTAAAAATATTTCCAGATAACACACAGCCAACATTTGCCAAGTGATGTGCACACGCATCAGAGTAGATGTTGCATCTGAAGCTCGAAGTAGAAACCAATGGTAAATACATTTTAGGGTCATCCATATAAAGAGAATATTGAAAGTCACTCATCTGGGTGATGTCACGCAAGGAACAACAGAATTATCTACTTTCCAGTTTATAGGCTTTAGCTGTTTTTCCTATACATACTCCAGTTGCATTTTTTTCTCTACACATTTGAAATTTCAAAAGTAGGTCGAAATAAACATTGGGGAAGTTTCTATAGTGAGTTTAGTTTCCCCTGAGCCATGTGCAAATGAGCATATTTTATACACATATATTTATATAAAACCTACTCTCATAATACACATCGGTCAAAATGTCTTTGTCTGTTTAAAAAAATCATATGTGCACTTTAGCAAAAAGTTCTAACAGCTATTTTTCACTGCATGTTCAAACAAACAAAAGAGACAAAGAGAGAAACTAAAGATTATTTTTAATGATAACAGGCCACAACCTCACCTCAGAAATACGCATGCTCACTGACTTGTGCACACATCAGACAGAGGCTGTCGACCACTTGAAACTGAATGATTTCTCAAACTAGTGACATCAAGACTTAAGTTAGGAGACCCTGACTTCTGGCTTCTCTGGTAAAATACTGGAGCAGAGCTGGCAAGTTAGCATTTGGGGAAGCCTTTCTTTGAATTCTACTGTTCGTTGAAGAATCCACTTAAATTTTGCAGTTTATGCACTTTTTACATGTCCCTAATACATTCGTTTCTTACAACGAGTAGGGTTTGGAAGAGAGAAGTTGGATTATCCGGTTTCTAACTGTGGGTAAATTTTTAAATGCCTTTTACATGTGAATACTCAAAAAAAAAACAATTGATAAATTAATTATCCAAATATAGAGACCATTTAAAATTGTCACAACATAGAGCAACGTTGTTAGTGATTTCTTGGAGTTAAAGGATAGGAAGGTTGGTGTTGCAATTTAATGCCATCTGGGACACCTGTTTCCTAAATTGGAATACCTGCGTTCAAGGCCGGGATCTACTTCCAATGCTGGTTTTTTCCCACTAATACAGTCCTGGGGATGAAGCAGGTGAGCCTCAGCCAATCGGTCCAGTAGACCAACATGGGAGATATATACGGAATTCCAGGTTCTTGTCTTTGTTGGACTCAGTTATACTTTCTGTAGGCTTTTAATGAGTAGATGGATGATCGCCTTCTCTCCTTGTCTCTCTGTATGTGCTTGTCTGAGTGTGGCCTAGCGGTGAAAGTCCTCGCCTTGAACGCCCCGGGATCCCATATGGGCGCCGGTTCTAATCCCAGCAGCTCTACTTCCCATCCAGCTCCCTGCTTGTAGCCTGGGAAGGCAGTCGAGGACGGCCCAATGCATTGGGACCCTGCACCCATGTGGGTGACCCGAAAGAGGTTCCTGGTTCCCGGCTTTGGATGGGTGCAGCACCGGCCGTTGTGCTCACTTGGGGAGTGAATCATCGGACGGAAGATCTTCCTCTCTGTCTCTCCTCCTCTCTGTATATCTGACTGCAGTAAAATAAATAAATCTTTTTAAAAAAAGATAAGAAAATAAATTCAAATATAAAAAAAATTTCTTCAAGTTGAAACATGTTATTGCTTGGTCAGGTCAATTGGGTAAACAATATTGTCTCTGAGAATGCTTTAGTCCATGTCTTTCTTGCTTTAGCAAAACCATTTCTCCCTAGGGCATTTGCTGCACTGCACAAATCTTTTGTTATGCATAAGGAGCTAGTCGGAAATATTTCCTTGGGTCTGACATGAAATAGGCACCTCTTTTATAATAGCTTTTTGGCCGGGTGAAGCAACCTCAACAAACCAACTTTTTGCCCATAACACCGCATACAGATCTACCAGCTCCTGCCTTACATCCAGGCCCAATGATAATAATTTTAAGGCCTGGGAATTATAAAGCTTACTTGGCAGAGTTATCCTATTGCAAGTGATAAATCAAACTCCGGGTGCTTGCCAGCAAAAAGTTCTTTCTTATCGGAGGAGAGACATGAGGGTGGATCAGATACAGGCAAAGCAATTTGGTTAAAACACATGATGGGTGCAATGGGTGGGCTCGGGTATTGTTTTTTTGCCTTGCTCAGTTTGGTTTTTGGCTCACACATTTTGTCCAAAAGCAATGTCAGTTCACTCTTGTCTTGGAAACACATTTTTAATCTTACTTTATATTCTTATTTAATGAGGAAACCTATGTTAACCCTTAACTAGTAAGAGTGGGAGAAGCCTTTGCTGGGCACACTGTTTATCAAGCATCCTCCGCCCTGAGGGGATCTGAAGACACTTGCAGACAGCAATGTTTTTCAGTCACCCTGATTTCCTAAGTGTGTAAATCCCCGTATCTTTCCCCCTTTTACAGTGAGCTCTCCTTTTCGTGCTAATAGTTTGCATTCTTAAATGCCACCTGTTGAAAATAAAAGTCTCATGACATTTGCAAATTTTGGTGCATCCTGGTTCAGCCTTATACAGCAGTCGAATTTCACAGTGCTTAGCAATTCCCTGTATGAGTTGCTCCACCCAACAATCATATGATCTCAGAAACTTATCTCAATTTTTCTCTGCTGTTTCTGTTTAAACAAAATGCAACATTTATTATCATTACTTTAATTATTTTAGTAAAGCTCTACATATGTCTGAAGGTATCCTGTATCACTGATTATACTCCATGTTTGAAGAGACAGCAGTTCTATTTTCTCTGTACAGGCTAGAGACACAGACAGCTGTCTTAGTAGATCGTGACTTTAGAAACAACAGGTTACATTGAAAATCAGAAAGATTCTAGTGCTAGCTGCGTGGCTTTTGGAATTCACAGGAACTCTGCCAGCCTGCATGTCCTCATTGGTTGAAATGAGGCAATTGAATGAGTTCCAGCGTGTCTCTCAGGAATATGGTCCCACTGTTTTCCTGTAGCCAGGAACTCATCTGAGGTTAAGGCAAAGAGCTGCATCAGGGCACAATCTGCCAGCTCCCCCAGGCCCAGCACCCCTCCTGAAGATGACACGCTTTCTGATAATGAATTTAAGGGGAAGAGAAGCATGGCTGAATTTCCCCAAAACCTGATTTGCATACTGCAGACATACGTTGTACTCAAAAGCTAACGTTTTAAAATATTCTCTAAGTGGTCCGAGGCGGATTTTATCCAGTTACTGGAGATTTGCTTTCCATGGACATTTTGTCCATGGACACCTCTAAGGAGGAAGCAGACAGCAGTGTTTAGCTTTTCTGCTGCACGGTCTGTGTGTTGCATTGCAGTCACATCATGTCCTAACAGCTCGGTACATTGGGTGGTGATGGGGAACCAGGAATTCTTGAAAGGGGCAGGGCAGGATGTCGTTTTCCTATTGCTCACTGACTCACAGAGGACGATTGCTGTTTCAGGGGTTCTGGAGTTCTGATTTCAGTCAAGTTCCAGTGGCTGTCAACCACTTCTCTAAATCAGAATGAAGAAGCAAGCAGCCTGAGGGCGACCTGCGCTGTACTGAAATGCGCTGAGATCAGGCATTGCTAGCGCAAGAGCAGAGGGCCCTGCAAGTTTGCCGTGCCATCCACACTTACAGTGTGCCCTGCGCCTTGACATAAGGCAGCATGCCCTGACTCGCACTCCGCAGGTTGACGACACCTGCCTTTAGTTACAGTGTTCCTTCATTCAGCGTTTGTCTTCTGGTCAGCTACCCCGGATGCTTTGGCAAGGCACGCCTGACACAGAGCACACTCCTTTCACAGGCTTTGCCACAAGACCGTGCTTAGCTCCCAAAGGGTTAATCCCACAGTGAAGTCTTCACATGTGTAATTCAATACTTCATAACTGCTGAAAATTGGAGTCCACATAATTTATTTTCTTTGGTCGGGCACATTTGCCTCATACTTGGCTGGGGCTGACTTCTGAGAGACACACCTAAAACTCTCAAGGGTCCCAAGTGGCCCATGTCAGTTGTACAGAGAGATTGTGGTCCTTGGATAGAGCCCAAGGATTAGGTGTTCCCAAGAAGGCTTTTTTGGCTCTACAAAGCCCTGGGATGTCATGGGAATAGGCTGCACTCCCTTTTCCCCCATCGAAGGCCACATATCGACGGGGCATCTAACCACTCAGAGACAGGCTTTACACAAAGGTATACATTAAAATAAATAGAACATGCAACCAGAAAGAACCGAAAGAGAGGGAAGCATTGCTAAGTGGAGACAGGAAACAATTGCTTCATTGTGGAGGCAGCAGTCTTAGAACTGCAGAGTGTAGCGCCATCTACAGGACTGTTTGTAAAGTCGGCGATTCTGGCTGAAAACCTACGGGGAAATTTGACATTCAATTTTCTCTCCGCAGGGCTTCACCTAACTCATAAAATATCCTGCTTTTTTTCCCTGAGAAATGATCGTCCTTCTCATGGGAGGAATTGGGAAACCGAACCCGAGATAGTATGAAAGGGGGGAGTTTTTTTTAAGGGGGGTTCACGCCACTCTTTGGCAGTAAATATTCTCTTCATCCCCCCCCCCCCCATACTCATTTGATGTCTATATTTCCGTTGAAAGAATTTCATACCCTTTGTTTTTTGCTTATTACTCCTCAAGCTTGCAGGGGGCATGCATATCTGTACCATTCAGACCAAATAGAAACCTGCATTTGACCCACCATTCTTGTACTTCCTGGGACGCGGTTAACTTTAAAGACGGTTCAGGTTTGTAGGTTGAAAGCAGCTGAACATCTTGAAAGTAATAATTAAAGCCAACCATGTACGTGCACATTTCGCTCCCCCAAACCTCTTTATTTTAAAAACCATGCCTGCCAATGCAGTGGCTGCTGTCTAATGCTGTTTCAACAGGAGACCTGGGTTTCAGGACAAGATCCAGGCCATAGGGGAGACTTGATGGCTCGGGGAATTAGTAATGGGATTTGGAGCCCTTCATTTCTAGGTCACTGGTTTGAACAGAGCCCAGGTCAGTAATGACTGAAAGTTGTTACCACCCTATGTCTGTGCTTCGCGGGCTGATCTGAGGCTGCCCACCCTTCCAGCCCAGAGTGCCTGTGGCCCATCTGCACTAATGGAATTCATTGACAACTTGGCTGTTATAACTGAGGACTCAATATGAGGCAGTCCAGGCTCTGCCATGTGCAAGGAAGAGGGCCCACACCCTGTTTCATCTGCGTTTTCATAGTAAAATGGAAAGAGAGAGAGAGAGAGAAAGAGAGAGAGAGAGAGAGAGAGAGAGAGAGACTCTTTGGCATTTCTGTTTACTTTGAAACATATCAACATATCCTCCCCAGTTACCCTACATCTCTTATGGATTTTATCATCAGTCATTCAAAAGTAAAGCTCATGGCGAACTAACAGGCCAAACAGCAGAGGACAGAGTTTTTAAACACTGGACTCCAAATGAACATGTTCTCAGAAGATTAATGTAAGAGATATGAATTGGGAAAAACTTTTGTTTCTTCTTCAATTTTCTAATGCTTGATATTAGTGGTCATTTTAAAGCCTGCTGAATCCTAAATATGTGGTTTCTAAATTTAGGGGAGAAGGCAGGCACTTTCAGAGGTTGTATTAATAGCAAAGTTGGGGGAAAAATTATTCCGGCTTTATTTCTTTCCTTTGTTTCATGGGGGAATGGCTTGCTGCGAGAAGATGGAAAGAGTGCAGTGGGGCCTGCAGGAATTCAAGGGCAGTGTCTGACTTATGCGTCCCCTCCAACTGCCTGTAGCCGGGGCGCAGGATCGATTCCCTGGGTCGGAGTGTAGACCTTGGTTGCATAAGCAGGCGTTGGCCTCCCTGTGGGGAGCAGGCTGGCTGCTTCTGAGCAGAGCTGAAGTCTTTCGCAGAGCTGCGGCTCCCAGCACAGCAGCCCGCACATGCCTGGCTCTCAGGCTTCCCAAGGAGTACCACATCCTTTCCGTGAGGAAAGGGGAAGCCAGCCCCCAAGAAAGAATTACGTGTTTATTACCAATTAAGAAATTACAATCATATAAAGACCCCATTTATATTAGGCGTATATTTAGATTTCCTTTTCCAGACAAGTGGGTTTTTAACAGCATTGATTTTTAGCAATAAACCAATTACAGGTGCTTACCACATTGCCATGGTATTGGTCGAGAAGTTCCAGTGAGACAGCTTGGTAAAGAAGGGCGATGCGGCACAGGTCTGCACCCCATTTGCTTCTTATTTATTATTTCCGTTTCTACTTTTATTCCTCTCAACTAACATTGTGTGTTTTGTTCATTTGTTTGTATTGTTTAGTTTTACTTCCACAATGATTTGTCTGCTTATTTTATTCTTTCATTTTCTCATGTTGCTTAAGAAATACAGTCTTGTGCCTTTTTTGCTGGGAATATGAACATGCACTGGGTCAAATAGAAGGACTTTATGATCCCATTGTGCCCCTGCAGCCAGGCCATCAGCTCCACCCCACACGCTGAGGTCCCTGCTACCTCAGTGTTGATTTCTCCGAGGGGTCTGCTTCTGACCCTCCCAACACTGTTGACTTCACTGCATCTTTGTGTGCCGTTCATTTTCTTCCTTGTCTTGGAGGAGTTTAATTTGTAATTGATCTTGTTGTCCTGAGAATTCTAACGTCTTAGAATGGATGGACAGGTGAAGAGCAGCATTTGCACCAGTTTTGTCAAGAAGATATATCCCGGGCCCTGCACGATAGCCTCGTGGCTAACGACCTCACCTTGCATGTGGCCTGGGAAAGCAGTCGAGGACGGCCCAAAGCCTTGAGAGCCTGCAAACATGTGGGTGACCTGGAAGAGGCTCCTAGCTCCTGGCTTCTGGCTTCGGACAGGCTCAGCCCCAGCCTTTACAGCAACTTGGGGACTGAAAACAGTGGACGGAAGATCTTCTTCTCTGTCTCTCCTTCTCTATATATACCTGCCTTTCCAATAAAAATTAAAATAAAAACATAAAAGAAGATGTATCTCTCTTTCTACATAGCCTAGGCCCTGTTTGTTGGACATGTTTGTTCAGCAAGACAGGGAATGACACTGCCGTTGTAAGCAGATTGTCTCTGTGGAGCAAGGAGTCAAATTTGCAAGAACCAAAATAAAAGTACAAAAGTGGTAAATACTAATCAGCAGGGCAGCAGAAGGTAGGCCAGTTAGAGGAACCCCTGCTACCCTTGTGCGAGGCCAGGGACATGGGGCTTGCCCCTGCTTGTAGTCTTGCCTGGTCCTGACTGTGATGGCTATTTTGGAGAGTGAATCATCGGACGGAAGATCTTTCCTGTTCCCCTTTTGCTCTGTCTCTTCCTGACAAATAAATAAATAGATGTCTTTAAGACATTCTGGGGAGGGCCCTATGCAAAAAGCTTAGTGGCTAAATCCTCACCTTGCACGTGCTGGGATCCCATAAAGGCACTGGTTTTAATCCTGGCAGAACCACCAGCTTCCTGTGTGTGGCCTGGGAAAGCAGTCAAATATGACCCAAAACTTTGGGATCCTTCACCCTCATGGGAGACCCAGAAGAAGCTCCTGGCTTTGGATTGGCTTAGCTCTGGCTGTTCTGGTCACTTGGGGATTGAACCAGAGGATGGAAGATCTTTCTGTGTCTCTTCTCTGTATATCCACCTTTCCAATAAAAATAATAAATAAATCTTTATTTTCTTAAAGATTTATTTATTTTTACTACAAAGTCAGATATACAAAGGAGGAGAGACAGAGAGGAAGATCTTCCGTCTGATGATTCACTCCCCAAGTGAGCGCAACGGCCGGTGCTGCACCGATCCTAAGCCGGGAACCAGGAACCTCCTCCGGGTCTCCCACGCGGGTGCAGGGTCCCAAGGCCTTGGGCCGTCCTGGACTGCTTTCCCAGGCCACAAGCAGGGAGCTGGATGGGAAGTGGAGCTGCCGGGACTAGAACCGGCTCCCATATGGGATCCCGGGGCATTCAAGGCAAGGACTTTAGCTGCTAGGCCACGCCGCCGGGCCCAATAAATAAATCCTTGAATAATTAAACATGCTGGCCAGCTTTTTCTGCTACCATATTTCCAAACAACCGACAAGCTATTATCACACAAGTGTGGCTTTGTCTGTTCTGTGAAACTGCAGCCGTAGGAGGCCCCTCCAAGGATCTTAGTGCTTCACCTTTCTCAGTTCTGAGAACTCAGCAGGATTCGGCCAGTACGCACGCACCTGGCCATTAGGCCTGTCAGTCATCGTTATTGGACTTCAGCTCTACCGGTACATATCGGGTACCCGAACACAGTAACTACTGGTACCAAGCTATATATACCATATGTCGAAGAACAACTGAGAATAACTTGTAAGATTTCAAGGAAGTGAAAATTATTTCCTTATAGAAAACTTTGGTAGGCAATGTAACTGAAACTTGTAAGAGTTCTGGTAAAATTTACATAGTAATTTTAGTAACACTGGGAAGATGTGATCATTCATAAAGTGATATCATTTAATAAACAGTAGGATCATGTGTGAAAAACAGCACATCTCAAATTGGAAATATTGCAGCAATATTATTTTGAACTAATCAATGGATCTACTTACAGATGACATCATTTCAAAAATGATTTTAGGACTACTCATATTTTAATAAAATTAAAAGTGGAGAAACAATAGAAAAACAATTTTCCCTGATATTTAAATTTTGAAGCATTATAAACACATCCTTCAAAAAGTATAACAGAATTCTTTACCATTACTTTTTAAAAATGATTTATTTTATTTTTATGGTAAAGGTAAATATACAGAGAGGAGGAGAGACAGAGAGGAAGATCTTCTGTCCAATGATTCACTCCCCAAGCGACCACAATGGCCAGAGCTGAGCCAATCGGAAACCAGGAGCCTGGAGGTTCTACCAGGTCTCACACATGGTTGCAATGTGCCAAAGTTTGGACCTTCCTCTGCTGCTTTCCCAGACCACAAGCAGGAAGCTGGATGGGAAGGGGGGATACAGACTGGCGCCCACGTGGGATCCTGTCTAGTTCAAGGAGAGGACATTAGCAGCAAGATTACTGCTCTGTGCTAATTTTACTTTTTGTATTCAGCCCAAATTTCTCCCTTGAAAAATCACATTAGTTACATTGTTTATAATGCAAAATGATGAAGCAAATAAAACATCACCACCCACCCCCCACAAAAAGAAAAAAAAAGAGCAACTAGAATGTCTTTGAGGAAGAACTTAAGGCTTCCACATCTCTAGTCTCACTGAGACCATGAATATGGCCTCTAGAGAGGCATACTTCACAGAGAAACAAACAAACAAACAAAAAGCATGGGGTAGACATCTTCCCTCTTAGGTCACCTTTGATTTGCCATATGTAGTGGAATCTCAAATCAACATTCTGCAAGGTTTATGTTCTTCATTGTTTACAATGTCAGCTGTCAGGTTGTTGGATGCCACTCATTATCATCATTAGATATAGGTAATGAGGAGTTGCTATTCAAAGTCTTACAGTCTTAGAAGGCCCTTTTCTAAGAAGTCGTGAAGACAAGCCCCCATGAAACCCAGCTCAACCTTATACACCACAATTTTGATACCAAAACCCAGGATATTTCTGCTTAACCACTTCTGTCAATTTCCAAGGCTCATCACAGGTTCTTCTCTGTTCTACAACTCCAAGAGATGGAGAGGGACACTGAGCCAGAGGCCCTGATTTCACAGGATTCCAGTGCACATTGGCAGGCTCTGAGAGCCCTTGGAACATGTTAGGGCCACAACTTGCAGAAAGTGTGCCAGAGGGAGTCAGCCACCGTGAAGAAAGCAGAGTCAAAGGCCTGGGGAGTCTCACCTATGAGCTCTGATGAGAGCCAGATCCAGCTGTGTGTGAAGCAGTCTTCATCCTTGATGAACAGTTTCTTCATCAGTAAGTCAGTTCGAGTGTGTTTTGTTTCACAGGAACTAAGCGTTCTCTTGAAGCTACTTTCCTTCAGCACTGCACACTGCATTGCCGTCTTGTTATCTGTAATTATACACTACTTATGATATCATAATTTTATTATATTCTTTAATTCTTTAATGCGGGAAAGTTCTTCTTTGATGAGATTTCTAAGAATGTTTTCCAGCAATACAAGTGGATAGAATTTGCACTCATCCTGATATGAGTCCCAGTGTGACCTTGAACAAATTAGTTGATTTTTGTATTCCTCAGTTTGTTCGTCTTTAAAATAGGAATAACGGGAACTGGTGTCATGGCCTAACAAATTAAGTCTCTGCCTACGATGATTCTGGGTACAGGTTCAAGTACAGGCTGTTCCAATTTGGATAGAGCTCCCTGTTAATGTAACTGGGAAAGCAGCCAAAGATAGACCCAGCTCTTGGTTCCCGGCATGCATGAGGGTTTCTGGCTTCAGTCTGGCACACCGTGGATGCTGCAGCCCTTCAGGCAGTGGGCTAGATGAAGGAAGATTCTCTCCCTGTCTCTCTTTCTCTAACTCTGTCTTTCAAATAAATTCAATAAGCCTTAAAAACTACAAATAAGGCTAAAGTTCTAGATTGCTATGAGAACTGTGTGAGATAATACAAACAACTTAGTGTCCATTTAATTTAATGCCTGTATAAATTATTTGAGAGCAGTGGTTGTAAGATTTTATCTTTAACTGGCACTGCAACCAGCCTAGACCTAAAGTAACTAATGTAGAGTATTCTAAATGTTTAATAACACTGGAGTGTCTCGGGTAAAGGAGGCAGTTAGGAAAAGGCTGACTGGTAGCAGGAACATGAAAACTAACTCTGTCTTTGGAGAATTTCTCTATTTCACTTTTTCCTCTTGTTACAATCTTGGTTTTATCTCAGTCCATGATGAGGTGCCAGGTTCCCAAGATGTCCTATGCTTTCTTTTGATGTATTCAAGAGAGGCATTGCTGTTCTGTTGCAGCATATTGTTGTTTTAGGTTTCTAACATAGCTTTGATTCATCAACTTTTATGCCAATTAAATGTAACCTGTCTACAGGTGGATATTACATTAACGTGGTACCTACCAAAGTAAAGAAGATTGAAGTGAGAAAGTCAGAATTCCCACAAGAAAGCTCATATCTATAAAGTTTTATTAGGCTATCCTACAGGTGGCATTAACTTATATGGGGCAGGTTTTAAAAAGCTATTTGTGAACCTTGTCTCTTTTTAACAAAATGCTCTATGCACCTCAGTGTATCATAAACTCATGGTAAGTCGACTGACAAACAGAGGGGCTGAGTGATTTCTTTATCATCACACAGCAGGAAAAAATAATCAGCAATGAGATCTGACCTCTTAGTTACTTAATGTGATCTCAAGAATCTTTAACTCAAATATTTGTCAGAGTTTCTTCTTTAAAAGTGACCATGTCAATCTTCAGTAGATGGCTGTTATACTGTTGATATGGCCACATTATGTATGAAAAATGGTTAGCTCAACACTTGCAGTGACTGATTTTCACGCATTAATAATCTGACCATTTAATTAAAATATAATGCCCAAGGGTCCCAGTCCACAACATAAAATGACCTAGAGGATGTCCTGTCATTGAGAGGTAGGAGGAAATAAGAAAGAAGTTGCTCAGTGTCAAGTTGATCACACTCAACATCTGTGTGTGATGTAATACAACCTCAATGAAGCAGGTGCACTACTCGGTGGGAGCTCCAGCTTTCCCCAGAGTATTTACCTTTTGGCTTGATTTTATTTTTATGTGTTTGAAACAGATAGGTGAGGGAGGAAGAGAGAGAGAGAGAGAGAGAGAGAGAGAGAGAGAGAAAGAGAGAGAGAGAGAGAGAGAGAGAGAGAGAGAGAGAGAGAGAGAGAAAGAGAGAGAGAGAGAGAGAGAGAGAGAGAGAGAGAGAGAGAGAGAGAGAGAGAGCCAGTACTTCCTTCTATTTGTTCATTACCCAAATGCTTCCAATAAACGGTTTGGCCGAGGCAAAACCAGAAGCCCAAACTCATTCTGGTTTTTAAGCTATCACCACTGCATCCCAAACCTCACATTTTTCAGGAAACTAGTTTGGAAGCAGGAGAAATTAAAACCCAGGCACCCTGAAGTATGTTGAGGCCACTGCACACAGCATATGCAGTGATAATACAAACATCAGACGCCTGCCCCAGCATGTGTGCTTTTTGTATTTTCCTTTGTGTGGTGAACATCATTGTCTTTTTTTAGCTCCTGAAATACTACATCCATCCATGAGATGCCTTAGACACAGCCCCATTCAAAAGGCTGTTTCCTCAGCCAGCATAATCCAGAGATTTCCCCACAAGTGGACGCACTAACTCATAACTGCATAATGAAAAGTTTTTATGTACAGCCCACTTCCTAGTTTACAAAAACCCTTATCAAAAAAGCATTGTAAATTGGAATTAGTTAGTGATCCAGGTCTCCAAAGCCCGCGACTGAGAGAGAAGATTTCTTAATTACACCAGCAGGGGCTTGGTTTCTATTCTCAGTGCATCTGAGTAATGTGGTTAAGTCCCTGATGTTTCTTATTTCTGCATTGGCAGGCCCAACCCTTCAGTTCATTCTAGGCTTGAAAGTGGAGAGTAAGTTCAGGGCCTTTCAAATTTGATCTCCTTCTTGGATGAAGGTAATGCCGTCTTCTTAAAAGCAAATTATCAGTGCCATTCTCATTGTACTACATAGTAGGTGAATCAAATTGAACTATATTTGGCATCCAAGTTATTTCCTTATATACAAATTTAGTGTGTCCTTTATATTCTTTTCAGTGAATCACATTCATTAACAGTGGATCAATTTGGAAATACGAAACACCTATACTTAAGTGGAAGGAAGAGATGTTTGTCAGGGAGCATCCATGTTGCTAAGTCCTCTAGCACAAGATTACCCCTAAAAACAGGAAAGTTTGGTGCTTCCTGTTAAGCCAATGAACACTATTTTTCAGAGGAAGATTAAGTTCTGCTAACCAGTTTCCAACAGCTTCTTTTTCTCTGATTGATAGTTGTCTTTTCTGAGTTTCTGCAAATTTTTTATGTAATCCCGTCTCCTTGTACGAGTGCTTCAATTATGTTTCAGTACCCCGATATTCTGAAATGTCCAACAAACACAACGTAGTGAGAAAATGCATACTTCTTTTTAGTGGAAGCAATTGGCAAGTTAAATCAAATGCCCAGATTGCTTTTTATTTTTTACAAAATCAATTATATATTTTTTTTCCTGAAAGATAGAGTGGCAAAAGTGGAGAAATAGAAAGAGAAGTTTTTCATCAGCTGGTGACTCCCCAGTGACAGCCAAGGCCAGGGGCTCAGCAGGCTGAAGTCAGGAGCCTAGAACTGCATCGAGGGCTCCCAGCTGGCCTGTAAAGACAGCTCTGCCTGCTGCACTAACAGAAAGGTGGATCAGAAACAGGTCACCCAGGACTCAAGCTCATGCTCTGATATGGAATGTTGATGTCACAGAGGCAGCTTATCTTTGGACTTCACAGCAGAAGCCCCAGTTTCCTTAACTTGCTTAGTTTGAAAACATGCAGTAGTCTGCCATTATGTCAAACTAAAAGTAATGGAGTATCACAAAGATCAGAGACACCATTCAAAAATTTGAGTTCAATCCCCACAGCTTTTATTCTAAGTCATTAAAATAGTTGAGTCATATAGCAACATTCGTTTACAGAAAAGACAAATAAAAACACATTTAGTATCTTTCCCATGTTCTGATTATCTTACCGAGGATAAGAAGTCATAAGCCCTCATAACACAAAACAAAACAGAATCTTTTTCTTTCGCTAATCCAAGTGAATTTTGTCAGAGATTTAAAGCCAGGAGGTTGTTTCTTGGCAAAAGCGTTCTGCAAGAAAAAGTGTCTGAAACTGCTTCTTTGCATTCATTTCTGGTCAAGCTGCCTTATCACAATTCAAACTTTCATGCTGGGAAACTGTTCTTTCTTTGGTACTTTTTTTTTTTTTTTTTTTTTGCCAGAATTCTACTCTAACAACAAAAGTTTATAAACAATGAAAATTCCAGCTGCTTGACATCAGCGTCACGAAGCTTTCTCTTCACACTGATACAAATATTTACCCTGAGCTCTGGCACGGCTTTCCTTGCCCATGTCACCCTTAATCATACATTTTTTCTTGATTGAGCTATGCTTTCCAGTACGTGACTTGCTCCGGTTTACTTTTTAACACATCCCAGAGGCTTCGTCAAAATCAACTCTGGGCAGGCCATGTCATTTGGTAGCTGCCAAACATGTTATTAAGAAGGAACTTGGCAAATATCAAAACAGTCTTTCCTAACTGCTCTAATAAGTGTGTTTGCTCTTTCTGACCACCATTTACTGTCTAGGCCCCTCATATCCATAAAGCAACCAGCCAAGAGAGTGAGCAGCGACTGCTCAATTCCCTTTCATCTGCTCCCTGGAGGTGGTGCGTTCATGTCTCTCCCAGGCACCTGAGTGCAAAGAATTTGAAAACTTAAAAGGTTTCATCATGGACATTTTATTTCCTTCAAGAAGACGCAAGAATTATTTTCAAAAGGTTAAAACATCAGATTGATGTACTCTGTTGCTGTAAGAAAGTCTCCTAGAATAAATATTTGCCACACCAAAGTGACTTGTGGAGGGATTAGCACAAAATATTGCAAATGTTTCTACAAAACCTCCCTTGCCAAAACAAAATATTGGGTTCTCAGTATTGGTTCCTTTGCAAAGTCTTTTTGAAGTGCATTAATCGAGCGGAATTGGAGTTTTATTCCCGGTATTGGCACATTTGCTCAAACAAGTGATGACACCCTACTTGAAAGAAATGTGAGCGATTATTTAAATTACATCAGTTTATGCTTATATTGTTTTTATGTTTTGGAAAAATCTGGACATTATTCAAAATGTATGAAGGCACCATGTGTCACTACAGTATCTCTTTGGGAGGTAATTTTGTAAGCTGTGCAAACTGAGCTTTTTTGCTTGTGCAATTAAAAAAAAAATATATATATATATATATATATGTATCTCTAAAATGAGATGAAATTCTCATTGCTGGAATACTCAGCATTTTGCTGTTGTTATGGTTGTTGTTATTTTCCCTACAAGGAAGTATGTGTGTGTGTGGGTAGGTGTAAGAGAGAGAAGAGGAAAGAGAGAGAAAGAGAGAGAGAGAGAGAATATCAGCATTGAAAGAATTTGCTCTCTCCTTTGCCAGCCTACTGGATGTATCTATCTAGTGGTGTGTTTTTTCATGAATAATGTAGTGATTTACAGTAAATCTTATGGACTAAGATTCGTTTTAAAGCTATCTGAAGACCATAGAAGTAATAACCATACACTGAGGTGTGACTAGCACATTAGAACTTGAAATTTACCAATATATTCTCTTCAGGTCCCTGGTAGAAACTGTGACAGTTTCTTGCTCCTTGATGTAGCCGTTGTTGGTAATTTTCTGTCATAGGAGTCCACTTAACGCAGCAAAGGAAAGGAGAAAGTTCTGAATAGACATGAAGCACTTAGCACAATTTTCCACATTGCTAATCTGACCCATTTATAGGAAAGCAAGAAAAACAACTGCAGTTCCAATCTCGGTGTGAAAACCCAGGCGCCATTAGAGTGATAGGGAGAAGTGATTATCCCTGCTTGATAGACAATGGAAAGAAGATTCAGGAAGTTTCACTAAGTCCAGGCAATTAAACTGGTGAATGAATGGGAATCATTCAAACCTGATTGGGTTTACTAAGCAGACTTATGTTCATTGTGCCACTCATTGTGCCTTTGGAGAGAACCAGAAGGGCAGACTTTGCCTCCTGAACACAGTTCTTTCCCATGTTCATGATATTAGGGGATTAACTCAGGTGGGTAACCAGTTAGGGATTAATCTCATGTATCTATTGCGATTATGCTAATACCCACTATGTAGGAATTAATTTGCAATTAATAATAGTAATTTTTGGTCTACCTATAGTTTGTGGAACTCCAGTATTCTGAAGTCAGGAATATAACTCACATGGTAGCCAAAGAAATGATGCCAGACATCTTGGTTATGATATATTAAAGTACAATAGTTATATTTTAGTTTTCTGATATATAAGGTATTTGCATAAAATTTTTGTTCAAAGTTCATAAGAAAAAATGATATTTTAAACCAAGAAACTCGAATCTTAGGTATATTAAAATATTTTAGAAATATTTTTGAGCTGGAGTGATTTTCATAAATTTGTAATTTCTGTATGTCACAAAAGCCCAACACCAAGGCAGATCTGTCTGCTAAAATAATTTATACATACATAAGTATATGTATATATGTAAGTATATATGTATAGAAACATATGGCCATACGTTGATACATACTGTAAGATGGCTTATTGAAGGGATTATGTTAGCAATTCAAAGGTCAGTTTTTACTGGCTTGGATTTTTCCAGAATATGCAAGATGCAGCTAATGTGAAAGTAGTTCTTCAGTTACTTTTAGCCAACGTATTGTGAAAGAGAAAATATTGTTTTTGTGATTTCCGTTCTTTGCAAAATTGTTCATGACATTGTTTACATGAGAATCTATCTGTTTAGGTCTATTGAACCAGAACTTCAGGAGAGAGCAGCAAAGTCTGCGCTGTAAAATCACACCCAGGAGGTCTTGCATAATCAATCAACATTGGGAACTACTGATCTGGCCTGTGTCATTTTCAAACGTGAAGGGCTCACCCTTCTCCAGGAGGCTATTTCATGTTTATGTAAAGCTTTCTAATTCTTTTAAGCAGTACACCTTAGGCCAAGCTCAGCCAGCATGGTTTGTATGCAGAAAATAAAGTGAAGCTAGGGTGAGGGACTAAGTATGGGCTGAGGGTCTCTGCTGCGGTCTATGTAAATAGCAGCTCTGCCAACAGTCTGACATCCACAGAAGCTTTGCTTGTTCTTTCATTTATTTTCAGAAATTGACTTATCTCCTTTGTCCTTAGGTTCTCTGGTAACAGCCTTCTTCTTTCCACTTGGCTTTTGACACAGCCCCATAGTTTCTGTTTCTCAAATATTCCCTTCTTGGACTTCTCCCATGAGCATAACCAATCAATCATCCATTCCCTCTGCAGTTTCCCACAGGACTATGGGTCTTCAGAGTGTGGACACTCTCCTGATGTTGCTCCCAGACCATGACCCGTGCTGGAGCAGCTTCTGCTCCCACATGACGGCATGATTCTGAAGGAGAGCTACTAAAAAGCAGGCAAGTGCAAAGTCTTAATTGCTTGCAAGTAGGCACTCAGCCAACTTGCTGTTAGCAGAATGAAACCTAAGCTTAGAGAAAAAGTGCTGAACCCCTGCACAGGATCACCCAAGCCCCATATGGAATGCATGTGTTTTAGGGAGCATTGGCATGATGATTTTTTTTTCTCAATACTTTCTAACGAGATGTCAATTTGTAGGTTAGTAGAATGTTTTAATATTGATGTAATGATCCTGCATGCAAGACAACTTAAGAGGAGCACTCTACCCAGTCTCCCATCTTAGGACAGAAACAGATACTTAACTCTTAATGCTATTTATGAAAATACTACTTTCGATACAGTTACTAGCAAATTTGTTACAAGAATGCCTACATAGATGTTTTGAGGTTGTGGCTGCCTAGATCAGGTTATTTGCTAAATGTTTGGTTCTTGCGAATTAACTTTTCTCAACCTCAGTTGACTCATCTTTATAATGGGAAAATAATAATGCCTTCCTGATGTGGTGGCTGTTAGGATTTAACGAGATTAAAAGCACTTGGCAATGTCATGCACACACAAAATATTTCCAATAATTGGTGGCTCTTAATTTTATTGCTAAAAATAATAGTCTAATGGCTTTTTAAACATGAAAGCATCTGAAAATACATCTTCAAATATTAAACACATGCTCATTGGTGCTGGAAGATTCAACGTTTTCTCTTTTGCCTGTGATAGCCATGGTTATATTCTGATATATTCCTATATCATACTGTGTTCTAAAGAAATTAAAGACTTTTCTTCTGCTAGATGCAGAAAAAAAGTATGCAGATAGGTCCATAAACTTCTTCAAATTTCAGTGTTATTACATCAGACCCCAATGCATCACATCACTGTTAGATGATGGAGATAAACCTAGACATACATATCCTGAGGCATACACTGTTTCAGAGAATGTGTTTTTCCAACCGATTCTAAAATCTTAAGTTTCAAGGAATGTTTTCATCCCTCTTTGAATCACGTTTATTCCTGAAAGCTTGTAATAACCCAATGTGAACAATTTGTAAAGGATTATTCCCAATGATCTCGCACTGAATTCATCAATAGGAAGTCTGCTTCCTCTCTATTTCCCTAGGAGTTCATGTATCTAACACACTTTGATATTCTAGAATTACACAAGGAGCAACAATATTCCACCTTGCTTAAGATATATTTTTCACTTGCTGTAAAAATGAATTAAAACCCCAAACCCAAAATGCTAGTGGTTTCTGTTATCAGTTTTATAATAGTAAACTATTGAGTAATATAGTAGTTTTTAGCACAGAAAGATCTTATCCCAAAACTCTCATTAGTGTCATGTACTCCTACACTTAAGTATTACATTCAACATCAAAAATTACCTTTGTCATTTTCTTGGTAAACAATAAGAGCTAGATGTGATGAGAAAGACATTATCCATATGGTAATTTGATGTATTAAAAATCAGGATAGGCCATTTAAATTGCTAAGTTGAATAAGGTGCCATTAAATATATCTTATTCCCTTTCTTCTGAACCAATTCTGAACCCCAGGAAATGGTTACCAAGCGAGCCTGCATACTATATCTGTTCAACTCTGAATCAGATGGCTCCATACAATTCTTCAAAAAATTATAAGAATTAATTAATATTAATCTATAATCACATTTGGTAAGAAAATTAATGGAAGTTTTAATAAAAGTATAACCATAGGAGAATCTGAAGTTACCCTTTAGAATATGAAGACAATACTTTGTCCACTAAATCACAGGGTACAGGGGATGAAATCACAAAATCAACTGTAATCTGGTTTTCCTATTGTTCCTTGTGTAAAAGGATTTCTAAGAGATGCATATAAAAACAATAAAAATTAAAGTAACTTTGCTAATTTGTCAATTCAATTCAATATTTTGCACATATCTTCAAAGTTCATACACTGTTAGGACCACAGTTATCGAAGTTAAGCATGTGTTTGGTGAAACACAAATAGTGACGTCCCTTATCTATTTACCAACTACTTTTGTTATATTTACCAAGCAACTCCAATATAATGTAGATACTTTTAGATAAATAATAAATTATCCTTTAAAAATATTTGTGGAATGTTTTTAGCATGAACTGCTGTATATCATACAAAATACAATACTGTAAATAATGTTGGATATTATTTTTGCCACTACATTCATATGGTACTATTAATATTTCAATATCAATATTGTATGTTAAGGGCTATTTTTCTTGGCATTACATGAGTCAGAAATTCTTATCAGAAAGAGCTTTTTCATAGTCAGAGAACAGTGATAAATTAGCCTAATGGTGATAACCTTAACACAAACAATAAATCCTGAAATCTCTTTTAAGTTATCAAAGAAAAAAGCTTAGGTAATATGAGGAAAGATAGCAATAAATGAACTTTTATTATATTCCCCTAATTTGAAAATTAAGAATGTATGTGTTTACTGTTATTCTTTGCAAAGCAGAATTTTTTATTAACGGAAAAGATGAGCCCCTGACTACATCTAATGATAGAATTGACAGTCTTAGCATGATAATTAGGCCCACTGGTGGACACTCACAATGAGACAGAAGCAGGAATTCTGATTCCTTTTCTGCTTAGCATTACAATTCAAGTCATGTTTATAACCAGTGAGGTGGCAAATATTCTTTTTCCTTTCTTCCTTGAAACTACCCAATTTCCTGGAAACAGAATTTTAATTCCAAAAGCACAAAATGAACCAACAACTGAAAAGTCCACTAATTCATGAGGAGAGTCAGTTATTGTAGTGGTGTGGTCTTCATTTCAGGTATTGTTCCTAGCACTAGGCAAGATTTAACTCTCAGCTTTGGGTCTCCAAAAACCAAAGGCAACTTTTCTTGGACAATGCAATCTTTCTTGAATTTCCTAACCCATAACACCAGTAGTCCTATTTTCTTGCCATCCATGATAAAACCTTAGACTATGCTATTGCAGTTTGAAAATGTTTACACATTGAAACCATACCAGCAAAGTAGAGCAAACATATCAATCTAGTAAATGACATAACTAAAAATTAATAGAAATCTGCTATTGATAGTGAGAGGTAATATAATTTCACTAATTAATCATGTATATGTGCATACATGCCTCAGATCCAGTGTTTCTCATCCAGGGGATACTTTTGATTGTCCCAATACAAACGATTTACACTAGTGATTAATCAGTGTGAATCACGGATACTACTTAATAACCCATAATGCAGAAGGTAGCATCTTTGCACACACACACACACACACACACACACACACAAACCCTCAACAAAGAGATTGACCTGACACAAACATGTTACCGCTACAGAGTGTCAGAATACCCACTTCAAGGCCTGTGAAACTGAGCTAATAACACTTAAAATAATTTACCTTTAATTTTCTGTATAGCATTTTTTGACACAACGCAGTTGCACAACGTTCTACAACCCATTCCTTCATTAAAAAGAGGCTATGCACACACTGTGCTGCTTGTAATACTGTTGCACCTACGAGTGCACAAATGCCCCAGAAGCAGTTGTGCAGTGTTAACCATGGTCAGCACTCCACCACGGAGACCCCAAATGGAGCAGTCTGATGTGGGTACTAATGGTGGAGTGTACTTGCTGTCGTGACTCTAGTCATTACTGTGATGTTATTTTAGGACTAAGTACAGTTTGCCCATTGGACCATAAAAGTTTGTCATGTAAATACAGGTTTTAGAACACACAATAGTCTGTCCATGTGTAGAAATATACAGGGAAAAAACAGCCTCCCAAAATGCCTTTTAATAGTATTTGTTGGGCATGTAAAGTAATTTCTTTTCAGAGTTAAATCACTTGGAAAAAAGGGCTTCTCTTTTCAAAGACCCCGTAAATAATTATACTGCATTACACATCATTCATGTGTCCATGTAAATTTTGTTGTTAAATGAATGTGGTTTTGAATGACATGATATCAAGCAAATGTCCAGCATTAACCAAACCTTTTATTTATTTATTTACTCTCACCTGAGTTGCTCTTTGAAATTGAATTGAGGGTAGAGGGTTAGTATTCATATAGCCAGCAACCTCATATTTGACACTGTATCCTAGAATTAAATTCTGAACATTGAAATATCTCAGAAAAAAAGATCCAAAAGAAAACAACCTTCAAAAATGACACTGTTGGCAAGAGTGGAACCGTGTTTCTTTGTAGATGCAGTTACACTGACAGCAATAAAGTAAAATAGGAACTCTTATGGGCCAAAATGGCATTTAGAAATTCTATATATATATATATATATATTTTATTTTTATTACAAAGTCAGATATACAGAGAGGAGGAGAGACAGAGAGGAAGATCTTCCGTCCGATGATTCACTCCCCAAGTGAGCCGCAATGACCGGTGCTGCACCAATCCGAAACCAGGAGCCAGGAACCTCTTCCAGATCTCCCACACAGGTGCAGGGTCCCAAAGCTTTGGGTCGTCCTCGGCTGCTTTCCCAGGCCACAAGCAGAGAGCTGGATGGGAAGTGGATCTACCGGGATTAGAACCGGCTCCCATATGGGATCCCGGGGCGGGGCTTTCAAGGCGAGGACTTTAGCCGCTAGGCCACGCCGCCAGGCCCAGAAATTCTATATTTTGAAACATATCTATAGTTACATACTTAGATTTGTGTAAATATTTTATGGGAGCATTTGAAATTCATGCTCATTGATAATTTTTTGTTTCCATTCCTGTGATAGGGATGAATATTTTCTTATTGGAATATATATTTTTATAATGAAGAAGAGTAAAATTTATAGTTACATAAAATAAAAATGTCTAAACAATTCTGTGACTTGGTGCTACATAGATTGATGACAGTTGTTAAAATAGGGAGTTACCTGGAGATGTTCAGATGCTTCTTACAGAGATCACCCCGAAGATCTGCATGAAGCCTCAGAGAAATGGGAGTGAGCGTTAGTTCAACGACTAAGATGTCACTAGGTGCTCCCTTCTCTTACACCAACTAATTTTTTCTTTCCTTTTCTGATTTCAGTTTTTTTTTTTGTTAATGCACACTCTGGGAGGCAGCAAGTGATGATTCAAGTAGCTGGATCCTTGTAGATCAGATGGAAGGTTCAGAATTTATTTCCTGTAATCTGGTTAAATCTGGCCAAATCCCAGCTATTCTTGGGACTTGGAGGAATGCATCTCTCACTGCCTTTCTAGAAAATAAGATAAGTAAATAAAATGTAAGATGATTTAAATGCCAGATAATGAATTGTATATGCCTTTTATTATCCACAGACATTTTAAATTGGTAACTCTATAGAGTAATGAGAATTAAATTTTTTAAAACAATCAAATATTTTAAGATGTTCATTAAACTAAGATTTTAATTGATCCAAAACTTGTAGACCTGTGAACAGAAGATAGTTGGGTATAATTTTTTGTTTGCTTTTATTCCAATTTCACCCCATTGATTATAAATATTTGAATAATGTTAGTAATAATGAATTCTAATTTGTATTCGCCAGTAATTGTAGAGTTCAAATCTGTGATTAAATTAAATATTATTGATTTCAACTTTGTAGAATTTAAGCAATTCAATGCAAAAGACAAACTAATTTGAATTCCATTTTTTGTGAATGTAGGAATACATTTTTTTTAAAGATTTATTCATTTTATTACAGCCAGATATACACAGAGGAGGAGAGATAGAGAGGAAGATCTTCCGTCCGATGATTCACTCCCCAAGTGAGCCGCAACGGGCCGATGCTGCGCCGATCCGATGCCGGGAACCTGGAACCTCTTCCAGGTCTCCCACACGGGTACAGTGTCCCAATTCATTGGGCTGTCCTCAACTGCTTTCCCAGGCCACAAGCAGAGAGCTGGATGGGAAGTGGAGCTGCCAGGATTAGAACCGGCGCCCATATGGGATCCCGGGGCATTCAAGGAGAGGACTTTAGCCACTAGGCCACGCCGCCGGGCCCAGGAATACATTTCTAAGTATAAGAAGCTGACAGCTTCATGAATTGCTGCAAGTCATATTTTAAAGATGATGCCATATAAGAAAAGATAACATAAAAAATTTAACCAAGTTTTTAGAGATCAATTCTAGAGTAAGAGAATTTACATGGATCTATTTACATTTAAATAAAATATCAATTTGATTTTCTTACACTTCTGCCGGTCCCCACCAAAAAAGAAGCCAATTGGCTAGAGCTGACAATGTGATTCTAAAACAAGAGTGGCTCATTTAAATTCCAGTCCACCACTCTTATCCTACATTTCAGGCAAGTTAAATAATCACCTGTAATTTGATCTCCATAGCTCTAAAATGGTTGTAATAGTAGTATTTGCCTCATAGGATGGTAGCAAGAATTTAGCAAGTTGATCTATTTGAAATGTTTGGAGTTTGTCTGTTTTAGAAAATATGATTTTTTAAATCTGTTCTTCACATTTTCTCCTTCACTTGAAGAAGAAATATGACTCTTAAGTGAAATTCTAATTGGAGATTCATTGTATCAACCGAGTAATGGACAGTTATAACCACGGACAGGTTTTATTAAGAATCCAATTAACAGTAGCCGTGCTGTGGGCATTTGGTGCCAGTTTTGTCACTACTTTGCATGGCAGCAGTCTATATTAGATTGATGCATATCAAGTCCCAGCTCTACTTCTAATTCCAGCTTCCTGCTAATGTCTGCCCTGGGACACACGTTTCTAGTTTCTTGATTAAGATTTGTGCTATTGTCTTCAATCTGGCAAAAACTTACCTGCAGATAACCTTAAAAGGTCTTATTTCTTAAGATTTATAAGTGATAGGTCTTGTTCAAATAGATAATAACTCACACAAAAGCAGGGGTATTGAAAAGAGATGCTACAAATGGCTTTTTTTTTATTATGAAACTCCTTTAACATAATAGGTATATGGACCAGGCGTTTTAACCTAGCGGCTAAAGTCCATGCCTTCAGTGCACCAGGATCCCATATGGGCACTGGTTCTAATCCCATTGGCCCCACTTCCCATCCAGCTCCCTGTTTGTAGCCTGGGAAAGCAGTCAAGCATGTCCCAAAGCCTTGTGACCTTACACTCATCTGGGAGACTCGGAGGGGTCAGAGCTGTGCGTCAGATGGGCACAGCTCCAGCCGTTGCGGCCACTTGGGGAGTGAAGATCTTCCTCTTTGTCTCTCCTTCTCTCTCTGTATATCTGCCTTTCCGATAAATAAAAATAAATCTTTATAAAAAGATAACAGATGTGTAGAAACATTATATGTCTATGTTTTATTCCTTCTCATTTAATATATAAGATGCGTTCTCTTTTTCACCAATATTCTGCCTTAAATTATAATGTTTTACTGCAGAGCATATAGATCGGTTGTCCAGATTTTTGAAGAACATTGAGTGTCTCACTTTTGTCTGACACAAATATCAAAGACCTAAGAGCAGAACTTCTGTTGTAACTGAGATCATTTAAGGATCGGTATTAAGGTTAAGTTGTTTTATCTCTAGGTAGCAAAAATCCTAGCAACAGAATGACATTTTATGAAATCTAACCATGTTTTCTTCTGTCCAACTCAGAAATCTAAATCTTAACCTAATTTTCCTATTGCGAAGAATTTCTCAGTCATATCGATCACTTTTTAGCTTTTCAAATGAACTCTTCTGTTTTTTCTATGAAATTTAAAATAAATATTGTTTTAATAGACTGTAATGTTGTTTCTCTCTTTTACCTGTGTAACATTGTCTCTAAAAATATTTGATCTGTCAACTTTTTCAACATCTTAAATAGATTGTCTCCTCACTACATCTTATAACTTCCTATACCTTTTTTGGTATAGTGTTAATTCAAGGATACAAGTTATAATTTCTTTCAATCCTTTTTCCCCAGTACACTACAACCATCAGGTAAATTTACACATTCTATGAATTTTGTAACTCCATATGCATTGACATAACACTTATTCACACATCTTCACGAAACACACACTTCCAATCTGTTCTTTTCTAACTTCTAAATGCATTGCAAACCATTGACAGCCCTACTCATCATGCTAGACAAGTTTTACATGTTCTCACTTAGACTCTGAAATAGTCTCACCAGGTTTTTTTCTTCTTCTTCTTCTTTTGTGTGAGCAGCTAATCTGGTTGCAGATACTTTTATTTGCTTCCTATTTTATTTTTAATTTTATGATACAATGCCATAGGCTCTGGGATTTCCCCAACAACCTTCCAAACTCCCCCGTCTACTTTCCCTCATATTATTACAATAGTATAGTCCTTCATAAGCAGTCATAAGTTCATCCTGATATTTGACATTGTGGATACAGACAATGGCAGACAGTCCAGCATCTTATTGTCAAGATACACCCAACAATTGCATTGGGAGTCCATCTTTGATTTGGAAGTAAAGATGCATACCGCATTGTATCTTCACAGCAGGATATGATATTCTCTATTATGCCACCGCTATGCATTCCCTTAAATGAGAAGCCACTAAACAAAATCAACAACAGGAATAGAGATCAAACAAAAGATTTACAGCACCATAGAGTTAAATAACATGCTACTGAATAACTGGTGTGTCAATGAAGAAAGTAAAAGAAAAAATCCTTCTTGGAGAAAAGGATGCTACTATATGATCTTTGAGTGAATGAAAATTTTAATAAGAGAAAATCTATTTTTGAGGAATTTAAATAAAAACAAAAATACCAAAAACCCATGAGTTGCAGCAAAAAGTAGTATTAAAAAGGTTTTTGAGATTATAATTTGTATGAAAGTTGACATATTTCAGAGAGAATAGATGATATTTGTCCATTTGGGCTTGACTTATTTCACTGAGCATAACGGTTGCTAGTTGAGGCCATTTGGATGCAAATGGTAGAATTGCATTCCTTTTAATGGCCGAGTAGTATTCCATAGAATAGATGTACCAAAGTTTCTTTACCCACCTCTCTTTGCATGGGCATCTAGGTTGTTTTCATATCTTTCCTATTGAAGATTTTGCTCCTATAAATAGAGGATCACAGATTCCTTCCTCATATGCAGATCTCATTTCCCTTGGATATATTCCTTGCAGTGGGATAGCTGGGTCATACAGCAGATTTATTTTCAGTTCTCTTAGCACTCTCTGTTCTGACTTCCATAGTGGTTGTACTAGCCTATATTCCTACCAACAGTGAAGGAGAGTACCTTTCTCCCCACATCCACAGCAGTGGGTGTTTTTAGTAGATCTCTAAGTGTAGGCCAACTTCCCTGGAATTAGATCTCAGCAACTCTTACAAACTGTGTGTCAAGCCACACACTTGTAACATCATCCTCAATACTTCTCCATCCCTTTCCCTTCCAATTCTGGTCTACGACTCCTTCATCCATTGCTAATCACTTTCTTCTGTATGAACTGAAGGCATGTAAATGTGTCTTCATCTTTTCTCCACAACTGCTACAGGCAGCATTTAAACTGTCTCTATTAATATAATCCTAAAAAAAGAGTAAAACAGGTTTATATCAGTAAGCTTTCATCACTTGAAAAATGCCTTTGCAAGGTGCTGCTTCTGAAGGAAAGAAGGTGACTTAGCTCCCATCTTGGAAATGGGATGTGAACACTTTTCCAAGGTGGATAGTGAAACACACGCAGAGGAAAGATCACATGCAAGCCAGGAAAAAGAAAGTGACTAGGTGAGCCCAACTATAGGCTTTCCTATAATCTACACAAACAATGTTATTCTGGGGACACTTCTCACCCAAATGAGCTAAGGGCATCCATTAGATATTATTTCCTTAAAGGTTCCCCCACCTCCCAATAATGTAACCTTGAGGACCAAACCTTTAACACATGGCATTTGGAGGAAGTTCACCACCCAAATCATACACCAGATTATCATAGGTTTCAGCGAACAGCCCCAAGTGGAAAAAAAAATGTTGGATGTAGGTCCATTTAAGACATGAGTGTGATGCTCTTCCTAGGACTCCCATTTGAGCAGCAGGAATGCAGATGTTTGAGCCATCACCTGTTGCCTCTTACAGTGTGTGTTGCCCAGGAACGGTAATGAAAAATGAAAATCATAACTTGAGCGCAGCATTCAATTTGGGATGCAGATGCAGTTGTCCTGAGAGATATCTTATTTTTTATTTGCTTCAAGATTCAGTTGCAAAAAGGAGAGAAGAAGGAAAGAAAAGAAGAGAGAGAGAGAGAATGATAATGATTAAAAGAGAAAAGAAAAAAATGGAAAAGAAAAAGACATAAACCAGTGAACTTTTAGAGCTACAATGTCAGAGGCAGCAGGAAGCTACTAGCAATCTGAAAGTACAAGGGAAAGGGAGCATGAAATAGATGCAAATGTCACGATGACAAGAGTGTGAAGAATTGGGGAATTTTCAGGAAACACAATCCTCATTCAAAATTGTCTTATTTTTGTTGTTGTTGTTTTCTCTCAGGTACTAACTCTAGGGTTGATTAAGCCATTCGAATGTTTCTTCATTTTAAAACTTAAATACAAATGACTTTATGGTGAACCCACTTACATCTAATTTTGCCTCTGAGGGGGGAAATATTTCCCAGGAAAGTAGTTTACTGCATTCTCATAATCAGACATTATAGAAGAACAAATTCTATTTTACAATTTAAAAATTTAATAACTTTTGTATATTTAAGAATCACCATGGCAATGAAGCTTTTTTTTTTTCCTATTTTACTGTTAAATTTTCTTTTATCTGGATAAGAGGTTGTTCAATTTCTACATATATAAATCTAATATTTCTCTATTAATTTCTGATAGATTTTCCTTGAAGTTCTTGCTGCCAGCTGCCATCATTTGAAATAACACTATTTTTAACCTGCATTCATATGTTTATATGTACTTGATATGCATCTGATTGTTGCAGTATTGGGGAAACTTCCAATTTTGTGGTATGTCTCATTTTAAAAAATGCTTTTTAGTTCAAATGTAGATTTATATAAAGAGGGATACCCATACACACACACACACACACACACACACACACATACACAGCTTCTTTCTACTGGTTCACTCCCCAAATGCCTGTAATGGCTGGAATTGGGCCAACCTGAAGCCAGGAGTTTCTTCTAGGTCTTAAAAGTGGGTGCAGGACACCAAGTATTTGAATCACTCTGCTATTTTCACAGACATGAACAGAGAGCAGTCAGAAGTAGACCAACCAGGCGTAGAAGACAAGCACATATGGGATGCCAATGCCACATGTAGAGGATTTGTGTTACATTACCATGCTGACCCCATGTTACATTCCATTTTTAACATTTTTGAAACATTTTTCCCTAAAAATGCACTGATCTACTGTTTTGAGAGATAAATTTGTTTCATTTGAGAAGAGACATAAATTAATGAATAGGAATAAGGATTTGCAATAATAATTTTCTGAAAATGTTGGTGTTATTTAAGTAAAAAATTTACTTATTGGAGACTCTATTTGAAAATTATCCAGATTTTATAAATTGACAAGTGAGAATTACCACTATAGCATTTATATGCATTTTATATCTTGCAATTTTTTTAACTTGAAAAAAAATCATAAAGCGTTTGGTTACAACTAAAGACATCGTGGATGTAAACCCATAACAGACACAGGGCTGAAAGTCTACCAAAAAAATACATTGGGGAGGAGACACTCCCCTAATAATTCTTTACACAATATTTTTAGTAGATGAGAAATTGTCCTCACAGTTTATTTTCAGGTTGAGGAATGAAATAAAGTATATAGAATTTTTTTTGTCTTTACCCCAATGTGTGTATATCTTTGTGTAAATCTCTACTTGCAAGTATCACTTGTCCAACCACTTGATTTAAAGGAATGTATCAAAAAACTTTAGAGATCAGCTAAATGAATGTATTAAAATTCTTATACTATTTGATTGTGTAACTCATTGTGACTAATATCATGACTTGAAACTTGCAAGGAAGTGAAATTCTGAGGCCCATGTCATCAGAGAAATTTGGGGTGATTAATAAACACCTCATCTTGTCCCACTCCCCAGAGATAAACAGGAAATAGAAAAGGCAGCGGCCTCACACACACCATCGAGATGTCAAAATATTGGCTCCTTTCCCATTACTTATATACTTATTTTTAGTCTTAACTATCATAAATTTCATGAATTCATTTTTATCAAAATTCATCAAAGCTTGCTAATTTGAGTCGCAGCACTGGCATTGTATGCGCCATAGCATTATTTTCTCTATGATTCATTATTGATACGAAAAGAGCAAACGCTGCTATCCTCAACTAGATCTCAATAATGACTGAGTAGTGAAAATGGATGGTCTAGAGACGCATCTCTCCACGTCGGCTTTTATTACAAAATCTGCATTACAGCCTTAGATAATCTGCTGTGTTTCAAAATGAGCCTAAATATTAGGTCCTAGGGGAAGATCAACATTTTAAGGGAAGTGCTAAAATACAGCAGCTAAAGTTAATACTGATTAATACTCCTTTATCTACAAGTCTTAAAAGGAAAAGCTTTTCCAACTATTATAAGATGTTATGGTATAAATCTACATTTCAATAAGATATTTGAAGGCAATACTAGAATTGTCAAGGACCTAGTCCTAATCTTGAGAGAAACCTACAAAGGGATGCTGACAGTTTCAATTTATGTGACATGGAAGCATTATTCTATCAAAAACAGAAAGAAAGAAAGAAGATGCTATTTTATCCTTAGACATGCGAACAGTTTCCCTTGCAGATTCTCCGGAAGTTCCACAGATGCTGGGTCGTATGCGATATGACAATGCCACCTAAATATAATATCCTGACATGGAAACATTTGAAAGGGATTTGAATAAGCAGAGTCTCTCCACTTCATTCATTTCTATCTGGAAATCACAGCAAAATACGAAACTCTGGAAACAGGCACTCGGATGTGAAAACCGTAAACTCAAGGAAAGAGCTTGGAAAGAGGAAATTAAAATTACATGCTAAATGATGTTGAGAAGGTTTTTAAAGATTTGCAGGCTGGGAGAGCTTCACTTTATCCAACAGTGTGAATTATAGCTTACGGATGGGTCAAAGCATTCTTGACATACTTGATCAGGATGCAGTACTAAATATGAGAGAAGTCTGAGTCTGTATAGGATCAGAATTACTCAGGCAGCCTGCAATATGAGGACTTTACCTGTTAGCTACCCCTTTTGCTTCCATATTTCTAGTTTTAGGGTTTCCTATAGACACAAGCCAACCACTGAGGATTCATGAGATAAATGTAAGTCATACATGGACAAATGCATTTATTATATTTTACTATATGTACTATCAAAGGGAGCACAAATGTATTTATTTAAATAGCATTGATACTTGCACATTTAACATAGATTGAATGAAAGAGCATCCCTTTGCACAGAAAATCACTTAGATAGCATTACTTAGGAACAAAGGTAATTCATATATATTTAGTGCAGCTTTTCTTTGAAGATTTATTTATTTTGATTGCAAAGTCAGATATACAGAGAGGAGGAGAGATAGAGAGGAAGATCCTCTGTCCATTGATTCACTTCCCAAGTGACCACAATGGCCAGTGCTGCGCCAATCCAAAGCCAGGAGTTAGGAATCTCCTCCAGGTCTCCCACACGGGTGCAGGGTCCCAAGGCTTTGGGCCGTCCTCGACTGCTTTCCCAGGCCACAAGCAGGAAGCTGGATGGGAAGTGGAGCTGCCCGGATTAGAACCGGTGCCCATATGGGATCCCGGTGTGTTGAAGGTGAGGACTTTAGCTGCTAGGCCATGGTGTCAGGCCCCAGTGTAGCATTCTAAGATTTTAAAGTGAGTGATTTAAAGGAATACATTGCAGTTAGCATATACCAACGGTAAAAAGTGAAAAGTGAAGGTTAGAAACAATGAGAGACACAGTCCATGGGAATCATCATTCCAACTCTTCTTATCAAAGACACGCGATTACATTTTGAACTAAAGTAGATCACACCACTTGAAATGTTCAGGATTTTGGTAAAGGTTTCATCAAGTATCTCCCATATTATTGTATCCAAAAAGAAAGCTTTTGCTTTGTGCTGAAGTCTAATGCCAATTGCTGTTATTAGGAATCACTGTACTGAAACAATTGGTCATCCATCCTTACCATCATTTAAAAAAAGTAAACAACAACAAATAAAAACAGATTTACCTTTTTAAAGCATGCCCCTTCCACGTTTTCCTTGTGGTTTTTCTTTCCACCACAGTCTGGAGTTTTCAGTGTGGCATATTAGAATCAGAGATATGGCAGCTGTGGGCTTTATCTTTACAGTTGCTGTGTGAACTGATAGGCGTTCTACACTAAACTGGAATAGGACTGGAAGCGTCCACGAGGAGACCCATGGCTCCCAGAACCATAGGACTTCTCACATGGTCAATCTTGTACGCACAGGAGTTCTTTTACTGCCATTTTCTAACGAAACTCCATGCAACAATTCCCCAAAACTGCAGTGAAATGGGCATGCTACGCTTCCTAAAATCTAACCTTTGGAAGACTTTTATAGGCAAATATTATATGAAGACTTATGTGAATATGTGCCATTATCACTATTTCATTTTTGAAAATATACTCTTCCTTGTTGATTTTCTTTTGATCTTTTTAAAAATTAATCGCATATGTTCATGCATTTTAATAGAAAGTACAGTTGCAGCTTGTCTGGGCCAACTGACAGACACCACGGAGGAAACGAGTAAATGGGAGAGAGCAGGGACAAGAGAGGTATGCTAACTGGGAGGGATCCTATGATTCTTCTTTCTACTCCTGCCCTGAAATCTATTAGATTTCAAACCTTAATGGCAACCATAGACCAGTGCTAACTTAACAACACTCCAACTGCACTGCTGAAGCTGTTTAAAATTCCTGGCAGTTGAAATCCAATATTCATCATGCTGTCAAAAGTATAGCCACAAAGCAAGGATCTCCAGGATCCAATAAGTACAGCAATATCCTATTTTTCAAGGTCAAATAGATATTCTAGACTTTACCTGCTCACATGGTTATTTCTTCATTAAGAACTGAATCTCCTTTCCAAGACAACACACTTTAATGATGAATATTATAGTTACTCAGAGAAGGTTTAGATCCAAAGGAAATGGGATAGGTTACATTCATTGTTTCTCAAGATGCTCAGGAGGCACCATATAACTGTAACAAATTTATCTGAATCACATGGAGAATTCAGAGGGGTAAGCTGTTGAAGAAACAAAACATACATATTTTGCTGAAGTAACTATGTTTATATATATACTCCAGTATGGTGGCTTTTGATAGCTGAGTATATCTTGGCATTCTCTTTTGAAATAAATTTTTAAGATCCTTTGATTAAGGAAATACTTTGCAGACAAACACTATAATGCATTAGAAAATAAGTAATAGATGAACTATTCAGTTTATGACATTAAGATGAATGAATACTTGAAAGCTTCGGATCAACGTGATGGGCAAAAGAAGAGAAAGTTTTAGAGAGAAGCAGAACAAGTCATGAAGCTTAACAGGAGACAAAAGCCTGTGTTGAAATATCGTCAGTTGAGAATCTCCAGTCGCGAAGAGTTCTGAGTGCTTTAAAAACTTTCCTTTCCAGTTGTTCAGCCTTACCAGGCATACAATTCCCTGATGCTTAAAGGAAAGTTGCCTAACTTTAATAGCTGTCTTGGTGGAATTTGAAAGAATGGCTCACTGTCAGTCTTTTTAGATGTAAGATCTACATGGGCAATATTTGTATTCAGATGATTTTCATATGTGATTCTAAAATACAAATGGGAATGGACAGGAACAGTAAAAAGGGGAAAATAGAACACCAGATAAAAATGAATCACAAAGAGCCCTTCTCTGTGACTTCAGGTCCCATGCCTTCATGGCCTCAGAGAAGCTTGCAGGCTGCCATTGAATGAAAGAAACTTGGGTCTTGCTTGCTCCCATTGAGAGGAGGTCATCCTACAAGTGGCAATGCTTCCACACTTACAGATTACACCCATGCCTGGGCTAGTGAGGCACTACCTTATCTAAGAAGACATTACAGTAGAATGCAGAGATCCACAATAGATGTCTGAGGTTCAAAAGTTGGCATCTTAGGCCCGACACCGTGGCCTAGCAGCTAAAGTCCTCACCTTCAACACACCGGGATCCCATATGGGTGCCAGTTCTAATCCCGGCAGCTCCACTTCCCATCCAGCTTCCTGCTTGTGGCCTGGGAAAGCAGCCGAGGACGGCCCAAAGCCTTGGGACCCTGCACCCATGTGGGAGACCTGGAGGAGATTCCTGGCTCCTGGCTTTGGATTGGCGCAGCACTGGCCATTGTGGTCACTTGGGAAGTGAATCAATGGACAGAGGATCTTCCTCTCTATCTCTCCTCCTCTCTGTATATCTTACTTTGCAATCAAAATAAATAAATCTTAAAAAAAGTTGACATCTTCCTTCAGTACTCTAGTTTTCTGCTCAATGGTTGAAAACCAAAGTTGGCTAACTTGTGTTGTACACTTCAGGAACAAGACAGAAAGTACTATTAAAGACTCATTGCATGAGACAATATGGAAAATCTGAAGCAAACAACTTGAGTATCACAATGAGATGAGTTAAATTAACAAAATGTACAGCTCTGCATTGGATACATCTAGGGAAATCTGAACATGGCCGCCATCCCAAGTTCCTGTGGAGAGTGAGGGCAGTGCTGCCCACCATACCTGGTGTAGAGGAGCCTTGGAAACAGTCTTTCTGGAGTGACATTTAGATTGGACTTCCGTTTAGTTGAGAAAAGCTGCTTTTCATGAGATAGCTCACATCTGACAATATTTGACTTTCCTTTTTGAAATAAATAAGAATCATGATTGGGAGCAACAGTATTTTTAAATGTATTCCATATCACTAATACATGTGAGCTTTAAGAACTTTTTCTGACTTTTCTTGTAGGGAGCTGAAGCTTCCTGTCACAAGGCACTACACATGCAGCTCACAACATACACTGTTTGTTGTCAATAACAATAAACAGAAACGATTGAAGATTTCTCAAATGCTGTCACTCTTCTGAATATGTGACATAATGTAACTCTAAGAGAGTCCCCGAAAAAAGGTAATATTATCATCTCCATTTTTTGTCTGTGTGTTTATAGGTGCAGTGAGGCTAACAGATGTGCCTAACTTCCTCAGCTAGTAAAAGGCAGAGGTTGAGCTCAGATCTGAGAGTTGGATGCAGTCCTAATTCTAAAACAAAACAAAACAAACAAAAATTCATGCCCCAGGAAGTGTGGGGCACTGAGTTATAGAAATGGAAAAATGAAGCCTCCTTTTCAGCATTGATTATTCTGCACTCAACTTCAAAAAACCTTATTTTTCTTTTTTAACCATAGTATTAACTTTACAAAGCAATCTAACATGCTTCCTCAGATTTATATGTAACAATATTTTATTTCAGATTTTGTGTTTTTCTCTAATTTAGCCAAAAATAATAGGTCAATCACCTTTGTTAATTAACTCTATTTCATTATAATCATGACCTCTAGTTTAAAATGCTTTCACTCTTGTGTGTTGAATTTATGTGGATGGTCCATAAACAGTCCCTAATTAGTCACATGTGTATTCAGATGTGGGGTTGTGTGTTATAAACTAACACTGAAGTGTATAAGGAACTGTCAGTCAGATCAAAAGTCAACTGAAAATCATCCCGTTTGCAAAGCTGAGAGCTTGTCACAGTTAGTTAGTCATAAATGTTTAAAACAGCAACCAAACTTTTATTCTAATTGAGCATGAGTTGAAAGGCTACCCACTTTGATGTCTTTGCTTTTATCATTTGTGTATAGCTTTAGAAACTACTATTATGCTTTTAAACGTCCCCCCTTGGAATGGTAGACATTACTTGGTTCTGAAAATATACAGGTAGATCAGTCTATAATTGTGAAGCCTTTGTACAGTTCCCAGTTATGCCTATAATCTTTCACTTGCAAATATTTCAAAGTAAAATCCTTCACTCTATTTTCTCTATTTGATCTGTTTTCCTCATATTTGTCATTCAAGACATAAGGAAGGCAGCTATGCTCACCACTATACCACCGAACAATAAACGTACCCCGAGACCAGGGAGGAGAGCTTTCTCTGGTCCGAGCCTGGCTCTGGCTCTGGACCTCCACTCTCCCTCGCAATGACCATCGGGATCGCTCCGAAAACCCCTCATAGCAAACAAACAATCATACAAACTAAAAAAAAAAAATTTTAAATAAATAGACAAACAACAAAAAGTAGAGCTTGGAATCTGACAGGAAAGAGCTGGCGTGGATTGGCTCATGCCTCGCTGGGTGGGACACAAAGATTAGTCACTCCTGACCATGGTGTTGAGGATTTTCCTGCACAGCCCCCCCCCAACAAAAATGTTCTGCACCTTAATTGTTGACAAATGTCTTGTTAGAGTTACAAGCCAGTCTAGATTATCCTAAAATCTGCCAAGATCAGCAAATCATACTTCAACACAACAAATGGCTAAATACGAAAATGAAATAGACACGAGACAGCTTAATATTACCCTATAGCCATTTTAAGGTATAGAGCAGCCGGTCCTGTATATGAACTAAAATTGAAATGTCAATGAGCTAATCATAGGATGTGGTTAAGAACTTGCTTCTTTTTTTTTTTTTTAACATACTGGTTACTCAAAACCATGTCAATTCCATAATATTGCAAATTGCTGTTGATGTTATATTGGGACTCTTGATTGACTGGGATGATATTCTACTAGCTTTAACTTCAGACCAGAAATAGTCTCCCCAAGAAACTGTTCAACCCATCTGGACAATAAGTAGCTGGACTCTATGCTTGGTATATGTTTGCAAAGAAAGAATCTTGATTGAATTTGAACTATAATACTGCAACAAGGTGGAGGAATCCACCAGGGGGCAAGGGTGTGGGGAGGGGTGAGGGGATTCCCAGAGCCTATGAAACTGTCACATAATGCAAAATAATTAATAAAAAAAAGACATAAGGAATATATCTTTGTGGTGGTATTTTGGGGTGCCATTTAATATAGAGTGTTCCACTGACACTACTTTTTTTATTAAATTTATTTATTAATTACATTGTGTTGTAATTACATAGAATCTGGGATTCTCCCCCACCCTCCCCCCATGGTGGGTTCCTCCACCTTGTTGCATAACCATAGTTCAAGTTCAGTTGAAATTCCCTCTTTGCAAGTATATGCCAAGCATAGAGTCCAACGTCTTATAGTCCAGTCAAGTCCAACTACTTATTGGGTAGACCCTCTCTGGTCTGAGGGCAGAGACAGCAGAGTATCATCCCAGTCAAATAAAAGCACTAACATACCATCTGCAACAATTAACATCGTTATGGAATTAATTGACATGGTATTGAGCAGTCAACATGTTAAAAATAAATGCGATTCGGGCCCGGCGGTGTGGTCTAGCGGCTAAAGTCCTCGCCTTGAAAGCCCCGGGATCCCATATGGGCGCCGGTTCTAATCCCGGCAGCTCCACTTCCCATCCAGCTCCCTGCCTGTGGCCTGGGAAAGCAGTTGAGGACAGCCCAATGCTTTGGGACACTGCACCCGCGTGGGAGACCCGGAAGAGGTTCCAGGTTCCCAGCATCGGATCGGCGCGCACCGGCCCGTTGCGGCTCACTTGGGGAGTGAAACATCGGACGGAAGATCTTCCTCTCTGTCTCTCCTCCTCTGTGTATATCTGGCTGTAATAAAATGAATAAATCTTTAAAAAATAAATAAATAAAATAAATGCGATTTCTTAACCACTTTCTGTGACCCCCCATTCACAGTTCAATTTTAGTTTATATACGACATATGACATAACATCCATAACATAACATGTTATGCTTAACATGACACTACTTTTGCAACTCTTAGTGAGGCAAGTGAAATCAAAGTATTTTTTAAATGTACTAATATTTCATAATTTTTAGTAAAATGCAGTTTGCATTAGTGGTATCACTTCAGATTCAGATGTGTATATTGAAAAGCAATTATCAAGAATTCTAGAGCAATAAGCTAATAAAACAATGATGCCCAGTGTCAGGATTGCACACACCTCAGTCCCTCCATTCTAGAATTTTCATGGAAGACCTACATTCAGGGTTTTTATTCTGTTTTTCTGTTAAGCCTCATTATCAGTTAGAATAGGTAATGCCTGAAGCACTCTAGACAATCCAAAAAGTACCATTACTCATTAATCCACCTTTTACTTCTCATATTGTAGATTCCGTAAAAATTAATATTTCAGAGGAAAAAAACATTTAAAGATATGTAAGTAGTAAGATATGAAATATACAGATGCACCCATTTAATTACCCATTTAATTTCCTCTCTGTCTCTCCTCCTCTCTGTATATCCGGCTTTCCAATAACAATAAAATCTTTAAAAAAAAAAAAGAAAGAAAGTTAATAATCTCAATAGAACAGACTGAACAATAAAGTTTAAAAATAATCCTGAAGTATAATACATAAATAAAGAGAAAAATGCTAGGCGAGGAATGCTTTCGACAGTTTTGGATTTTAGCTCCTAGCTTAAACTCAAAAAATGTGAGAGAAATTCTATGATCTAATCTAGAATTCTGGACAAAGTGAATGTATGGGCTGAGTATGCAATTTCCTGGTTTGTTCTACATTTTAATTTTTCCAGTTTGAAACCTTAAGATTTTTCCTCATTCTAATCCATTATTTGCTATAATTATTAATTTTGATTTGCAATCAGTGTTTTGGTCTTTAAAGTGTCCCTTAAGTAGTATCAACTTGGAGGCTCAGATAAAAAAAACATACTTTATAGTGTGTGCTTTGCAGACCGTCGCTTGGTAAATATTAAATCAGCAGATGGAAGATCTTTCTATCTCCTTCTCTCTGTGGATCTTCCTTTCCAATAAAAATACATAAATCTTTTTAAAAAGAATAGTTGTTAAAATGCAAGCAGAAAAACAAATCACTAAGCTCTTCCTACGAAATGGTCTCATGAGAAAAAAAAAAGTAGAACGTGAAATTTTAATAGGAATTTAGATAGAAAAAAAAGAGGAAAACTCCAAAGTTTTGGAGTAATACTATCTAAAGTTCTTTTCTTTATGCAGCTAGTCATATAATATCTAGTCAATGCTATCTAATTTTAGTTATATATTCTAAAATATTTTCTAAACAATTCCTGTAAATGCCTCTAGTGCTTTGCTAATTGTTAAATATAATAGATGAAGCACAGCATGAACTGATAAATAATGAATTTTAAGCCCATATGATCAGTATTTGCAAATTTTATTTCTCTCATTTTTGTTTTCTAGTATAAGTCAACCAATTCCTTCTTAAAGGAGCCAAAAATTTGAAAATTGAGCTTATAATCTTTGAAAAGTAGTTTCTTCTGCACATTTCATGTTAAAATGCTGCCAAATATTGGAATGCCTTAAAAAGTTATGGAATGATTGTATTAAAAGTAAATTTACTTTGGTACAAAAATTTAAAAACTTCTGTACATATTTTTTTCATAATACATATTTTAATGAACTTTTTGAAAATCTGTTGTAGCGTCACACATATGTGATTCATGGACATCTTAAAAACATTATTTATAGGCAGCCTTTGTAGTCATAGCTTTGTTCAAAGTGGAGTTTTCATTCATATACCATATAAATACAGGTATTGGCTTCTAAAGTAAATTAAATTTTATATAAACCATTAGCTTTAAATGTTAGCATGTTCTGTGGGTAGTTAGCCCCTTATATTAAATATAAAGAGCTAAGAAAGAGCCATGGTCATGTGTTCAATATTATTCTCTCTCTCTCTCTCTCTCTCTCTCTCTCTCTCTCTCTCTCTCACGTTCCTTTTTCTCTCACTCTCTTACTTTCCTCTATATGAAAGTAAGCACTATAAAGGTTAGATACAGTCATGTATGTGACTCTTGATGCAAATTATTATCTCATTTAAAGGCTTCACTTTCTGTATTTTCACAGTTCATTCTGGAGTAGTAACAGAATATAGGCCCTGGACTTCTTGCCCAGGCCACAGGCAGGGAGCTGGATGGGAAGTGGAGCTGCTGGGATTAGAACCAGTGCCCATATTGGATCCTGGCGCATTCAGGACAAGGACTTTAGCCACTAGGCCACGGTGCCGGGCCCAGAATATAATCCTTATAGACAGCAAATGAGTTTATTGAAGTATTAAATTGATTGCCAAACTTTGCTTTTAAATGTTTAACATTCCAAAGTTCTTCTAATAATTCACTAATAGAACATTCCAACACAGAAACTGCATTTTGAGAACTTCCATTTCCAATGTGGCCTTGCTTCATCTGTGGGTCCCCTGCTTTCACTCAAATGGCTTCATGACAGAGCCAGACTCTTTTAATCTTCACTCAAGCCACTTTTCACTGTCAACTAAAGTGCAGCTCAAGGCTCAACTTGAAATGCTGTCCTTAATCTTTCCTCTGGCATATTGAGAAAGAACACCGACAAAAAGTAACCTGCCAAAGCACCCAAGTATATTCCAAAGACGATGCATGAGTGGATCAGTGTTAGAGGAGAGGAGACATTCTGAATCCTGCGTGGGCTTGGTGTGTCACTCACATTGCCCTTTGCCTTTGTCGGCCTCGTGCCTGGTGCACAGGGAAGAGGGGTGGGTAAAATGGCATAGTCTAACTCAACTCTGAAGGAGTTCTTTCATTCGAATCTCTGAAACTTTTTGGAAGCCCAAGGCAACAATACTTTTCAACCTCTTTCCTTTTGGGATTAAGAAAGAGGGTGAGTAGAAGGGTTTGGAGTACTTTTCTTAGTTTAGCACTTCTACTGAGCATGAAAATGTCACAGCATCTGAACAACTGATCAGCTGACAACTATAATGTAGAAAAAGTGGGACATGATATTTCACTGTAATAGTCTTGTTGATTTTTTTTAATTTTAAGATGTATTTATTTGTATTGGAAAGGCAGATATACAGAGAGGAGCAGAGACGGAGAGGAAGATCTCCCATCTGGCAGGTTCATTCCATAAGTGGATGCAATTGCTGGAGCTGAGTCAATCTGAAGCCAGGAGCCAGGAGCTTCTTCCTGGTCTCCCACGTGGGTGCAGGGTCCCAAGACTTTAGGCTGTCCTCAACAGCTTTCCCAGGCCACAAGCAGAGAGCTGGATGGGAAGTGGGGCAGCTGGCATTAGAACCAGCACCCATATGGCATCCAGGCCTGTTAAAGGCAAGGACTTTAGCCACTAGACCACTGCACCAGGTGCAGTCTTGGTGATTTCATTGCAGCACTGAAGATTTGGAACAGAAGAGGAGAATGTAGTGGACAGTTGCATATAGAAACCTCTCCAGTGGTTTGGGTTCATTGGAAAGATGCAGACCAGTTGCCAAGAGCACCACTTTCTTAGCCCTGGCAACAGAATGTTGGAGCTGCTTTGGCAGTTTTTGAAGATTCTGATACTATTTGAAGGCTTCCAGACTTTGAACTGTGTACTCTGCAATAAAGTAGGTGTTCAACTGCAAATGTTCTAGTAGAACTTTGCTAAGCCTGGAGTTGTGCTAATATTGGGCTCTTGGAAACTGCAATGACATTCAGACATCTTCACTTTGAAGTAACATTTATATTCTGAAAGTCTACTTATTTCTATTCACCCCCAAGTTACTCTAAAATAGTCATTTATAGTTGAGAAAGATTTCATTCTTCTCATTGAACAAATTGGAGCTTGATTTCTAGGTCTTTTCAATAACGTGCTTTAGGATTGCACTTCCGTGATCTTTCTGTATTTACTGATAGAATTTTACCTACCTGATAACATTTATGTGAAGGTCATTTTAGGCAAAGTACTTAGTAAGTGATCAATAAACCTCAACTAAAATAATTATTTTGTCATATTTAAGTATACCCAAGGTTAGCGTGGGCTTTATTGGATCCCTTATTACTATTGTATCTCATGATTTTTCCATTTGTTTCTTAATACTGTGAACACACGCATATCTACATGATCAATCAACCATCAAATCCTTGTTCTATAGGAGCAACTGATTAAGTTAAGAGCTATTGCTCTGGACAGGATAGTTTCATCCTCTGGACTCCCAGAATTATTTGGAAGAATCATTTTCATACACTAAGGCTCCCATAGCTAAGTGGGAATAAAACAGGTTGTTTGGGTCTTGTAATCACCAGACACTCATTAGCTAGGAAGAATTTTGAGTTTTCACTTTACAAGGCTGAGGAAGAGATAATTTGGAAGAAAGAAACTTTTGTGCTTAGAGCCTCAAAGAGAACACAGAAGGTCTTCATTACAATCTAATCTTCATAGCGAATATGGACTTGCACCAAATGAGGCAATGACTCATGAAATTGGATTGCAGTGGAAGAAACTACAGAATCGTGTTACCACTTAGATGTGTATCAGATATTTCTAAAATGATTGACTAAAATCTAGGAAAACATGTGCTTTGTGATTTTTAGCTTAAATTACTAAAAACATTAAAATAGTACTGAAAAATACGATGGAGAATGCTATATCAAAATTACTTTTGCTAAAAAGACTAGAAGCATTATTCCATGAAACTGTCTACCCACAAATGCACCACACAACCTTATTTGTTGTAGCCATGAAATCAATATTCAAATTGGATATACTTTTTTCATACACAGTATTCAAACTACTCCAATTTGCTTAGCTTATTATATTTTGGTTTTTTGCAAAGTTTAGAATAATTTTGGAAATATTTGTTATAACCCTATGAATCGTTTTAAGCCTACTTAAGATAACTGATAGGGAGTGTGCTGTGTCTTCCAAAGTTTAAATTTACCAGTTTTTAGATCTCTTTCAATTTCTTTAATCATGTTCAATCAGTTTTCATCATGAAAATTCTATGCCCGCTCTGATAGATTTAGTCTTAAAACTTTGGATGTGGATATTCATTTATTTATTTTATTAAACAAATAATGTTTGTACTGTTTGTAGTATCTGTTATTCCTGCTCAGCTCACTTATTAGCACACAATATTCTATAAATTCCTCAGGCTTTTCTGTAAATACTACATATGTATTTCGTCTTCTTTCTTCAGTAAGTCTTTCTCCCTCTGTTGTCGCTCTCACTTTCTCCTCCTTTCTCGCACCGACTGAAATCTCTGTGTTGTCTGGAAAACAATGGTAAAATCAGAGATCCTTGGTTTGGTTCCAACCTTAATGGAGAATAATTCCGTCTATCAGTATTTAGTATATCATTAAGTGTGGAAATTCTGTAGATGCAGTTTACAAAATAGAGAGGAGGCGTCTTTGCCTTCTTTTCCTAAGGATTAAAGGCGGAGAACCTTTCCGAGAACCACACCTGTAACCTCATATTCAGACTAATAAAACAGGGCTGGGTCCAGCACAATAGCCTAGTGGTTAAGGTCCTAGCCTTGCACAAACCAGGATCACATTTGGGCACCAGTTCTAATTCTGGTGACCCTGTTTCCCATCCAGCTCCCTGCTTATGACCTGGGAAAGCAGTCGAGGATGGCCCAAAGCCTTTGGACCCTGCACCTGCGTGGGCAAACCTGGAAGAGACTCCTGGCTCCTGGCTTTGGATTGGCGCAGCTCTGGCCATTGTCGCCACTGGGGATTGAGTCAATGGACCAAAGATCTTCCTCTCTGTATCTCCTTTTCTCTGTAAATATGCCTTTCCAATAAAAATAAAATAAACCTTTTAAAAAATAGTACAAGGCTTTCTCTTAAAATCACACTATCGCCAGGTCTCAATGGATGCACAGGTACAATTTACAGGATTTCAAAAGCATGGTGAGAATACAGTGTGGTGAAGACATGTTTATGGAACCAATGTTTTACTTAGTGGTTGCGATCTGCATCACACTGTGAAGTATCTGGATTTCCTTCCTGTCTCTAGTTCCTGACTTTGGATTTTTAGTGGAGACCTTAGAAAATCGCAGAGATGATTGTGTGTCATTCATGTTGGAGACTTGGATTGAATTCCTGATTTCTGGCTTTTGTCTGGGTTTCAGACATTTGGGAAATAAACCAGTGTATGCTTCTCTCTCTCTCTCTCTCTCTCTCTCTCATTAGTAAATGGAAGATATTTCTGTCTCCCTATCTCTCCCTCTCTCTTTTTTTCTCTCTCTTTTAATCTTTAAAATAAAAAGAAATGAGTGTTTAATAAATAATTCTAACATTCAACAAAGTTTCCTGTAATGGTATCCCTTTGATTGGAAAGAAAATACTATTTCTTAAGCGACTGAAAGTTTTCTTTATCAGTGAAAATGAGGATTTATATGAAGTTCAATTCTGTTGCAGATAAGTAAATAGGACATTTAGAGAATTTCCTATTTAAAATGAAATATGCCCATTTTAAATTTAATAAATACTTTGATGGTTGAATAGTTTCTTCACAAATTAAAGATATCAATGCAGTCCATTCTATTGCAACATATTCATATAAGTCTGGCTTTGTGTGTTTGAATGTGACATAAAATAATACCGTGCTCAAGAGGATAGTAGGTTTCTTTTGTTTTGTTTTGTTTTTTAATGTCAGTTCTGCTCTACTGAGTCAAAAGGTAGTTTGTATTATTTTGTAGCTTAGTTAAACTTCCCCTGCAGTTGAGTGACACAGAGGAATGCAATCTTTGGCACTCTAGAGCAAGCTGTGACTGGGTGAACTTCTAAAGTAGCTGGAAGTCTTACCACATCGTGAGCCTCTATGACTTCATCACTCCTTGTCCTTAAGGTAACATGTGGCTTTCCATAGCTTTGAATTTACCACAATTAACCACTGGAATTAACTGCTTAGGACGACCACACTCAGTGTCTTACCTTCCCCATCCATCAACCCTCTTCTTAAATGTAATCCACAGCAGGGTACAATAGTTAATGATCAGTTTACAAATGATCTACAGACTTATTCTCTTTTAATGGAATGATATTTAAGAGTTGAAAGGATTGTTCAAACTGGTGATGAATTTAGAGTGAAGAAAATAAATTATCAAGGGGCTATGAAACCTTAGTGGTATTTTCTGAAAGGAGGGAGCTTGAGAAATATTTATAGCTTTATGTGGACCTTACATGTGACATTTAAGTCACAAGTAGGCATACTTATTCTCCAATGTATTAGACTGATCCTTAAGCCTTTGTTTATTTAAGTCTCACATGGAGCACAGAAATATATCCTATGAGCTAGGTCATGCATTTCATGTGGGGAAGCTCTGAGCACACCAGACTAAAGAACAAAATTCAAGAGCAAAGTTTACAAGTATTTTACAATGTTTGCCAGATAATTAGAATTTTTTCCATGGCTTCAAAGTTCTCCCCTCTACAAAAAGACAGTTCAACGATTATTTCAGAGTTTATTTTGGAGTCTTATTACCTTTGAGATAGCATTGTTATTGGATGCTGTTTTCTAGAAGACGTTAATGTGGGTAATTGAAAACATACAGTTCAGCCTCTCTGCAGGACATCTGTGAAACCATCCATGTGCTGTTTGTTCTTGTCCTTCTAGGTGCTGCTGACTGTGGTCTCTGAGTAATGAGAAGAAAGCTATTTTTAGGTTGGTATAAATGTTTTGGTTGCTCTAAACTAAAAAGTCTTATTTAGAGTTTGTATACACTACTATGGTACATTGTGTTTTATACAAAGTTAATTGTTTTTCTTAGTCTTGCCATTATCCATTTTTTTCCTAATAAGCCTTTGCCCACAAAAGAAATTAAAATGGAGCAATTTTACATTGCTGATTGCAAAAAAATACATATTTTTTATAAAACAAATATAATAGTAGAACTATTATTATCATTACAACCTCAGCCTAAAGAACTTTTACATCTTCAACTACTTTGACAATAACAGGGAGAATATATGTGTCCTAATACACTCTTACCTATAACATGTTGACTCCAAATAATCATTAGCTGCCTTCGTGTTTGCCAAGACCATGGGTAGGAGAATTTTTGTGTAACTCTTAAGCTCAAATGTTTCCAGTAGTCATAATAATCATTACACATCTTTCTAAGCACTTATCCACGCCCTCGGATCTGCTGGTGCTGAACAAAGCAACGTGAACTCCTTGTGGGTTTGAATTTAAGAGCTTATTTTATTTAAAAAAAAAAAAAAACCACCATCAGTTAAATAGTTGCTTCAAGTCTTACTATCAAGCTTCAAGCCCAATTTATCCTGACAAATGAGCACCAAGTTGAATATAAAACCAAAACCACTGTCCCCAGGTCATTGAACATTTGATAGTATATGGAGATGTGGTTCTAAATAGCTAATTCAGGATATGATTACACTAGCCATTCAAATCAGAAAATGTTGTGATTGATTTGAACAAGAATCAGTCTTCTGTCCAGACAAAGGAGCATGAGAATTTTCTTCGCCATAAGCAGAAGCATAGATCTTTATCAGGCTGAGTTCAACTGCTTTTGGGAAAATTGAGGAGCTGGGTACAACATGCTACTGATGCTATTCCTGAGCAGGAATAAAAAGGAGAGCAAATTATGAATTAGCACTTCATCAATTTCTTCAGAACTAATTAACTCTGAGATTTCATTCATCCTGTACTCTCCCAATGTACCCCTATGTTTATAACCTAAACATGATGAGCTATGTGTTAAAATGAGACTGGAACCAGATAAAAACAAAATAGCCCAGTCATAAGTCACAAGTCACAAGCTTCTTCCAGGTCTCCTGCATGGGTAACAGCCAAGCCACTTAGTCAGCTTCTGCTACTCTCCCAGGCCATTAGCAGGGATCTGGATGAGAAGTGGGGCAGCCAGAACACAAAGCAGAGATCAAATAGCAGATGTTAATATTGCAGGTAGTGGCTTTACATGCTGCACCACAAAGACCTGCCAAGACTTAACACTTTTCTATTAGCCAGCCCTGTCTTTGTTCAGGGCTTAACATGTAGTATTTCTTCATTTAAACAATAATAAGGGGACCAGCTCTGTGGGTGCAGCAAGCTAGACCTCTACCTTGTATACTGATATTGCATATGGGCACCAATTCATGTCCAAATGCTCCACTTCCAAACAACATCCTGCTTATAGCCTAAGAAAGCTGCAGAGGCAGGGCCAAGTCCTTAGGCCCCTGCACACATGGAGGAGACCCAGAAGTTCTTGCCTCCCAGTTTCAGATCAGCTCAGCTCTGACTTTTACACTCATCTGAGAAGTGAACTAAGGAATGGAAAATTTTGTTGTCTTTCTGTCTCTCCTTCTCCCTGTAAATCTGCCTTTCAAATAATAACTATTATAAAAAGAAAACAATAAAATGTATATATCAAAATACATAATATGAGCATGTGACTAAGCAAGCTGTTGTCCTTAATCTGTACATATTTTTAAACATTTATTTATCTTTTGTTTGAAAGTCAGATATACAGAGAGGAGGAGAGATAGAGCGAAAGATCTTTCCATTGATGATTCACTCCCCAAGTGATCACAATAGCCGGTGCTGCACTGATCTGAAGCCAGGAGCCTAAAACCTACTCTGGGTCTCCCACACAGGCAAAGGATTTGGGCCGTCCTCGACTGCTTTCTCAGGCCATAAGCAGGGAGCTGGATGGGAAGTGGGGCTGCCGGGATTAGAACCGGCACCCATATGGGATCCCGGGGCTTTCAAGGCGAGGACTTTAGCTGCTAGGCCACTGTGTGGGGCCCAATGTATACATACTTACATAACTCATATTATTTCCTAAAATTTTCGATGGAGGGAGGAGGAAGTAGTTTAGTGGAAGGTTTTATTTTGTGCTTTCATAAGCAAAAGTCTGGACCCCATGGTCTTTGCTGTCTGATAGTCTCTCCCAGTTATGTCACACTTTATGACAAAACAGATTTTTGTAAATATCTTTGAGGTTATGAATTGACTGACCTTAAAACTTAGAAGATTTCCCAATGGGTGACTGATACAACCTTTAAAAAGCAGATAATTTTTTTTTTGATGAATGGTTGATCAGATGCAGCAGAATTATGAAAAGATGAAACATGGCAAGTAATTTAGAGCACCAGAAAGTGCTCAGAGCATCTCTTGACTGACAGGTCCTGGGATTGAGGTTCTCTGCTCTCCAATCATCGCGCACTGATTTCTGCATGTCAGTAGCACCTGCACCCCGAGCACATCCAGAGGAGACTCCAGGCTGACTGAGCCTTCATCCTCAGCTCTGTGACACCTAAAGCAGCATCCATCTAGCCATTTCAGGCTATGAAGTATATGAAGAAGCAGTCTAGGATATTTTAAGCTTTTAATTGTGTCATAATATCTTCTGCACTGATAGCGAGGTGATAACACACATTATGATCCATCTTCTGCAGAAAGAAAATCTGCACCTGCTTATGTGAGCATGCACACACCATGGGTGTCATGCCACTATGCTGTTAAACTTCCACAACCAAGTGGAAGCAATAAGAACATAATAATAATAAGGGGATCACTTTACATACTTCTCATGTCTACATTATGTAAAAAGGGCAATGATAGAAGATGTCATGTTCTCCATTATTAAAATTAAAGTGGTTAAATCTCCTTGTAGCTGCTTTGTGAGAGCTAAATGTGATTGCAAGAATAGAGTACTTATTATGTTCCTTCGTACCTTTCATGTATCACACAGGAAATTCTCCATTTTTTTCTTTTTTTCTGACCCTGAATTGAGGCTGCTTGATTTTTCTTTACCATAGTCAGAACCCTGAAAAAATGCTATAAAATAAATCAGGTACTCATGACAATGAACCAGTATTACCTACAACGCTAGCCAAATAGAACAGTACGTACAGACTTGCGGATTCTAAGTCTCTAGAGTAAGCCCTAATGTGTGTGAATTTCTTGCTGCTTTCAAGGTGAGTCCGAGGCAATGTCCTAACGTGTGTTCAGGCATCCTGATGCCTGCGTTTTGCTGGAACTTTATCAGAAAGGGGTGATGAGAACTGAGTTCCTGGATTCTTTGGGTGAGAACGAGGGCCTACAATACAATTGAGGGCAGATTCACTGCTTCTGTCAGCCAGGCAACCCATTCTGCCCGCTCTTCCTGTATTTCACCACTGAACAAGCCAGACAAAGAAACTGTGTTTCTACATCTAAGTTAGAGGGTTGGGTAGGAAAGCCTTTCTATAAAAGAGAAAGGAGCAAAAAAGCTAGCACCATAGTGTGACTACACACACTCCTCCGTAGAGCTGCTGAGCTGATACCTGCCCCTGTAATTCAGCTGTGGTTGATGTTGGAAAACCTGCCGGGCTTGTGGGAACCGGCCTCTAGTAGAAACTGTGACCATTATTTTTCTCTTTTATGGTGCTTCCTTTTAAACTATGCTTGAGATCTTTGTTGTAGACGTGTACCCTGTGGCACCGGCCTGGTGTGTAGAGACATCAGTGAGATAGAACACATGAAAGGATATAGCGTAAGTGTGGCGAATTGCAATGACAAGGCTGAGTTGGAGGTAACTTGTGAATGATAAAGGAATTGAAAATTCCCTTCCTCTGGCAGTGCAAAGGGGAGATGAGTAGCAGCCTGAGGATTTGAACAGTGATCTTTTCCCTGGAAAGTGTGGCCACACACGTGATGGACCACTACACCCTAAACATACATTCAAGGTCTGCATGAACTCTGTCCAAAATAAATATCATCTGCCATCAAGTGCACACATTATTAGCAACAGGCTGCATGAGTTAATCATTCATGAAGGTGGGGAATTTGGCATTGATCCAAGGTTGAGCAATGTGTAAGTAAGATGAAAGAGCCTTGCCTAGGTATCCAGAAGAAAGACCAGCACAAACACGGTCATGTGATCAACAAAGCAATGCAGTTATTAAAGGACTCCCATGGTGAATAAACACAAAATGACCAATGATAGCTTGAAAAAAAAAAAAAAGAATCTCTTTTTCCCTGTAGTAACCTTTTGTACCCCTTCCTGCTTTTGACTTAATAAGCAAAGTTTTAGTTTATGTAAGTTAAAGAATCAAATCAAATTATATATTAAGCATCAACCAAGCATCAAACAAAACAAACTCAAGTAACATACCAAGTTTTACCATTGCATGGTGCTTGACATTAAGATAGGACTGCTTGGCATACCTCCAAGTGGACTTCCTTAGCAGAACTGCCAGGATACTATTAATTTGGTGCAGAAAGGTGCAAACTAAAGGGGCTTTGGCAAGAATAGGCCAAGTGTCTGTTTCGAATACACGGTTTTGTGCAGAGTACACTCTGCAGGCAGTGCTACTTGTCTTGTTGTCCGGAACATGTCCTGAGAGCGTGCAGTACCTGTATATTCACGTTCATGGAAAATGCAAGTAAGAAATAAGTGTCTGTTCATGCAAAAAAAGTTTTTGAAGTCATGCACATTTATTTCATAATTCTCTTGCACTATTTACTTTTTATCTATATAAAGGAAATTTTGTATATGCAGTTTTAAGAGTTTCATGATACTTCCAACCTCACCCTCCCTGCCTTGGTCATGTACACTCTCTCTGCTTTTTCTTTATTTTTACAGTAACATATTTTTAGCTTACCTTATAACCATGTTTAGTCCCCACTAAATAAAGAATTCAGCAAGCAGAAAAGCCTCTCTTCCTCCAGAGCGTGTGAACGTAATGGAGATTCTGCATATGAGAGTGAGCTCTTTGATTTTACAGCTCAAAATACACTGTTGAACTCTCACCTTTTCTTGTATAAATTCATCTTATTTTCCTCCTTTCTGCAACACAAATAAAAAGGGAAAACTCTGTTCAGATTTGCTATACTTACCGATGTAATAGTCCAAGAGACAGCAAATTGATAGATCTCATGCTTGAATCTGTGGGATGCTATGCGTTCCTTGCATACAGAAGCATTGAAATGTCCCATGAGGCTTTGGCCATCACAGGGAAGAGCTCTTGACGTCTTGCCCTGTCCTCAGAGCTGGAGGAGATCTCTGAATTCTGGAACACTGGGATCCCCGCGGCCTGATGCTTTCGGATGACAGATAACATTCTCAGGACACTGTCTGATGTCTTCCTAACAGCTATTATTTCCTATCGTTCTAGTCAAGAAAGACACATGGAAGTATTTTTGCATATCCCTTTGGGACGCATCTCTCAAACCTTCACTAACTAAACTGACTTTTCAAGATCCTTATACTGTTGTATTTTGAAACAAACTTCCTACCAAATTTGTTCCATGTGAAATTTAGAGTGAATTTATCCTAAATACTGATTTTCTAATAATGATAGTGATTTGTTGTGTAGGGTTTGACGGTAAGTTACTGTTTTCAAAGTCATATTTATGTGTATGTTATTTACATACAATATTAAGTACAATAGTTATGGCTTTACATTATCAACAGAGAACAGAAATAATGTACACATGTGGTCTTTATTTTTTGAATATTGTGTTCAGTAGTGGGTACTGAAACAAAAAAAGTCACTGAGAAAAGATGTTTCTGCTTAAGAGTCAGTGACTGGGGATGTGGTAAATATGAATATATCTGTATATGTATGAGAAATATATACAGGAAAATAAATATATGGAAGGAATACGTAACATCTTGAAACATTCACATAGCTTCCATGTTAAATTCAGGTGCAGGACAGTATATACATTATGCCATGATTTGTTTTAGATAGGGATGTGTGCAGATCGATCCTTTAATTCTGCAAACACGTGACAATGATAGTTGACTCTGGGATGCTCCCATTTCAGTGAATATATTTTGTATTATATGGATTACTAGCCAGTGCATCTATTAATTGATGAAAATTCTAATTAAAATAAAATTATTATAATAAGGCCAAATGACCCTGTTACACATATTTGTCACAAGATTTTTTTCCAATAGAAGTGATACACATGCATATGTATTGATTATGTGCTTTGCAAGAGAAAATTTGGTACATCATCTGATAAATTACTATAAAATAGGAACACCTATACCCATATGTATAGTTGGGTTTAGACTCAATTTTTCTTGAGAAAATTTAAGGTATAAAACTCAAAAGAAAAATGGGTAGTATTTGATTTCAGGTTTAAGTTTGAGCTTTTTGCTTGTATTGACTACTTGGTGGAAACTTATAGTAGAGGATTCCAGTAATAGTACAAGACTTGAAAAGAACAGAGAAGTGAATTGTTTCAAGACTTTAGTTATCATAAATTCAAACAGATGATCCTATAGATAAACAAGTAACTCTATGCTTTTGAAATCTGAATGCTGAAAATGTTAGCATAAAAGACTGGGAAAATCAGAAGGAAGCTCAAGCTGTAGATTATGAAAGTAAAATCCTGTAAGGATCTTTTGGCAGATATCCTTTATAGGCATCAAGAGTGATTAGTTACTCCTCACCATGGTGTTGAGGATTTTCCTGCACACCCCCCCCCCCAAAAAAAAATGTTCTGCACCTAAAATGTCGACATATATCTTGTTAGAGTTACAAGCCAGTCTGGATTATCCTAAAATCTGCCAAGATCAGCAAATCATACTTCAACACAACAACTGGCTAAATACTAAGATGAAATGGACACGAAACAGCTGAATGGTGCCTTATGGCCATTTTAAGGTATAGAGCAGCCGGTCCTGTATATGAACTAAAATTGAAATGTCAATGAGCTAATCATAGGTTGTGGCTAGGACTTGTTTTCCTTTTTTTTTTTTTTTTAAATACACTGGTCACTCAAAACCATGTCAATTCCATAACGTTGCAAATTGCTGTTGATGTTATATTGGGACTCTTAATTGACTGTGATGATATTCTGTCAGCTCTAACTTCAGACCAGAAATAGTCTCCCCAAGAAACTGTTCAACCCATCTGGACAATAAGTAGCTGGACTCTATGCTTGGTATATGTTTGCAAAGAAAGAATCTTGATTGAATTTGAACTGTAATACTGCAACAAGGTGGAGGGATCCACCAGGGGGCAAGGGTGTAGGGAGGGGTGAGGGGATTCCCAGAGCCTATGAAACTGTCACATAATGCAAAATAATTAACAATAAAAAAAAAAACTTAAAAAAAAAAAGAGTGAATGCAGAAGTGTAGAGTTCCCTGGAAAGTCAGGACCAGAGTAGATACTGAGAGCCGAATGAAGTCATTCCAGCTGGGAAATCAGGATGAGCTCAGGCTCTTGTTTTGGATATAAGAACAGAAGGGAAGCTGGGAAAAACAGTAAGTTCTTGGTTTATATGACCAGTCTCAATCTTTTGCCCAACTCCTCTCTCAAATTCATTCACGCTCTCACGATTTCTTCCAAATCCTGGGCTGATTTCAATAGAAATGACACATATTTCATTGTACTTCCAGTACACTCTTATTAAACATAGTCCCTTAACAATAACTGTTTTAGTTTTTGTTGGAAAATTTACAATGACACAAGCTAGCCAATTACTGTTTCAGATGATATGAGGACTGACCAGTGGGTAAACAAACTAAACCACAACAGAATTAACATTTTACCTCATATTTCTTTGTTATACAAATTAAAACATAGTTTGCAGATTTATTTAGAATAAGAGATCCCAATTAGACCTGATTGATAGAGGCCTAAAATGTATTATAAACGTATCTGAACATCCAGTTAATGCAATATCTATTAGGTTTAGAGAATAACATGAATTAGTATAAATGACATAAATTTGGAGTTTAGGGCAATTCATTCACAGTCTGGACTAAATTGGCTTCATATGTGTTAGAAGGAGTCTGTTTGCTGAGTCAAGCAGTAAAGTAAATCCTTCATAGGAATTCAAATATTTGATGTGAATGAATGTTATTTTCAAGTATGTTCTAGAATGCTGCTGCTTGTGACTATGGCAGTTCATATAACTGGACACATTGATATCTGATCGCTCCCACCAATGCACATGCAAAATTAGTAGAATGTGCCCCAACTTTCGAGGACCTAACACCCATGTGGAAAAGCTGGGTAGAGTTCCTGGCTCCTGACATAGGGCTGGCCTTGCCTAGCCCCAACCATTGCAGAATTGTGAGAACTGAACAATGGAAGTAAGAGTCTCTCTCTCTCTCTCTCACTCTCTCTCTCTCTCTCTCCAAATTATCCAAATAAGTAAAATATACCTTCAACAAAAAATATTTAACATATCTATTCATGATGCATTTTGATTGTTAAGATTCTATTAGAATATACTGGTCTTGAAATCATATATATTTGGGACTATGCAGTAGATGATCCCATATGATCAGTATTAATTTGACACCTAAAAGCATATGAACTTAAATAAATCGAATTTTTAAAAAGATTTATCTTTTTTGCACAGACTTATTTTATTTTTGTTGCAAACTCAGATATAAAGAAAGGAGGAGAGACAGAGAGGAAGGTCTTCCCATGGATGATTCATTCCCTAAGTGGCCACAGTGGCTGGAACTGAACTGATCAATCTGAAGCTAGGAGCCTGGAGCCTCCTCCGGGTCTCCCACGTGGGTACAGGGTCCCAAGGCTTTGGGCTGTCCTCAAGTTCTTTCCCAGGCCACAAGCAGGGAGCTGGATGGGAAACAGGGCCATCAGGATTAAAATCAGTGCACATATGGGTTCCGAGCAAATTCAGGACAAGGAGTTTAGTCACTAGGCTACTGTGCTGGGCCAAGCTTCCTAAATTCATATTACTCAGTGTGCATATATCTCCTTTAGAATCATTGCAACTATAATCAAATGTTTCTCTTCATTCTAAGACATTTTTTCCCATTTGCTTTGAACAGAAGCACAAAGTTAACATCTCTATCCACTTCTGGGAGAGGCCTTTTATAACACAATGTTTGGGCTTATATTTACCCTGAGACATCACACATGACTAGAAGGTTTGGATTTTATGTGTCTCATTGTTTGACTATTTTTAAAATGTATTTTTTATAATTTTTTAAAGATTTATTTATTTTTTATTGCAAAGTCATATATATAAAATACATATATTATATAAATATATATATTTATATATATTTATATATTTATATATTTATATATTTATATATTTATATATTTATATATATAAATATATAATATATGTATTTTTATATATGACTTTGAAATAAAAATATACATATATAATATGTATATATAAATAATATGCATAATAATAAATGTAATAAAATACATAATAATATACATAATGTATAACATACACAATATATACATTATATATAATGTATGTATTATGTATGTTATATATATATATATATATATATGTATATATATATATTTATATATATATAAAGAGGAGGAGAGACAGAGAGGAAGATCTTCCATCTGTTGATTCACTCCCCACATGACCGTAACAGCTGGGGCTGCGCCGATTCGAAGCCAGGAGCCAGGAACTTCCTACAGGTCTCCCATGCAAGTGCAGGTTCCCAAACCTTTGGGCCATTCTCGACTGTTTCCCTAGGCCAAAAGTAGGGAGTTGGATGGAAAGGTGGTTTACCAGAATTAGAACCAGTGCACATGTGGGACCCTGGCACATTCAAGGCGAGGACTCCAGCTGCTAGGCTGCTGTGCAGGGTCCATTTGATTACTGTTGAATTCAATAATATGCATCGAGGCTGTATAAAAATATAGCACTTTTTCTGAGTTCTGTCATTCCATTTAGTGAATTGTCCATTTGAATGGTTGTAGGAACCTGCAAGTTTGTAAGCAGTAAGAAGCTGAGGTAGCCTGAGGGCACCCTGAACTGGTAATGCATTTCAATGAAACTGTCTTACATAAATCTGAGCCCTTCATTTCTGAGGTCTGTACTGACTATAGATCGTATCAGAATGGAATGGCAGTACACCAGTTGAAGTTCAGCAGAATAGATAGATGTGTTTAAACTCTGACGTGACTGTCAGGACTGCGTAGACAATCTGGTACATCTCCTGGACTGTTTCAACTTCTCTTTGCTGTTTCCACTGCCAGCAACCTCCTAGAAATAACTTTTCATAGGTGATGCTCCATCTGCTGCCCAGCTAATGTTAAGGAGGAGTGCTTTCCTCTAAGCTACTCAATACAAACGTAAGGACAGGTCATCTTAAAGAGGTGAATATTACTGAATGTCTGACTAACAGTTAATTAAAAATATCAAAATCCCTGACATGGCCGTATTTTCTGGACTGTGAATAGCAAAGCCCTTGGAAATTATCTAAAAAATGGCTTGCACTTAATCAAGTCTCGATTCTAGGAAGCAACAGAAAGAAGGAAATGTTTTCCCCCAAGCTTCAGTCTGAGAGGTGGCTTGTCAAGCCCTTGTTTCTATCTCTGAAATGGATTGACAATGTGAACATCAGATCACTGAATACAGAGTGGTAAAGTTACACAGCCTCAAGAATGTATTTTTTTACAAAATCGAGAAGACATGTCTGAGGTTACCAGTCCTGATTTTACATGTAGCTCGTCCATATCCCAGCCAGTGCCAAACAGAGCCAGTCCTGTCCCAGACCTTTCTCTCCAATCAATACCTATCTTTCAGGTTTGGTCAATTTCAGCCCTTCAGATTTTTAGCCTTACAAAATAAAGTAAGATCAAATTGCTTTAACTTAACTAAATTTGCAACAGGAAAGATTTCCTTTTAAATAATGAACTCTGCAGAATTTCTTTGATTAAATGCAGTGTTCCTATTCTGCAGATGAACATGCACATTCTGTTCAACAGCTGCTTCATAGTTTCTCTCAAAGACAGTGAGTTGGGCCCAGCGCGGTACCCTAGTGGCTAAAAGCCCTCACTTGGCACTCGTCGGGATCTCATATGGGCACCGGTTCCTGTCCCAGCTGTTCCATTTCCCATCAAGTTCCCTGCAAGTGGCCTGGGAAAGGAGTAGGCGATGGCCCAATGTTTTGGACACTGTAGCACCTGAGAGACCCAGAAGAAGATCCTAGCTCCAAGCTTCAGATTGGCTCAGCTCCAACCATTGTGTCTACTTGTGGCATGACCCAAAAACCAGAAGATCTTTCTCTCTGTCCCTTCTCTCAGTAAATCTGTCTTTTCAGTGAAAATAAATAAATATTTTAAAAAGACAATGAGTTGATGTTCTTGCTAACTCTTAGTCCCACTCAAAAGCTCTTCTCCAAACAAAATAATTCCTCCTTAAATGTGAACTAAAACCCTTGTCTGTTAAGAAAATTAAAATACTTGCAGCATTTTAAAAAGACCCTTGGTCTACCATATATATATATATATATATATATACACACACACACACACACACAAATGAATCAATCCACTGTAATCTAAGGAGTTTATTACGATAACTCTGATCTAATTCTTGTAAATGTCATCAAAACACATTGTGATCATATTTTCTAAGCATGATATATAAAATACAACTGATCCATGTATAACTTTGAGGACAATTTGCCTCTTAGATATTTGCATTGTCTGGTGAAAAATCATTCCCATGCCCTGGGCTGAAAAGGAATGCCACATCTGGATTGAAGGCCAAGAACACAGAAATGAGAGCTGTTTTAAAACATGTCTTGCTTCACAGTTATAAAAAGGATAAACTTCAAAATTTGCTCAATTGCCCTTTATTTGCTGGTAATAATGGGCAACATCTTTACCTTTTAAACTCTCATATATTTTTATTAGTTGTTTATGTAACCAAGCACAGCAGCATTTCGGTAATGTGCATCTAAAATTTTACTGTTCATTTGCTTGCACCAGCAGACCTTGGAGAGTCAACATACCTGGCCCTGATCACTTTCCACTCCATTTCTGATACATAATTCTTGTCTGTCTTTGCTTCCATCTGATCTGAAGCGAGGCCAATATTTTCTTATCTGCTTTCAGTTGTTTATATGCATTTGATATGCGTCTACCTTGTCCTTAACATTAAAGTAATCACATCTCCCCAGCGTATTCCTAGCTTAACAATAATCTCCCAAAATACCTTTAATACATACATTCTGCTGTAAAGACGCTATTAATAAAAACGGGGTAATTCTTCAATTCTCGTTTAGTTAGAAATCATGATCTGCAAACCACATGTATTTTAGTGGCTACAATTTTAAAAAACGATTTTTCAAAAGTAAATTAACAAGCCATTTCCCCCCATTATCTGAAAGGTAGGAATAAGAGCCTTTAGGTTTCCTTTCTGCCCTTTCCTTCTTGTACGCATGGTGGGAGGGTGAACCTGGTTCTCAATCCAAGCAGCATGACATGGCTGAAAGGAAAGAAAGACCACAGTGATTCAGCGACCACAGTACTGCTCCTGTGGCAGTGATGTGCCCTTTGAGGGAGGGGAAAGAAAGAAAGACCACTGTGACTCAGCCACCACGATACCACTTCAGTGGCAGCAATGTGCCTTTGAGGGAGGGGAAGCATGACAGGTTGAACTTCAGCTTATCCAGATACCTCTGGGGTAAAAACTGCACTTCCGTGAGTCTGAGTTGTCTTGTGACTGGAGAGAGTGGGGAGGAATTTGTCTTTGTTCAATGACAGGAGGAAGTGAGGTGAGTGATGCTGCTTTGAACACTGTCTGCTCTTCCACCCCAGTTACAACAATGACAGCAATAAAACCACCAGAGTCCACCTAACACTATCACCAATCTGTACTGCAAATACTAACAAAGCCAGGTAGAGCATACAATTTTTACTCACTTTTAAAGGATGGGTTACATGTTATATGCTGCTTTTAGCAGTTAAGCAGAAAAGAAATCCTAAAATTTTAATGGAATAATACAAAACTACTATTGTGTTATTTAAAATACAATTATAAAATTTCTAAAAACCCTTTTAGAATATATGTGTAGGTATACACCCCTCCACACACACAATGACATAGACATATATTTACGTATTTAAGTGTAGGAATATATGAATAAGTTCTAACCTGAGTATCAGTCCCCTTTCATTTACAACCATGTGGAATAATCACTGGCTATTTTTACATGAATTATTCAAAGTATGCCTTCTTCTTTAAAAAACTTTTGAATAACTTTCTTTTTTAATTTGAGCTTTTGAATTTTATCATACAATTCTGTATAGTCTGGGATTCCCCTCCCACCAATTTCTACCCCCAAACAACTTTCTAAATATGTGTTCTTGTGCCTTGGAGTCATAGAATTTGCCACGAGACAGAACAAAACAAAATAGTCTATCCTTTTATTTCTTCACCAACATCATGAAAAGCACTTCTTTAAGTTCTGTCTACGGTTTGTGAATGCTTGCAACTTCCATGATAATTTTTCAGCTTTTTTTTTCTCCCCACAATATCTGAGTTTGGAGAGGAAACAGCATTCCTTAAAACTATACATTATAAATCCCTTTTTGAAAAATCCTAGTTGAAAATGCCTGATTTTGGCCAATGGGCCTTAGAAGGTGCAAAGAATGCCAGGAGACTTCTTACGAGAGAAAAGGGTGAGCGAGTATTTCCTCATGATGACTGAGCAGCAACAGTGATGCTGAGTTCACAGGCCTCCATGGCAGTACCTCTATAATTGCACAATGCTCTATCTGAGCAACGTGAGTGGAACGGAAGGCCAACAGCTGTGGTAAGCACAACCAGTAAGTTGTATTAATTCATAACATGGAGCTGTTAGTTTTCCTTTTCTTCCAATTTTAGAAAGAGGAAAAGGCAGTTCTAATTACATCTCTTTGTCTTTTCTTTCTTCTTTCTGTCTTTATTTTCTTCCTCCCTTCCTTCCTCCCTTCCTTCCTTCCTTGCTCCAACAGTTCTGACATCAATGAGGACAACTTGTGCTCAATCCAGTCTTGGGAGACATGGTATTTTAGAAAGTCAAGTAGAAAAACTTTGTAGTCTAGCTAAGTTGATGGCTTATGAAATGAATACTACCAAGCAGATAAGGGAAGGAGAGGGGAGCAACAGTTTGAAGCAAGGTAAAGAGCATATGACATGGAGGTTAGGTGTCTATCTAGGAAGAATCCAAGGAAGACACAAGCGAGTGTATGCAGTTGACTGATTCCATATAAGCCACTCATACATGAGGCATTGTATTCAGGTCTGCTTTCTGCATCTAGGTCAGCCATGGCCAGCAGAGAACCATCAATCACTCCCACTCACCAAATGGTGTGAAAGTGATTGATTGTTCAACATTGAACTAGCCCTGCCTGATTCACAGAAAGCCTTAATAGAATCTGGGAGCCCTGAACTGGAAACTTGGGTTTTGGCCTGGAAATGGACCCCAAACCTTTAGGCTAAGTCCAGGTGTGCCCCAGTCAATCCAAGCCATGGCTCCTGGAAGAAAGCAATTGGAAAGGCAGTTTTGCACATGGACTATGCTGTTCTGCTTTTAACACTGCCCTTTTGAAAAGGTTGTGAAATAATATGGCCTTTTCTTCTTGAAAAAAAATAATTCCATAGGTAATCTCATTCACAATTATTGACTTTCCCACAGCAATCTTGAGAGTAATAACTTTACTATTTTTAATATGTATTTTTAGAAATCCCTATGTGTACACATAGAAAATGGGTAAAATACTTTACCAAGAACACACATGGACTGTTTTGGAGCATTTAGCACTTTGCCAGATGCAGTAGATTGCCATTCAAAAATGCTATAAACCTTTTGTGAACTATATACCATACAAATTTCCCTGCATATTTGAAAATGATTAAAATATCTCTCATCTTAAGAGCAGTAAATTTGTAAAACAAAGAATGAATAAAATAAATTAGATTGATAGACTTCTTCTAGTAGTAGCAAATGATAGCTTCTACCTGACTCCCTATGTAGCATGGAATATTATCTAAAGAGATACTTAATATAGAACATATTGCCTATGTATGTAAGTATTCTCACACAAAAATATACACCCAATTTTTAAACAGAATCTTCTCAATATTACAGAATTATTCCACATAGCCAATAACATATAAACATGAAGTGACATTTTTGATATGCAACTAAGACCAAATAACTGCTCTAAACCAATCATCAGTTGTATTTAAATATTAAATGAAATCCTTTCTTAATTTCGACCAGTTTCTAATATGATGAATGAGAGCATTTCCAGTGTGCATAATGACACAAGGTAACAGACATCTCATGGTGTTCCATTCCCTTTCCCATATGGCTATTCACCTCCCTGTCTTATTTTTCAAGCTTTTTTAAAAGAGAGGGAGGAACGGAGTAAGGGTGGGGGTGGAGAGAAACAGACGGGGAGGAGGGGAAATGAATCTCGCTTCTATTGATTCACTCCCTAAGTGTATGCAACACCCTGGGCTTATGAAATCATGAGTCTTGAACTCAAATCTAGACAAGTCATCACTGTTTGCCTTCCTGGGTACACATTAATGTAAAGATGCACTCATACATGTAGCAGGGATTCAAACCCAGCACTCGGGAATGGGATGAGGACACCCTGGTAGCATTTTAACACCGTAGTATTTCATTATTATTTCTTCCCATTTCAGAGGCGAAATAATTTTTGCTGAAATGCTGAGTTCTCAAATACAAGTATTGTTCTTTAGACCTTTCATTGGTTAGGAAGAGGAAATGCTTGGCATTTCTTATGCAGGACAGTAGCTACAAACTATATATGGCCTGGAAATGACAGCTCCCCCACCCCGCTTGAACCTCTGACTGAGGTTTACAGATCAGCTAGAGTTTAAATTTGAACTCCTTCAAGACCTAGTAAGGACATTTATTTTTAGTGGGGCCTCTCATTCTTGGAATTCCTCCTCACCAACTCTGACAGAATCTATGTTTAAACCTCTGAGCAAATTATAGAGAAGTATTTTTCACACAGCCTCTTAGTTGCTTGTGGGCTACACTGTTTTTATTAACAGTGGGAATCCTGTCTTTGTTACTCATTTTGCTCACATGTCACTTTACATCCATTTTAGTATACACTTTCAATACTGAAATGATAAAGAAATAGATCCCAAACAATATTTTGATCCAGATTACACTCTCTAGAGACAGAAGGTAAAAATCAAACTCTCAGTCATTTGAGACTAATCCAGATTTATCATTTCTGTAGTTAGGACATCCGATATGGCTCCCTTACAGTCAGGTGTGGGATTTGAAAAGAGCGAAAAAATTTTCCTACCAAACACACATACTTTGACATAGCCAAAATGCATTAACAAAACTCCATTACATTCAGCATCTTCTTGATAATCCGTATAACTTTAGCTCTTACTGAAAATTAGCTTTGGGATAGAAGTGCTAAGCTCATATTTGTATTATGGCAGCTCTTCAAAAGAGAAACAATGTGGCATATGTAGGGTCTCTGAGACTGTAGTTGTATTTAAATTTATTTACCGTCACATTTCACTTTAATAAGTCTACCGTATTTCCTCCCCAAATCCTATTTCATGGGTGTTAGCCATACCTCTTTAAACAACATCATCTGTCATACCTAGAGACTAGGATGTATTGGTGGTAATTTTTGCACAGACCAAAAGAAAAATCTGGTGAGGTTATATTAATTAGATGTTTAAATTGGAAAAAATATAATTTAGGACTTTCCCCCTTTATCTCTAATTTCTACCTTAAAAGACAGTATTTATGAGATAAGGTATTGATGCCAAGGGCCATGAGTTTGACACAGAGTAGTAACCAACAAATAACACCATTGACTTAGTTTAGTTTAAATGACAAGGAAGATTACCAAGGTAATATTTATGATAAATAGAAACAAAACAAAATTCAAAAGCCACATGTTTTTCATTTTATATTTTTAGTGCTTGTCATAGTTCTTATCTTATTTTTGTGAGAATACTAGAACATATTTGAGAGAACACAAATGCATATTTGAGAGTTACTTTAGCTTGGAAATGTGTACATCAAGGGATCATTAGTCGTCTAGTACTGGAAAATTAGAACAATTTGAAGACCAGAATAGTAGGAAATTAGAGTCATAAGTTTAGTGGAAGGGAATGTAATCTAGATCATATTTAAACCCATAGAATGGGGGACTGTTTGCCTTAATCACTAGTGAATATGAGAGCAGCAGAATCTCACCGTAATCAATTCCAAGTGCATTTTCTATCTCAAATGTCGAAGTTGCTATCTCAAGATTCTGTGTTCAATGTATTATCTATGAATATGAGTGGTGGGTGTTTGCAGCAAAATAGACTGGGGAATGGGGAGAGGGAGGAGGGGCCAGAGAAACAGAGAAAGAACATGGAAAAGAAAACAAAAACGAAACAACAGCAAAACACTTTTAATTAAGAAGTCAGATTCTATGAATCTGGTAACCATTGTTTAACAGATGACTATTCAAGAGAATGTTTGGTTTGGCATGGCCGACAAAACAGAGATAACCTGCATGCAGGGGATAGCATTGTGTCTTTGAAAATGACAAAAATAGTGATCAGTTTTATGCCTATTTCACAGTAGGAAAGGAATGAAACTCTTGGCATATTATCACTCTAAAACTACTTTACTTATTATTATTACGCTGGTCAAGGCCTTTGATTTGCATCTGGGTTTCAGTACTGTGAAACTAGTGACATTCACAAAACATTACACTTTCAGTTGATTCTAGAAATACTTTCATGAATTGAAGCATACACTATCTATAAACACATATGTGATGATATTTATTATCAACCTACATGCTATTTCCCCCTTTATTTTGACTTTGGTTTGATGACAATGATGGATATGAATTCCAAAATGTTTGTTTTATGCTTCTTTCTTAGTCTAAAATAAATATCTCTTAAGTACTTTCCTCCTTGGGCAATGTGTTTCTCATTTACTGTGGCACTAAGTGTATAGGTATGACTGACCACTACCTGACATATGCCTGTCACCAGGGACCACTGATTCTTTCATCTCCTTAATGGACATTTCTTTACAGATGTCTGTGGCCTACCTGACTATAATCCTTTAAATTTTAATTCACTTTACATTTAGCCTGGTCATAAATACCATTTAGGTACCAATACTCTGCTTTATGCAATCCCTAAGGTGGTGCTTTTATTTTAATGAGGCCATTTGCAACTTAAGAGCAAAAAAAAAATTCCATCTTTGATTGAATATATTTGTCAGCTTTATTCCCAATTGGCATTTTCATGGCAAAAGTTGGACAAAACTGAAAGATGGTTCCTTACCAAGTAGGATAAAAGTTTTAGTATGTTTGTACTTTTAGAATTAATATAGTAAATGGTATTTGAAATTCTTTTTGAAAAACTTCAAGGTAAACCCTGACTATAACCAACAATAAAATCAAGAATTAAGTTAAGTTACAAATGAAATTCCCATAGACTTTCTTTCTTTTTCTATTTGAACAGAAAATAATAAGCAAAGTGAAATTCTTGTTATAAAACTGTCCTGGTGATGCGGCAAAAAGAAGCAAGAAAGTGACTGTCTTAAAATATGTTCAACTAGTAAATTTTGTGATTTTGTTGTATTTAAGTGATAGTTTTTTTACAAGTAGCAAAGCATGCTCTTTGCATTTGAGAACAGGTAAATTTCCATTGAATTGAATTTATTTAAAATTGGTGTGAATTTTTCTGAAGACATTCTTTGTACATTACATGAAAGGCCAAATTCTCGGCTCTAGTCTGTCTACTTTCCTGAGAACATTTCAGAAGATCAAAATGCATATATTTAGTTTGCATGCATATGAGGTAAAAATATTACAATTTTAATCTACCTAAGCTAGTGATACGGAATAACTTTATTTGTGGGGTGAGAGCAATAGACAAAAGACTTTAATTTCAGATCATCAGAATTAAAATGTTTCTTGGGAAGTAAAAAAGACTGTTTAAAATGCAATAGAAGGGAGCAAGGATATAGAATAGCAGCTAATATTCCTTCGTATTTCTTAGTATCTGGTTTTAACTCTGAGCTCTAAGCTGTGTTTCCAGCACCCCATCAATGAAGACCTATGAAGTAGCAGCAATGACTTACGGAGTTGAATTCCAGTTACACATGAAGACATAAATGCTTTGCTAGTCCCTGACCCCATCCTGGCTTGTCTATATAAGTGTATATATGTAATATATACTTACACATATCAGACATGCACATTTCTATGTATATATAAATGCATATGTCTACTATGTAGTATATTAACTATTAGTTTCATTATTACATTTAGTTTTCCAACTTTTGTTTATTATACCCCTTAAATATAAATGAAATCACTTACTTAAATAAGATAAAGGATAGTACAGACTTCAACACAACTGAATAATATCTTATATAAGGGATTGTTTCAATTTCATTCTTTTATCTGATTTTATGATGTTATGATTATTTGACAAATACAAATGCTAAAGCTCAGTGAATTTGATGTCACAATGCCAGGCATGAAGCTGGAACTAAAGACATACTACTCAAAATCTCACGTTTCATTCAACCTTAGGTACTTTCTATTTACAACTTTGTTTGTTTTTACATATTAAAGATCAACCAGGGAATCTTAATATATCTAGGCCAAGAGCAAATGTGGGATTTGGTATTCTGATATACCATTGCTATTCATAAAATATTTTTCAGAAGTTGACAAACATGATTACATGTTTCTATTATGACCCATGCAATTAATTCATACATTTGCAAATGTTTATTCTTGAAAATGCTTTGAATGAATGAACTTCAACACTAATAATTTATATTTTGTTGAAATAATATTTTATGTCAAGATGAGGGCATTTACAAATGAAAATAGTGTCACTACCAGACCCTAAAACATGGTGGCACATATATTTACACAATCTACAGAAAAAAATTTTCGTATTTTACTGTTTTATCAAGTAATGAAACCACATCAGAGACTCTTTTTGCATTGGGAGGTACGTTTACTTGTTATGGCTTATCAGACAGGGTATCAGTTGTAAACTGACACATGGTAATGCTGTGACAGCACAAAGAACATTCTGTGAAATGTAAATGCGTAAACACATACGCTTTTTAAATTATTTTAGATTAGCGAAACTTAAAAACGCACTTCCAAAGAAGAGGTAGAGAGAAAGAGAATGAGAGAGAGAGAGAGAGAGAGAGAGGGAGAGAGAGAGAAATCTTCCATCAGCTCTTTCAGTCCCTGTAGGTCCACACCAGCCAGGACTAAGCCAAGATGAATCCAGGAGAATGAAGCTTCATCAGGTTTCCTACATGACAAAGGGGCACAAGTGCTTGGCTCTTCTGCTGTTTTCTGGTCACATCAATAGAGAGTTGGATTGGTAGTAGAGCGACTTAGACTTGTAGCATCCTCCAAATGGAATGCTTGCGTTTCTGGTGCTGTTTTAACCTGATTTACTTCAACACTGCCCCCCATTTTTATGTAAATTTTCATAATTCTTATTATCACTGTCATTATTTCTATTTTCAAATTGAGCATATTAAGGCCTAGAGAAATTAATGGTAATCTATGAATGCATTTCTACTCAATTGCAGAACCAAGATAATGGCTTGTGTAGATGTTTTATTTAAGTTCCAAAGTGGTGCTTAGTTATTAATCCCTACAATCTTCACAAAAGAAAACCCTGGCCTCTGAGCCCATTTTCATCACATGTACCTATTTCTAGTTCTTAAGTGCTGAGTTAGAACTGAACATCACTGTGGTATGTTTCTTGCATCTTAATAGTTATTTCAGACTATGTATTTCCAAGAGCTTGTATGTTTAAACTAGAGCCATTAAGACGCAGACTTGGGCCCGGCAGTGTGGCCTAGCGGCCAAAGTCCTCACCTTGAACACGCCGGGGTCCTATATGGGTGCCGGTTCTAATCCTGGCAGCCCTACTTCCCATCCAGCTCCCTGCTTGTGACCTGGAAAAGCAGCTGAGGACAGTCCAAACCCTTGGGTTCCTACACCCGCGTGGGAGACCCGGAGAAAGTTCCTGGCTCCTGGCTTTGGATCGGCGCAGCACCGAGTGTTGCAGTCACTTGGGGAGTGAATCATCAGACAGAAGATCTTCCTCTCTGTCTCTCTTCCTCTCTCTGTATATCTGACTTTGCAATAAACATAAATAAATCTTAAAAAAAAAAAATGATGTTGTAGACTTCCCTCCAACATTCTGTACCCTACATGGTCCTTTCAAGTCCAGTTGTTAAAGCCAAAATTCTAATTCTTGGCTTCCCTTGATCTCTCATATTACACTTCTAGGCCACCAGTAGGTGATCTTATCAATACTTTTCTGTTCATCCAAAACCCAATTGCTTCTTATCAAAATCACAACCTCTTATGACCGAAGACACCATCGTCTCTCATGTTAGTTGCTGTAATCAATGCTTGAGTCATTCTCGTTGCTCCAGTCCCTCTTCAATCTATTTATAAAACAGCATGAAAGGTCATTCAAAACTTTAAAAAGCACAATGCCCCCTCTTGTTCCAAAATCCTCCCATGTATTTAATCTCATACAGAGTAAAGTCTGCCATCCTTACTGTGCTGTATAAGGCATTCCAGACCGTACCTCTCCTCTAAGTGCCTCCTAACTCTGATGCTTCTGCTCTGTAATCACGCTGGTCTGCTCACTGCCCTGTGAAGATACATGAAGTGCTTGCCTTAGTGCCTCTGCACCACCCCTTTCCTTTTTGGAAAGCTGTTACTGAGATACCCATAAGACTGGTATCAACATTATCTTTGTTGCTGTTTTCAACACCGCAGAGAGCTCTTCTTTACCTTCCCCCAAACTCTGTCTTCCTACCTTGCTTTATTTAGGCTGTTAGAAAGCTACATCCAGCAAGCAAAGTCCTCATTACTGCCTGGTTTTGTAAATAAAGTTTAGATGGAGCACACCCACTCCTATTTGTGTGCATGTCATCAATGATTCATTTTTTGCTACAAAGGCAGAGTTCAGTAGTTATTATAAAGGCAATCTGGCCCTCAAAGCCTGAAATATTTACTAGCTATGTTTGCACAGAAAAATCTTGTTGTGGACTGTTGTTGTTCCTCAGAACAGGTCCCTCCATAGTTAGCACACAGTGCTCATTGTTTCATTATTTTCTGTTTCTGTTTGGATGTAAGCCATCGAGAGAAGTTTTCAATGTGGTGTTAGTTGCTGGTATGCCAGTACCTAAACTAATATGTGGCGCATAAGGTGTTTAATAAATTTTGTGAATGAATGAAGAAATGTACTAGATGATGCACTCCGAGTCCAGGCATTTCTTGAAGATGACATTCTCTTCAGCTCTCTGACATGCATTACTATGCAAAAGAAAAAGTTATAGCATTAATGAAATAGGATGGCATTTCAGAGTTTGTGAAAAGTTAGAATTAAACTAAAAGGCTGTTTGGTTTAAAACTTTGAAGTCAAAGCATAACTTTTCATAACATACATATCATAATAATCATATTAAACATGATGCAATGATTGCAGATCATCAAATTTTGATTTAGTTTAGAAAATAAAGATGATTATATTCTGTGGAAATTTGATTTTTAAAGTTTTTTTCTCAAATGAATTTTGATCAGTATGTATGCAATGTGTGACACTAAGGAAGAGAATCAGGAATAGGAAAGATAGGAGAGGCAATTGCTGTTTTCATTATTGAAAATGAATGATGTAAAAATATTTACCCCTGTGAGATCTTTAAACATTACCAAGTAAACCATGTGCCTAGAGGTCATGGTCATATAAAAACTCTAAATGGCAAATCAGAAATGAGTTATTATGCTGATGTTCTTATGTGCCTGTTGTATCAATGTGGTATTAAATATTAAAATATCCACTTTATGTGACTATTTTGATTATTAAGTGAGACAGATATTTAACTGCTCTAAATAGAATAAATACATAGTAAATGAAAGCTTACCTTGGGAAACTTGAGTTAATTTTATTTGATGATGATGTATATTATGACGCTATGGACTACCACCATCCCAGAAAACATTTTGCCTATTAGAGTACTTCAAAAAGTATGTGCAAAATGAAATTAAACCTAATAATATTTTTAAGTTGCTGCAGTATTTTTTATAACGCACATTTACCTGAGCTTTTTGAGGATTCCTCACACTTAAAGTCAGTTTGGCATCTTTCTTGTCATTGACTCAGTGTAGCTTTCTCTGCATCTTTACTGAAATATTCCAAATATATGAAGTGAATTTTGCACAAATTACTTAACATACTTGATAATTTCTCCTTATACAGCAGATATTAATATATACCCAATTGTATTCATATGAGAATGAAAGTGTTCTGGGCATGACCGTCTTAGCAAAGCATCATTTCAGGGCTTTATATTCTAAGATGCCAATTTCTCAGCTCTCATTCTTCTCAGTAGGGGCTAACCATATAGTTTATGGTTTATACCATTTCTAGTATATCTACAAAACTGAATAAATCTATTAAGAAATATTGCATGCTATCCAAAATCATTTGTCTAGATAATTTTAATACTATTTTAATTTCACACATATGAAAATTAACAAATAAATTGCTTTTGATATCTAGTTGAAGACTTCCAAGAAAAAAAGTTAGAAGGGTAGAAAATCTTTCCTGATACTTTCCTGCAATACTACATTTTTTAATGTAAATATTTCCAAGTTTCCTGCTATTTTATTGGGAACATACTCAGTGGCTGTGGGCAATCTCCTCTGATCCCTGCTCTGCTACCTGATGGGCATAGCTTAGAGCTCACCTACTTCTGGCCTGAAATACCAAATCAGGTCTACACGTGGAGCGTGACTTCTAACATGACCAGGAGGTCAAGGGGAATACACGTGGAACATGACCACTAGCAGATCAAAGATCAAGGCAAATAGACCTTTGTTCTAACCAATCACAATGTCTTTCAGCGGGGGGCCTGCTGCAAGATGCCCTCCTGTCCTTCCCTTCCTTAGTGTTTATAATCTGTAACCTGTGTGTAATAAAGCAAGCATTCCTCAGGAGCTTGTCTCTGGTGAATCCTAAGGCCAAATAGTACCATTGTCTCACCCTTGGAGACCCTGGGGCCTGCTGGCAGGTTTAAATGCCAACACAAGGCCATCCCACATTACACCAATTCAAGTTATACATTTTTAGCAGGTTAATAAAATGTATAAGTGACTTTTATTCCAGTAAGTTATCCTATTACAGGGTAGAAACTTAGTGTCTGTCTTATCTAGGTGTTTCTCTTAATTGTCCTCCTCTCTTTGGCTTCTAGACCCAAGCTCCATCTTACTAGCCTTGACTGGCCTTGTTTAGTCCTTCCCATGGGTTTTCTGAGAAATGCAGCTATAATAATCAATTAAAGTATTTTTCTTGTTATTAGTGTCTCTTGTACTCACCTTTCCCAGCTTTTTCTGTACCTCCTTTTGGTTTCAATGTATCTGATCACACTGTTTGTAGCTAGAAAATATTTTATTTGTAGACTTTTAGAAACTTCTTCAACATTACTCACAGTTATTTTTCCAAAGGATCAACAACTGGGAAATTCAATCTGCTTATTTCATATAGTAACCTCTTTAAATTAACATCAGGAAGAGGAGTTGTTTAGGAGGAATTATATGCTCTAAATAAAACAGAACTTTGTCAACCTCGTGTAACACTTGGAACATACCATTGAGTTACTCTTTTTCATCATAGTCTCTTTCTAAATGTCTTTTCGTACTTCCAAAATGTTCATTCATCATCTTTCAAGACATCAAAGATGCTTCTAAAACCATGTTTTACCATGTTTGAATTTGGAATAAACTTTACAGTGGCTGGGCCGTCATGGTGAAATTGCTGTATTTTTATTCCTAAATTGTACATAAAATATTAATATGTCTCATTATTAATGACCTTTTAGATTCAGTAATGTCAGAATCAAGAGACATCTAGAAAACCCAAGGCATTCATTTGTGAGATGTTAATTACTACTAGTTGAATTTCAGGCACAAAAGAATGCTAATGTGAAGGTTTGATCTTAGCCAGGGAGAACACCCTTGCTTTCTCCAATCTCAAGGTAGCGGACTGGTGGGGGGGGGGGGGGTCCTAGCAATAAAGGATGTTCCAAAAGAAACATCTCAAAGTTTAGCTTATGCAAGAGACTTGCATTGTAAGAATAGAAGAACTGACAATAAATCTGTATAGTCCAGACTGTTTTAAAGGAACGTAAATAAATAGGAGGGATGGGTATACACTGTGCTCCAGAGAGATTGTCTCTACACAGCCCAGCAGAAGGTCAATATGATTTCTATTAAGTGATATTTGGAGCCTTAATTCCTGCTTCCCTGTGACACTTAAAGTCTCTTCGTAAATTAAAAGTGTGGTGCTTTGTCAATGTGAATGAGGTACAATGAAAAATTATAATCTGTTTAGGTTTCTGCAATTGAATTACTTATTTTAATCATACCATCTATTTGAAACTCCTTTTCTGATTCAGAAATTTAGGAGGAATATTGCTGATTGGTCATAACACTCAAAATGTCATGCTCAGCATGTGATATGGTGGGTCCAGCTTGGATCTTTAGAAATCCCGAGATTCTCTGGATCCTATAACTGCAATGGGAGGAATTTGCCACTAGAGTGTGATGTTGCAAATTAGCAACAGAAACAGAAGTTCACTTGCTTTCTAGTGAATTCTATAGCAAAAAGCTGTAAATGTTATTTAAAATATAATAATAATCAGATATTTGCACCAAAATGTAGCTACCACACATTATTAACATGAAAACAATATCATTGGTCAGAATCAGAGAATAAGAATGTAGGCTGAATTGTAACCTGTCGCTCTAACTTCTTGATTAAAAAACAGATGTGCTACTTTCTTTGAAAACAGTGAATATATATAAATCTTGTTACATACATGATGGAGAAATTCTCTAAATTTTCCAATTTTTTTCTAGATATATGTAGTGAAGTTGATTCCTGAACCACATGCGTTGTAAGAAGATCATATGATCTGTATGCTTACTTTGTATAGCTATGTTTTTCCTAATCACTCAAATTTAAATAGGATTGATAAATTGATCTTGTATCCTCTCCAAACTGTGATACGATGTCTTAAAAATCTCTTGCTTATCCTATCCAGCTCCCTGCTTGTGGCTTGGGAAAGCAGCCGAGGACTGCCCAATGCCTTGGGACCCTGCACACAAGTTGGGAGACCTGAAGAAGTCCCAGGCACCTTCTTCAGATCGTTGCAACACCAGCCATTCACGTCACTTGAGGAGTGAATCATTGGACAGAAGATCTTCCTCTCTGTCTTTCCTCCTCTCTGTATATCTAACTTTGCAATAAAAACAAGTAAATCTTAAAAGAATCTCTTGGTTATGTCAAAAACATTGTTGTACATGCAATTATTTTTCTTTAAACCTTAAAAATCAAAGGTGGCCCATTCTACAAGTGTTATTGATAGTCTATTTTCAAAAAAGAATTCAGCTCTGTCTATAAACACAAAGTTCTGTCCATAGCTAAGGAAAAGAAGGCTGTCAGAATAATGCAATTAAAATGTTTTTAATTTTCTTTCCATTATCTCTGAAACTAGAGCCAATAACCAAAATCTAAGTTTTAGTTCATCAGATCATACACTTGAGGAATGCTTTTTCTAACTCATAATTATCTACAGAAATTTACATCAAAGAAAAATTGTAATCTTTTTTTATTTGACCTTTTATTTATACGAATAGTTAAGGTTCACATTTTCTTCTCAAGTGAATCATTTGGTCAATATCAGAAAACAGCAAATAGTGTTTTTGAAAAGTAGGAGCAATTCTTACACGTGACGGGAATAGGCGTTCTGCAAAACTCACTGATAACGACCACAGACGCCAGGTGTAAACTTCTTGGTGTCTTTCCATTTGTTTTCCCTCTCAGTCTACTCTTGTCTCCACACCCTAAGTTGCGCCTTACATTTATATTGAACTACACATGCAGAAAACCTGTATGTTAGTAAAATGCACCGAAAGTTCAATGTAAAATTTAACCAGCAGCAGTGTGGATTGTTTTCCACAAATGTTATTTTATTTCTGTCTTATATAACTTCTAAAACAATATTCAAGGATGTTCAATTTTTTTCTGAAAAAGATGTCACCCAATAATTAGTCAATAAAATAAATTATGAGTGGCATTGTTCATTTAAATCAAATTAAGATACATTTATAAAAATTACAGTCTAGGTGATAATACGCACCATGACAAAATTAAAAAATGTCCAGATTTGAGAGCATCTTTATCAATTCACTCAGTATATATTATTATATATTTTTAAAATTTTTATTTGTTTGGATCGCCACTTTCACAATAAGCAGAGTGGTATTAATTCTTATAGAAATGAAGTCCTATAGACATAACTTGTAATTCTTTTGAAAATATTTTCCTGTCTGGATTTACTGACTGTCCTGACCTGCAGGACATGACACTCAAACCCTGAGGGTGGCCTGGGAATGCCGGGCTGCTAGCCCCCAGGCTGCTGGCCCAAGAAGCACACAGACACTCGTACTTGGTGGAAAAGAGTGCCTCCTGCTCTTTATTTTACTCCTCATATATATACCTTCTTCTCTAGGGGAGGACGGGAAGAGAGCGTTTCCTGGAAGTAATCATCTTCATTGAAGCAGGGAAGGAACTAACCATCTATATTGAAACAGGGGAGGAACTAATCATCTGAACAGGAATAAGGGTGGAGGTTCTATTCTGCTTGCTTTACACAGGTTGTTCTGGCCTAATATCCTGCTTGCTGTGGCCCTGCTTGCCCAAGGCAGGCTTTGCAATGCAACAGGTTGTCAGGTAGGCCAAGTCTAAGGCCCATAAGTCTATGGCTCCTAACAACTGACATCTGATTCTGCTGCAAAATATGAAAGTGAGGAAACACATTCTTATGGCTACAGAAAGACAAATATTAGGCATATTCAAAACTTTATCTAAATGACTCAGAACTTAGATCACAATACAACCAACGAACCAGAAAACTTCGGAGAGGCAGGTCTCTAAAGACGGAGACAAGATGTGAATACTCACGTTTTGAGACAGGTGAGGCTGAATGCCACCAAGAATACTGCTAAAAAGCTATCGCTAGAAGAGAACAAGGACTCTGAGGGCTGCAAGTATGGGGAAAGGGAGGCTCACACAGCAGGAGCTTTTTGCCTCTGTGTAGCTCATTGGGTGCTTTTAGGGAACAAGGGGCAATGGAGACAGTCTGAAGGCTCAAGTCAGAATGAGAAGAAAAGCAGGCACTGAATGAATGGGGAATCAATCTTCCATGGTCCATATAAAGCCTACAATATCTCATATCTCCTTTGCGGGGCAAAATCCTTAATCTACAGAGAGAGAACTAGCAAAACTATTCTTGGCACTTTAAAAACCCATGGCACCTGGCAGAGGGAAAAAGAAGAAAACTGCTTACAGAGAAGGGTCAGAAATACAAGTCGTATATTGCAAGCAAAAACTGTGGCTAAATAAAAAGCAGCAACACTTTGATAGCCACATTTCAGAGAACAGGGTGTTCTTTTTTTATTATTATTATTTATATTTTTATTAATATTTAGCATTGTGTGACAGTTTCATAGGCTCTGGAAATCCCCCCACCCCTCCTCCCGGTGGATTCCTCCACCTTGATGCAGCATTACAGTTCAAATTCAATCAAGATTCTTTCCTTGCAAACATATACTAAGCATGGAGTCCAGCTACTTATTGTCCAGATGGGTTGAACAGTTTCTTGGGGAGACCATTTCTGGTCCGAAGTTAGATCGAACAGGGTGTTCTTATCCTTCACTCCGTAGGTAGTGTTCAGTAAGGTGACCGTGGAGCACTGCAGGCTTTAACCTAACAATAGTCCAGCCCTCTGTGTGATGCACCACAAAAAGATAGCCAGAGGGAAGTGGTACTGAAGTGAGAAAACAAATCTTTTTGAAGCCAGCCTCCACTCTCAATTCCTCAAAACATTGCTTGAGAAATTTGAAAACCATGTTCTATTACAAGCAATCTCAACAATATCAAAATCACACAACTAGATTAGCAAATCAGTGCAGAAGAAAAGGAATAGCAATTTATAAGAATGAGATCTATTCATCCAAGTTTGTATTGGCTTATACAAGTTGCTGGGTTTTCTAAAAAAAAAAAAAAAAGAAGAAGAAGAAGAAATAGAGGCTCTGAAAACCTAACTATCACCCTTATCCCCAAGCACCCGCAAAAATGCGCAAATGCACCCACATTCCAAGTGACTATGCATTTAGCAGAATTGCCAGATTCAAGCTAGGCAGAGATGTTGAAACTGTGTTTCTGATAATTCTAAATCACTATGTTTAATACATTGTTCACTATACTGAAAAGATGGTAACAGTTTACACAGCATGTTTCATTTGAAAACCAAGAGGAATAAACCAGTGGAACACCTAGCAGTGAATAACAGTAATACAGATAGCGTACATCTTTGACTGACCTAGTATACCAGATATGATGTAGAATGCAATCATTGAACCAGAGCATGAATGAAAAGCAGCTCATTAAAATGCATACAGATAGAAAAAGTTAGAAAAGTAACCCGAGCAGCAACAAAGAATAAAGCTTCCAGTTGGGGTGAGGGAAAGAAATAGGCAATCAATCATGGCCTGGAGGGGATATTGGAAGGGGAATCCAGTCAGAAAGAGGCAGAAATGCTTGAAAAAAAATGACTGAACATTTTGCAAAACTCCAAGCAGACTTCAGACACTGATACAGGAAGATTCATGAATGCAAAGCAGGATAGATATTTCACTAAAGGGATGAGAAGGATATTAAAAGAATGGGAATATTTCTGCACACATGATATTAAAAATGATGGTGAAGGGCCCAGTGCTGTGGCCTAGAGGCTTAAGTCCTTACCTTGAATGCAGCAGGATCCCATAGGGGCATCAATTCTAATCCCAGCAGCCCCACTTCCCATCCAGCTCCCTGTTTGTGGCCTGGGAAAGCAGTCAAGGATGGCCCAAAGCCTTGGGACCCTGCACCTGCGTGGGAGACCCAGAAGAGGATCTGGGCTCCTGGCTTTGGATCAGTGCAGCACCAGCTATTGCGATCACTTGGGGAGAGAATTATCAGACAGAAGTTATTTCTCTCTGTCTCTCCTCCTCTCTGTATATATCTGACTTTGCAATAAAAATAAATCTTTAAGAAATAATTTTAAAAATCAAGATGAAAAGATGATGAGAAAATCCTTAGAACATCCTGAGGAAGAACAGAGGGCGAATTCCAAAGATACAAATATGTTCCAGTTGATTTCTCATCAGAAATCATGAGAAAAAATAATTGAAATTTGGAGTAACTTTGGAGTAACTTGCTTTAAGCTGCCTCTTAGGATGCTAGCATCTTGTGTTGGAATGTCAAGTTCAAGTTCTGAGTCCTTCGTGCTTCACATTAAACTTCCCGGTCTTGTGTCCAGGTGATAGTAGATGAGGAGTCAAGCGCTTCCCACTTGTATGGGAAGATATTCTTGAAAGTTGGAGTTTTGATTCTGACTGGCCTGCCCTAGCCCTCGCTGTGATTGTCCTTTGGGAATTAAACCAGTGGATGGAATATTAATGTTTGCTCTCTCTCTCTCAAATCAATTTTCAAAAGGTTAATAATCATTGTGTGTGTGTTTTCTGCATGCATGTTTCCTCAGTAAGTATTTTTTCTGTCAAGGTCTATACTATGGATGGTGTATGCAATGTTTCACGAAAGACAGAAGAACTTAATTAGCATTTTTCCAATATTTTCAAATTTATAAGATATTGCTATGTCAATGTAAATTCTCCAAATCTCTTCATATTTTTTATTTCAATAGCCACTGCAATGCAACATGTAATAGCAAAATTAATCTTATTCAACTATTTTATTTTTATGTGAAGTCTGCATATACTAAATGCATTTATATGTATATGATGTGTATATATGCATATGTAGATATTTTATATAGGTATGTATAATGTATATGGACTATATAGAGACTATGTGTTTAATATATGGACAGTATTAATAGCAGTGTTACTTGAAATACAGCTTCTATTGTCCCGTTAGACCTTCTTAAAAGAGTCTGAGATTTTTCAGAGAGCCAGACATTTTCTTCAACATTATCTGAGTAATTCGGGTAAACCTGTGTCCATTTTTAGCTCAGGCATCAAATTGTATGAACCTATTTGCATAATCAATGCAATAACAAATTTGAGAACTCTGGATTAATCCAATTAGTGCGGGTATTTGAGTGATGAGTTACTACTCGGTGAGTTCAAGATATAACATAGCCCAAATAATTCAGAAAAGAAAAATTTCATTCTACATATGCAAGAGTACCTCTTTTTCTTTCATTACATAAAGACAAGGATATGTGTTGACATAGAGGATATTTAAAACCACTTATTCTTAACAAGAGATATCATTTTGAGAGAATCATAAAGGGCCAAATTGGAATCCTAAGTTAGTTTTCCTTGAACTTGTATTATCTTGAGACTCCTAGGTATGTGAGATTCCTTGTATCATTCAATAATGAAAAAACATTGATCATCTCTTGTGTGTCAGATGTTCTTCTGGCATGAACCAAAGAAGCCAAATGCCCTGCTTCCCCTGAACTGTTATTCCTGGGATAGCAGAAAATAGACGAAAAAATAAGTGAATTCAGAATAGGTCACATGTTGAGAATTGATATTTTTATTTTTCATTGATTCAGTTTTAAAGATTTGTGGCCATTTGCTTTTAGGCTTCTTTTGCCTCAGAGACACTTCCCCCAATTTGTCATCTACTTCACGTTAGCAGTATTTCTATCTGACCTTGCTCCAACAGGTCTTCATCTACTTGATGAAGGAGTAAAATGCTTGTCAAATCCTGCAGATCCTTAGCTATTTCTTTTCTCTTTAGTATCATATTGTACCTCTTTTCACATATTTTGAACAAGCTAATATGTATGTTGTTAGTTGGAGATAAAAATCTAGTACCAATCTTAAGATTAGAAGTGGAAAAAGTGAGTTTTATGTAGTGGATAGGAATTTGGGAAAATGAACTGTGTGTTTAAGAAAAGTCTTCAAGTGTACAAGGAAGAATGGAATGCTGTAGTTTTGATGCAATAATTAAGTGTGATTAGAAAGGAACAGACTGTTCACCAATTCGGGATCACACACGTGTGACTAGGAAGAAACCAAAACCTGATTTATGAAGGGATTCGTAACTGAATAAATTTGTAGTAAGATGTACCATTCTCCCAACATTTTTCCAATTAATTTATATATATTTTCTTCCTGCATATCTTAAGTATAAAAGTTACATGAAGCTAAACTGACTTGTTTCGTTTTGCATTCCCAATTCTGTATCACAGTTGGCATGCCAAAGTATGCATTTACTGTGTAACTTATAGGTATGTATGCATGTGCATAGATTGCATGTGTTTATGCATGCATACATAGGCTGAGATATTTGTTTGGTTCATTACATTATATAAAAGAAATCACTGCTGATCTCAAAACAAAACTTTCAACTTCTGATCAAGTGAGTTATTTGCACTAGCATATTTATTGTTCCAGGGGGGAAAATAGGAGACTTATTTATCTCATTAAAACTTTTAAAACTACCTTACAGCAAACTTTCAAAGAAATGATAATTAAGTCCAACAAGTACAAGCATGTGAAACCTCCAAAAATTTCACTTATAAAATTACCTTGTACAACTCTCTTGTTGCATCAGTAACATAGAGGAAATCACAAACATTTTGATGAAAAAAGGTCCAGTTTTCTGACCACAAATGACTATGGTTATTCTGATGAAAAGATCTCTTTTAAGAAATATATTTCTTAATTTGATGTAACTTTGAATGAGTAATGGCTTGTGCAAATCATCTAGGAAAACTTTGAATGACAAATTAGAAAAGAAAAATTTATTGAAAAAATAAAAATAACAGGATGTATCTTCCATAAGTTGCATTTGTAACTGTTTTCTAGACTCTCTCCTAACCAAAAGAAGTAGGCAAAGTTTCGGAATATTGCAAATATTGCAGGAAAAAAATGGTTTTTGGTGTAATGAATTATTTTGTCATAACGTTTCTGTGATATGGTTGTTTCTCACAATTAACTACTCCTAGTTTAGCTTATATTAACTTCATTAATGTCCGTGCTATGGTGTTCCAGGAGTAAAATTCCATGCAAGTCTCATTCATGTTAGTAGACATGTTCATTCATCTTGTCATCAAGACATGAGAATTAAGAAGCATTATTTTTACAGTTAATCTCATTTTTGTTGATGTTAAATGATGCTAGTTTCAATTCTCCAGCATCTAATGACCATATTTATACATTTATGGAACTTTCTACTTAAAAAGTATGATACTAAAATATTGAACTGAAATACATTTTCAGTTGCTATCTACTAGTAAGAGTTTACATCAATAAGTTTTTTTTTTAATTGACTCAGCTGAGGATACCTCTTTACGAACACTGGCCCATTCCATAAATGGTAACATTTAGGCATGTGGAACAGGATACACATTCTTTATGCCTAGATATTCCAATTGCCTTGCTAACATTAAGATGCACAAAATTCTAACGATCCACTGAATATACTGACTATGGGTCAGAATTTGTTCTAAAGTTGAGAAAATAATATCTATTTTCTATCCATTTCAGAGTAGCGAGCAGCAAACATGAACTGATTTCTCCTAGAAATTGCAGTTTTTTCAAGACCATATGCTTCAGGACCATATACTCCATTAATCACAGTGATACTTAGCATTTTACAGTAACAAATTACTTTGGGTTATAGGAAAGTATTCCTGACTAAATTTCTTCTAATTTTAGTCACATGAAATCGGAAAGAAATTTGAGAGTTGAGAATTTTAAAAATTTTTAAAATTTATATAAAAGAGGGGACCAACCTTCATGTATTTCGCTATACTATTTTAAAAGTATAATGATACTTTTCTCCCCTCATTCAATCCCTTATTTCCATCCAACTCCTTTTTTAATTCTTATATTAATGTTTACAAATTGGAATTTTTGAATCAATTGAGCATTACGAAATAAATTTAAAAAAAAAAACTTGTTTCTAATTCTTAAGTCCTAGAGTCTATCCTGAGTCTATGTAATGTCTCACCTTAGATTAAACTATCTTGAGGGTTTCCTGATCAGCAGGCACCCATGACCACTGAGAGGTGAGGTGATGGCAGTGGTGTTTCTCAACAGGAAACCCCCAAAGACAATCTGATCGAGCAAGTCCGTTTATTGTAATGCAAGCACAACTTATATAAACTAAGAAAGGGGAAAGCAGAAGTGTGTCTCCCAAGAGTCCTTCCACACAAGAATGGCACTATAATTGGCTAGAAGACATGTCTATCTCTCTAGATCCTCCAACTATGTCACAGATCATGTTCAATACTCATGGCTGGCAGATAAGCTGTGGGTCATATATAGCAGGTAGGCTGGCCGGTAATGTGGGATATATCCGATTTCTCAGAGTTGCTTATCAAGGAAGCCACAGCTTATTCAAGGACAGAGAGATTGGGGTACAACCCACCACTCTCACCTGTATGACCAGTGAACATTACAGGTTCAAGTCCTGGTGAGCTGAATCCATGTTTAGGGACTCCTGTAGGTATGGTGTGCTATGTGCCTGTAACCTCCCACATAGGCCAACCAGGTAGAGATTCAAGGATAATCTCCCATAGAACTATTTACCTGTGTGGATTGGGTTTTCCTTATCTTACTGTTATGGTTATGATCTCAGATAATTATTGGTAGAAGTCAGATAAGATAATGTTCGACTACATTTTGCTCATGAGCCCAAAAATTTCTTGGGGGTTCTGCATTAGAGGTAAACATAAATCTAGCTGTCTTTCAAGTTTCTATGTGACATGTACATAATCATTTGGAATCATATTAAGCAACATTTTCTAAGCTATTTGTAATAGGTTGGTGGATGAAATGCAATAATGATAGGATGGCAAATTTTATGTGTCAACTTGTATGGCCATCGTGCGCAAATTAACATCTTTTTTGGGTGTGTTTGTGGAGGTGTGTATTTGAGAAGTGGAGGCTTATGCACCATTTGGTCCTCCAGTTCTCAAGTCTTAGAATTTGAACTTGGTCACATGTTGCAAATATAGGTTGCAAACAGATTTCAGGAGTTAGTCAGCATAGTCTTGAGAACCAACCTCTGATTGGGAACTCCTTATGTGTGCATGAGCCCAGAGTGTGTATGACATCCTAACAGTGTAATTAATTATTCTGGAAAACCCAAAGTAATACAGATGGGTACTCCATATGCATTAATGCCCTCTTCATTATCATATGACAATATTGCCAAAGGCTGGGAAAGCATTGCAGAACATGAAGCTTTGATAGTTAAGCTTTTATTTTTCTGTCTCATTTTGTAAAAGAGCATCTAGAGCCTGTAGTAAATTACTAATTTCAGTCTCTCAGATTGGTAAAAATCAAGAAGTGCCAAGACTCCAGACTCCTATTAGGGCTCCTTTTTCAACATTGCTGTCATCTCTAACACAGATGTTGAGAGTTTCAGGGAACCTTAATGATGATCTATTTGAACTCATTTTTCAGAGGAGAGAGCTAAAACCAGAGACTCCAATTGCCAAGCAAGGAACCATAGATCTGCAGCTACAACTTCAGATCCTGCCGAACAGCAGGCATACAGATCACCAAATACTTGCTTTTCTCTGTATGTGACTGTTGATACAAATAAAAATAATAGTATTGAAATCTAAAGCTACTCCACAGTTGTTAGTGGAAATATCTTGCATATAGTCATAAAGTATGTCTCAGTTATGAACTATTTCATATAATACTCAACTGTCCAAGGAAACAGATTAAACTAGTGTTGATTTCTATTCAGTTCAGTTTTATGCTAATTAAAAGGACTGTTTAGAAGAGAGCTTGTTTTGTTCTTATAGGATTTCATCCTATAATTAAGAAATATGGTTATATCTCCATTTGCTTAGGCATATGATCCATATATTCTATTAATTATTGCAAAAGAATTCTTCCAAATTTACTGGTTTTGAGAAGGAGCATTTATTTTAGTAATATGCATAAATTATTGCTCTTTTTGGCTTCCTTAATTTGTGCCTGTTTTGCCAAATGCAAAATTTGATCATTAAATCCCGTGCTAAAACTATTTTGAGGGATCTTATCTAGATGCGCATAGGTGAGAACTTAGAGACAACCTTTGGTTCATCTTCAAGAAAGCCTTCTGTTATTAAGGACAGAACTGTCAGTTTTCACAGTATTTGTCACCATTTTGCTACCTTAGAGAGAGTTTCCCTATTCGTTTCACACAGAAAGCACTGATGAGGATATAAAAGAAGAGGCCAGTACTCTGCCATCAATGTATACTTCTAAAGGGTGAGGTGAATTCTGGGATGTCATGTATTTGGGCCATAAGCCAACTCACCACACAAGTTCCTGAGATGCTCAACACATTCATTTTGCCTCAAGTTCCCTAAAATCTATCTCAGAATGCAAAATGTACTTTCACTTGTGTATTTTCAGTCCTGATACAGGGGTTAAATTGTTAATGCTTTACTTTCATTTCTTTAATCTTTTTTTTTTTTTTAAATCAAACTTTGCTTTTTCTCTCCCTGGGGAACAACAAATGGACAGCTTTCCTCTCTTGCACTGCTCCTTCCATTACCATCACAGCAGAATGCATCTGAGACTGTAATAATTCAGTGATGAAATACAAAATGTCGCAATGCCATCTCTCTTAAAGTGAACTGAGATTTTGTTATGCCATTTTAGGTGCACTAATAGCAACTCAAGTCCCATGGAGTATCCTAATGTGAATTTAATGAGCTGATAGCATATAAATGACAGTACTGTGAGGACGAAGGTGACATAACCTTTACTTTCTATTTGATGTTTGTCTTTGAAAAACTACAGATCTGTTCAAAATGTACTGCATTATTGCTAAGTGGCGCATCACTCACCAAAAAAGCTACTGTTGTTTTAGCATTGAAGAATATTTTTTTTTCCTCATTTACTGGAACAAGTAGCAAGAACAATTTTTTTTATCATTAGGATAATAAAAATCTGAATAGTATTTTCTTTGAACAAACAATTTATGTAGCACACTGGTGTCTATTTTGCCATAGGCTCGTGGCCTATTTACTTCTACCTCCCAAAGTCTTTGAATATCACAGTCAGTAATGCAGCAACACTAAATTGGACTTTAAAGACAGTGAAACTCTCCACCCTCAGATAAAGTATGATTTGAAGATAGTATCAAGAATCCGTTCATAGCAGCCTTGTCACTTACAATTGATTCCTTGAGTTTAGCTCAGTCTTAAGAGACTCCTATTTCCTAAAACCCAGGCAAGCAAATTGAATTGTAGAAGCATGGTTTTCCTCTGGCACACACTGAAAATGGAGTTGAAGAAAGAGTTGGCAATGTAAAAAGAGAACGAACAAACCAAAATGGAAAAAAAAAAATTGATTCCAAATATTTTATGGTGCTCCAAAACAATGACCATAGATACTTAGTAAAATGCATGCAGTTTTACTAAGTTATGCATTCTAAATGTAGTAGATATCTTTTGGGGGAGGGAATGTGGGTCAAGGATTGTCAGGAAATGTGTAAGAATCAGAGACCTGTGCAACCATGAGTCTCTAGACTGAGCATCTTTGATATTCCTTCCAATTTAAAAGGGAAAAACACACATTAAATATTTTTAACAACTCTTTGAACTTTTTGAAAGATTTTATTTATTTGTTTGTTTGTTTTGGAAGGGCAGATCAGATTCACAGAGAAAAAGTGACAGACATAAAGCTCTTGCATCCCCTGGTTCACTCCCCAAGGGGCCACAATGGCTGGAGCCAAGCTGATCCAAAGCTACAAACTTTTTCCAGGTCTCTGAAGCAGGTGCAGGGTCCCACAATTTTGGGCTATCTTTACCGCTTTTCTAGGCTACAAAAACAGGCAGAAGAATGGGAAGTGGAACAGCCAGGATAGGACCCAGTACCCAAATGGAATCTCAGCACTTGCAAGGTGAAGATTTAGCCACTGAGCGCTAGTATTGTGCTCACAGTCTTTGAAGTTTTAATTTGAAACTTCTTAATTTTATAAATGAAGAAAGTGGGGCCGGAAGGATTGTATGACTTTCTGAAGTTTCAAGACTATTTTAGATAACAGAGATAAGTAAGATCACGATCTTCATCCTATGATTCCCTAGGTCTGTGGTGTTCCACTTCGTGGCTACATGAAGACACAATGAAAACATGAAATTGTGATTTTTAGAACTCATCAGTCATACATGCACATCTGAATAACTAACATGGCCTCTGAGCTGTATTGACCAACCATGCTAACTAGGAAGCTGAATATGTTTGTAAATTTCATCAAAAATCCAAAAGTGCAATGAACTTTGCTAATTATACCTTGGTTTGTATTTTATCTGTATAAAAATTAAGCATTCTCTGAATCTCAAAAGTTTGGATTTTCGAAAGTTCAGAAATCTTTTGGTTGCCAGGTGACAAGGCAAAACATATCACATATGCTTAACGACCAACATGTACATATTTTGTCTTCCCTAGGTTTCTAAGGCTAGTCAGACATAATGATGCATCGCTGCTGAAGAAGCTTCCAGCCGAGACAAATGTTTGTCTGTTTCAAAAAGCGTTTTCTTAATCCTTAACAAAAACAGCCCAATATTTCTCATTGCTTAATGATTGAGTAAAGGTTAATGCTACCCAACTGAGATTGTATTTCACTTTTTATTTATATTATCTCAGGGATAGTATTTGTTCAAGGAGAATCACTAGTTACGTTGTGGTTACAAAGCATTAAATATATGGAAGGCCCTGCTCTTCTTGTACCAAAAAGGCATCATAATAATTGGCATATCCATTTTCATAAAATACCAAGTTATTTTTGTAATTTGGGGGGATTATATTGGATTCCGGGTGTTGTATTACAATAAACATATATTTGAATATATAATTTATGCCTCTAAAATTACACTGAGGCAAAAGATCAATCAAAATATTTTTATTACATTTGCTGTCAGGCCTAACATAAAAGTAGAATGTTAGGTTATCACAGTGTATTTAAAAATTGTATTACTTGCAATATGAATTTGTGGTTACTGAAATCATAACTTCCATAAACTTATAACTCAATAGATGATTTGTTGTTTACCTGTGGAAAATATAAAGTACAATGAAGATTACATTTGATTTTTTGAAAAAGCATCTAAAGATATTAGATTTGTTTTTTTCTTAATTTTAAATAAAATGTGTATACAATTTAGTGTAGCAAAAAAAAAAAAAAGGTCTAATCACTGAGAGATTTATAAAAAGCCTACACTGCATTTTGTTGGATCTTCTTGAAGTGTTTTAAATTGCTTTCTATGGACATAGCTTTTTTTTTATCATGAAGCACAAAACATTTCTATATTCATTCAACATTTAGTATAAGAAATTATCCTCGGGCCCGGAGGCGTGGCCTAGCGGCTAAAGTCCTCGCCTTGAACGTCCCGGGATCCCATATGGGCGCTGGTTCTAATCCCGGCAGCTCCACTTCCCATCCAGCTCCCTGCTTGTGACCTGGGAAAGCAGTGGAGGACGGCCCAATGCATTGGGACCCTGCACCCACGTGGGAGACCCGGAAGAGGTTCCTGGTTCCCGGCTTCGGATCGGCGCGCACCGGCCCGTTGCGGCTCACTTGGGGAGTGAATCATCGGACAGAAGATCTTTCTCTAACTCTGTCTCTCCTCCTCTTTGTATATCTGGCTTTGTAATAAAATAAATAAATCTTAAAAAAAAAAAATAAGAAATTATCCTCAATCATTTTGTAAAATGTTTAGCAACAACAGATGGTTGTTACGATTGATATTAAATGTTAAACGTTATATGTATTTTATTGATTTTATTAGTATATTTGAAAACTTTACCATCAATTAATGCTCTGAAAAGTCACAATTAAGCCATTAATATTTACAGAATGGACACAAACTTAGTCAAATTGTTGTTGGCATTTGGAGCAGTTTGAATGTCCATCATGGTTGTTAATATTGCTTAAATGATGTAAACAAATGTTTATTTTCAGAGTAAATCAAATAATATTAACTGCACTAAACTTTTTAACAGAAAATATACTGTACAGGCTTCAACTCTTTCATAAGTTGACCTCACAAAAATTCGGTGTCAATGTAGGCATATTCTTTTCATTCTTTTCCAGATACATGAATCATTTTTCAGTTTTAATGATTATGTATTTTCATACTGTTCTTTAACAAATTTTATGTATCAATGTTTTTAATATATTTTATACTTATCTTTGAATTCTAAAAGTTGTAAATTTTTTCTTGTGATACACTACTTTTTTAAGAAAAAATATTTTATTTATTCATTACTTATTTGAAAAAAGGAGATAAAAGAAGAGACAAAAGGAGAGATCTCCTATTTGCTAATTTACACACAACATGACTGTAATGGTCAGGACAGGTCTGGGATGAATCAAGAATTAGGAGTTTAATTTGGATCTTTGATAAGGAGAAAACAGAAAGAGAGAGAGAAAGAGAGAGAGAAACTGAGAAACCCTTCCGTCCTCGTTGCCCCAGATAGCCACAAGCAACAGAACTGGGTTTGTGTGAAGCCAGGAGCCAGGAAATTTTTCTGGGTTGGCCATGTGAGTGTAGGGACTCAAGGACCTGGGTCACCCTCTACTGCTTTCTCATGTGTGTTAGCAGGAGCTGGATCAAAAGTGGATCAGCTGAGACTCAAACCAGTTGCCAGAGCCACAGGCAGAAACTTAGCCTACTACACCACAGTGTTGGCTCCATTATATTTATATTTTTAACCATACCTATGGTATGTAGGGGTGCCATTTTGTGCCTTTACTGTTAAATCAATGGAAATCTGAGTTATAAGTTTTCCATTTGGCCTTTGGATCATCTTCTGGTAGCTGAGATAACTTGGAAGCCTATAAGGTTTAGTTCCCAGAATGACTGCCAGTATTCTGCTGTGTGATTGCACTTGTAAACGAATCCCAGCTGATTCTCAGAGTAGACTTGAAGGAAGAGATAAGACAAAGCTAACTCTCTGTTCAAAAGAAGCTAGATTTTAACTTAAGTTCAGAAGTTGTTCGGATCAGAACACAAAATCCTAATGAGAAAATTATTTCTCTCCTGAGGCTACAAACAGAATGTCCAATGCAATTGTGTCCAATGAACACACAGTTATTTGCTTAAATTTTTTTAGATCATAATGAGAAAAAAGCTGGTTGATCTTCGTCTCTGATACTTGCGCATACTTCCCATTTTTCTTGTGTTAATGCCTATTCTTATCATGCATATAAGATGTCCAATAAGGCTTAGGTAGTTTTTTGCTTTTTTTTTTTTTTCTTGTTTGAAGTTTTTCAGTAATCTCATGCAAATGTTTGGAGGAGAGCTTCATTAATTTAGGAGAGGATTCACCAATATTGATATTCTGTTCTTAACCCAAATCAAAGCAGATTCAGCATTCAGTGCTATATTGCTTTTTTGCCCCAACAGACCCAATGACATAGACTCTCCATCCATACTTGGGAAAACATCCATCAAATATTTCACTGTAAATACTAAAAAAGTATTGTGTGGGGAAGAGTGTCATTTTTATCTGAGAGCTGTAAGTGGAAGCGCTTCCAAGGATGTGACCCAGAGCATAAGCACAATATATAAAACTGACACTTGTGAATTATACAGTTATGTGCAGCATCACTTTAGCATTTCTTTGAGAAAATGTGCATATCAGAAAATGTGAATAGCTTGACAACACAAATCCTGTGTGTGCAATGTGGGTCCAAGTGACAGTTATATGCAAGCACATGTTTCCTGTTTCCTTCTAATCCAAGCCTGTCACTCTACGTGGCCCAATAGCTCTGACTATACTGTAGGAGCTATGGGTAAGTAAATACTGTCTTCTTATTAAAATGATCTATTTAGATCAAACTTGAGCTAATTGTTTCAGCCCATTGCTCTGTTCAGGAAACACTTATGTGAAGCCAATGATATGATTTCAATGATTCAATGACCCTAATCATTCTTTCAACTACATAGTAATTACTACTCTGTAAGTATCATATAAAAAATGAAATAAAACATACGTGTTAGAACCAGAATACGTCAGATATTATTTGCACTGACATAGATTAAGATCTATTTTACTTTAAAAGGAGGAAAGCAAATGGCTTAGCTAAAAAGAGCACATCACTTGTGGTTTACTCAAGAGAAAGGAGAGAGATTGGGAAACGCTCAAGGATATAAAGTTTGAGCCATAGAAGCAAATGATCATTGCTGCAGGGGCCAATAAATTCAAGCTTTGTGTATACAAATGGATTCAGTGACTTTGGAAACCACACCTCCATCCGTTTATACACATGGATCCTCTCCTGCTGTTACCAGTCAGATTTCAAGCTTTGATTTATACAACTTTTGGTGCCTGAGATTTTGTTTGGCTTTATATCTACCGTGTGTGTGTGTGTGTGTGTGTTTCTTTCTTTCTTTCTTCTTTTTTTTTTAATTGAAGCAACAACACTGTATCCAAAAACACCCACAAGAATCTTTAATTGCATGTACATATAAGGGCATTTCATGCAACTTAACATATTTAATGCAATCTCAATGCACCGAATCAGCATTAAACAGAGCTTCTATAACTGAAATAATACAGAAATTTGTGTAACCTGCAATTATAAAAAGCATACTTACAGGAAAATTCCCCAGTCTCTTCTGGGAAATCTGCATAACTTGTTTATTGACTCCACATTTGATTTATTGCAAATGAAATGAATCGCCTTCAAACTACCCAAAATGCAATTATTTCCATAGATCACAGACCTAAAATATACCGTAAGCTGCTCAAGTTAGAAACAACTAAGCTTTTAGAGCTATCCCAGTCTTTCCATGGAGAAATGCAAGAATTAATGTCAGAGAGCTTTGTTTGGTGATTTACTCAGTCAGTGCAACTTGTCAACACAGAATTTTGCTTAGTTACCCTGTTTCCAGACCCATCATCCAGATTTATCTTCTCTATGACAGGCTTCAAAGTCCTAAATCAAATCCTTTCCTTACGTTCGGGATGAGAAAGTTGCTTCTCAAAGAGCTTGAAATACCTAAGTGGACAGAATTGTTTCTATTTACTCTAGGCTGAATTTTATCAGGTCTCTCAACAAGAGCAGTCCGCTCTAAACACCAGATCAGAAACACAAACACACGAGAGAAGGAGACAGTTTGAATTCAGCAATGGACTACATGCATTAATTGCAGTACAAAACATATGTGCCCCCTTGGCATGCTAAAATTAGGGCATAGTAGATACCTGACTCAAACTGAGTTAATTATTATTAATATTGAAACACTTTTAAATTGTGTTTTTATTATTACCACAGTATTTTCACCCAGATAGAAGTTTGTCTCAACTGCTTTTATAATGTGTAGCCTTACAGGACCAATCAAGCTCATAGCTTACACAGATACAATGTTCATGAATAAATAGGTTAATTCTTGAATGTTAATTGGAGATAGTTTTGGATAATACAGACACTTAACATTTTCAAATTGGTTCATTTGAAATAAGAATTGATTTAGAAGTAAAGTAGTCACACAAGAATACATCTTGGTTTTCAAAATATATTTTTCCTATAAATTTAATTTCGTTTTAAAAATACAAAATCTGATAAGTGATTTTTAGTACTGAGTGTTATTTTAGAGTTATTGTGGACGCTTTAAAATGTACTAAGATAGGGGATCAGCGTGATGGCTCAACTGGCTTATCCTTGGTCTTGCAGCATAGGCATCCCATATGGTCACTCGTTTATGTCCCAGATGCGCCCTTTCCATTCTAGCTCACTGCTTATGGCCTGTGAAAGAAATGGAATATGGCCCAAAGCCTTGGGACCCACTTCTCATCACTACCACAAAAAAAAAAAGAAATATGGCACATGTGTGTAAAAAACAAACAAAAACAAAATCCTCAAAAGCATAACAGGATTTGGGTAAAAGAAAATCGTAGAACCATCCTTACAGTCTGTTAGTTCCAAAAAACAGACTAGAGCTTCCTAAGTAAAAATGCACAGATCATTCATATCCATTGCAGCCCTTAAGTATTATGTATTTTCTTATTTTATTTTAAGATTTATTTACTTTATTGGAAAGGCAGATGTTGGAGAGACAGAGAGGAAGATCTTCCATCTGATGATTCACTCCCCAAGTGGCTGCAACGACTGGAGCTAAGCCAGTCCGAAGCCAGGAGCCAGGAACCTCTTCCAGGTCTCCCACGTGGGTGCAGGGTCCCAAGGCTTTGGGTCATCCTCGACTGTTTCCCCAGGCCACAAGCAGGGAGCTGGATGGGAAGTGGAGCTGCCAGGATTAGAACCAGCGCCCATATGGGATCCTGATGTGTTCAAGGCGAGGACCTTAACTATTACACTATCGCGCCGGGCCCTATGTATTTTCTTGAATAGACACAAAGGCCTTGGAGCTCTATTTCTATATTCAGTATCCCAGAACTATCAGAATCCCAACTGAATAGGTTTGGTGTCATGGTGATCCTTTCATTTTCCATTTTTAACTTCTTGCCCTGTGATGGAAGGAAGGGAATCTAACACCATTGCCCATTAGCTTCTTGGTTTAGTTACTTCTCTTTCTTTTTTAGCCAAGAAATCATTTCCATTTGAAAATGTGTGTGTCCATTCTGTTTTTTCAATCCACCACAGTACTTTCACATGCATCTTTGGAACATTGGCATAGAATACTCTCATTTGTACCTTCTCTTTTCTAATTGCCTATTCATGCATCATTATGCTCTTTAGAGTATATGATACCTTTCTAAAAATTCTGAACACATCTTTTTTTTGTAACTTTAGTCCCCACATGGTGAGTTTGAACTATGTACTTTGCAACTAGATTTTCCTTATTTTAGCATGAGCTGTTTATATTCTGAGATTCAGGAAAGTCTAAGAGGCCTGTTACTTTGATAAAGCCCACTATTTAAATAAATCATCTGCAAAATTTATTAAATGTGAAGTCTCCGGGGGGGGGGGAGGTGCTGTGGCGCTGTGGGTTAGGTCACCATCTTGAAAAAGCTGCATCCCACGTTACAATGTCTGCTTGGAGTGTCAGCTTCTCCTTTGCTGAGCCCACCGCCTGTTACTGTGCCTAAGAGGCATCATGTGAAGGCCAAGTACTTGATTTACTGAAGACAAGTTTGGAGATCAGATCAAGTTCCTGGATCCTGACTTTCACCTACATCAACTTTAGTTATTGAGGTCATATGGGAGATAATAATTGTATTGGAAATCTACTCTGTCTCTCTCTCTCTGCCTCTCCTTGTCTCTCACTGACTCTTTGCATACCAACCACCCATGTCTGATTTTCAAATACATAATATTTAGAAAAAAAGTAGTCTCACATCACACCCATTTAGTTATAAAACTTGGGAATAGGAACTAGATATTCATATTGTATAACACCATTGAGGTAGTTGTCTACTGAGTAAGACCGGATCTTTAGGATCATGGAATTCAGGGCTCAGCTAATCAGTTTCCCAAAGTTCAGCTAGTTTTGCATTTCCATAAATATTGATTCTCAGAAGTCTGTATTGGTAAAAATAATTCATTAATTATTTTCTTTCTCCTTTCCTTAGAACTGGAGATGAATGTGACTATTGACACTTAGTAGCAAAAATAGTCCTGTTAATAAATAATTTTTCCTACCTTTTTTATGCAAAAAGAAGACATATTCTAAAATTAAAGAACTAAAAAGAGAATCACTGAGATAATTGTATTAGTATTACAGGTTGCATGCATTTTGAGGCTTTCTAGTCCAATGCAGAGTGCCTTGCTTCTTTGCCTTTCCCACACTATTTGTCTGCCTGAGGAGAGATATTCCATGCCTACTCTTTTTGTTGAAATTGCCTTGCAGAATAAAACTTTTCTTTTGTTCTCATCATGAAAGATATCATTCTCTGTTTTCACTGGAGGCTTCAATTCTATAATTTTGTTTCAATAGAGTCAACTGGGTTTATCCTCAGATTAAATTTCCAAGCTGCAATTTATTAACACAAGGGAGAACAGAAGTCATTAGGACCCTTTAAATATAAATTTGCAAAAGGAGGAAACAAATGGAAAAATACTTCCAGATAGTTCACTTTGATATGTAAAGATCATTTGTGTTTATTTCATCTAAGAATCACCCCTCGGATTTGCACAACTATATTGATTGGCCTATCAACGGAGAGTTTTTGAAATATAATATCTTTCCAGTAGGACTGTAACCACATGTCTCATAATTCAGTAGTCACATCTTTAGTAACCCGTTGATTAATTGCCATGCCTGAACACCTGGTGTTCTACTTAAAAGCATAGTCACAGTCACCACTGACAAATTCAACAGAGTGGAATTAACTTAGAGGGAAAATTACAATCTTTCCTCTTTGTTTCATAAAGAACAAGCTAGAAATCTCAAGAAATCAATGAGAACTAGGAGACATTTGCAAAATAAAATCTAATTTTATTTATGTGGCTTAATGTGATTCTGAGAAACAATAGAAGGATCAGAATGTGTTTGCTAAAGTAGGCAAGATAGCACAAGACAAATATACATGGACCTCCGCAGTAAGTCTTGACTAGATAAACAATCATTTCTATCCATCTGGTCAAAGAAAGATTTCATCTAGGTGAAAAAAAAATCAGACAGGTAAATCAGACATCACTGTCCCTTGGACTAAACAAATACATATGTTAAAATCTGACATGGTACCTGCCTCTTTATAATGGACATAGCTGATATTTTCGTATCCTCTGATAAGACTTCTTGATTCTTCGTTCTCTTTCTTACTCTCCTCTTTCTTCCCTCCTTTTCCCTCCCTTTTTTCCTTCCTTCCTTGACATATTCCTGTTACATCTGCTTTTTTTTCTTTCCTCTTAGTCAAGTGACCTAAACACATACTAAAGATTACTTACTTATCTTACAATCCCAGATATGAATATATCTAGATAGATAGATAGATAGATAGATAGAGCTATGTTTAATTGTTTAATGGTTTAGGAACTCAGGTCATGACACTCCATGTATGTTGTACCTAAAACTTCTCATCATACACACTACTCAGGTCTTCCATCAAACATCAGTTCTAAATGACCTTCTCTGACCTACTTATCTAAAATGGAACCTGTAACTTTCCATGGACTCACGCTGTTCTAGTTTTATTCTTATTTCAGCCAGTCTGATATTAAATTTGCTTTATTTCATGATATTTTGTTGAACTTTTGTGCTGTCTACATAAAACTAGAGAGTCAACATTCTTTATACCTATGTTTTTAAATTTATGTCTTGAGATGGTTTGGGTTTGGGAATGAAGCAAATAAGTGACTGAAAAAAAATCATGAAACATGATTTGAACTTTTAAATTTGGGGGAACAGCAGAATAATAGCACATAAAATTTAACAATTGTCTACATAACTGATATGTAGTTCTAAAGGAATGTATGATTGAACAAATATATGAATAAATAAAATCTCTCAAATTGGTTAGAAACTCTTATTCTCTTTTCAAACATTTATTTGTGTATTTGAAAGTAAGAGTTACAAACAGAAAGATCTTCTATCTGCTGGCTCTCTCTCCAGATGGTTGCAAAGGCCAGAGCTGGGCAGAGCTGAAGCAAAAGCCATGAATTTCGTAAGGGTCTGCTGCACGAGAGGCAGGGGTCAATGTACTTGGCCTAGCTTCTGCTGCTTTTCCCAAGGCCATTAGCAGGGAGCTGAATTGGAAGGCCATCTGGGGTGCAAGCTTGCACCCATATGGGATGACAGATGTACAGGCTGCAGCTCTATAACCTACCCCATGACTCCAATCCTAAAATCTTATTGTTTATTTAACATTTAGAGTATTGCATAGTTTTCCTGTTAGTTTTTTTTTTTTTTAAGATTTATTTATTTGTATTGGAAAGGCAGATATACAGAGAGGAGGAGAGACAGAAAGGAAGATCTTCCATCCTATGGTTTACTCCCCAAGTGACCGCAACAGGTGGAACTGAGCCAATCCGAAGCCAGGAGCCAGGAGCTCTTCTGGGTCTCCCACGCGGGTGCAGGGTTCCAAGGCTTTGTGTCACCCTCGACTGTTTTCCCAGGCCACAAGCAGGCAGCGAGCTGGATGGGAAGCAGGGCCGCTGGGATTAGAACCGGCGGCCGTATGGGATCCTGGCATGTGCAAGACAAGGACTAACCACTACGCTATGACACCAGGCCTTCCTGTTAGTTTTGTAATGAAAGAGAACAATAAGAGAATACCACTGCTGGACTTATGAATTGAAATTCATTAAAAGTTATGTTATACATTATAATATCTTTAGATTAGTGACCAATATATACTCACACATCGGCCTGAAGAATGGCTGAGAGAATATCTACATTCTTGAATGCATTCTGAACACTCAAATTTTCTGGGATAATAATTTTCCCAATCCTTGAAGATCAAGTCAGTGGAATGCAAACTTATCTTTCTTTATTTATTTCTTTCTCTCTCTCTCTCTTTCTTTCTCTTTCTTTCTTTTTTCCTTTCTTTCTTTCCTTTCCTTCCTTCCCTTCCTTCCTTCCTTCCTTGCTTCCTTCTTTCCTTCCTTCCTTTAAAACATTCTTTACTTTTCATTGGAAATTCAGATATACAGCCAGGAGAAGAGACAGCAAGGAAGATCTTCCATCTGCTGATTCACTCCCCAGATGTCCACAATGGCCGAAGATGATCCGATGCAGGAACCTGGAGTTACTTCCAGGTCTCTCACATGGGCACAGGGTGCCTTGGCCTTTGGCCATCCTCGCCTGCTTTCCCAGGCCACAATCAGGGAGTTTGATTTGAAGCAGGACTTACCATATTGGATCCTGGTGCATGCTAGGCAAGGATCGGCCACTAGGCTACTGTTCCAAGCCTGAACGAAGATCTTTCACAGTAGGACAGGTCCTGTATTATTATATAGCCTGAAGATATCTGTATATTATATTACATCATTACCATTTTTAACTTGTAGAAGCCTTTAGGAAATATAGCATTTTTCTATATATTATTTTAAAATATTAATTTATATGAAGAACAGTGACCAAGATGGAGAGAGAGACACAGGGAGACAGAGAGAGACCCTCCCTACATTAGTTCACTCCTCAAATGTCCACAGCTGGGTTGAAGCTGGTACACAGTGATAATATATTGGTTCTCGCATGGGTGGTTAGAATCCACATACTTGTACAATCATGTGCTGCCTCTCAGGCATCCAAGCAGAAAGTATTTTGGGGAGGCAGAGGAGTTGGGAACCCACTCTGATGCAGAATTCAGAGTCTTGATTGGCAACTTGATAACTTGATTTGCTGTACCACAATGTGTAAAATATCTTAATAATGCTAATTATTTTACTTGATATAAGGTGTGATTATGTATGTATTGTTAATGTTATTAAAATAGCAAAATGCATTAAAATATTAGATATCTTTAGGCTTGTCACTGAAATTTTGTGCTGATGCAATCTGTGAATATATCCTATTTATTCTTCTACAAAATAATCACTATTGAACTAATATCAGCTTAGAAAGATGCACTTTTATGGAGATGCACAATATAAAATCCTTCTAATGCTTGCTCTGGGATCAATGGTTGCCAAATAAATCAGCATGATCCTGAACACTGACATGCAGTTCAAAGTTCATAACCTACTACTTCAAATTGACTTTGGACTCACTATCATTATTGACAGTCATTTGATGAGCCTATTATTTGCACCAGTTTTCATGATGCTTATACTGCCAAATGTACCACACTTGATCTTGGATCTTTTTCATTTAATACCTCCAATTGGTTACCTATGGATTATGTTTTCTTGGGTATCAATACATGATTTGTCCTTAAAAGATTTCTTCTTTATATCCATTTAAAATTGCAAGGCAATGTTTAGAGATTTTGTAGGTCCTGAACGAGAAAAAAACCTGCTATCTTTAATCAAAATCCTTTATTTTACCAGGTGTTACTACTTGTCACTGAACTTACAAATGTATAAAAGTTCATGTCCTGGTCCCAATTTTAACATAAGGGTCAAACTTATTATATTCAAATACATGCCACAAGCTCTTCACTGGAATTTGAATAGAAGTAAACTAATACAATTGAAAATATATCAAGAACCAAGGTTCTGTTCATATATTAAAACAGGCATATGTGTGGTAAGATGTAAAGTTAACTAGAACACTGTGGATACACATCAAAGAGAAAATGATTTTCTTTGTAACACAACATTTAGATTTTAGAGGAAAAGTATGCTAGTGTTTTCATTCATCTCTTTTTTAATCAAGTAGCAAAAAAAAATTGTTCTAAATCCACCTACAGTTTTCTTTCTTTTGAAGATGGTTGCTTTGTATGGAAAAGATTTATGGTTCAGATATTTTCTTGATTTTCACATAAATATTGCTTCTCTGGAAAATAAAGTGTCACAGAGAGGTACAGAAGTAAGCGTGAGAGAAATCATAAAAAGAACACACTGTCAGGAAAACAAGAGCAGTAGCCCTTTGCAACAATTGGCATCTGATGACACATGCAAAAAATCCTTAAACATTTTGCAAAAGCAATTGTGCAATGTCAGACTCTTAAAAATCAAAACACTCTTGAGTAAGTACGTCACCCTTCTTGTGTTCTTTATTTTCCTCTGAGGAAATATAGTGAATGGGATTAACTTTCCTAAATAAACTAATCCTGTTTCAGGGAAATGTCATCTTCTATGCAAAAGCACCTGTGCAATGCTTCCAACTCTAGTGTCTGAAAGTTTTCTCATTGTGTGCTGTGTTTACTTGTTCCTCAGCAGGGTCTGCTGATACTAATGGACTCACAGCAGTGCATCCTACTTCAGTTATTACAGGTCTAATTCTGTCATTACCATTTCATTAATGGACTGGCCTCCTAGCTGCTTCGAAGCTGTGTAGATATTGATGAGCTTTATGCTTAAAGAAGTCTTTAAGGTGGACTGTTTGGACATGTACTCTAGTGAAGTTTGACTTCTGGAAATAGGAACTATCTTATGTGTCAAGTTGTGACAGAATGGAACCTGAAGATGTTTGTCCTCTAGCCTCAGAAATTTGACAACATTTGATAAAAGGAGTACACATTTCATTCTACAATGTGTGACTACCTAAGAACGCCTGCAAAGAAAACACTGCCCCAGGTGAAGAATCTCAAGCCACTACAGGACAGAAATTTAGACTTTTTTGCTGCTTTGGTTACTAGAGTGCCAACTGAAAGAAGCAATTTTCATGAAATCTTCATTTGCCCTTTCATTTTTCTGAATCCCTGCCACTGTAGAAGGGCCCGCTGAGTTTCCTGTGGCCAGTAACTTTCTATAATTTTTCATCTCTGTTAAATTTTTGGACCATCCCATCCTAGTTCAATTATCAGGAAAATCTATTATTTCCAAGTTGCTCTATGTTATAATCACTCAAGCTGGTGCTGATTACCTGAGCTAGCAGTAGCATCTAATACAGAACTAGCCCTGGGTTTACATATTCCCAAATTGTCTGTCATTTTAGGAGTTACAGCCCTGCACCCTCTCTTGCTGGTTACTCTTTTTTTTGTCTCAGCAAAGAATGCACCTTGTTTTCAACCGTTGGTAGTTTTGAGTACCATTCTCTTGAATGTTATTTCCAACCCTGAATCTTCTGGCCAGTCTGATGTTGCAGTGTTGGCATGTAAGGATGTGGTCTTCATTCTAAATTTTCTCCAACATTCTGTGTTAAATAATTAAAGACAAACAACTGCCCTAAAGCTGTGAATTCCTTTCTGGAAAATGTTACAGCTAAGCCCTGATTTCTGAAGTCTCATGAACCTTCACAGTTCTGTGGCTAGAAGTCTAAGCTTTGTGTGGAGCAGGACAATCAAATCTAAGAGTATGAACTGGCTCTCCAGTTCTCCTATTAAGCAAATTTCTATTTTCCTGTGCAACTGAGAATTCAAATGTACTGTATCATACAAATTTCTAATGCAAGTACTTCATGAAAATTACTAATCTGATAACACAATTAAGCCTGTGATGTAAAATTATTAAGTGCAGCTGTATTGCTTATAACTGTACATAGAACTTATATTGTTACATTAAAGTGTGTTTAAATTTCATTACATAACATTATTGTATTCTTTAATAGCATCCAAGATTTAAACAGCAAAAAAAAGTATAAACAGGAAATCAAAAAGAGAATGATCGTGCATACCGTAAATTTTTTCTCATGCTTAGAAGAAATATCATTAAATTGTGTTTATGGTCAAAACACTCTATGGATGACCACTAGCAGAAGCAGTATTAGAGTTAAATAATACCATAACACATCAACTAAAACTGTAAGTAGAAATGTATTCAGTGAGAATAAATTCTGCTTCACAAATGGGATAATAATATTTTGTGTGATATTTCTGGATAAAACTTTCTGTTTTCTAGGATTCATGATTTTGGTTGTAGAAACATGAGATGAATGTAAGTATGAGAAAGGTAAAGATTTTTAAAAATCCATGCAAATAGGTAATCTTACGTAAATAAGATGATATGATCCTTTTAGAAAACAGGTAAGTTTAGGCTGAATGTGGTCCACATTTAATTCAGGAGGGTCAAATGACAATACTCTTCTGAGACACAAAGATTTAAATTGCTTGTGTTTATCTGAGTATAGCACAATAACAAAATTTAGGTTAAAAAAAGATGTGTTGCATGAAGAGAGCTAAAGAATTTGCTAAAATAAATTATGTTTTGAAAAATGTTTTTAAAGATTTGTATTATTTTTATTGGAAACATTTACAGAGAGAACTGATTTATAGAGAAAGATCTTCTGTTAGCTGGTTCACTCTCTAAGTGGCTGATGTTGCAAAACATTCAACAGGACAACTGGGACAGCAGAGGCCTGTGGGATCCTGTTGAGAAGGGGCTGCAGGAAAGAAATGGCAGAAAGTCTCTCACCCAGAGTGTGCTCTTTCCCCGAGTGAGTCCCTGGATGTGGTTTCATGCTCTCCCTGAAGACAGGCGAACATCTGTGCTCTGTCTAATCAAGCAAGGACCCACAGTACTCCTTATCTATTCCCTGTTTTAATAATGCTTTGACCAAGTTGTCTTGTTAGCTTCTTGCTACTTTCTGTTCCCAGATATAAACTAATTCTGAGTTATGTTTAAGCTGTTGTTTTACTAAATGTATAAGACCTTTAACCCTAGATATAAAGTTTGCCAATTGTCTAAGAGAGCACTATGCCTCCATTCTTTTTGGTCACATATCTTCCCCAGGAACCCACAAGGTAAACTTGCAGTTGTAATGGCCAGAGTTGAGCCCATCTGAAGCCAGGAGATTCTTGCAGGTCTCCCATGCAGGTGCAGGGTCCCAAGGCTTTGGGTCACCATATTCTGATTTCCCTGGCCACAAACAGGGAGCTGGATGGGAAGTACAGCAGCTGGAGTATGAGCCAGCGCCGGTATGGGATTCTGGTTAGTTCAAGGTGAGGATTTAGCCACTGAACTGTTGTGGCAGGTCCTTGAAAGTTGTTACGCATATCCCTTTGCTTTTCATATTATTCAAATCTTTAGTTCCTTTCAGAGATGTGGAACCTTTCTTCCTGTCAAAGGTCATTTGGATATTTTTAACAAAATTTACATTCCATACCAAATGATCAACTGAAAATTTAGTCTGCTATGAATTTATTGAATTTTGAGTTCCATCTGTGGCTACCTCTTCAGGGTTGAGACAAAAGGCCCACAGGTTGGGTATTCTCCATTCCTGCAAAACACAACTCAAAAATTACAAATATACAGTCTCCAAAAGTATATGTGTGTGTGTATATACATACACACTTACACACACACACACACAAACACATGTTTGACTCAGTTAAAGAACTGGAATTCCTCAGTGCCACTGAAGTTTTAACTTTATAATGTATAAAGATAAAAGTGAATAAAAGGATATAAAGTTAGAGATTTTGTAGTACTTTTCAAATAATGATGCAATCATATTCACAGCAGCAAAAGAGAAAAACTACGAGTCAGTTGATCAACCAACTTAGTAATAAATATTCATTTAAATCAAGACACAGCTATGGCACCAATCTTATACTTTGATATGCAAATGAATTTCATGAAATTTGACTTAATGGTTCACAACTATACAACATCTTTGCATGTTTCCCTTTCTTCCGATACAATCTCAAATTGAACATTCAGTGCAATCAGTAATGCTTTGCCATTTCATGTGTTTTGATAAGTTACTCTATCTAGTATTCTGCAAATGGCTTATTTATTGGCAAGGTGAATAGGTTAACAAAATCTTCTTTATGTTTTAAGTCATAGCCTAAATGTCAGCTTTCCTCAACACCCTTTTCACTGACTGTTTCCTTAAGCATTGGATGCAGTCTATATTTTATGTAGAGCATTTGGGATATTATTATTCATTACTAAATCAATTTTCCTGAATTCATCCTGCATTTTAAATTTAAAACGTGTTAAAGATTAAGGGTCTTTTATTTTTATCCTTGATAAAAATCCAGAATATTGCATGATATGCACTAATTATTATTTATATTTTGATATGAAAGTTTAGTGTCTTATCATGGAATGGTTATCACCTCTTTCCAAATCCTTACATTCTGAACTCCAAATGTGATGATATTTGCAGAGCAACATTAGATACAAATGAAGTCACAGGAACAGAAAAGAAGAGCCATCAGAGCTTTTCCTTTTCTTACGATTTTCTTCGCACCGTATGAAGACACAGGGATCAAGTAGCCACTTTTCAATTAGGAAAATGACTCTCACCAGCGACTGACTATCCTGGTAGCCCTTCTCAGATTCCAACCATTAGCACTGTGAGAAAAGGTTATCCAAATTACCCAAGATATGATGTTGCATTATGGTAGTTTGAGCAGACTCATAGGTTGGATTTCCTCACAGTTCCTTCTGAAGAATTCTTGAGTCTTTAAATAATTATAGCAGCTAGTCAGGGAATACACTCAATTGTGGATAGCTGTGGATTATTAAAACTAACTGCCAGTTTTTGAAAATGCATTGGTCCTCTCCATCTTCAAGTTATCTATTTTGTTTTTTCTACACTGTTGCATATTTTCCAGTATAAACCTTTTTTTTGCATGACATATAATAGACAAAATAGTTATCTCAGTGTTTTGCCAATAATGATTTAATCACAGAATGTTTTTGCATCAGTGTTGTGTTTGAGTTGAGAATAGTTTCATGACTGAAGGGCAAGTGATTCCAAATTCTTTCCTGTTGCTCATAAAGGAGCCTGTGGGGGGTTACCCCGTGGTCCAGTATGATTTACAACTGGAAAGAAATTTCTTATCTTTTATGGACTATTAACTTATGCCTGAAGAACAGGGGTTAATTTATCCCAACCATATTCACTCTAACACTGAAGATGTTATTAGTGGTCATAAAATTGCTTAATTCTGCATGTGTAGATTACTTAATTAAAGAATCCCTTGAGCCAGAAATGCTTCAGGTTAACTAGATGCTGTGTGGGAAAATATTTCCTTTTATTTGCTTTATATCTATTGCCTGTAAGTTCAGCTGGTGTCCCTTTGCTCTCATATTTCACAAACTATCACTTGACTAAAAGTTGGATTCAGCTCTTCACATACAACCGGTCTCTTCTCCAAATCTGAGCTTACTCATTCTGCTTTTTGAATAGAGATCTATTTCCTCCCCTCTCCCACTTCCTTCTAGTATTTTCTTTTTTCTTTCCTAGTGATATTACAGGTTTAAGTAAATATCTTCCTGAAAACCTTGGAAAATCATTATCCAGGAAGAGGGGAATCCCTAGAGCTTTGAAACAGACTCCACAACGGAAATGGACACAATACCTCTTAATCACCTCAGCTGTGCCAGGAATGAGTCAGGGTGAACAGGTGGAGTCAATCAGGTGTTAGGATTTCCTGTTTGATTCCCATATGGGTGTTTCTTGCGATTCCCTGCTACATGTCCTGTGTGTTAGCCCAGTGTACTCTAGGATACTAACTTTACCTTTGCTCTTAAATTTATTAAATGATGAATAAATATAGAACAGAGGAAAAGGATGCTCTTTAAGTTAAATAAACTTTCACTTAAGAAATAAATGAATCTCTGCTGTGATATTGATACAATTAACATTCATATAATGTTAGTACACAAACAATATATTTTTATTTTTTAAATTATATTTATCTAGGAGCTGAGTTTTCTGGGATTTTTGATCACAGGCCATTGATTTATCTGAAACAGTGATTCAAAACTATTAGACACAATTGGAAAAGAATCACATGGAAAATATTCTAATGAAGAAAGGAGTGACACCCTACATCTATGCCTGAACAAGACAAAGTTCTTCCAGAATTGTTACAGTTTTATTTATTATGTTTAGAGAGTGGTTTGACTCTGCGTCATCCAGTCTCTTACATGGCAGTTCAGCTTTGATCTCCTGCTATGACAGGCTTCCAAGATGTAATCAGAAATACACTAGCAGTTTTTAGACCTTTGCTTATATGGCATCTGTGAACACTTTTCGACCGAAACAAATCACATGCCTAAGTCCAGTTTACCTTATGGGAATGTAGAGATAAAATGAGGAGTAACTCGAATATCGGCCCTGAAGGCCTCCGTCATTTTGGACTCTGTGCTGTTTTAGATATTTGCTTCCCATTCCCCACAGCTTGCAAATTCTGTGCTGTTCCAGTTGCCCACCAATCCCTCACAGCCCCGTCCCCTAATCCCTGCCCACCTACCAATTCCCTGTGGCTCCAGAGTTCCCATCCACCAATTGCTCAGGACCATCCTACCAGCATTTTCTTCTCCTTCCTCACTTGCTCCTCTCTCTCCAGGAGCTTGTGGGAAGGCCCTCTCTGGGTCTCCCTGCATTCTCCCCATCCTGGCATCACGGCAGAGATGTTTCCCTTCTTCTTCTCTCCCCCTCCAATCAGCTCCTTTTCCTACCCTGCTGGAATAAAACACCTCCTAGGTACTTCGCTGCGACAGGTATTTTGACTTTAATAGCGGTAAGCATAATGCTGAAAAGAGGATTTGGCTGCGGAAATTAGCGGTACGTAAGGACTAACAGATACGATATGCAAAATCAATTAAAAAAAAAGAGTATAAAACTCATACTATCAGTGCTGTCAGTCTGTCCCAGCCGGAAACACAATGTCTAAAATGATGTTAGCACATGTGATTGGTTTTAATAGCTCAAGACTGCCCTTCACAAACTCAAATTTGATTGTACTCTCCAACCGCAAACACTCATTCATTAATAGTCTTAGATTTAGAACTTTAAAAGAGGGAAAAAATGGGCCCGGCGGCGTGGCCTAGCGACTGAAGTCCTCACCTTGAACGCGCCAGGATCCCATATGGGCGCCGATTCTAATCCCAGCAGCTCCATTTCCCATCCAGCTCCCTGCTTGTGGCCTGGGAAAGCAGTCGAGGACGGGCCAAAGCCTTGGGTCCCTGCACCGTTTCGGGAGACCTGGAAGAGGTTCCTGGCTTCGAATTGGCACAGCACAGGTCGTTGTGCTCACTTGGGGAGTGAATCATCAGATGGAAGATCTTCCTCTCTGTCTCTCCTCTCTGTATATCTGACTTTGTAATAAAAATAAATAAATCTTTAAAAAAAAGAGGGAAAAATAGAGAAAAAGCAAAAATGAAGAATTGATGTGAGTTATAAAACAAAATAGTCTCTTTTTAAAATCAATTTGAAGAGGTAGAACTATAGGAAGAAACACAACCCGTTAGAACAGAGCAATCATTTATCAAGATTTATCCTTTGAATTCCTTCTCATTAAGTTTTCTATATTACTTTTAATAGTACCTTCGCAATTTGGAAATTGTGTGATTTTGGTGTGTTAGATAATCTGAGGGCCATGTCTCTGAACTCAGTTTATCAACTTCACCAAAAGGTAGAAACAAAGTGAATGGATGGTTTGCATGATTCTGGAATTGGTACTTGAATAATTTATATTTGGGTTCACTTTGTTCCATTTCTGGGAGGTGGTAGTTTTAGGAAGTCACTTTAGGATGTTTTACGTTTAGTTTGAGTTTCTTAACAAGCCTTCTCACAAACACATTTAAAAGTGTTTACTCACTGATTCCTGGCCTTATTTCGTTCCTTTTGTGTTTATTTTAAATTTCTTCAGTTTTTCTGATTTTAGTTTCTAATTAGATGCCTCCCCATTGTGCTTAAGCTAATGTGGCATTATCTTCTCTCTGCATCAGACTTCACTGTGTTAACGGTGAGGCATCAGCTTCTTGAACACAAACAAGCAGGAGCGCCTTGGATTTCCTTGGAGCTGCAGCTACAAGCATATTGAACTAGGTCGTTTAGCAGCAGGTGTCAGCCTGTAACTCTCCCATTCAGAGGCAGTAACACCACATTTGGAAGATAAAGAGTTTAATTTCCAAAGGCCTTCATGACTGCACTCTTCTTGGCTAAGGATTTGCTTGAAATCCCTCCTATGATTTTGAATATACCTTTCAACAATACTGCAGTGTGAAACAATAAAACCTTTCCAGGTAAAAATAGACAAAGAAATATGTACATGTGCACATATACATATGTATATACATATATGCCTCCTGGAGAAAACAGGTAATGTTAAGATCACTTTGAAATTTTTAAATCTTCATTTTTAATTAATGTCAGATTTCTTGGCTGGATGACTTAACAGTAATAATTGTTACCTATTGTCAGGAAAGAACCATCTGGAGAAAGAATTTAGTACCTAAGTTTGAGGAAACTAGGAAGATGGATCTAGTTTTGAAACAAAAACTAAAAATGCAATTTTTGGTGTCCTCAAGAAGTTTGTATAGATGTTTTTTATACTTTGTTTTATTGTAACATACTAAAATCTTACACTCCATAACTTCACATTTTAACCATTGAAAAAATGAGTGAAAATATTCTCATTCTAGGATCTGCGAGAATGTGTTCAGAAATTGTATTCAAACCTGGCACACACTTAGCACTAACAGTTTCCTTTTGTCATCTGAATTCTCCTGGGAGAAGCACAAATGGCAATGGCTAGAGCAGCAGTGGGAGCTAATGTACTGAGGGCTGCGGGAACCATTACCAACCACTGCAAGCCCATCAGTTAGAACACGCAATCCAAAGGGCATTTGGAGAGAAAAATGGACATTTCAGGGAAGACAATGTTTAGACAGGAACTGTGCTATAGCTGCTGTGAAACAAAGAAAATATACGAAATACTGGAGTCTTTCCTTCAGAAAAGAATACAGCTGTATTAATTTGTATGTATTAGTACATTTATATTTAAAAGATATGCACATATGTCAACAATATATTTCCCTAATGTTTATTTTCTCCTCTGAAGAAAAAAGAATTTAGAATATCTACCCCATGAGGTTATTTTATAGATTAAATAAGCTAATGCTTGAATGTGAGAAATTATTAAACTGAACAACAAAAGATAAATACTAAACACTCAATAGATAGGTATTATTACAATTATTATAATTGCCATTATTACATTCATTTGTATATGGAATTATGTAATAATACAGCTAACATTTTATTCATGATATTATAGATAACCGATTTTGAAATCTAAATATCACCTTATTAAAATAATTCAGAGTGTAAATGTATCAGAAAACAGATGCACATCTTGATAGCAATAAATAAAAGAAAAGTCACCTCACGGAGAAATAATAATAATAATGAAATTGCTTGATTATGACAAAAATCGAGTATACTTAGATCTGTTTTTTAATGAGGAGAAATATTTTTACTTGTCTTGCAAATGCTTTAACACCTGTACTGTTTAACAACCAATCTTCTCATAAGTCCATTAAAAACTAATTACAACATTAGCTATGTCATGATTGCTGCAAGTACATTCGTTTAAAAAATACTGTTTAAATAGTAACACAAAAATAAATACCCTACATTGTGCCAGATGTCAATTGAATGATACTGACATTAGCAATACAGGCATTGCAATAGGAAAGTTAAAGTTAAGTAAATCAAGAAATGATTATGAGTTAGGTTTACCTAGGACCTTATGAAGGCTTGTAAGATTCTCTGGTAGATTTGCAATATTAATACATGTGGACCATACATTTGATACAGTAGTGATGCCAGTTGGATCATCAGCATCCCATGTCACAGTACCTGATTAAAGCTTGGCTCAGCTGCTCTTCCAACTTCCTGCTACTGCACCTGGAAGGCAGTGGATGATGGCTGAAGTATATGGTTCTCCACTAACCACATAGGAATCCTACATGAAGGTTCTGGATCCTGGTTTCAGCATGGCTCTATCATGGGATTTGGGGAACAGCAAAGCAAGAGATGGGAGAACTTTGTCACCTCCCAAATCTCTGGCCTCAAATAAAATAAAAATGAACATTATGATTAATATTTATTCAAGATAAACTTCTTCCTTAGATCTGTCTTAAAGCTGATGCTACAGGGCTTGGTGGCGTGGCCTAGTGGCTAAGGTCCTCGCCTTGATCCCATATGGCCGCTGGTTCTAATCCCGGCAGCTCTACTTCCTCTCTCTCTCTCCTCCTCTCAGTATATCTGACTTTGTAATAAAAATTAAATAAATTAAAAAAAAAAAAAGCTGATGCTACAAGACTAACACTCAAATTATATAGGAATGATCACATTTTTGATTTGCCTGAAAAAAACTTTTCTCAGAGGTTTATTTAATTATGTTATATATATTTATATTTATTTTATATTTAACATTGTTTGCTTGATAATCTAAATTTTTAAACTGACTTCAACTGTCCAGTAAATCTCCTACAAGCTGATCCAAGCTTTTAGTTTTCTCTCATGTACAGGCCAAAACAATAGATTGATTATAACAAATTAGGGTTCAGGTTGATGCCATGATACAGGTTAGCTCAGCCTCTGTCTGCGGGTAGCATCCTTTATGAGTACCAAGCTGTGCCCTATTTGTTCCATGTCTGATCCAGCTCCATGCTGATGACCTGTGTAAGCCTTAGAGGATGACTCAAATTCTAGATCCCTACATGCACACTGGACACCTGGAAGAAGCTCCCCGCCCCTGGCTTCAGATCAGCCCAATTAGCCATTGTGGCCAACTGGGGGGTAAATCAGTGGTTGTAACATTTTTTTTCCTCTCTTTCTCTCCTCTTTTCTGTTTCTCTCTCATGTTTTCTCATATCTCTATAACTGTCTTCCAAATAAATAAAAAAAATAACTATTTTAAGAACTAGAGTCAGTTTTGATGCATCGTGAGTTATGCTGCTGCCTTACAAAGTTACCATTCCATGTATGGAGCACATCCAGCTGCTCCATTTCCAATCTAGTGGTTTGCTCATGTGCCCAGGAAGCAGCAAAGGATATCTGCAGTGCCTGCGTTCCTACCACCCATGGGGGAGACCAGGATTGAGTTCCTGGTTTCTGATTTTGCCCTGGTTCAGGCCTAGCTCTTGTAGATATTTGGAGAATAAATCTGTGGATGAAAGACATTCTCTCTCTCTTTCTCTCTCTCCATTGCTATATTTGGTTGGAATTACGATGCAGTGAGTATGACTGCTTCATAAATCATTTAAAACACAATGGACTGTCACAATACTTACATTGTGAGCTCAAGTCTGTACAGAGCAGATCAGGATGACTTTTCTCTTTCTCTCTCTCTCTCTCTCTCTCTCTCTCTCTCTCTCTCTCTCTCTCTTTTAAAATTGGTTCTTGACATTTGGTTCTTCAGGAGAAAACTTCAAGTCCAAGTTCTGGCCCAGTGCCCTGAAGCCTCTCTCACTTACCAGACGAACTGATGGTCCATGTTCCTATGGCTGGGATCATTATTTCCTGTAAATACAGGTCTATCGATGTGTATTAATTTGAACTTCTTCGAAACAAAGTGTTTGACTTCCAAAGATGAACAACCTGGAGAAGAGGGAGCTGAGCCACATGACAAACTGGATTGCTCGATTGGACCTGACCATGGGAAATAAAGACACTGAAGCACTTGTTGTGCGAACAGATTTTTCTACATTCAAGAGAAAAGACATAGATTCCTTCCCTCCTTCTCTTCTTCTTTTCTTCTTTATTTTATTTTGATGTTATTCAGTATTGTTTTCATTGAATTTAACAAATTTAGATTCTAATATTTGATAACATGGTGATAGGGCTTAGAAAAATTGTTGGAACTAGACATATTTTTCTGGCATTTTTGAGAAATGCAATCTGTGTGTTTATCTTAGGCATGATAGTGAATAACTTTCCCTACGCAATATCATATCTTACTGTTTATGAAGCAAAGCTACCCATCCTTAGATGGCAGGACATTGTACTACAAAGAAACACTATCTGAGTAAATGCTGTGGTGAAGAGGATCAAGATACTGCCCGCAATGCTGCCAATACCTTATAATGAGTATTTGAGCTCCCAGTTGCTCTGTTTCTGATCTAGTTCATTGCTAATGTACCTGGGAAAGTGGTGAAGATGACTCAACTCACATGGAAGACTCAAATGGAGATACAGGGTACTTGATTTAGCTTTAGAACAACTTTGGTTTAGATAGCCAGTTGTGGAGTGATATCGCAAACGAAAGATACTTTTATTGCTACCTGTTCGTGTCTCCTTTGGCCAACTCTATCTTTCAAATATTAAATTTTAAATATTCACACACACACAAAATATACACTACTGGGGAGATAGATAAACACGAATACGAAGAGAAGAATATAAAGCATTTAACTAGATAAGGTTTGGAGAAAAGAAGATGAATTATGACTAGGAGTCTGAAAGAATTCTCATTAGTTAGATGCTACTTCATTTTTAAAATTTAAAATGTGTATTATTTGTTTTAACCAGAGAGAGAGAGAGAGAGAGAGAGAGAGAGAGGAGGCAGGCCTTCTATCTTTTCGGCTCTCTCCCCGGACAGCTAGGAGCTGAGAATTCAATCCAGGTCTCTCAGGTGGATTGCAGAACCTAAGTACTTCAGTTATCACCTGCGGTCTCCCAGAATGCATGCTCACAGGAAGCAGGAGTCGGGAATGGAGCTGAAACTTGAAGCCAGGTAGTCAGATAGGGGATACTAGACTGAATGCCTACCTTGATGATTTTGTAAAAATGGTTAAAGTTATTTGAATGGCAGAGTGCACTAACCAGAAAAAAGAGAAAAATTAAAATGAGAAGTAAATTAGCACATGTGGAAAAGGAAAGGCAGAGCGACAGTCAATGGGAGGGACGCAGAGAGGTGTCATCCACATGTTGGTTCACCCCTGCCAGATGGCTACAAGGGCTGGAGATGAGCCAGGCGGATGCCATGTCTGGTGCTAAGTCTAGCTTAACCTCCTGAATGATAGCAGCTCACACAGCGGGGTCATTTCCCACAGCTTTTTTAGGTGCAGAAACAGGGATCTGGATTAGTCATGAAGAAGCCAGAACTTGAACTAATGCTTCGCAAGAACTAACCACAATGCCACACCTTTGGAAGCATTTTTCATGCTCATGATTTGCAGTGCTACCAGAAGCAATTGTGTAATAGTCAGGGGGTGTGGCCTAGTAAGCAAACACAAAACATAGGATAGGTCCACACTACAGGATGCATCTGCCTCAGGGTTTTAAAAACACTTAAATTGAGAAGGTCTTGGAGAACACAGTCATGAAGTTGGGATCTATATCCTTTCGCAAGCTCTCGCTTTTCTTGAATATTAGATGGAAAGGACACCGAGAATGCCAGAAATTGCACGGCATCTCATAATTTCAAAAGTGGACCCAAGATGCATTTTTCCTTTGCAGACTAAATAGTAGCAGCAGATCCTATATATTTCTAACATTAAACACCAAATCTATTGAAGACTCATGAACTGGGTTATATTTACCTTGTCTAATCAAATATGGATTTTTCAGTACACAGCTGGAAAGCTGACCTGCTCTACGTTAGTGTGTTATAGGTTAATGTTCATTTTAAATGCATTTAAAAAGCTACTTACACCAAATATACCTTAAAATCTGCTTGTCAAGGTTTAGGAATGAAATACACAAAACCTAGCAAAATGAATTTTATTTCAATTTTGCTCATGAAGACAGTATTATATTTAGAATGCTAAAAAATGTAGAAAAATATTTATTGTGGGAAAAACTGGCAGTCTGATAATAGTGATGCTTTCCTCCACAAATGTTATTTCTTTTTAACGATTTATTTATTACCATTGAAAAATCAGATAAACAGAGAGAAGGAGAGACAGAGAAGTTCTTCTGTCTGTTGATTCACTCCCTAAGTGACCTCAACTGCCGGAACTGAGTTGATCAATCCGAAGCCAGGAGTCTGGAGCTCTTCCGTGTCTCCCACATGGGTGCAGGGTCCTAAGGCTTTGGGTCATCCTCCACTGCTTTCCCAGACCACAAGCATGGAGCTGGATGGGAAGTGGAGCTGCCAGGATTAGAATCAGCACCCAAATGTGATCTTGGCTCTTGCAAAGCAAGGACTTTAGCCACTAGGCTACCATGCTGGGCCCCACAAATGATATTTTTAAAAATGTTTTCTGACGGGCCCGGCGGCATGGCCTAGCGACTGAAGTCCTCGCCTTGAACACACCAGGATCCATATGGGCACCGGTTCTTATCCCAGCAGCTCCACTTCCCATCTTGCTCCCTGCTTGTGGCCTGGGAAGCAGTCGAGGACGGCCCAAAGCGTTGGGACCCTGCACCTGTGCAGGAGACCCGGAGGAGGTTCCTGGTTCCTGGCTTCGGATCGGCACGCACCGGCTGTTGCGCTCACTTGGGGAGTGAATCATCAGATGGAAGTTATTTCTCTCTGTCTCTTCTCCTCTCTGTTATGTCTGACTTTGAAATAAAAATAAATAAATCTCAAAAAATTTGTTTTCTGACATGTGTGTCTTCTCTCAACAGTGTCCAATCTTTAAAGTACTAAATATCTCTTGTTTCAACTTCACATGAAGCAAACTTCTTAAATTTACTACCTGCCTGATCAAATATCTTTCAGGGGATGTTGATTTATTTATGTAAGAGGCAGGAGAACACAAAGCAGCACTGGGGAATTCTTTGCCTGCTGCTCCGGGCCTTTGAATCATGGGCTACCTCCTGCTGCTCAGCTGTTGACTCTGGACAGAGTCCAGAGCTGCACAGGACTGTGGAAAATGCCAGGAAGGTGCACCTCCCTGCATCAAATGAAGTAAGAGTTATCTTTACAATCTCAAGAGGATAACAGAGTGATTTGTATGGTGTTGATCCGCAGAACATTCATCTTTAATATTCAGTGTCACTCAGGGGCACTTCAGGTTCACAAGATGGCTTATTGCTCTCTTAGGAAGGAGAGGAACAGGCAGGGGAAAGGCTCTTAGAGAACACTTGTGCCATCTTTGCTGATAAAATGCTAGCAGCTTTTAAGACGCAGTACTGAGTCCTTCAATTAGCAATGCTGAGCAGACAAGGAAGATAGCGAAGGAAAACAAAAAACGAAATGCTTTTACCAAGGCACATGTGAGCCAGTTACAAACCTACGTTGTGATTGTCCTTTTAGCAGCATCCTGCTCGTGAAGATTACGCAGGTAATAAAATGGGGGTGCTTCTGTTTTGTTTTGGTTTCTGCGCCAAGAGCAGCAGTGGGCAGCCATTTTCAAAAGTGGCTCATGGTTTCATGAGCCTATGCAGCTGTTGTTTGCTTTATAAACTTCCCAGGATGAGGGGAGTTGCCAGGTACTGCGGCTGTGCAGAAGTACGGAGTCTTGTTTTACAGGAGACAATGTTCCCAGTGTCCCATGGCATTTTTGTAGTGGAGAAATGTTTGGGACTTTGGACAGAAATAACTTGTTTATATTTTTTCTTGACCACATTACTCCATGACAATAAAGTGATTGGAAAGCAGTGTCAACTCGGGTCCTAGGCACCCTAAACCCTAATGCTTCAAAAAAATTTAAAGCTATTGTATTAGGATGTCTAACTCTTCCCAGTTTGGGGGATTCCAACAGAGTGATATATTCGTTTCTGTTCACCTGCATTATTTCAGATGAAAAATGAAAGTCCAGTTTGTAGTACCAAACAAATGCTAGGAGCCTAACAACTGTTGTGGGTTCATTTCTGAATAAAACATATTTTTTGAGCTGGAAAAATAGTGTAATGTCAATTACAAAGCAAGGATACCTATGCTTCAAACATTTTTAATGTGTTGTAGAAATATCAAATTCAGTACAGACTAAAGTTCTAGCAAGCTGATTTTAGTATTGCTGATTACCATGAAAGATGAAACTGAAAATGAATACACTATTGTGATAGAGAAACTTGACAATATGGATTAACTATGTCCTGGAGTTTTATAATCTTTTAAGTGTTCTGAGACCTGCTATATCTATGCATCTTTATTTTTTTTATACACAGAAAAAATACTTCCATATTTGAAACATTTTCACATATTTACTAAAATTGCAAATTTCTGTCATACAAATAAGCTAGTCAATACATGTCATTTTCCTATTAAACGTATCTAAGGAATGGTACTAATTAAAGTCAGTATTATTGTTTTGTCACAGAACATAAAAAAATAACATGCACAATCCAGTTCTGAACAAACTCTTTAACATTTATTATTCCTAAGCTAATTTCCACTGTGATGCCAATAGATACAATCTTCCACATTTTTTACCTGCAATAAAAGTTTAAAACAGATTTCTAAGTTTTGGACAAAATGTATTCCTCATAAATGTACAAGCAAATTGCATAATAACATATAGACATGGTCTTGGCTTCTTTACCTTTTAGATATCTTGGTGCTGAAGACACAATACATTTTATTGTATTGAAATCTAGGATACTTCTAGAATTCTTGAAATGCAATTCTGATAAAACCAAATATCCATGTTCAAGCCATCAGCTAATAAAGTAGACAAAGACACAGACAAAAATTGCAGCAAACATTTGACTATGAACAACATATGGCTTAGGTATTTCATTTCCATTTCATTAAAGCTTTTGGTAATTGTGATTAGTTCTTAAAACAAGTTATTTTGAAAAGTACATGAGGAAAATACATTGTTACTGGTAGACTCATGAATTTCACATTAAAGCCAACAATTCTCCTATCTCCTACTGAGCAATGTGACATTTCCTAGTAGCAGAACAGGTTAAGAGTCATTAGGAAGTAGTTGCTTGGATTTTAGAAAGAAATTCTTGTTCAGTAAAGATTTATTTATTGGGATTTTTGTACTTAAGTAGATACTCAGAGTATAAAGACATATTAGACACAATTCTTTCCCTCCAGGACATCATGGCTTTCTAAGGAAGAAGAAAACATACACAGTGCCAGCACCTTGACATTGCAGGCTAACTTTCCACTTTCAGTGCCAGCACCCTACATGAGCACTAATTTGTGTTCTGGTCGCTCTATTCCTGATCCAGCTCTATGCTCATGGCCTGGAACCATGGCAGGGGATGGTTCACATCCTTGTTCACTGCACCCACATGGGTCCTGGTTCCTGGCTTGGGATCAACTCAGCTCCTGTTGTTGTGGTTTTTGTGGGGATGAACTACTGGAATGAAATCTCTCTTTCTATGTTTCTCCTTTTATTTGTGTAACACTGCCTTGGAAATAAATGAAAACAAATCTTTAACAGAAACATCAACAGAATCCCAAGGATGACGGGAAAGTTTGGTTAACCTAGCATGGTCGTGTCTTGAGGAGAGGTTGGAATAGTGAAATAAAATTTTCTTATCCTCTGATATCTATTGGATATCTAATTAAGTTACATGGCCAAATAATAGACCATGGAAAGAAATGAGGTAAAAAAAAACCTCAGTGGGATACTGAAGATGAAGAGAAGGGATTCATGTAGGGTCTTCTTTAACACTCATTACATACGTGGAAAACTTAGCAAACTTGTAAAAATTGTAACATATTTAGATATCTAATGGAAGATGAGAAACCATAGGCACAATTTGAAAGTGAATTTGACACGGGACAGAATAATGCAGCCTGTTGGAGATGCCTAGAGTAACACAAGGTTTCTCATAGGCAAGAAGGATTCACAAAGCGTATCAGGAGCTCAGACACCAGAAGACACTACTAACTGCCACTGGAGCTCTCAGTAAAGAATCCTGTAACAGAAGAGATGTTAGGTGTCAAAGCAAGCTCCATGAAGGAGGAAGACAAGAAAAGAAAATGAAAGAAATATCACATTTCCAATTGATTTCTAGTAAGGAGAGTTCTGTAGATAGGAGGCAGATTACAGGAAGTTTTGTGCAAATCAGAGAATTTTAACTAAATCTCTTAAAGTGTATAGGACAGTGAACCTCTTTATCAGGATATAGATTTGTTTTTATGGATAGAATTGGCTTGTAGTTCTATTTACAAAGCTTTTGTATGCTATAGCATGCCTGAAGCCCAGGATTCATGATGGTACATCAATCAAAAGGCAGCAAACAGACATCATGGCTTCAACAAATCTCATCGTCCCCAAAGGCTTTAATAAGTTCCTGTCATTGAAGTGATTCTAGCAGCTGTGTTGTGTAAACACTGTGTCTATGACAAAATGTTTTGAAGTTTATGAGTGGTCTTCCCATTTTCTACACAGTTCTCCTCTCTTCTAGTACATTTTAGGTAGTCGAAATGGGAGTCGGTCTAGAGGGACAAACGGTTATAGTCCTTCCAGGATGGTTAGATTGGATACTTCCAAGTAAAGGACTTGGAATTCAGTTGTTAGCTGCAGACTTCTCTGAACTCCTTTATGCATTCAGGAACACTTTGTGATAGTTGAAAGAATCGGGTTATGCTCTCTGCAATACTGGTATTTACTGAAATCTCACCACTGGCTTATCCCTGAAGCTACACATGTGACTGCAAATCTATTTGTATATTTATATTTTGCCCAGTAATAGTGAGGATGCTAATAATCACACTGCCTCCAATATAGAGACTCCAAGGTCTCTCTATTTTTTTTCTTGTAAGGGCAGAAAGCTGTGATACTTTTTCTTTTCTTTCTTGTTCTTTTCTGTTCTGTTTTTAACCCATCACAAAGACTATAGCTGACATGAGAAGAGAAAAACATAACACATTCTATTTAATTCTAAGTTATATGGGAACATATCCAGCCCATCAAATTGTGTTTTTGTACTCAGCAACTATCTTTCAATCCTTTCTAACCTACGCTCCTACTTTCCTATAAACTCTCCCCCACTTTTATTTGAAAGGTTGGTTTGGGGGCAAGGTTTGACAATGTTTGTTTTTTTATTTATTCAAGGAGAACAGAGTTTATGTATACCATATATAAAAGTTTAAGCTTCTTCCAGGGCTTTCATGTGGATACAGAGGGGCGAGGACTGAAGTCTTCCATTACTTACCTGGTGCATTGACAAAGGCCTTCATAGGAACCGAACCAAAGCTCATGTGGGATGCTGATATTGCAGACAGAGTCTTATCTGCTATACCATAGTTCCAGTCCCTTGCAGTTACTTTTCTAAATGATAAGAGCTAGTTCCAGTGTTCTAAAAAGTACTCTTTCAACTCTACGTGATTACAGTTAAAGGTAATTTATGATAATAATTATAATATTCAGTATTGTTAAAGGATTTGAATAATTCAAGGAATGGCGTTAATAAATATCTGAAATGATGGATGTGCTATTTGCTCTGATTTGATCACTACACACTCTTATACATATATTGAAATACTGTATTCTAGCCCATTGACATATATAATAAATACAAGTAAATTAAGCATTTTTGAGTTTACTATGATATACGATACTTCAGGAATTATGACAAATATCCAAGGAAAACTGTCTATTCTGACAGGCTCTTAATGGAATGCACCACCATGTAGAAACGTGTTAAAGCAAAAGCGTATGATGTAATGCTCATGATCTGAGGGGGAAACTTGTAAGGTCTCACATTCTTCTTGCTTTCTCTGCACGGTCAACCTTTCCTCTGTGTGTAGAACAGATATTCCTGGAAATGAAGGCTTATGACTTATTATCACAGAGCTGTAATTGGAATTTTCCTTTTTCATATATAGTTTTAAATTTTTAATGATGCAGGTCTATACAGACCGGGCCCAGGGATTCCTCTTCCGTTTCACCATCCCTACCCATCCCTACCCACTGTTTTCCCCCATATTATTACAATAATTTACCAACAACTACAAGTCCATCATTCTGTTTTTTAAGTCTTTCATGGCATTGTAGCCCAAAAGGAAAAACATCATATGTTCTCTCTGATAGAAGGCAACTGTCACACAAAACACAAAATAAATACGTGTATAACTATCTACCTACCTATCTGACTATATTCACCTAGAGGAACTGTTTAATAGAGATTAGAATAGCAGTGAACATACGTTGCAGTATGCATCTCTACTCCCAAATAAAAAAAGGCTTCCAAAGAAACTGTTAAGTATGCTTTTACAGTATGGTGATGGACTTTCCACCATGGTTGGTATATGCTTACCAAAATTTCTTCATGGCTATGTCACATGGAAGGACAGTGGGAGATCAGAGTGTCGCTCTTGTATTTGAGAACTGTGCAATCTCCTTCAGTTCAAAGTACTCTGGAATAGGGTTTGCTGATCCCTGACACTCCCATTTTACCTTAGAGAACTAAGATTATGTTTCCAGAAATAAAGAACGCATCTGCCTCCATGTATGTGAATATTTATACAAGTTTGTGTGTGCACATGTGAACTTCAAAAAGTTTGTGGAAAAGTTAAAAAAAAGATAAGCTGATTTTAACACAAAAATGTCATCCATCCATTTCATAACCCAAAATATTCATGCAGTTTTTTAAGTATGCTTATATGTGTATATGTCTCCGAAAAAAATTTAACATTTCTAGAAAAAGCAGGAAAGGATTAATAGAGAAATATGAGACTTGACAAAAAAATGCTGTTATCAGAAATAAATGGCCATAGAAAGAAGAAATAAAGTTGTCAAAATGAAGAAGTGAGGAGTGGCCATGTTGGTATACCCTCATTCAAAACTTTTTGTATATAATTTATTTAATTTTTATTGGAAAATCAGCTTTACAGAGAGGAAAATCTTTCATCTGGCAATGGCCAGAGCTGTGCCAATACAAAGTCAGAAGCCAGGAGCCTCTTCCAGTTCTCCCATGCAGGTGCAGGGTTCCAGGCCTTTGAGCCACCCTCGACTGCTTTCCCAGGCCAAAAGCAGGGAACTGGATGAAAAGTGGGACCATCAAGATTGGAACTGGCGCTTGTATGGGATTCCGGAGTGTGCAGGATGAGGACCTTAGCTGCTAGGCTACCACGCCAGGCCTTCAACTTTGTTTTTAAGTCCTTTGTGTTTACACATATTCAAATGATCAAGAAATACCTTAGTTTGATATTCCTGGTATCTAGTACATAGCTTCCTACGTATTCATGCTAAATAAATTACTTTTTCATGTACGATACATTTTGAAGTATCCACAGATCATTAAAACTATAGTGGCATATGATTCTTAAGAAATGTTTTTGAACAAATATTTGAAGTGAATGGACTGATTTTGCCCTAAGATAAAAGGCCTTAGAAGGACATCTGGAAGGAAAGAACTCACAGGCCAGAGTTCATATAAAACCATGAAGAGGGCAAATGTGCCGCTACTCTCCCTTTGCCCCCTTCCAGTTGCCTTCTCTGCTTCCTTTGCCTGTCTGATGACTTGAGATGGGATTCTATGATCTGCATGACAGGTTTGTGTTTTGGTTGTCACTGTTGTTTGGGCTTCCGCTTGAGTTCAGTGAGTTTAGGAATAATGAGTAGGAAACAAACAGAATATTAGGGGTTGGAAAGAGAAATAATGGTATTTTCCCACTGGTATTTGGGATGGACATTCTTCCATGGTTCTATCCCTTTTAAGAATCTTTGACCAAATCTTTTCCTTTTTTCTCCTTAGGTCTAGAATTTGTTAACGGTTTCTTATTGCTCAAGCGGCCTCACATGTCTGTATCTGATTTTCTATATCTTGGGTTTTCTGCTAAACTGCTTTCAGTTAAACTTTTTGGAGCATATTGTTTCTAGCTGGGCATGTGATCGATTCAGCAACGAATTCTAAACCCTAAAGAGAAAAAAGGGAGTGTTTTTTGTAACATAGTTTCATACAGGCATTTCAAACTCAGGTAGAAAACATGCCAGAGCTGACAACCAGCATGTTTTTAATATGTTCATATGCATTCCAACAGATACAGATATCACATACTTTGGATTCTCTCCATCTCTATATACTTAGGATATTTTCCCAAGTATCTGAAATGATAACACTATTTCTAATTCCCTAAACCCAATGAATGACAAAAGAGAACTTGCATTGTTGGTGGCAAAGTTAGTGCTGTCGTGCACTGCTGCTACTACTATGGCTAATTCTAAAAGCTTTGCGTGAAGCACAAGAACAGAGAAAATACAATCGATGAGAATAAATCCCAGATGAAAGTGAGTGCTTCCTGGTGATTAGCAAACTTAAAAAGTGAAAAAAGTTTAATAGCTCAAAATTGGTTTAATGCAGAATATTAATGGACCACAAACTACACACTGTGATGGGATTAAGTATTCTTGAGTCCTCTATCCCTCTTTGGTCAGTGTCAGCGGCTAGTTCTACTTTTCTACATGAGATATTAGGGAACAACGTTAACACTGGAAACCGATTCAGGGCCTGACGGGAGTGCCCTTTCCTCCGGAGGAGCCAGCAAAAAGCTAAAGATTAGAAGTAGAAAGAATTCTCTTTCATATTTATCAAACAAACCAGATTAACTTAATGAAAGTCATTCACTCTAACTCTAGCAAGTATTTCTCACCAAAATAGTGCAAATTACAGAAACAAGACATTTAACTCTGTGATGAAGTGGGGTTGTTAGCTTTCTCAAGGTTAGCAACTTGTTCTCAAATGACAGCCTGCATCTGTGGCTCATGCTAGACTTCTTCTGATATATAGGCCAAAGGTCAAAGGCATTGATAATTTGGGTAGTAAATCACTTTGGTCAAGTTCTTAACTTGCAAATGAGTTGTGTTTCACAGTTGTACTTGTAAGATTCTTTCTTTTCGAGCTTAATTTTCATTTTCCCAAAGAAATAGCACTACATATTTTGGGACATTTTAGTGATCCAGATGCCTTTTACCCATAACATCCTCAAAATTAATTGCATTATAACTTATGTTGCCTCACTGCCCAAAACAGGTGGACATCAATACAGTATTACTTAGCAAAAAGTCTTCATATTCTGTGTTTTGCATCGTTGCTCCATGGAATTTCTTATTAAATTGGGAGGGTTTTCGAGCTAGGACTCCATAAAGCACTATATTGCAAAGGGCATCCTGACATATCTGCAACATTCCGCAGTAGAAAATCTTTAGCTAACTCAGGAACTCTTTTATATTCCCTGGAGCTGAAAGAATACAGAAAATGGATATTAGGTAAAAGTATGTGGAAAATATTTTCTTGAGAATAGCTGGTGCGATGTGAGCTCTATCCTTCACTGATTTTAAAGGCTATAAGCAAGGTGCTGGAAAGGACATGAAGCAGTCAGGACACAAAGTGGTGCCCACACGGGGAACTGGTGCTTGCAGGCAGATTAGCCAATTGAGCCATCACATTAACCCCAAATATCCATTTTACGGAGGAACTCAAAGCTTCTGAAACTTCAAAGAAAATATAAAATTCCCATATATATAATTCCCAGTTTTACTTAGCATTAACAGCACATGTGTCTATGGTATATTTCATAATTAATGAACCCATATAGGTACATTGTTCTTAACAACGACCATGTTTTATTCAAATGACTCTTAGTGGTTAATCTAATGCTCTTTTTTGTTCCAAGACCCCACCCAGATTGAGGCGTTAAATGAATCATCTTGCACCCTTAGGTTCAACTTGTTTGCGACAGTTTCCCTGCTCATTGTCATTTGGATGACTTCACGGTCACCATTTTGAACTTCTGTAAAATATTTCTCAAGTACTGGTCATCTCATATTTTTCTCAATAGAAAGCTGGGACGGTAGGATTGGGACCTTCAGTTATTTTTGAAAAGCGACTATATATTTATGGTGAAAGGTGGAGAAAAGTACATTGATTTGAACCTAGGGTACTCAAATTCTTTTCCTACTCTTCTTCTCCATAAGGGATCTTGTTGAAATTATTCGATCTCTATTAGTCTTATATTTCTAGATGGATTTATGTTACATGTGATTTTTTTAGTCCAAAATGCTAGTATAATAATTTTTACTTGACATACCTTAGCCCCTTTTCAAAGTTTTGAAACAGTAGAAAAGTACAGAGAGTGAGCATGCCAGAGCCCAGGCAGAATCATCTGTTCAGGAAGACCCACGCACCATCCCACCACTGCTGAGTGCCATCAGCCCATCAAAACACCGGGGACAGAGCTCCCATGCCTGCCCACTTAGCTTCTCCAATACACGATTATTGCTGTTGCTTCATAACCACGCTTGGGGCATGGACAGATATTTGGCTACCTGTGCACATCATTCACCCTGTTAATCTCTACCATGCTCTTTCCTAAACATATTAAGCAGCCAGCTGTCTTCTGAGGCTCTAACTGAAAGAAAGGTCTTGGGTTTCATTCTTCTCAGGGATTTTTCTCACCTTTCTATAATCCTAATACCCCCCTGAGTGTTTTGTGCAGAAACCAGGGGGTATGACACATTTCTTTGAAATTCACTACTACCATCCGTCACCCATCATCCATCACCTACACTCGATGATAATATCCTCGAGACATCAAGAATACCCATTTATCTTCTAAACACATTGTTCTGTGATGCAATTTCTCTCAAAATTGCAAAAATATAATTTTTAGAAAATTGCATTTAACGATTTAAAGTCAGGACATTTCAAAATGCTCCTCTTTGTCCTCCACTTCCTTCTCGTCCTCATTTTATAGATACTATAGTCCAGAATATATCATCTGAGACTAAAAGTCCAGGTCCATTGTCTTTCTGACATATAAATAAAAGAGAAATAGAGTAAGTCTGAAGAAATATTTTAATGTTCACATATGTGTTGCAAATATAAATCTGTCATCCTTATAAATTATATAAAGGCTTTATAAATTATAAAGATAAATTAGAATTTGTACAACTTGAGAAAGTAATTTCTTTTGCAAAAACAGTTGTTGAGCCAAACATTTGTAACAACTGCTCTAGAAAGTACACCGAAGCATTTTAATTTCAAAACACTAGTCCAAGAGAAAACGAAGATAACCAAATATTAATGTTATCTTCAATCTTGCTTTAAATAAGCTAGTATCAAATGACATGTCTTAGGCAATTTGATAGATTTTTTTTTTTACTTGTAAGCAAGTGTCAGATCACAATGAGACTCTTTCTCATGAGTGGTTTGTAGAGGAATACTCACTAGAAACTGTGTGGTTACAGCACAAGCTTGCCTTTCTACCCCCTGGAACTTTGAGAAATTTTGTGTACATTTCTAAATCAAATACACTTAAAAATAAAACAACTTCTAGGTTATGAAGCCATGTAGTAGAACCACATACACTACATAGAAGCAAAAGAACAGGCCGTGAGAAATGACAGCATAATAGGAAGGCTGGAAACCCACTGTGTAAAATGTACTCTGCATAGGCACAAAGTAGAAGATTTGAGTGTCATCCCATGCTATCACTTGAATAATGCCATTTGAAATACTCAACAGCCACATTTGTGTTTGGCAACATAGTTATTTATCACATCCATCATTGTAGAAATTTCCATTCAGGCATTTATATTCTGAAATTTCAGAAACTAAGACCTAACATAAACAAGGAAACAATTCCTTAAATGGGATTAAGGCAAATTGGGTCACACCCTTTCATTGCATGTTTCCTGAACATGTGGATTTCATCTTTTAGAGACAATTTAGAGCAAATCTAACATTTTGTAAGGTAGTTGGCTATTCAACTGCTAGTATATTCAACTGTTAGTGTTTGTGTGTGTGTGTGTGTGTAGGTAGATTTTGAGTAGTTCAAGCTCTAACTTCGGACCAGAAATGGTCTCCACAAGAAACTGTTCAACCCATCTGGACAATAAATGGCTGGACTCTATGCTTGGTATACATTTGCAAGGAAAGAATCTTGATTGAATTTGAACTGTAATATTGCATCAAGGTGGAGAAATCCACCAGGGGGGAGGGGCGTGGGGAGGGGTGGGGGGATTCCCAGAGCCGATGAAACTGTCACATAATACAAAATAATTAATAAAAAATGTGCTAAGTTAATAGTTTTATGTTCACTGCTATACTTCCATGTGTAAAAATGGATTCCTGTACAAAACAATGGTGTACACTCTCCTGTTAATGGAATCATCACTGTATGAGCTCTTGGTTAATCATGTTAATTGAGTCAGCAAAGAAAATGCACACTCACAAACTATGCAATCACAATGAAGATTAAGTATTGACCATACAACACAAACAGTACAAAATATTTACCAAATGGAAGTTTAATCTCCTCAGAGGGTGATACAGTGATGGAAGCTCAGAGTTCGGTTCTCTTGTGGAGTATAGAGCTAGATTTGCTGAGATGGAACCCAACAGTTGAGCCCATGATTAACCTCCTTTACTACCAACATAGCTACTCTGTGAGCAAGTTGTACTAAACAATGACAAAAAAATGGGTAAATGATTTTACCTGGAATTCATGTTTTAACACTCTTTCTTTGAATTGCATCTGGTAAACATTCATCATAGTAAAATGATTTTTATATGAATGTTCATTCTCAAGGGTCCATCTGTATGAATCTTTCTTAGATTTTGTCCCCAGCCTTCTAACCTATTGCATATAAGTCCTAGACCAACCCATCAAAACATTTATACTTGTCGCTCAACTTCTTCAGTGTTTTGTTTCTAAGTCACATCTCCTTCTACAAATAAAAAAAAAGCAGTTGATTAGGTACAGCATCCAAGATTTCCATTAATTTGTAAGACTTCCTCATTGCGGGCCCGGTGGCGTGGCCTAGCGGCTAAAGTTCTCGCCTTGAAAGCCCCGGGATCCCATATGGGTACTGGTTCTAATCCCGGCAGCTCCACTCCCCATCCAGCTCCCTGCTTGTGGCCTGGGAAAGCAGTTGAGGATGGCCCAATGCATTGGGACACTGCAACAGCGTGGGAGACCCGGAAGAGGTTCCAGGTCCCTGGCTTCGGATCGGTGCGCATCGGCCCGTTGCGGCTCACTTGGGGAGTGAAACATCGGATGGAAGATCTTCCTCTCTGTCTCTCCCCCTCTGTTTATATCTGGCTGTAATAAAATGAATAAATCTTTTAAAAAAAAGATTTCCTCATTGCTACTTTGCTTTATGGTTATTCTTCCATGTAGAAGTAATAGCACAACAATCCATTTTCAGTTTATGTTGACTTACCAAACCGGTCCATTTGAGATAATTCTGTTCTTTGTTGCTAGTCAAAGTGGTGGTGCATCATATAGGAGTGAGCCCAACTGAAAGGATTGTCATAAAAGAAGAGTCTGGTTTCGGAGTCTGCAACTGTTGCTCATGCAGATTATTTTTGCCTGATTGCCCTTCTTACACTTTATCCTGGTTACAACACTTGCATATTATTACAGACAGAAGTTTCACCAATCAAGGCACCACTCTGCACATACTCATGTCATAGCTCAGGATCGACCACTGCACTGATGCCAAGAATCAATATAACTACACTGAGAGCTAATTTGTGAATGATGCACAGTTCTGCTGTTGCGGTTTTATGCTCCTGCTTAAGAATTGTTAATAAGTTGCAAATCTTTTATTCGGACTCACTATAAATACCATGTGGTGATTTTGTCATCATAATACCATTAAATTGCAGAAGAAATCAAAACGTTGCTAGAAATAAGTGAAGATAACACAGTATATCAAAATGTAATTATAATAGGATGATTTATATGCATTAGTTCCTAAATGAAGAAACACTGGCCCAGCATGATAGCCGTTAGGCTAAAGTCCTCCTCTTGAAAGCACTGGGATCCCATATGGGCACGGATTCTAATCCTGGCGGCCCTGCTTCCCATCCAGCTTTCTGCCTTGGAAAGCAGTTGAGAATGGCCCAAAATCTGGGGACCCTGCAGCCTTGTGGGAGACCTGGAAGAGGCTCCTGAGTCCTGGCTTTGGCTTGGCACAATTCCAGCCACTGCAGTCGCTTGCGGAGTGAACCATCAGATGGAGACTCTTCCCCTCGGTCTCCCCTCCTCCCTGTATAACTGCCTTTCCAATAAAAATAAATAAAATCTTAAGAAAAAATGGAAAAGCATCAAACAAAAGATCTACCAATGCATCTCGAAGACAGAGAAAACAATAACAAAACAAATCTAAAATTAATAGAATTTGAAACAATAACAGTTAAAAAAACTTGAGAATAAATACACAAATTTGAAATAAAAAATGATATGAAAGATCACTGAGGAGCAGCTTCCAGCTCTTTCTGCTGTCCATGTGGATGACTTACTTTCTATGTTAACAATATTTTTATATACAGTATATAGGAAATGGGCATATCAAGGTGGACCGAGCACACACCAGTGTACATGAGATCTGCCACTGGGAGATGAAATGATAGAGGAGCTTGGGGAACTCCTCTGTCAGAACTCAGTCCCTGCAGGTGAGTGCAAGAATTGAGGCTTGGAGCAGCCCACAACAAGCAGGTCTGGGTTTGGGCTGGTTTGGACTGGGCCAGTTCATATCACCCACTGGCAGATGTAAGAACCAGAATGGGGAGCGGAACAGTCTGATATGGGCCAAAATACCAGCAAGTTCACATTAGGACCAGGACTGGGGATTGGGGAAGATTGGCTGGGCTGGGCTACGTTGCAGCACCCACTAGCATGAGCTGGAACAGCGGCCAGCCAGGCCAAGTTTGGCTGCAACACCTGCCGGTAAATGTTAGATGAGACAGGCCATGCCAGGTTGGGCCACAGCATCCTCTAGCACAGGTAAGACCTTGGTAGGGTGAGGGGATGAACCTCACAGAGGATGCTGTGGGCACTCCCCTGCTGGGCCACTGTTCCTACTGGTATGCATGAGAACTGGAACTGAGAGCAGACAAGGCTGGATAGAGTCTGCTTATGGGCTACAAAGTGCATGGGCCAGAATGTGAACTCAGTTGAGGGAGAGTCTGCCTGGGCTAAGCAGTGATATCCAGTGCAACATGCATAAGTCAGAGTAAATGCAGACAAGACATGCTTTGCCGCAGAATCAATTGGCAAGTTGTAGAAATGGGGAAAAAGTCCTGTCAAGGTAGACTAAAGAACTACCTGGAAAGTGCAAAATCTGGGGCTGGGAATAGGTTGAGTAGGTTGAGACTGTGGATACCTTTCTGATTGGCTGCAGCTCCCACCAGTGAGCACCAGAACCAGGGTTTTTGGGTGGGCCTGATTGGACAGCTGGTAGCACCTGCCAGCATAAGTGTGGGTTTGGTTGGGCTGAGCTAGAACTGTAGCACCCACTGGTGTATAATACAAAAGCTAAATGGAATGTGGGACAGGATGACCCAGTCTGCTCCACATACTGGCATGTGCAGGAACCAAGGCTCGAGGCAGGCCCCATGGGAATTATATTGGCTGAAGTTCCTGTTGTTACTCTTGAGGGCTAAGTGTGTGGTGGGCAGGGTTGAGTTAGGCTGCAGCATCCATTTCTTTCCATATGAGATGTGGTTGGAGGTAGAGTATCTAGGCAAATGGAAATTTACGCTGAACTACATCAGCCAATGGACCTTGGAAGGATTTCCTCATCCTTGAATCAGCAAGAACAACAGCATTTCAGAATTTTGTAACTATCGAAACCACTTGAGCAGAACCATCGGAGCATGCTCAACATTGGGGACCCTGGGATGACATCACATGGCTGTCCCCATCCCCAGTACTGAGGTGTTTGGGATGCTCAATGCAGCCTTCCCTCTTTCTCTCCCCACTCCCCCAGATACAGGAAGAAGAAAAAAACATATTGGAGAAAGTTTCCTCCTATACCTAGACTCTTCCCACCCTAATCAGTGGTCCAAATGGTCATGCATCCTTCTCAGCTATGTAAGCACCATCAAAAACAAAATTTGTAAAAATCACTAAAAGGTATAGCTGCTTATTGCAAAATTAAGCAAATACATAAATTATTGGCCCAAATGTGTACATAGAGAGGACAAAAATCAATGTAACCATAGATGAAAGAGGGAGACTTTGCAGCAGAAACTTCAAAAGTAAGCAGTATGACCAGGAATTACTATATGTGAACAAATTGCAATATATAGAAGAAACGGAAATATTTCTGGACACATAAAATTTACCAAAATGAAATATAGACACTAGAAAGCCTAAAGAAACAGATAACCAAGACAGAGATTGAGACTGAATAGAAAAGCCCCGATGAAGCATACCAACACCTTAACGAATAATTAGTATCAATCTTTCTTAAATAATTCAAAACAGTTAAAAAGCAGAGAAACCTCCCAAACTTCTTCTATGAGGCCAGTAGGATATTGATTCCAAAACCAGAAAAATGATACTGTAAATAAAGAGACCTACAGATTAATATCCTTGATGAATACATTATATATATATATATATATACATATAAATTTTCAACAACATACAAGCTAAGCTAATCAAATCCAACAGCACATCATAAGCTTACACCAAGTGCGATTAATTGTAGGGATATAGGGATATTTGACATGCTTAAATCAATAAGCATGATATATTACATGAACAAATTGAAGAATAAAAGCTGTATGATTACCTCAACAGACACAGAGAAAGCATTCAATGAAATACAATATCTTTTCATGATCGATAAAATCAAGAACATTTGCTATGGAATGAACATACCTAAACACAGTCAAGGAATATATGACAAATCCATAGCCAGCATCATATTGAATGGAAAAAAGTTGGAAATATTCCCACTAATATACTATGCAGGACAAGAAGGCCTACTGTCAGGGTTCTACTCAATGTAGCCCTGAAGTGTTAACTAGAACCATTAGGGATGATGAATGAATGCATAAATAAGAACAACAGGTAGTCATCAAAATTAGATAGCAAGAAATAAAAGTATCTATAGTTTAGATGACATGATCCTAAATATAGGAGATCCACAATATTTCACTAAAGGGCTCCTGGAATGCATAAGAAAGTTGAGCAGTGACAGGATATTAAATAAAACACACAAAAATCCATAATATCTATATACATAAACATTGTTATGGCTGAGAAAGAATTTTTAAACTGAATCCCATCTATAACAGCTATCAAAAGTACCTTGGTAAATTTTCACCAACAAAGTGAATGATATCTCCAATGAAGACTATAATTCATTAAGAAGAGAAACAGAGAATTTTTGTTTTTTGTTAAATTTCTATTAAATTTTTCTATTAAATTTCTATTACATTTCCAACATGAAAAAATGTTGGAGAAATAGCCCATGTTTGTGGATTAGAAGAATTCATAGCATCAAAATATTCATACTATTCAAAGATATTTAAAGTTTCAATATTATATCAATTCAAGGATATTCTTGGATTTCCCCCTCAAAAAAATCTACATTTTGTATAAAAATAGACCTGTGCAGCTAGGCAAATTAAACAATAAAGACAGTCTAATGTATAGCACAATTGCAGATTTCAAGATATTACAGAACAATTATAATGAAACATCTTGACACTGTCATAAGAATAGACACGCGGGTGTTGTGTCTACCTGCTGTACCACAACACCAGCCCTGACATCATGGGATTTGAGTATTTTTCATGTTTTTTATGTACACTCCAGAGAAACGGTGGTCTTTCTGCTTTCAACTTTTTGAATTCTTTATTTGCTAGAGGTTATCACAATAATTAAAGGATAAAAAGCAAGAATTGAAAAAGGGGGAGGGAATATAGGAAGTGTAACCATGTCCTTAAAATTCTATATATGAAATATATAAATCTGTTCTGCTTTTATAATTAAATAAGAAAGACATTTATGAGCAAAAATGTAAAATGCGACATGGTTACAAAGTTACAATTATACATCCAATAATATTGAGTCACCAAGACATATATTGGAAGATCAAAATCTAAACAATTCTTATTCTTTTGAATATTATCACTATTGTCAAAACAACTGAAATCTAAAAATATAATTTTATCAAAGTATCCACAATCATCACCTGAGCAAAATTGAACACCGTATTAAATCACAGTCTTTGTTAAACCAGAAAAAAAAAATTAAATGTTCAAGCTGCCCTCAAGTTCATGATGTTATTTGTATTACCAAGAAGATATTTATCTTATATTTAACATTCTACCCGAGTCGTTCTAATGACAAGGGGAAGAAATAAGCTAAATAGAGTGATGTTTGATTATCATTACCATATATGTTATGTCAAGTTATTGACCTGAGAACGCATATTTTCAGAGAGTGCATATTGAGTCTTCATAAAATCATTCAAATATCACATATTCCAGGGGTTAGTCAAAGTGAATGATCATTTCCATTCTCAGTATTTATTGGTCAAATTTAGTCTGTGCTTTTGTATGGAAATTTAACTTTCCAAATAACGTGTTCAGATAATCTAGCAGATCCAATACTATAGCTTGCTAAATATTTAACTCCTTTTTGAACGAATTTGGCAACATACCTCTAGACATATGTAAGAAGAATGTTTCCTGCTCTCATAAGACATATTTCAGAGTAAATACTGTGACTATCATACACAGTTACAAGGAGTGGAGATATTGTTCGTCCAGAGTACTGCACTGAGCACCAAACACAAGTCAGTCTTCAACTTTTTAACATCTCTATTGTTTTAAAGTGTAGCTTAGGCACAATGCAGTGGCTCAGCTGGCTAGTCTCCCCCCTTGCAAGCACCAGGATCCCATATGGCCTTGGTTCACATTCTGGCTGCTCTACTTCCTGTCCAGCTCCCTGTGTGTGTCCTGGGGAAACTGCGGAGGACGGCCCAAAGTCTTGGGATTCTGTACCCATATGGGAGACCTGAAAGATACTCATGACTCTTGGCTTTGGATCAGCTCAGCTCCAGTCGTTCCAACCATTTGGGCAGTGAACTAGCTGATGGAAGATTTTTCCCTCTGTCTCTTCTCACTGTAAATCTGCCTTCTCAATAAAAATAAATAAAACTTAATAAAGTATGGCTTGGAGAATGCATATTTATTAAAAGGTGGCTGCACATTTTTCTTGTAATTTCTAAGCCCCAGAAAAACTAGTTTGACACAGAAGTCCATATACTGGACATCGTTAGTCTACTTCCTTAGAATGAAACACCCTAATCAAAGAGTCACAGTAGAAGACTCTGCTTCTTCTGAAAAAGCATTACTGAATGAATTTTCCATTATGTTGTTCTACATTGTATTTTAAGAATCACATTTTAAAAAGAAAAAACAAACATGACATTTCTGTTGTCATAATGTAGACTAGGCTTTAGAAGCTGACAAGGATAATATTATACAGTTATAAATATCAAGTTATTTATCTCATTCCAGTACCATAGCCATTTAAAACACTGTTTGTGACATTTTAGGCCACCTTTTAAATTTTTAAAAAATGTTTTTATTTCCAGAAAGCTTTGAGCTAATTTTAATGCTCAATTACAGTAACTGTATTACATGAAGTTCTTGGAATATTTAATTCCTTCAACATCTTGTGGTTTTAAATTTTCTTTTTCTATTTTTATGATTATATCTTGTGTGTTTTATTTTAAATTACATCAAACAGTTTATCAATGTAAATAGGGCAAAAATTATGGGGAAAAACATATTTATGAGAGCCAGATATTAATGAAAAACTAAATACATGTATTATTTGAATTTGGTCATCTTTGAAAAATTTGATTTTTAGAAAGCTGTATTTATAAATAGTTCCACTTTCATTGAAAAGTGCATTTTTCAGCTGTAAAATACATCATATGTTATAATAATGTGATTACTCATTTGTCTTTCAATATTAAGATATTTCAATTGTAAAATTTGGAAGTTAATTTTGCAAATCATGTTAACCTAGTGATAGGCACTTTAAGAAATTAATAAGATAACTTGTATGCATTTGCCATATGTAAATATTAGTTGGTTCCACTTCAATGATAAATGATGTATTGTAAAATAGCTAATTTTCCTCAAATTCTGAAACATTTGCTTTAGCAAAATTGGAGTTTAGTGTTTGCTTTTTTAAAATGAATTTTATTCATCATTTTTTGCCACATTTTATTTTCATCAATTTTTTTTAAAGATTTATTTTTATTACAAAGTCAGATATACAGAGAGGAGGAGAGACAGAGAGGAAGATCTTCCGTCCGATGATTCACTCCCCAAGTGAGCCACAACGGGCTTGTGCACGCCAATCCAATGCCAGGAACCAAGAACTTCTTCCAGGTCTCCCACGCGGGTGCAGGGTCCCAAAGCTTTGGGCCGTCCTCGACTGCTTTCCCAGGCCACAAGCAGGGAGCTGGATGGGAAGTGGAGCTGCCGGGATTAGAACTGGCGCCCATATGGGATCCCAGGGCGTTCAAGGAGAGGACTTTAGCCACTAGGCCACGGTGCCGGGCCCTATTTTCATCAATTTTGTATACTATGAAATTACATTATATAATATGACACCTGTGCACTAACATAATGGATCCAATAAGCTTTTATAATCATTGCATTTAGTCTGCATTTTTAAAATAGCTGTTTTTCTTATATAACATTTTAAACCAATGATATAATATAAGTATATGAACATATATACTGATCTAAGTTTATATCATCTCACACTTTTCATGCCAAAATAATGAAAAGTTATAGTACAAGCAGCCTGCTGTTCATGGGTCTAGAACAAATGTCATCATTTGTTCTTCCTCCAAACTTTCATTTTTTAAAAAGGACATCCTGTAAAGAATTGTCTTAATTTATGGTCAATAATTAATTAATTGCCATTCACTATTTCCCAGGTAAGACAGATTTAAAAAAAAAAGTCTATTAATTTGTTTCACAATTCAGGGTAAATCAGAATATTCTTCAGAATTCTGTTCAATATGACACTTACTAGCCCATATGGTTGTTTTAACTAAATTAGAATGAAGTAAAATTGGAAATTCAGTTCCTTTGCTGCATTAGTTCCATTGCAAGTGCTTGATATGCTCTTCTGTGTAGTGATTACCATATTGAGTTACAAAAAAAATCACTCTGTTACTGACTTAGAACCTCATTTCAGTCATTAAATTTCAACTGTGTTTGGCCACACATACACAAACACCCTGCGTCCTGATTCAAAATGTGATTGAACCCTCCCACATATGCTGCTACTGTTACCACCCAGCACCTTACCAAAGATATAATAGGATTATCTGAATCTGAACTTTCAAAACTATGAGCTGAATAAATCATGTACCTTTATTAGTTGTCTCAAGCATCTCACTATAATCATGAAACCCTGATTCTCTGAGTTCTTCATTGGAATCGTTGACTTCATTTTAAAGGGCATAGTCTTTTTGAAACAGCAACATAGTCACACCTGTAGAGGAATAGCTTTATAGTATATTAGTACTTCATATCTCCTCATAGATTTTGAGTCCATATTTGGACTCAATCTGTTGTTTCCTCTTTAGAATGCATCTATCTGTTGTTTCCTCTTTAGAATGCATCTAACCTTGTCTGATAGCCTGAGAGTATCTGACATGTTCTTGGCCCATCAATAGTTATGCCTCCATTAAGTCCTCGAAGGTGGTAAAAACATTCTATTTTAAATGTTGAATAGCACCAACCCAACTGGGTGACAACCAAAACCTTAATTCTTCTCATCTTGGTTTCAAGGTATTCAAATAGCCTGGTATAAACCTGAGTGTAGTTCCCCGACATGGCTGCCATAACAAAATATCACAGACTTACTAAAACAATACAAACTAATTTTTTCACAGTCCTAGCAGGCTGCAGGTCAAAGACCAATGTATCAAAAGGTTGGCTTCCTCTGCAATGTTCCTTCTGGGCTTCCAGATGGCTCCCAGGTGGCCCTTACATGATGCCCTTCTGGGCATGCACATACTACTGTCTCTGTGTTCAATCTTCCCTTTCATTTAAGAGAAGGGAGATTGGAGAATGATCCACCCAAGGACTGTGCTTTAACTGAATCACCTCTTTTGGAAATCTAATTTTCAATCTAAGTTACTGGGGTTTAAGACTTCAATATCTGATTTTTATGGAGAAAAATTCAGTTCAGTGAACTAAAGAGCCAATACTCCTCTTTCTCTGCAGCAGAGTGACCAGTCTCCATGCTTAGAGATGTCAGGAAGAAAGTCGGCATGTGTACAGGCAACTGGTGAACAACAATCTACAAACCTTGGCAGAGGTGGTCAACTGCTGCTCAGCTTCAACAGTTAGCTGAAAGAAATCTGGCCCTGTGGATGTTGAACAGGAAGAGTCAAAAGTATGTTAAATCTCCTGCCTCATGCATTTCCATACAAAAATATGCATAGTATATAGGAGAGTACTTCAAATGTCCATGGAAAATAGATTTAAATAGAAGGCTATTGTGGGGTACACATTTGTGAAGTTCATGTGGATTCTTCCAATTTCATAATGGGAATCATGCACGGAAATTTTAACATTTTTGTACGTTTAGAATACACATACACACAGGCACACACACCAGGCCAAATGGAAGCTAGAGTAGGCTTGATACAGTCCAGTGGGTTCCTGCGTACCAGTTTTCATAGAGAGAATAAACAGAGTGTTCTAGACTATGCCTTTCCTGAAAAGGCAGCAGGGATTCAGTGTGTTGTAATTAAGCAATAGTTTCTATTGCATAAAATCACCATTTCCATAGAGAAACTATGTCAATGCAAATAATTTCTAAAGGAATTTGGAACACATAATTTGGAGAGAAAAGATATTTACGGGGGGCAAAAATTGGGGAAAACAAATACTAAAAAAAAATGTTAGATAGAACTTATATGACTTCAAAGCGTCACTCTGCAGTTTCTTCTCTGCATTAATATGGTAATGGATGCTGACGGATGGGAAGGGAGGTAGCAATCATATCTGATGTGAGACGAGAGATTTCCGTTTTTTTTCTGCATATAGCGCTGTAGATCTGCATTTTATCTCAAGTTTGGTGAACAGTAATCAGCTCCCATTTGTGATTAGTCTCCAGCTTTTCACTGAAGAGAGAGTTAAGACAGAGTTTTAAAGGTTATTCTACCCCAGACAAAAGGAGTACAGGAAAAATAAAAGGCTTCTCAAATGATCTAAAGTGCACTTGAACCTGCCACTTTGATATCATTAGCAAATTGTGATTGATTAAGTATCACAGTTAAATCTCTTATAAGCTTTTTGGTAGAGAAGAGGGTAGAGCAAGTGTGGGTATTCCCAGTATGTGGCATTATTTGCTAAATGTAGAAGTGATATCTTTTTTGGATTGCATAACCCTATTTTTACTCTTGAAATGATAAAGTTAGACGGAGCCCTGAGTAGTACTTCCAAAATCAGTGTTCCAGCAGGTGATTATCTTGCATTTCCAACTGAGATGAACAGTAACAGTTTGGAGAAGATGCTGGAGTTCCCCTCCATGGATAACACAGTGTATGTATCAAACATGATGCATTTCACCCTTTTTGTAATTTACTGTTTTAGTTAAAAGTATTTACTTGACATATAATTATTCAATTTCAACTAAGTGGATTGAAAACATTTCTGTATTTTTGGAGGCAAAGCATAGTTTTGTTTTAATATTGATTTTAAAAAAATGAACCCCAAAGTCACTTTAAAGCCACATAAGTTCATTTATGGTGTGTTAGTCAGTCTTCTTCTTTTTTTTTTTTTTTTTTTTTTTTTTTTTTTTGCTATGCCAAAGGACCTGAGGCAGATTATTTTATAAGAAAGGAGATTCAATAGAATCCACCTGGGCAGAACCATCAGAGTATGACCACACTGGGGACCCTGGGTTGATATCAGGTGTACCATCTCAGGTACTGGGACAGCTGGGAAGCTAGGTATGGCTCCTGTCCTTATCTTCAACTTTCCCTTAGATACAGGAAGAAGAAATAGAAAATTTGGAGGCAGTTATCACACCCAATTTTCTCTGACCCTCAATCCTTCCCAACCCAATCAACTATGTAAACATCATAAATTTATTAAAAGAAATCCATTTTTAAATAAAAAAGAAAATTATTGAATTATTTGAAAGACAGAGTTACTGACAATAACAGAGATACCTGAAGAGAGACAGAGAGATACCATTACCAGTTTATGCCCCAAAGAGTAGCAATGATCAGTGCTTGGGCAGGCCAGAGCCAGGAGCCAGGACTTTCAAATTAGATCTCCCACTTGAGGGAGAAGCCCGAATACTTGAATCATCTGTTGGTTCCCAGACAGACTTTCAGGGAGCTGGATTACAAGCGTAGCACCCAAAATCAAATCAGCTCCATATGGAATGCCAGCATGCCTGGCAATGGTGTAGCACCAGCCCTCACGAGTCATTTTTATTTTCCATACTTGAGCCACATCTATGGTATCCCTCCTGTTAGCAGAGTACTGGAGTGTCTTACAGCATCACATGATAAGAAGTCAGAAGCACAAGCCTATATGCCTAGATTTGGTCTTCCTCCTTCTTTCCACAAAGCCACCAGGATTCAATCACTAGTCTGGTGAATATCTAATCCTAGTGTAGATCCAATGAGTCCAACTCTAAACTCCATGCTCAGATTAAGTTTCAACTTCATCAGAGGAGCCAACTGCAAAAGCCCTGGGCGTGCAGTCTTATCATGGACTCGATCCGAAATGTGACACGTAGGAATCTGATGAGAAGCTCGAATACTGTGAGAGCTTGTAAGAGTTTGTGTATCCAGCTTCCTCTGGAGAGGCTGTTAGGTCGTGATCTGAATTAGAGCATAAAATAGAGGTTGTGGATAGAATAAGAAAAAAAGAGAAGGCAGAAGTTTACCCTCACCCTCCCGATGGGAGGTGGTGTTTAGCCTACCAACTAAGATATTCTTGGGGATTTTATTAGTTAAATCTTACAAATAATTTTGTTAATCTGAAGATTTTGCTTATGAAGGCAAGTGGAAGACTACAGAAATTGGAATCTTGTTTGCACAGTAACAACACAGGTCAAATTAATTATGCCATGACCCAGAATGTACACTTACTCTAAGGGCATTTCCAGGTATTGGAGGGAATTGTGCGTATCAGTGACTAGATCTATGTTTTGCCAGTGGATGTTGGGAATGACAAGATTTTCTTAGATGAGAAAATATCTCTAGGAGTTCACTGTATTGAGTTAGATGACTGATGGTAGTGGTCTTAATCAGACAGTGAAAGGAGGGAAGGAAAAGTGAGGATGCCATGAAACAATTGGTGGTTAAGATGACAAGCTTCACAGTGGCCGCAAAGAGTTTAAAGGATGAGGAAAGGAGGAAAATTATACTCAAATTTGAAAGAGATCTATCTGGGCAGAGGGAAATTCATTGGCATGAATCTGAGAGCCATCAGATGCAAAAGGGTCCACCAGTGTACCAATGGCTCAATTGTAGACAAAATGGTTTAGCAAGACTACAGAGCAGTCTTCTAAGTAAAAAAAAAAAAAAAACCGTATGTATTAATGCAAAGTAGACCTGAGCCTCACCAAGGATTAGTCAGAACTTCTCTTTGTTCTACCTCCTAAGCATCTCTTCCAAAACACTTGATTTCCTTTTGCATTAAAACGATCTCTGGCTCTTCTCTCTAGCCATCATTTTCATCAGCATTCAGATGGATATTAAATACAGATTTTTTTAGTACCAATAGATTACTATTTGTGTATTTTAAATATTTTTAAATGCACTGAAAAAGCAATCCTGAAAGTACACCTCAAAAATATGCAAAAAGAGTTACAAAATACTCAGATGCTTCCACCATATTCAATCTCGGAAGTATATCATTCAAACTTAACATTATTACAAATTGGTTGCATATATTCCTTTAATACATAAATAAATGGAATGATTATGCATAGTTTTTCAGTGTTATGTTCAACATTGGAATCTGTTATATAGATTTGTGTAATAGTAAATGCTTTTTTAAAATACTTTATGTTGCATGTATATATATTGACACATAGGTTACTTGCATATGTTTCCTTGACAGGCATATTTGGGCTGTTCTTGTCTCAATCTGCCAATGAATGAATATACTGTAAATATTTCTCTGCATGTAATTTAGTATATATATGTATGAAAGTGTAGGGTAGAATTTTTGAGTTATAATTTCATACATATACTGAACAGGTAACTGCAAATAGTTTTTCAAAAAGACAAAACACATTTATCGTATTGAAAATTGTGCAAAATTGCAGTAATATCACATTGCTATCACTTTTAACTTTTCAAACTTTTGGTCATTTTTGTGTGTAGTGCTTCTCATTTTTGGTTTACATTTAAGTTCTGTGACAAATAATGGAATCGGTGATGCTTTTTCATGTGCTTCTTGACTGTTTAGACAATTTCTTTTGTAAAGTGTTGTTCAAGTTTCTTGACAATTTCTTAATTGAGTTGTTGTTTTTATCTCAATTTGTGAAAGTTCTTTATGTACCCCAGATAAGACTCCATTGTTGGACACATGCATTACAAACTTCTCCCATTCTTTTTTGACTCTCCTAATGTTGGGTTATGATGAATGGAAGTTTTCAGTTTTAAACTGTTGCAAATTACAAATCCTTTCTCTTGGGATTGAGGCTTAACTGTTGTGCTTAAGAAATCCTTACCTGCCTCAAGTTCATGGATGATTTTTCTTATGTTATCTATAGGGCACTGTCTTTCAAATTTAGATTGTAGTCCAGCTGTAATGAGTCTTTCTCTATATATTATGAGGTATTATTCAAATTTCATTTCTTTTATTTTTGAATATATAACTGACCTAACACTGATTATTCAATATGTATTTCCATCACCAACTTGCAGTACTTCTTGTATCATATACCTGTTTACTACGTACCCGTGATCCTTTTATTTTGCCCCTTTTCTATTCTTCCTGACCTAAATGTGTCAACTTCTCTAAAAATGTTGAGTCTCTATATGTGTTTCCTTCGAAGAACTCAATGTTCTGCTTTACGTCAAAATTTGTCTGTTTTTTCTTTTGGACTTTTGCGTCAGTTTAAAATAACATATGAAACTGTGGCAACAGGTAGCAGTAATATAGACCAGTGATTTTTTTTTCTTTTTTGCATTCACAACTAGCTCCTGCTTATTCTGATTGTGTTTTTTAAGACTTTAACAATTGAGTGAAGCTATTATACATACTACATTCCTATCACGACTCTTGCTAAAATATCCATTTTCTTGATTCTTCTTTGTTCTCTATGTATACAACATATGAATTCTGTCCTAGAGAGCACATTGCATTATTTAAGGCTCTGAAATATTGTTTTCAGGTAATGTTTTGCACGTTTAATATCAAAACTCCTAACACTCAAGTCCTTTTTCTCCATATTTCTTTATTTCCACTATTCCAATTTATACCATTAGCATATTTTACCAACTTTTGAAAAAATTAATATTTCAAATGTTAACATATTCTGTGTAGCAAATCCCATCTGGATAAAATAATTTAGACTCATATCTCTCTCCTGCTCTCCACTAAAATGTATGACTATAAAACCTTGAAAATAATGCACTAGGAAACCAAAGAACTCTGAAAGGAAGAGAGAAGAGGGAAAATTATTTAGAGCATCCAGGATTGCAGTAACAACAGAGCTCTAAGACATTTTGTAACCAGCCCATCACCCACCCGAAGCTGATCCAGTTCCCATACTTTCAGGCCAGCAACCCCCATCAGAAAGTTTCCTAAGTATTCCTCTGCATTTTCTGCGTTGTCCTGTCTGCAACCTCCACACCATAAAAACAGGCTAACTAGGAACATTACTGACAGAAGAGCTCAGCAGAAATGCACTATGTCCACTAGGTCTAATGCTTTATATCTCTACCAAGATATGCCAATGTCTGGGTGACCCCAACAAGATTTACTCTATGCCAACAGCTAGCCTGCTCTGTTTTGTCCCTGCAGGCCAGAGGATTCCTTGTGCAGGAGCAGAGGGGGAGGATCCCAGTCTATAAGAAATTGTACCACAAAATTCAAAAATTCAAAATAAAAAAAATTCAATGCAATAAATTTCAGAATAAAGAAGAGACAAAGGATATTACAAAATAATAAAGCGCTCAATTTATGAGGAAGGTAAAAGGATTTTAACATTTTAATATTTAAAACGATATGAAGAAATAAGAAACAAAATCTGGAAAAACTGAAAAGAGAAGCAATCTTCAGTTCACTTCAGGGACATGAATAAACAGCCTGATACACAAATAATTAGCAAGGAAAATATGAACAAGACAATCCACCAACTGAATCTCATCAGCATGCATGAAATGGGGCAACAACATCAAAGTGCCCAAGTTTGCCCCTTCTGCTCCTCAGCACCTATATCCTAGACTACAGATTAAGAGTCAACATTGACATAGAAGTAACCCCTTTTCTTCCACATTGGATTTCTGCTACTGTGCATCCTAAGCAGTGGCAGACGACCTGGATTGGTGCTAATATCTGGTGGGACCCAGGAAAGAGTCCATTCCTCCTACCTTCCACCTATCCAAGTCCTGGCTGTGGGGCTTATTTGTGAAGAGATCTAGGTAAGAAAGATCTTAATCTTTGTCTCTGTCTCTTTTCAAACAAAATCAAAGTAAGCAAGTAAGTAAAAGATTTGAAATCATACAGAGTATTGTTCTGCATAAAGTAGTTGGGAATAAGAATTCAATCACAGAAAGACAAAAGGGAAATCTATGGATACTTAATGTAATAGCTACAAAATGTAAACCAATTAAATGAAAACCAGATTTCCAACAAGGAGTGAATTAACACAGCGTGGTATATCAGCATCAAAATGCTACTCAGCAATTAAGAAAACAGTTGTGATAAATGGCTCTCCAACGAAATTTGTAAGTGAAAAAGCTAAAATGCAAAATGCTATATGTTTTATTATTACATTAATACAACCTTTTTGAGCCAAATTGTACATGGTGTACTATGTTAGTCTCTGTGTAAATTTTACTACTAAAAATAGCCTTTTAAACATAGTCAGTTTAGACATAAAGGATTTGAATGTATACTTTTTTATTACATTAAACACACACACACACACCCCAAAAGCCTTCAAAATAATTTAACAACGGAAAAGTTAAAAACGCCAACTGTTCACATTCCTCTAACTTCCTCCCACTGGGTGATTTCCTTCCAATATTCTTTCACATGTTCCCTTTGACACTGTGAAAGTAAGTTTCAACTTCTTTGAAAAACGTTTATTATTAAATAATAGGTAGGTAAACCATAGTTTTAGGTAATACAGCTTTTAAAAATAATTTATTTGAGGGAGAGAAAGAGAAAGAGGAGTGAGGAACAGATGGAGACAGAACTAGACATAGAGGGGCATACAACAGTTTATTGATTTGCTTTCTTCTTCTTTTTCCTCCAAATGTTCTTGGTGGCTGGGGGTTGGCCTGACTGAAACTTGGGACCAAGAATACAGTCCAGATCTCTCATATGGATGACAGAAACAGTTATCAAAACCATCTTGGCTGTGTGCAGTCAATATTGAACCTGGGAATTCCAGAATGGGAAGCAGCAGCTTAACTAGTATGCTAACCATTGAGCTAGATGTCTGAGTGTATAATGCATCTTGTTAAGGATGTTTCTAAAAGGAAAATGTTTGTTTAAAACTAACCTGTTGTCATGATGATAATTGCATGATCCATGTCTTTCTCTGTTTTGACGTTTTTGTTTTGTTTTGTTTGTTTTTAAAATTCACTTATTTTCATCGGAAAAGCAGATTTACAAAAAGAAGGGGAGACAGAAAGATCTTCCATTCACTTGTTCACTCCCCAAGTGATTCAATGGCCAGAACTGAGTCATCTGAAGCCAGCAGCTAGAAATTTCCTCCAGGTCTCTCATGGTATGCGGATTCAGGGTCTGAAGGCTTTGGTCATCCTCTATTGCCTTCCCAATCGAAAAGCATAGAGCTGGTTGGGAAGTGGAGTAAGTGGAACATGAACCAGTGCCCATAGGAGTTCCAAGTGCTTGCAAGGTGAGGATTTAGCTACTGAGCCATGTGGCCAGCCCCTTGTTTTAACGTTAAGGCACTAAACATTTAATGGATGACGTCTTCATTGAAATCTGTGCTATATATTCTGCTTGTGGTTTGGTAATTAGGTAGTCTCTACGAATTTTAACTGTATATCCAGTTGGGCACATACAAAATTAAAAGTTATATGCACATACAGTTAGCTTAAGTATAAAGTGCAGGAAGTTAGCCTGCTCTCCTTTATTCTAATGTAAACAGGCAGAACGAGTCTGCCAGTTTTTGAGAAACCGCAAAGAAATATTGTATTGTAGCAACATTCAAATTTTATTTTAAAATTCTCTGCTGGTGGATTGAAAGTGTAAGAACTGGCACACTGCACTTTTACAAAATGTTATCATCATCATACTGTCAGAAGACCTCATTTTTGCCAGCTCTGACAATAGTGAGCATATTATCAATGAAGTAGGAACCATGTCAAGTATGTATTTCAAATTTACCTTATTACCACATTTCTTCGACACTACAGAGTGCTATTGGTTAAACCTTTTACTGCTTACATGTGGAGTCTCTAATTACATGGCCAATTGTGGTTCAGGGCTGTTTCTTGACATTGGTTTCCTGAATGTTGTTCTATGAAAGTTTGAATGTCAAAATCCTTGTCTATCCATGAGGTCAATCAAACTCCATTCAAGTGAAGACAAAGCTTTTTTGCCTTGTGTCCTCCCCTTAAGTATTCACTAAAATATGCACTGTTTCACAAAGTTTACTCTTGGAAAAATCCTTTGTATATAGTAAGTACATGTGAATTCTTTTTGAATGGGTCAAGGTTCTTTTCCAGCAGAAAAGAAACTTTACATTTAAATTTCAAAAATAAATTTCCTTTTAAAAATGTAAACAAAAAAAGCTTAGCAATATTAGAAAAACAAAAGCTAAAGTATATTGACAGAAGACTGCCATAAAACCTGGAGGTAACCACATATAGCTCTTACATGGCTCAGTTGAGGTTGAAACCTAGCCGAGTCCGTCCCACGTCTGCCTTGGTCCTCCAGAGCTATATGTGGGTATGAACGAGCTGTGGCTGGGCTCCAACTTCCAACAGCAGGAACCAGAATGGGTTGAAGAGCGGAGCTGGCCCAAGGAACTGCTGATATGCGTGAAGCCTGACACCAGGAACGCGTCTGGTGGAGGAACCTGAAAAGTTTCTCTGACAGGACACTGACCCTACAAATAAACGCAGGAAGCAAGGAGGTTAACAACCCAGAAGAGGCATTGGAAAGTAACCCACTTGCATATATTGGCTCATGGTGGGGGTGAACCGGGCTGAGTTAGCTTGCGTTATCCACTGGCAAGTCTGTGCGCTGGAGCTGTGCGGGGGTCTGGCCAGGTTCGGTTGCGATTAAAAAAACAAAAAAAATGGTATACAATACAAATTGCCAAGGCAAGGCTGCCTGTGCAGGTCAGGAATGCAGCACCCAACCAGCACACCTCCCACTGGTTTAAGTGAAGCATGAGTGTGTGATGGCCAGAACCAGGATGGGCTGCAGTACTCATTGGTTCTAGTGGAGGTCGGGACTGAGAATAGAACCAACCCAGCAGTTGCAACCACCAGCCGATCGGGGTGATGGACTGTGGTGGGCACTGTGCTTACTAGTAGTGCATGTAGGAGTCTGGACTGGGAACACCTTAGAGTTTCTTTGGGGATTCCCCTGAACAAAATGGAGGAATCAAAACATTAACCAAGAAAAGATAGAAGATGGAGTAGATCAATCAACCACCTCAGCTGTATGTTTGCAGTGGAAAACTGGACAAGGGGAAACTCTAAGATGGACTATGTCAATCAGTGGACTCTGCACCAGTCTCATCGTACCTGGATTGTTGCTGATGATATGTTGGAGCTTCTGATTGATCGAGGTGATGCTCTGCTGGCTCTGCCCTCGGACCTGAGAGGGCCTCCCTAAGAGGTCGTTGAATTTGGTCAATGGGACGCTGGACTCTATGTATGGTGTATGCTTGCAATGAGGGAATCCCAGAACAACTTGAGCTGTGGCTATGCAACAGGATGGAAGAATCCACCGGAAGGGGGAGGGCTTGGGGTGAAGGGGGGAGAATCCCAGTACCTATGAATTATGTCACGTAATACATTGTAATTAATGGAGAAAAAGTAATAAAATTAAAAAAAAAAAACCCTGGAGGTAAGACAGTAATGGTATATCCTGTAATAAGGAAACAGTCTACAAGGTACACAGAGGGGGGAAAAAAAAAAGCTTTATTTACTGTGCACTGGAATGTCTTCCTAGAAGAAGGTTAAACATTTCAGGAAGGGGATAGGATTTCGCTCATGTTAACTAATCCAGAGAAAAGTGAATAGAGATTTGCTTTTTTCAGCATTTATTGATATTAATTGCCTTATTGAATCAGCTGTGGGAACAGGGATTTCCCAATGCCAGCATAAAGGATCATTATTCATAAGCTAACTGATCCTACAAATTCTACACTTAGCTCAACATTTCCGTTGGAAACACTGAAAAAATCTTTTTAAAAATGTATTTCAGCCTGCACATTGTATGCTAAATTACATAAGCTAAATGATAAAACATTTTCCAAGAAAAGGGAGTTGTAATGTCTCACATACTAGGCTTTGAATCAATCTCTGAAATACAGCTTATTTTGTTTTTTTTCTTCGATTCATTTTTAATTCTTCCCTTTTGGCTCTGTCTTACAGGTGTCCATGGTTATAACCATCAGTAAAAACAAAACATGTGTAGGCCATAAATTTTTATTTGTGCTAATTCATAGAAGAAAAATATATTCATCTCCTCCTTCCAATTTCCTTTATTTTTACCACTTCAAGACTCTCGATAGTGCACTGAGTTGCTTTTAGAGAAATCAAACTGTCCCACATGATAGTTAACAGGAAGGTTTCTGCATTCCATTTCATACTGCAACTAATGAGTCAAGGTGAAAATCTAGGTTAGTGAGAGTATGAAAGGGCTTAGACAATTGATATTTAGCAAAAAAAGAGGAACCACCAACCGAAGTTTTTTGCAGGGACTATGCAAGGCCCAGATAGTCTAGGAAGGTACATTAATGAACCTGACTTCTCACATTGGGAAGACTCATCCTTGAATGTCAAATAGTGAACAGAGTTCCCAAGAACCAAAATCGAAGCCCTTTTAGCTCAGATATTCATATTTTTAAGTTGCCAGAGGCAATGCTAAAGCCAACGTAGGATGGTTATTTGCTGGTAAATCTGAGTGTTTAATAGATCAGCTGTTTTAAATCAGATCATGCACAAATGCTACATGCAAATTGTCAGCTTTGCAGTGAGTGCTTTTCTCCCGCTCCTTCACTTTTATTTTGATAAAATAATAATTGAGTTTCGAACATGGTTTTTTAATCTTGAAACAACACCCACAGCTCTAAGCAATCATCAAGGCTGTTTTATATTATGTTTTATAAATTTTATTGTTTTTGTATTTTTTCCAATCATTTTCCCAATGATAGATGAACACATTCTTTTGAGAAAAAAAGAATTTTTAAAGACACAGTAGCAGTAATTGCTGTAAAAAGCAGTTTATAAATACAAACATGGTATTTTATAGTTATCCAAGAAGTGGAGACGTAGATTCATCCAGGGCTTGCAGGGTGTCTTAGATTTGATTATGAAGTTATTTTATGAGTTGGTCTTGCCAAGACTATCACAGAATCAATGGACTGGACTTATTAGGTCATCATCCCTTCCTAACAGAATAGAGTTCTCAAAAGCTTTATTAGGTGCAATCATAAGTGGCTCAGACAAGAGGTTTCAATCATTTCTTTTAGAGATGATTCTGCAGCTTCAGAAATTTCATTGGCAAAAACGGACTCCCGATGCCCAGTCAGATGTGTCATTTTTCTCTTAAAACACTTGCAATCAATCCTGCTTCCACATCACCCAACCACACAGTATTGACCTTCGTGGGTTTTTTTTTTTTTTTCCTTAGCAGTTTCCACAGTTTGTTCACCAGTAAATTTTGCTCACATGATAGAATACACACATAAGAGAAAGCATAAAAACTGAGCAGGTTTCTTCGAGGAGGGATTAGAAAAAAACTTGAAGAAAATCATATAAAGGGAATATTTAGTTTTGCCTAAATTACTATTATAATCCCTTAACATGAACAATTTCCCATTTGGAAAATATCAGAAACTGTTTTATTTCACAGACATATCATTAGGCTGCCATAATAGCCAGAGAGCCTGCCCTATTCAGTCCCAGGCTACCCCCAGTGAGACTATTTTTCTAACTGCTTTCACAATGCATATTTCCAACATCATGTTATTTTCAGAGTCACAATGAAGGGATGTCCTGGCAAGACAATTTTTCTGAGTTTCCTCTTTGTGGACTCCAGGCTCCAAGAAGAGTTGAAAAACAAAAGGATGTCTCTCCCTGCCTGTACAGAAAGAGCATAGGAGAGCAGGGAACCCCACAGCAGGAAATTTTTCAGCTTATAAGCAACAGGCCTATGAGCCTGCCTGGGTTAAGCATCAGGTTGGAAAGCATTGTTAACATATGTTCTGATTTCATTATATGATTCACTGACTTGTTGAGTGAAAATGGGCAAATAATCTCACTGACTAGTTTGCTAAAGTTTAGTTTTGAAATTTGTATCAGTTAAGTATTTGATCATAGTAAAATAAAAATGAATATTTAAAAACTGGCTGGAAGCAAAAGAATAATGGTATTCCCCATTAATTAGAAAAACACACACTGTGAGTATAATTAAACAAAACAAGACACTCACAATCTTGAGTGTCTAAAAGACATCCATAATATTCTCAGAAAAAGATATGGTGACATCTTGAATTATAAGATAAAATAATAAAATGTTTTGCTCAGCATGCATATTTTAAATTATGAACTGCTATAAAATCAAAACACAGATGAAGTTATCAAGATCTTTTGAAAAAAATGGTGTACATAATTTGACATCAGAATTTAATAGTTTATTAATAGAATTCTTAATGGATGATACTGAACCATTAACTATTTCTTGATAGCTTTGGTGAATTTTTATCCAATGTTAATTCTCTTATTTGTTGTAATATTAAACTAAAACACTACACAGAAGAATTTACTTATTTATTTGTTTTGCAGAGAGATATGCAGAAAATTAGAGAAAGAATTTCCATCTTCTGGTTCACAATCCAAATGAATACAATGGTCAGAGCTGGAACAAAATTACGGCAAGCAACCCAACTGAAGTCTCCCACGTGAGTTTTAAGAACCCTAATACTGGTGGCAGCATTAGGTTTGAGAATTTGCATTATCAAGCAGCTGGAATGAAGAAGCTGGAGGATAGTGTTAAACCTAGGGACACTTATATGAGATGTGTCTTACCCTTTAGACAAAAAGTCCACCCCATAGACAGGCATTGCAGATGAAAATTAAATCTGTGGTTGTGTAGGAAAATGTGCAAGCAGTAGAGCAATTTACAAGAACATGTGATAGATCTGAACAAAGAAATGGCATTTTGAAATACCAAATTACTTTGAACTTTTGAGCCAAAAACTAGGAAAATTTTACAAGTGAGGAAATAAATATGTGATATCTTTCTCAACTTATAAAGATCTTGTTGAGTACTAAATAATGGCCAAGATCCAGTAGGAAATGAAAAACAATGAACAGAAAATTCATGAAACAGGAATATACCTATCCGATGCACAAATTCAAAAGCCATCATCAGGGCCAGTGCTGTGCCTAGCAGATTTCACTATTCCTTGTGGTGTAAGCATTTCATAATGGAATGAAAGCTGGAGTCTACTGCTCTTCTGCTCATACTCCCTATTGATGTGCCTGGGAGCCAGCAGATGATGGCTGCAGGACATCTGTCACCCAAGCAGGGTACCCAAATGGAATTTCAGACTCCAGGTAAAGCTTGAAACCATAATACACTTTGGGTTAAAAAAGGTTAAATTGAGATTTAAAAATCACAATTGAAAGAAATACATAAATGATTTCAAGGGTAGTGTTTCTTTTCTGTGGTATACTTTTCAGATATCTACAGATCAAGTATACAGAATTTTCATAATTAAAAGAGAAATGCAATTTTTCTTGAGGAAAATCTGTATTTTTAGATGTCTGGGAATGATACAATTAATGGATGTCACCTCATGTGAGAGAATGATTATCTAGGGTCCTAGGCAATTATTCCCCAAATCTGCAATGGGTTGCAGATCACCCTGCTGTGTTTGTTGCGTTATCTCCCTGTGCTGAGCATGCTCTGCCAAAGCTGTGAACACACTGTTGAAGCTCATTGCTTTCGACACACTGTTGAAGCTAATTGCCTTACCTCTTGCCCCCATTTCCCCACTGCTGTATACCCCAGATAGCCATTTCCCTCTTGTGGTCATCCTCACTGTGGAAGTGGCCCAAGGCCATCTGCCATGAGGTTGTTCTGAACTTACCAGTAGTGAAATGTAATGTAGTGGTCACCCACCCTCAACTCCTGCTGCTCCTGTCTTTGCCCAGTGACATAGGCTGCTACTCTGACATCTAAGGCCCCTTAGTTTGTGAATAATAATCCTTAAACTTTGCTTGCTAATGAAATTTAGCGGTTTCTTCGGGTAAAGTAAGTTTTCTTGGAAAGTAAAATGGGTTTGAGATTGGAAACAATGATGGAAATGTTAGAAGGACAAACATGCCAATGGCTTTTGTTCAACTGATGATACAGTGCTAAGGAACTAGTGTACATTTTTCCTGTAACCCTAGCTTTCACGAACAGTTGTCACGTCTGTGTTTCCCTAGATTTTGTTAATGCAGGGATTCTGTCAATTGTAACCCTAGAGAAGTCAGTGTGAGGCTATGGTATATCTTAATAAATGTGTTAAATGAGAGTGTGAGAGTATATGGGTACTTCAAAAACACCGGATCAATGGAATTGAAATTAAGAGTTTATTTTGGTGTAAAATCTTGTGTGTCACAAAAATATTGTTTTATAATAAGCTCAAAACACTTTACAAAACAAAATGCAAGGGTTTCAATCTTTTTTCCACCAAAATAAACTCACACTTATTAATTTTCCACAAACACTTTTTAAAAATTAGATAGTATTAATAGATTTTATTTGAAATGCATAGATGGGAAAAAGAGGAGAAAAGGAGAGAGAGAAAGATGTCTTATTTATATTAGTTCATTTTCCAAAATAGTCACACAGGTTAGGGCTGGATAGCCATGGCTCATTCTCCAGCTCGTAGAACACCCAGGGCCAGGCCAGGAATAAAGACTGGGTTTCCCCGATGGATCGTAGGAACTGAACTATTTGAGCTCTCACTGGCTACTTCGCCAGAAATTAGATTGGAAATTATACTGGACCTCAAGCCCAGATATTTTGGCATATTATACAAGCATCCCAAGTGACATAAGTCTCTCTCCCCCCCCCTTTTACAGTGTGTGTTTATGTTGATAGATAATGGTATATATACCATGTAGAATTTTTATTTATTTCTCTGACATTTGATTGAAGAGATTATGACATACTCTCTATAAAAAAGTTTATTAAGACAAAACTTGGTTTTCTAAATATTTCATCAATAAAACCATTTGCACACTTATGCAAATAACTTCATCTCTACTTTTTCTCCACTGCCTCTCACATTCCTCTAAAAAGCATAAGATGGTAGAGAATTAATAAGTAGTCAGTGAGTTTCATACATGTTTCATAAACTAAAGTGAATCAAATTCTGGATGACAATGTTAAGGAAAATGGTGTTCCCTAATCTGTGGCAGAAAATATGGACACAGGGCTCAGGTTGGCTCTATGCCCATAGTGAGCCTGGAACAGAACAGTCCTCCAGTATGTACCTGAACCTCTTTGAATGAAATTAGAGAAGAAAAATCTTATGAATCAATTCTGTCTGCATCTCCCATTGATAAGAAAGAAAGAAAGAAAGAAAGAAAGAAAGAAAGAAAGAAAGAAAGAAAGAAAGAAAGAAAGAAAGAAAGAAAGAAAGAGAAAGAGAAATGAAAGAAGAAAAAGTCAGGTGACTAAGAGTAGTAAATTGTGGGATTTCCATCAAAATCTGTGGCTGACAGTCATTGTGTCCTTTGTTTTAAATTTTAAAAAATACTTATTTTTACATTTTCTGAATCTTACAAGTTGTCAAAATGAAACATCTGGTGTACACATAGTTTGTTGTCTCCGAAGAGATTTCTCAGATCAAAATGGGGGAAGAATGGAGGATTCCACAGGAGTTAGTCACACCAGCACTAAGCTTTGGGCACCTGGAGAAACGCAGGCAGAAATGCATCATGTTGTGTCAGCAACCAATAATAATGATTTGCATCAGTACTGAGTATTTTTCCACTTCTATAAAATTTTCACTTAGGAAAACGACCAGAGCAAACATTCTCAATGTCCATTTTATACTGGCAACTCTGCACAGTTCTGTGTGAATGAGTGTAGGCTAAGAACTGAGTGCTCCCCAGATCAGATAGTATTTTCCCCACTTAGAAGGTTCATAACTGTTCTAAAATTTTCTTTTAGACTGAAGGCAAAAATAGTTTCAGATTAATCTTTAATTTGGATTCTTTCCTGCTTTTAAGCTCCAAAAGAGCTGAAGGCACTACAGTCATCAGGTCCCTACAAACGCATACTATGTTAGTAGATGCTATTGGCTGTCTATGCAAGGGAACGGAAGAACTTACTGATCTTTAAGATTTAGTCATCCCTAGAAATGTTGCACCTTCTGATTTTTTTTTCATCTGCTTGGCCATCTGTCCATGTTTTTATTTTATTTCTTTATTACAGTATCCACAGAATAGCCAATTAGACGGAAGACAGGAAAATCAGGACTTTCATGGTTTACATGAGACCTTCTGTTAAGATATGCATAAAATCCTCACTCAGTGGTGACTTGCCTCATTCTAGGAAATAGTACTTAGGTTCTATTAACTCAGCTTCTTCTAAATCAAACCTTCACAAACTTTGACGTTGAGTACAAACCCCCATCATATCTTGGGAAAGTACATATCTGAATTGTTATGTTTTTAACAAGCACCAAAGTAATGTTATGGCTGCTGGCCTTGGGGTCGGATTCCAGATAATAAGATACTAAATGTCTCTTCTCATAACCTTGTGTTCAAAATTAGAGAGACCTCACCTATCAATGTGAATCGTGTCTGTGCATTCTTCTAACTCCTGGTGTCTAAAATGAAACTAGAAAGAGAACTGAGGGTGTTTTAAACTTCCAAAAGTTGGATTTAATTAAGGCCAGGAAAAATTGTTTTGAAATTCAGAAAAGAATATCCTCAAAGCCAAGACCTTTTCCAAACCACTCAATCTTAAACTTAACTCCTTTTTGGGGCATTTTATTTTTCACATTTCTTCCCATACTTGATTCCCTCTTGTCAGCCAAAATGTTGCATGTCCACATTCCTCACACTCTTCCCCTGTTTATGGATATCCTAAAGACATGCCCTTTCACATATGTACACACAATGAGTATATTGTACATGAAATAGGGAAGAGTCTTTTTCATTCAGAGAAACAGGAAATCCCAGACCCAGGGCAATGTGCATGTGATATCTGAATACACAATCACTCTTTGAGTCACATTACATTGTAGGAGCAACAAACACAGCAAAGAGGCCACAGACTCTGTCTTTTTCAGGGTATTCACAATGTAAATGAGCCATGATGGAGGGGAAAATCTGGTTAAAATCACCCACTAGCTGGATTTGCATATCCCACCTTTTATCTTCAATTTCAATTTTCCAATTTAATGGCTGGCATCTGTTAGAAAAGAATAATGTAATGGTCAAAGCAGTGGAATCAAATCCATAACCTCCCACATTTAGTATAGGCTTTTCCCTCCACTCCAAAAAATCTGATGCACTGATTAAAAAGCCTAGTTTTAAACTTGTTCTGAAACCAAGTCTGGAAATACAGCTTGAGAAAGATTATCTCACATGTCTATATATTGCTCCAAGAATTACTGATGATCTGAAAATGATCTGTATTTTTTTCACTATTTACTAATGAAAATAGCACTGTAAGGCATGTAGGAAATACTACTACCACCTACTGGCATACACTGTACATAAAATTGAAAATTCTTATAAATCATTTCTGAATAATGCCAAATAAGGGCACAGAGAAAGAAGAGCAAGTATCACCACTTCATTGCAACTTTCCTTTCAAATTAGCCAAATAACTGTATTCTCCTTTTGATAATATACCATTAAGTTCTGTCAATTACATATGCAAAACTGAAGCAAGAAAACAACAAAAAGACCACAGAGGTTTTTAAAACAGAAATAGGAATATTATTTATGAGCTTGAAATGACAAATAACTTTGATTTTTCACCTGTTGCTATGTTTATTTTTGTCCTTATGAATAACTTTTTAAACTCAGAAGAAAATAAACTTAAGTCAATGTGGCAAGTCAAGATATTCATACATAACTTTATGAAAAATTATATTCAATCAATAAAATATATTTGAAGCACAATAAAATGATATACACTAGTCCGTTATAGTATCAGTAGTCATTTTCATAAAGAGCCAGAAAAAAAATCAGGTACACAAAGTTTTAAACTTGTTATTCCACAGTTAACTGTCATTATCTTTTAGATTAGCATTAAAGCATGTTCTCTCTTTCTTGGTTTCCCTTGGGAAACAATTGTCCTGAAACTATTTCCTCAGTGGTAATTTTGAATTTTGCTTTAAGGCAATCTGGTCTTCAATCCTATATGTTTTCTACCACTAAAGAAACTATCTCTTGCATAGAATCTATTTTCTTGTTCAATAGTTTAATATTTTGCACCAATGAACTAGATTCATGAAAAGGAGATGGAGTTAAAGGCATGCATTTTCTTCCCCAAAGTTTTCTGCAATACCTGTGTCTTAGAAATACAAAATGGACACCGCATTCTTTTGATTATCAAAATGATAATTTTGATGAAATTTGTTTATATACATATAGAAGAACAAATTTAACAGAATCTAATGATACTGTTTGTGTATTATTACATTTAAGAAAATTTCATCTAGAGAGAACATGGTAAATTTATAAAAAAACAACATCTAATATTAAACTATAATTATGTATGTGAAGTTTATTTTTTCAACTAACGTAAAAATATTTGTGAACAGTAGTAATAAATCATTCCTCATCATTTTAAGTCATATTTTAACCTGGACTGACACTGTAGGTATTAGGTTAAGCCTCCTCATGTGAGGCCAGCATTGTATATGGGCACTGATTAGAGACCTTACAGAGCAGCCATTTCACTTTCACTCCAGTTCCCTGCTAAAGCAGCTAGGAAAGCTGTGAATGATGGCCTAAGGCCTTGTTCCTACAGTCATGTAAAAGACAAAGACCCAGGCTCTTGGCTTCAGAGTAATTTAGCTCTGCCATTGTGGCTGTTTGGGAAGTGAACCAGCAGATAAAAGCTCTCTCTTTCTCCTCATCTCTCTGTGAAAATTTGCCTTTCAAATAAAATTAAAAAAAATCTTCATGACACTTGTTTTTAAATATTTGCTCATTTATATTTATTTGAAGGGAGAGAGAACAAACTAAAGCATAGGAAGGGAAAGAGAGAGAGAAAGAGAGAGAGAGAGAAGAGTGAGGAAAAAGAGAGAGAGAGAGAGAGAGAGAGAGAGAGAAACAGAGAGAGAGAGAGAGAGAGAGAGAGAGAGAGAGAGAGAGAGAAAGAAAGAGAAAGAGAGATCTTCCATGCACTGGTTCATTTTGCAAATGCCCACAGCAGCATAGGCTGGATCAGGTCAATGCCTTTAGCCACAAAGTCCATCTTGTTCTCCTACACTGGCAGAAGGGGCCCAGGCATTTGTGCTATCTTCTACTACCTTCCACGGTGCATTAAAATGAATCGGAGCTACAAGTGAAGTAGCTCGATCAAAGACAGTATCCACTGAGTACCAATGTTTCCTCCACATTTTACATCACTGATCCACTCCTTATTAGTTTAGTGATTCTGATGCCCTATTAAAAAGAATTTTACTGTTTCAAAGTATTGTTTTACATTGCATTAATACTTAGGACTTGTCATAAAACACAAAGTTAAAGATTCTGTCAATAGTTTGACAGCCTAATGGTTTGCTTATTTTTCCACTCCTCTTTTTTCATATCTAGCATTATTTTTCATCTATGCATTCATTCAAGAAATAGTCAGTGAATTCCTCTGGTGTGCTCAGTTTTGGCTTGTCACGCCATCATCTGTGGGGGCTGTACAAGGCAGACAAATCCTTCTATCTGTTGGAATTTAAGAATGATGGTGAAATGAATTAAAAAGTAAAATGCAACAAAAATATTTTTGAAGAAAATGTAAAAAGGAAATTATATAAATGATGTACAAATTGAGGGAGTAAGTAGATAGGCCTTTTAGGTTGGAGGCAGGAAAGATCTTATCAGCAATTGCGTAATTGACCTGAAAATGAGAAACCAGATTTCAAATTTAACTTTACATGATTGATGAAGGTTTCCTGTTTTATTGAAGTGGAAAGAATGACTATTAAAATATTTCTTCCTTGTTATACAACAGACATGCATGAAATCTAATGTATTTTTTAAAAATCAGGCTTTATTCTGATCAAAAACTGAAAAAAAAGTATAAACTTAATTATAATCTCTTCAAAATTCATATATTGAAGGTCTAAACTCAGGTGCCTGAGACTATGACTGCGTTATGATATAGGAATTTGTAAGAGATGCACAGAGTCTGAAGTCATAGGAATGGCTCTTCAACCAATCTGAATGTTGCCCTTACGTGAAGATGAGTTAAAAAATACTGAGAACTTAGGGAAAACACCACCTAATGGTAGAGAAAAATGGCAATCTATGAAGGAATGAGAAAAGGTATTAGAAGACAGAGACCATACTAGCACCCTGACCTTGCTCTTCTTGAATCCTTAATTGTGGAAATATAGATCTTTATTGTTTTAGTCCTTACTGTATTCTAGCTTGCTTTGACAGCCAACCAACCATCCCACATACAACTGTCAAATTATTAAAGTCGGACATAAATGTGTGGTTAAAGAAGGGTAATGGTGTTTGTAGAATCATTGATGTGAAAAAAGACAAGGAAAAGGTAAAGCAGGCAATGCATTAAACAAACTATGAATGATTGTGTTACATGGATGTGAGTGGGGACAGAGGAGAATTCCAGAAGTTCATTGAAAACAAGCAAGTGCATCGACTTTGTTTTGTTTTCTCACAGTATGCATTTCCTTTGAAATTTTTGAAGAATTCTCTCGGAAGAGAATAAACTAAAAAAAGTTTCCAAATGAGAAGCAAAACATAAAGGATAGTTTTGATTGTCACACAAAGAAGATGATTTTCAACATTTTTAAAATATGAGAAATGTAGTTTTCCGGAAAAAAAAGGAGATGCTACGTAAGTCTCTAATTTGTGCAACAGACCAAAATAGAAGTACTACGAAATGCTAACAGGGACAGGCTCTTGACCCACTCTATCAGGTGGGTATCACACCAAAAAGTTCAAAAGATCTTCAAGAACAGCACAATGGTTTGAAAGTCAATGTGAAAATGACTTGAATTTGTTGTTAATTGTAAAACACAATAGCGCTTTGTAATAGGTTGTAGTATTACCTCTATTTGCTTGCTCCCGCCCTATCTTGTAAAGGAATTTAACATGTTAATTCACCACCACGTAGCCTGCTGTATCCTATTTATGATAGTAGTAAAGATCCAACATGTTCCATCAGTAGCAAAATCTACAACGTTGTTGTACTGCTCATACAACATTGTGTGGCTGCTGAAGCAAAAAAAAAAAAAAAAAAAAAAAAGCAACATACACCATATCCATGAAACATCAAATATTTCTGTCAGCTCTCCTAATATTTTTCTTCTGCCATGTGACTATTACAGCAGAATAGTTACCCTCGTTCATCATGGGTATGATTTAAGAACACCCATAGATCACTAAACCATTAACACTTATGAACTGAGCAAGAAATGCATGTTAGAGAAACACCATTGGAATCGTGGGGCTGCTGATTATAACAAAGTTTACCAATGCAGATTTCTTAAGAAAAGTCAAGTCAAATGAAATAATTTGCTCAATTCTGTTGCTACAGGAGGTTCTAAATTGGACAACAGGAAATATAAAAGGAAAAATAAAGTTGATGACTTCTACTAAAGCGCTTTATAATTTTTTTCTTCCTTTTGAAAGGCAGAGGTAGAAAGAGGGAAAGCTTTTCCCCTGTAGGTTTACTATGCAGATGGTTCCAATGATTATGCCTGAGCCATACTTACTTAAACCAGGATCCAGGAACTTCTTCCAGATCTCCACATAAGTATCAGGGGCACAAACACTTGGGCCATCTTTTGTTTTGCTTCTGAAGCCCTAAGCGGGAGTCAGATCTGAAGTTAGGAGACTGAGATTAGAACCGGTGCTCATACGAGATGCTGCATCTCTGGAGGTGAGCTTCACCTGCTATACCATGACACGACCTCCTCCTGTGTCCTTTTCTGGTCAGCTCATTGCCACTTACAGCATTTGCTGAATTACATCTATTAAATCACAGTGCTACAGCTGGCAAAAGATGGATGCACTTTGCATCTGTCCCCTTTAGGAAGTAGGCACATAGACTTAGTAGAGATTTGTAACATTTCTACCTTTTAAATAAAATACGTTTCTAAAAAGTTTGATATTTTTATGATAGTTGTATGGATTGCAAGGTGTAGAGAAGTAGTTTAGACTCTTATGTGCTATGTTACTAAATGAAAAGGAGGAAACCTTCAAAAGCATTGACTGATCCTTGTCACTGCCATAAGTCCTGCCTGCTCTGATGTGTAGAACTGATTATAAATGTGGAATAATGGGAAAGAGAATCAGAGGATAAGGTCCACAAGGACACTGAATGTGATATATGGGGATATTTTGTTGCATATGATTTATGAACAGTTACAGAGAATGGACAACTACATCAAAGAATAAAGCACAAACTGACCATACTATCTATTGTAAAAAAGCAAAAACAGGGGCAGTGTTGTGGTGTGCGGGCAACCACGGTACCCTGTCTGAGTGTCTGTTCATGCCATGACTGCTTCATTTCTATTCCCGCTTCCTGCAGTGGTCTGAGAAAAGCAACATAATAGGGCCCAAGCAGTTGGGCCTCTGCTATGCACATGAGGAATCCGGAGACAATTTCTGACTCCTGTTCAGCCTAGCTAAATTCTGATCTTTGCAGTGGTCTGGAGAATGAACCAGTGTGTGGAATACACCTTTCTGTGGTGCTCACATTCACACAAGCAAAAATTAAAATAAAAATAAACAAACATAAGGCTACCTGTTTGAAATTTTACTTTTAAAAACTATTGTTATTACAAAGTCAGATATGCAGATAGGAGGAGAGACAGAGAGGAAAATCTGCCATCCGTTGATTTACTTCCCAAGCGGCCACAATGGCTGGAGCTGAGCCAATCCGAAACCAGGAGCCAAGAACCTTTTCTGGGTCTCCCACACAGCTACAGGGTCCCTAGGCTTTAGGCGATACTCGACTGCTTTCCCAGGCCACATGCAGGGAGCTGGATGGGAAGCAGGGCCACTGTGATTAGGACTGGTGCCCATATGGGATCTCAGTGTTCAAGGCAAGGACTTTAGCTGCTAGGCTACTGCGCCAGGCCAAAATTTTCAGTTTTTAATTCAGTTTGTAATTGCCTGAATTACAAGTCAACGCTATTATTAAATAACTTCAGAAGTAGTATAATGAATACTGAAATATTTTATTTTTCTGTAATTATTTCAAAGGCAGAGACAGAGAGAACTTGCATTCACTGATTCACTCACCAAATGACTGCCACAGGCCAGTGTATGTCCAGGTTGACACTGTGAGCCAGGTGTTCAAACTCTCTCTCCCTTTTGGATGCCAGAAATCAGTTACTGCAACCACCATCTTCTGCCCTGTGCATTCTGCATTAGCAGGAAGCTGAAATCAGACTCCAACCTGGGTACCCTGACACGACATAAAAATGCCATTACCACTAAGTAAAATGCCTTCTTGCATTATTGTAGAAAAAGAAAAACTGATCTTTGTCTAGTTTTGCTTAGTTCATGTTTTCTAAAGCTTCAATATGGGAAAAGGAAAGCTTTAACTTGGCTCCGCAGTATGTATTCGTATATTATGTATGTACTTATTTAGAGACTTATTTTATTTATATGAAAGGCAGACTTACACAGAAAGAGAGAAAAAGATATATTCTCCATGTGCCAATTCACTCCACAAATGGCCACAACAGTCAAGCGAAACTGAGTCAAGCCAGACTCAGAGCAGAGAGCTCCTTCTGAGTCCCCCACATTGTGTAGTAGGAAAAACACTAGGAACACATTCTGCTCTTTCTGAGATGCGTTAGCATGGAACTGGACCAGGAGTGGAGCAGCTGTGCACTGCAGGCAGGGGTTTTACGTGCCATATACTACAAGACCAGCCCTTGGCTTCACAGTGTTTAAAATAGAATTCCCCGAAGCTGCTTAAGATTCAACACAAAGAAATGCATACCTGAACCAAAGTTCAAGAAAGAAAGTTAACACCATCAATAAGGCTGGGGAAACAAAAATCACAAAGCCTTTGTGTTTTCTGGAAGTGGGCCACATTTGTGGCTCTCAGAATCTTGGTAGACAATAAAAAAAGAAATGCAATTACTATTCGGTAGGTAAATTGCAACTCTATGCCCCGGGCAAAGAGAAATTTCTCTCAAGACTGTTAAATAAAGAAGGCTGTATGATATGCAGTCAACAGCCAAAATAGCAGCAAGTTTTATAACAACCTATTGAAGCTTTTTGGAAAATATGTGAGCAGGATATTTACAAAACTAAATCTACGAGTAAACTGTATTAATATTGCCAGGCACGGTTTTCCAAAGGGCAAGCTTAAGATCAAAATATGTTTCAGAAAATCAGCGTATTCCTGTATTTTCCATAAGCAATTGTACCTATTTTATTTATTTATGATTTTCATGATTATTAGCAAGTTTAGGATTTTTCTACTCACGTAGTTCAAAGGTGCTGCCTTATAAGCATTGATAATTCCCGTAGCACATGCTTGCAAAACAAACCTGAAGGACTCATGTACTCCAAAGTTTATTCCATCATATAAAATAGACCATGGATATTTTTGTGATTTTTTCTGATAAAAACATTGTACTCATGGGTGCCAAATATTCTAAATTTCTACACTAAGCAGTAATTCTAATGATTGTAGCATTCATGGGGAGCAAGACCATCATCAAATCTAAAGAACGTTATCAGAGCATATGTCATTGTGAGCCATGAAACTTCCCATCCATGTGTTCTAAAATGAAAACTTAGAATATTAAATGAGTTAAATGCTGCTTAGGTTTATTAACTGAATGTTGAGTAATGCCAACCATTACTTGGGCTTGGGAATGGTTCATCTGTGGGTCCTTTTGCCAGCCATAATTAGATAGCAAGGTCAGCTGATAGGGCAATTTAGAAATACACTCATTTGTTAAGATGGCTTCCAGCTAAATCATTCCAGAGAGTCCTCTCCTAACATTCTACTCAAAGGCCTCTCACAGCTTTGTCTTCATCATAATCATTAAGTCCAGCTCCAACACTCGTCATGGGAATTGTCGTTGGACATTTATTTATTTTGCAATTGATCTTAAACTGGTCTTGCTAGTGGAAAAATGTACTGAGGAAGTTGTTCTGCTGTCTCAGCACTTCATTGTTTAGAGAAAATTTCCGTGTAGGTGACCCTGCTCTGGCCGGAAACGGCTCCATCAGAGCTCTTTCTGCCTGAGTGGAGAGTCCGTGTAGGTTTTGTTTTGCTTTTCTGCTATCACCAGGTTTTTAGGGGAAACAGTGAAGGCAACAGGCTTTTATTAAGAGGCCAGGTCATGGATATACTTGGATATTAAAAATATAAAACAATTTTGAAATAGAAGTAGACTTGCATCAGATAGCTTTTCACTTTGATATGCTAGTGTGGCACATTAGGTTCAAATAAAATGACCAAAATAGGTGAAAATATAGACGACAAAAATACATAAAAATGACAGCACTATTTACAGTAAGAGGAAATACTGAATGTATTGATTTTCTACTGCAATATTAATCATTTTGGAAATTCATTTACCTTTTTTGTTAACCATAGAAGATGGAATTCCACACCTATGGATATATTCATGTGCATTTTTATAGAAAAGCGATATTTTCTCATTATTTTGATACGTCCAAAATTACATTGTATTATCTTTGAAAATAATTTCCCTCAGTCTAACTGTAGTGCTTTTTAGTCATTAGACAATTAATTTAGGATTTTGGAAGAACTAATGGTATAAAAAATGTCTCAATGATCAGAAATTAATTTTGAAACAATAACCTATAAATAAGTATTAAGTTATATTGTTTAACATCCTAATTTAATTTTCTGTTGTCTGGCTTTATTTGAAGATTATGCTGCCTCCATGGTGATTGCTCATGTATGAATTTATGACAGGAGCACTTCACAAAGTTAAATGAAAGAAAAAAATCAAAGTAACTAGAAACATTCTGATGCCCAATAGCCCATCAGAGTGTGAAAACATAAATTTCAGAAATGTACTCTTGAAAGGCATTGACAACTATTTAAATAATTTGAAACTGATTAATTCATTTGAAACAGAAAATAATTTCAACATGCAATTCGATTTTTTTTTCTTTTGCCTTTCAGTATTTGTTTGCACATTTTAAGAATGCGTTGAAATTTTCTCAGTGTGAATGTTCAAGATTAGAGCACAGGAATCATATTAAGGCAGATTGAATGTAACAGATTTGAAGTTTGTGTTTAAAATTTCCCCAGGTTTATATTTAATTTAAATGTGAATGTAGTGTCAGCATTTATAAATTAAGGTAATTAGTGCCTGACATGGTAGCTTAGTGGCTAAAGTCCTTGCCTTGCACAGGCTGGGATCCCATATGGGCGGCTGTTCTAATCCTGGTGGCCACACTTCCCACCCAGCTCCCTGCTTGTGGCCTGGGAAAGCAGTCGAAGAGAGCCCAAAGCCTTGGGATCCTGTACCCATGCGGGAGACAGAAAAGAGGCTCCTGGCTCCTAATTGGCTCAGGTCTAGCCATTGCAGCCACTTGCAGAATGAACCTGTGGAAAGTCAAGATTTACAGAAAAAAGGAGACAAAGGGAAAGATCTTTACTGGTTCACTCCCCAAATGCTTACATTGGAGATGATCCAGTAAAAATAAATAAATCTTTAAAAATTAAATTAATTCATATTGTTTGTACATCCATGTTTATGACAGAGTGTGTGATCTCACTGTTTAAAGTAGCTAGGCAATGTTCCCAGAGTGTAATTTCCTGTAGTTACCTGTCTTCAACAAGATCTTAGCTTCTGCTTCCTAGAATGTCTTGTGATCCAAATTGTCCTTATTTCTTTTATCAGAAATAGAATCCTATAACTTTGTGTTTTCTTCCCAGCAACTTTCCTACCCACTGTCAAATGATCAAATAAGATGTGAAAAGGAAAACAAGCAGAAGAGTAAAACAATTCATCATGCGACAGACTGTCTACCGTCCCTCTCATCCACTGTGAGCACATTTCTGCACTGACAATTCAACTTTAAATTGCAGTCAATGAAAAAGCCAGCTACCTTCATGTCCTTCTTAACCCAGATCTCTGTGATCTTTAAAAGACACACATTTGTGATCTGCAAAGGCTTCTCAGTTTGAGCAAACCTGCAGGCTACACTACAGATGGTGCCATTTAGCAGTGGTCACAACGCCAGTTACAACCTCTGAAAATTGCAGGTTTTATCATGGAAACTCTGACAGTTGCTCAGATAGCATGTCTCTTTTGGGCATTGTTTTAACAAATGCGTTTGAAAGAAAAATGTTCTTGGTTAACTACAGTTCCCAGAATACCTTGTAGAACATTCTGTCTCTATTGATCATAAGCTGGCATAGCCACGGTGCTTCCTCTGGCAGAACTCGGGGGAGAGTGACAAAGTGCACTATATCATGTGACAAACTTTAAATTATGAAAAGCGCCATTGTGCAGTACTGTCGGTATTTGCATTCTTTTAGCACAAGATAGGTTTTATGTCCAAAGAATCTTATTAAACTAACAACATTGCTTGCTACTTAATGTATTTGTACTTTTGTAAACAATAAAGAATAAAGTCAAACAAGTTAAAACGTGTTTGTTACAAAACTGAGAGGTTCAAGAAAAATTACATCAGCATAAGCATCATATTTGTGGATGCAATTTATGCCAGTTTCTCCTCATTAACCACATCTCCAAAGATTTTCAAGGTTTTAGTTTGGATATTATAAATGTTCACTTAACAAAAAAATAATAAGTTTCAGGATTAAAATAATAAGTTCAATATCAAAGGTAGAGTTTTTTTAGTGTGTCTGTGGACATGGAACTCCTTAGAAGTGTTTTTAATTAAAGTAAACCTAATCTTACCTAGACCTTCAAGATTAATATCTATGCCATCCTACTGTAACTATACTCCTTAATAAAGGCAGATAGAATCAGTTTTGTAAGGAAAGTAAAGTATTAACCATCATGATTTCTTTTGTTTAAACACATGTAATTATGTACAGCATTCTTCACAAAATGAACAGTGACATAAAAGTAATTATAGCATTTGAATTCAATGGAAATTTGTCTTCTGTTTCTGTACATTATAGTTAAGTACATTGTGGGATATTTGTTTTGTTTATTTTTGTCATTTACATGCATTTACTATTATTTTACCTCTTTAGAGCCTCAAGGAAAAATCTACATCATCAACTGTTTTTACAGATGCTTATAGCATTTAATTCCATTGGAAACTACACATGAAAATGCTTAATAATAGAATCTCTAAAGACCTATTATTACTTAGCATTCATAATGCCAAGTGCACCAGGAGAAAGCTAGCATGAAGAGAATATTCTAAACCGTCATTACTACTCCAATTCTCAAACTGCATGTGTACGATCCCAGAAAGGACACCATCCTAGGAGCTGACAAACCTGGATTTAAATTTAGCCATGGTCACCTAAGCTGTATGATACTGCACAAATGCCTGCATGTGTCAGAGTTTCTTCTGTCTCAGCCAAGTACACAGGAATAAAAGTACCTGCTTCATAGAGTTATTCAGAGAATTAAAGGGATAATGGAAGCAAAGAACCTTGGATGTTGAGGTACAGGGAAGGCACCTCAAAAGGCAGCTACAATTAGGACTATTATTTCCTCTCAAAAAGTGATGTGATACCAAAACGTCATCTGAGTCAGCCTACATTTGCCAAAAACAAAACAAAACAAAACAAAATAAAACAAAAAACCCAGTATTTTTAGAATAGTTGTAACTCTTCGCTTCAGTTGTCTGCCTACTGGTTGTATGTTGCACCCATGGTGCATCTGTCTGACTCGATACAGACCCTCCTCAGTGGTGTCCAGAGCCCTTTTAGATATGCCGGCCCCCCTTGTTAGAATCTACTTCTCAGTTTTCTCACATTACCGAATTCCCAGTCCCCCTTCAGTAACAGCTTTTCAATTTCAAAAAGATACAGTTGCTCAGAGCTTCTCTATGATAGCAAAGTTTACGCCTCCGAATGGCAAACTACTTGAGTTATCTTTTCCTAAACTAATGTGACATCTGCAAGTTGACAGAGGAATCAAAAGCTTTAAAGAGTAGACCCTATGAAAAAGAAAGAATTATATTTTTAAAAAGTAGACAGTAGAAAACAACATCCAAATTCAGTACAATGCTGACTTTTGACGGGTGGGGTGGGGTAACAGGTTGTGTGGATCTTCCTTGTTCTGGGTTGTCTACGGGAACGTGCCCTGACCACTCGGTCGCATCCCATGCTCCATGAAGCCCCAGGCTGAGTTGAGACTTCCCTTCCTTCCTTCCTTCCTTCCTTCCTTCCTTCCTTCCTTCCTTCCTTCCTTCCTTCCTTCCTTCAACATGGACTGTTGACTACATGCAGCTCCCCAAATCAGCCCATCATGTCGTAAATTAGGTCCTAAAAAATGTAACTTGAATAATCTGGGCATTTATGCTACCAAAAAAGAACTATCATTGCATACGTAAAAACATTGTTTTGATAATCAACTTTGTCTTACTTACCACTAATTAAAACTCTGTTTTAGCAGTTTCCATGGTTTGGAAATTTTAACTAATATTGCCTTCTACTTTTTTGGTTTTTGTCTCAATACCTAGCCATCTGTGGACCTAGGTACCTCAAAGAATCAAGTTAACATTGAAGCAAATCAGTCTTCATATAATCACCAGAGACTTTAGTAACTGTTACTTATGTTGGGAAGAAGTGAGTGTATAGAGCAGGTTTTTGGTTTTTTGGCTTTTTGTTGTTGTTGTTAGCTAAATCCTATGTGATGCTTCTATAATTCCCAAGTAAAAATAAACTCAAATTCTAAATATTAGAGTGTATAATACAATGAGTATTATGTATTGTGTGCCCCATCTGCATATAATTAACTTAAAAGTGAATTATTTTTTAAAAATTCAAACAGAAGGTACTGTAATAATAGTTCGCGTTCAAATTTTGGAAGATACAATTTTAATTTTGATTCTTTATTTTTCTGGATTCTGTGATTTTTTTCAAGCTCGAATTAGAGAAAACTTACGGTCTTCTCTTGAAAACAAGATAGGCTTACATATTTCTTCTTGCATTTATGTTTGAGTAGATTCGTGCATCATGGGCCCCAGTGCTTTTACCTCTTTGCTCTCCTACCTCATAGAAGCCCCAGGTTCCATGCTAGCTTTGTTAGCTCTCTGTGGAATTCTACATAACCATACAATTTGTAACAAGGACACAGAAGCCAAAAATTCCCACTCATTTCATTTGCTAGATGGAGCTCACATCTTGGAGCTTCATGACCACCCTCAAAATCGCAGCACTGCAGTCAAAGTAGACCACCCTAAGGGAAAACCACAGCAACTTCATTCAAAAAGTATGTTTGATTTTCTTTTTGTAATCTTCTTGCTGCTTTTCTTTCTTTTCCCTTTTTCCTCTTACATTGCTGCGTGCTTTAATTTTGCTTTCAGTCGGTAGTTTAAAAACTTTAGCTTCTAATAACTGAAAAAAATGCTTATTTAAAGATAACTGCAACTTGCTTAACATGCCAGGCTATCATATGCTCAGTGCTTTGAAGCCGCAAATTAATGACGAGCAGGAACAGTGACTATCTTTCAGAGGAAACTGACCTCTTTCTAATGGCACATCGCTAATGTCATCTGTCTACTGCATCTCATTATGTGAATTTCACGGAGTTAAAAAAAAGTATCTTAAGGCTGTGCACAAATAAAAAAGATCTTCTAGTATTAAGCACTTTGAAAATTTTTGATCTCTCAAAATACCTTCCTTAGATACTGCTTCCCCCTTTTGTACATGGCATGCTGCTTATGTCATCTGTTCTCTGTGACTAATTATGTTAATTTTGTGCCATAAAAGTAACTGAAGGCTGTTAAGGAATAAAAGCTTTTGAGTGGCCTTATTTCATAAACACCCCTTTTGAACAAGGCACATTTAGTCATATTTGCTGTAACAGAAAGAGTCTTGTGCTAAAAATACAACAAAGGCTCTTGAATATGGCCATTTATTCCCACTTTATTAGGTAATTTATGAAAAAGTATGAAGGGAAGCCTTTTTGTTACTATAATTTGCATAAAGCTGGTGCCCCATTAATGAGATAACTTCCTGCCTTTTGTGTATCACCAGCTGGAAATAGAAATGGAGGAACTTTTCTGTGGCCCAATTACTTAACCTGCTGAGTTCAGAGCTGGAAAGTAAACAGGATTCTTCTTTGCCAAAGAACTTTATTTTGGTTCCTCTAACCTGATTTTTTAAATAAAAATAATTAGAACAAGGATCAAAGTCAAACTAAATTTTAGCAAGACTTTGTGTTACAATATAGACCTTCTTATGGACACATTTGGCCGTCTACTTTGATATGAGATAATGAAATATATATGCAAATTTTAGATTTAATATACGGAGCAGATAAGGGCAAAATACCTGTTTTTAGAAACTTTAGCTTCTCAATGAAAGATATATACAGTAATTCATAAATGATAATAATCATCTTTGCTAGTGAAAATATACTCATAACAGAATAAATAGACTATACAAACCATAAATATGGTTAGAATAGTGCATAATTTTTCCATGAATGGACAAATCTATGTAAACACAATGAAAAAATGGAAGAGTAAAATTAGGGGCAAAAGAAGGGTTGGCTGTTATAACTTTTGACAAATACACACACCCATAGACATGTATATGAACACATATCGTCAGAAAACTGTGGAATCCCAGAGTGCTTATGAAGCAAACTTGCGCTAGTCAGTACAGAACCATATAATTTATTCATATTTTGTAGAATTGTATTTTAGTCACATTAAGCTATTTAAGATTTCTCTCTAATCCCTAATGTGAGACATATGTGCATAGTTTCAGAAGACACATAGTAAAGGTTGGTCAGTGGAAAACAAAATAACGTTAAGGAAGGAGAGTTAGGAACTAAGCCAGGGAAGCTAATATCCACTCCTATGATCTAATCATCCTTAAAAATTAACATTGCAGAATTACACTAAGAAATGATTTACTGTTGGGGCAGAAATCTTGTTTTTCTGTGAATCCCTCATAATTTTTATATGAATTGCATTTACTAAAATAAAACAAATGGTTGTGTGAGCCTTGGGCTTTGAAAGCTATTACCATTTGGATACAGCTATATTTTATAAGCCACTGTGTTCACACTAATTAATTTTAAAGGTTAAGGATGATTGGGCTCGGCGGCATGGCCTAGTGGCTAAGGTCCTCACCTAGATCCCATATGGCCACTGGTTCTAATCCCAGCAGCTCCACTTCCTCTCTGTCTCTCCTCCTCTCAGTATCTCTGACTTTGTAATAAAAATAAAATAAATCTTAAAAAAAAAAAGGTTAAGGATGATCAAGTCATTGTACTTACATATTTATTCTCTGGATAATCTCTCTATATTTGGCATGAAACTGGCTTCTAGTTTTGAAATTTGTTTCATTCTGTAGGAATGTGATTGTATTTTATGCCACCAAATAGGAATAAATGGAGAATATTCCTCAACTCTTCAATCACTACAAATGGTATTTCCTCATTATGTAAAGCACATGAAACTCTTTGTTATGTATGTCTGCCTTTTAATGCAATTTTAAACACCAAAAAATGTGCTAAATACTGTTCTAGGAAGACAACGTTCATGGCTGACATACTCTACTCATGAATTTGCTTCTCTTGCAGTTGGTTTTATGGTCTACAATATGAAATTTAAGAGGATTATTGTCACATAAATACATTCTATTTGACAAATCAATGAAACTTTCTACATAATTTTTGTTTTTAACATAGAAGTATGATAAAGTACATGGGAGTCAAATGAATATGAATTACAATCCCAAATCCCATACTAGAAGTTATAAAATATCAATTGTTCCCTCACACAACTTTCTTTTCCAGTCTTACTGTCACTTGCAAAAAGAATGTGTCCAACAAGTGAGTCATACTTTCCAATTTATTTGTAACTGGATTTTTGACAAAATCTCAATTTGATTTTTATGAGGGTTAGTCATTTTAACCTCTGGAGCACAGCAAAAGAAAATACTGTAATGAGTATTCTTCTAAGAGAAATACTCCCCCCCGCACACACACATAGACACACAGACACAACAAACAATAAAATTCAATGCAGAAAGTCACCAGAATGACAAAGCAAATGTATAACTGTGATATTTAAATTTTAGGGTTTTTTGTGGATCCTCACTATTTTTATTCTTGCCACCTTATTAAATGTGACACAGTTTGACTTTATTCTGTTGTATTCTGACTCAAATATTTGAAACGTAGACCTGAGAATTAGCTGATCTTTCCAAATTAGTCAGTTCAGGGAGGAATGCAAGTCAGCTCTGTATTAGTAGATAGGATTGATTTTTACAACATTAACTAAATATTAATTTAGGGGCATATTGTTTAGGCTAATTTTACTATCTTATGAGGTAAACATTTTATGAACAGAAAGATTGTCTTTTCTCTGTCCACTCTGGCCACATTTCTAACATTTACGCAAAGATAGCTCATAAAAAGAAATTGCCATTTCACATAAAGTTAAAACTATGTAAAGTGTTAGGGAAGCTGTGAGGGAAAGTTGGACTCCACAAATCTTTTGTATATTCCTAGTGGTAACTCCAAGGCCGTTTGCCTCCGTTCTTTTCCCCTCCTTGTCTGTTACAAGTTATGATGTGTGGATGAAGGCTTTTTCCCATGCAGTAATGACTGTATACTGAGATTTCAAGGGGCTGTTCATGACAATCCCATTTTCTGTGTAATTTCATGGTTGTCTTCTTGAATGAAGATATTGGCTGCTCTGAAGCAGGGGGTCAGCCGCTCCTGCTCCCTTTCAGTATTGTTCCGGAGTATGTTTCCTTTCAGCTGATGAAAAGTAATTCATCATTTACACCCCTGAATTCTGCCAGCATTTTTTGAACAACTTTTCTTTCCCTGTGGTACCTTAGGCCCATGAAAGAGATAAATAGGTTCAATACAACATGAGGCCCCAGATCCTGGGAGCAGGTTAGGCCTCTGAGGCCCCGAGCTGCCCCTTTCTCGTGATAGAGTTTGTCACCTTTCTACCTCTAGAAGTCAAATCCTGTCGACTCAGCCATCTTTCAGGCTCTCTGAAGTGGCTTTGGCACCCACTGGGGCATGTGAGCTTAAAATTGATTTTTTTTAAGATCTGTCAAGTTCTCTTAAGGGACAGAGTTGACAGCCAGCAGGCCTCAACTATCACAAAGCATTCAATGTGTAAAAGACACCTAAGGAACTTCCTTTGAGGGGCCAAAGGGCTTCAGACTTTGTGACACATTGAGAGGGTGCTGTTGCTAAGAAACTGGCTTTTTGCAGGAGGATTTTTTTCTATAACTCTGCCACGTTGGGAAGTATGCTAAGATAACTCTCTTCTTATAACAAAAGGCAACATTGTCTATCATCAAAACAAAATACTCCCAAAAGATGTTTAATGGACTCAGTACATGATCCTCTAGACCCCAACAACCCAGCACTTCTATGGAGTTTGTTAACTCGGGTACTTCTAGTAGTTTTCAAAGTATAAGGCTTTAGGTGGTTTAACTTATTCAAGATAAAAGTCCATATTTATTTGAAAACCAAGATATCAACTCTTGAAGAACTTGTATGCTACAGAAAATCATGTAGAAATACATGGCGCTTCTAGACTTCAACTTGGATCACTTCCTGGAAGCAGTGACATCAACGATGCAGCTTTCTTCCTTTTCCTGAGAGATAACAGAGCAAATGTGGCCATTTATGCCTGACTTATGTTTACCAGATCAAGAACTGGTCTGATTCAACCTTTTTTTTTTTTTTTTTTAAATTTAGCAGTGTCTCCCTACTTGATATGTTCTGATGAACATCAAGATGATAGGGGTAGGGCCCGGCGGCGTGGCCTAGCGGCTGAAGTCCTCGCCTTGAGAGCACCGGGATCCCATATGGGCGCCGGTTCTAATCCCGGCAGCTCCACTTCCCATCCAGCTCCCTGCTTGTGGCCTGGGAAAGCAGTCGAGGACGGCCCAAACCTTTGGGACCCTGCACCTGCTTGGCAGACCTGGAGGAGGTTCCTGGCTCCTGGCTTCGGATTGGCACAGCACCGGCCGTTGCACTCACTTGGGGAGTGAATCAGTGTATGGAAGATCTTCCTCTCTGTTTTTCCTCCTCTCTATATATCTGACTTTGTAATGAAAATAAATAAATCTTTAAAAAAATGTTCAGTGAAGTCACTTAGGATGGTAGTGAAGAGAAAACTTGGTAAAATTTTTTTTAAAAATGATGAAATATTGTCTGTACCATCAATTATGCCTAGACTTATCAATCAACATTTTTGAATAAAATGGTGTAGGTTGTAGATACTGATTTTAGATACTGTCGTATTTCAGTTGTCATATACAGTTGACTAACTTGTAGAGTACTAGTGCTTGTCACCTATAAAGTAATTGTAGGGTGAGTGAATGTAGTTCACTGCCAGTTGGTGCATTTATATTATAGCACTCCTAGTTTCTTGGAACAATTAAAGTAAGTGGAGCATCGATTTTATTTTTGAAAAGTTGTCCAGGTGATTATGAAGTCCAGCCTGAGCTAAACCGCCGTAACTAATTCTGTGGATTACCTATTAATAGTAAGCAGCAGACTGGGAGTTGCTGGAAACAGTGAGCAGCTGAAGGTGAAGAAATGGGATCAGAGAATCTTAATGTGCAGAATATGAACAAATAATATTATCTCACTGTGCCCTCTTGAGAGCTAACATGCAACAATCTCCTTCAACATATTATATGATTACACAAGTCTGTGGCATGTGTTAAACGTTTCCATTGAAAATCCACTTATTGATTGATTTTTTTTTTTTAACTTGAAAGAGTTAGAGGCAGAGGGATAGACAGAAAAATGCTCTGTCTTGTGGTTTACTCCACAAATAGTCACACTGGCCAGAGCTGAGCTGGTCCAAAGTTGGCAGTTAGAAGTTTCGTGTAAGTGTTCCATGTGGGTGCTGGAGCTCAGGTCCTGGGACATCCTCCGATTCTTTCCCAGACCCCAAGCAGGGAGCTAGATAAGAAGCGGAGTAGCTGGGACATAAATCAGTACCCATATGGGATGTGCCAAACCCAAAAGTTTGTTTTAATTTCTGTTCCATATAGATATGCTGTATGAATATAAAAAGGAACACTTTGGGGCTTTGGTTTTGCTCTAAAATTTTAAGTGATCTACTTCCTTCTGTGAGAAGTTTCTCCTACAAACGCAACTGTAAGGTGAATGTACCCATTTAGTGTTTCCCCTGTATTATAAATAAGGGAATATTTGAATGAAGACACTCAACATGTGGGGCTGTATACCCTCATTGGATTGAGAACCGCTAGAGATAGTCCTGTGTGTAAAGGGGCGTTCTTGATTCCACAGTTCATATGCAGTGTGTTGATACACAGCAGATGCTTCTTGTGTGTATAAATAAACCAGGAGCTACCTAAAAGGCTTACAAGATGGCCTGGTGCAATGGCACAGTGGCTAAATCCCTGCTTTGTGTGCATTGGGATCCCATTTGGGGACTGGTTCATGTCCTGGCTGTTCTAGTTCCCATCCAGCTTCCTGCTTGTGTCCTGGGAAAGTAGTAGAGGAGGGCCCAAAACCTTGGGACACTGCATCCACATGTAGGAGACCCAGAAAATACTCCTGGCCCTGGGCTTTAGATCTGCTCAGCTCCAGCTGTTGTGGCCATCTGAGGAGTGAACCAGTGGAGTGAACCATATCTCTTTCTCTGTAAATCTGACCTTACAATAAAAATACAGAGATAAATAAACAAATAAGTCTTAAAAATGGCTTACCAGATCTGGAGTTCTTGATCAAGATCTAGTAACCATTTTTCTACAAAGCATTGTGACATTCTTCTCAGAAGCATTGGCAAAAAGTGAATTTTCTATCCAAGATGAGAATACATTGAAAGAAGGCAAAACAGAGTCATTTTCATTCCAAAATGGGATACACGATCACCAGCAAAGGATGCAGACATAAGCATCTTATCTATCTTGGACCATTTCACAGCTAACCTATCTGACCGAGAAAAAGTGCTGAACTTCCAGCACTACATGTTGAAGCATCTATGTGTTCACAGGGTCTCATATTACAGTGATTATAGCAGAAGTTGCACTTCCCTCCTTGGTCTATTATAACTGACCATAATGTACCATAGAGGCTCAAGATCTTCTCTTCTTGACTGAGTCTGCCAAGTATCTATTTCACAGTATATTCCCCTTAAAGGGAGAATCTAAAATGGCAATAGATGAGTCGCTTATCTGTACATAAGCATGGAAGACAGAATGGGAGTAAATGATGCACTTCATGAAGTTGCATTATTTCTTCAGTACAATTTGTTGCACTCAAATAAAAAGAAATACAAAGAATGAAAAGTAATTTGGTAAATGGAGTCTAGTGGCCGCAAAGAGTTAATGTGCTTCTTCCTGCTAGAAACCCTAAGCTATTAATCTGGAGATGCTGCCCTTCTTCCCTTGATTTAGTCCCCACTGGAAAAAACGGTGAAAGAGGATTTGGTCCGTTTTCTTTCTTTTCTTCATTTTTCTATCATGCTTCGTGGTGACCACAAAAGGAAGGTTTAGATTAATCATTTTTCATTTGGAATCACTTTTACCGGGAGGCCACCTCCTTGTGTTCTGATTTCCCCCATACAGCAGCTTGAGGGATAATCAAGTATTACCTATTATTAAAGAAGCAGAACAAAAAAAAGGACTAATCTGTTCTTCCAACATTTTGATGGATTTTTGCTAGTTTGCTTCTTTCTTTTTACTGCCTATTATCAATGCATTTTTCATCATTTAATATCTGTTTCTGGATACTTGAAACATAATTTTGCTTAGGTTGTTCTTTTTAAAATGATATCAGTTTTCTCCTTAAGAATAATTTAAATGGATATTAAGTGCACCACAACCTATTTAAATTATAATTTTCTCCCACAAATTCATCATGTCTTACAAGATTCTGATAAATATGCTTTGTCTTTTTTGGTCTCTATCAAACTAGATTTCTCTGTAGAATTTCCCTTGGTTTCCTCTGTTCATATATACACCTACCTAAGTGTGTAGATAGTAAATAATCTTCTAATATTAATCTTTACTCACTTAGTTTTTAGATTATACACAATTCATTTTCTTTAACTGTGCATGAAATGAATGTGAGACATTCTTTTTTTTTTCCTGAACAAGTTTCAGCCCTGCAAAGAACATTTTACCCTACAAAGAAGCCATTTCCTGCTCTATTTTCTCTTCATGCCCTTGAGGTGTATTTCCACATTCACAATATACCTGACTATTCTTATTTCCCTTAATGTCTACTGGAGCAGTATCTGCTGTGTCAGCTAAAACTCCATAGCTGTTCTTTTTGGCTGGCTATCATATCTGCAATATTGAACCGTCTTTATTTGGTTTCTACTTTCTGTAAACCATATCCTAACATTTTAAACTCTTAGTCATTTCTCTGACTGAATCATAGCATAACTATTTCAATAATATGCTTATCCCTGCTACTCATACTCATACTTATCATTGATAAGGTTTTGATGTAATAAATCCTTGATATAATATCAGACTTATCCATGCTATGAGATATAATCAAAAATGAAAGCAGAAACTTAAGATACAGAGTAAAATATATTACTTGCCAATTTTCCACAGTAACTTTTCATCATTACTCCAAAATTACTTTTTAATGCAAAGAGTAGTTTCAATCACATTGAAGCCCACATGATTCAGATACTATCATAATCACAATTAGATTACATTACTGCAATCAGGAATGGAGATCATTAAGAGAAAGAATATAAATTGCTTTAGTTTTACAAGTACTGAGCTAGCAAAATTATAATTAATCTCCATTTATAATCTTTTCTTTCATAGAACTGCAATGCATGCTACTTTTTTTAGGCCATCAATACAAATTAGAACTAAGTAATAAAGCCCTAACTACTACTACTCCGCTGTTCACAATTGAAGAAACTTTCGCATTATGTATAAAAAGCTTTTGGTACAAACAGTGCTCTCAGAGTAGATTGTTTCGATGCAATAAGCCCAACTATTACAAGGTGCTACATAAAAGTGGAATGCTGCAGGAACTATCCCTCTTCTCTGTGTAATCAGTTTGTGCATTCCATTTCTTAAATGAGATGGTGCTACTCATGTGAGATAAAGAAGTAATGACTTTGCAATCACACTAAATGCATTGCTCTGTACATCCCGAGTTTTAAATGTAGTCTCTTAAAAGCACAGAAAATAATAAGAACACAAAAATAAAACAAATCAGTGTATTGATACCTTAAAATAAAATATATTAGCATTACCTTAATTGTTTCATATATTAAAATAAGTTACACCTTGTCATACTGTGATATTCTCTGTATATTATGCATTAGCCTTCAAAATTTGCTATCAATTACAAAATGTATAAGATCTAACATTGTAATTATATAAGTATACAACATTTGAGATAATGCAGGTTATTCTGTTTCCCACATTTGTAAGCCAAAAGAATGGCAACAACAAATAAAATTTTGAAGCACATTTAGTGACATAAAGATTGCACATGAATTAAGGAAAATGATGACCTGATAGAAACTAATTTAGTGGCAGAACTTTAACTCAGCCGGCAGGAGGATCATCATTTTGTAGCTAATGCTGTTTTTGTACATACGTATGTGTAAGTTATACAATCTGAGTTTCACTATATATGCATTGTGAAATACTTGCAATAGTCAAAATGATGAGCATATATATTAATTCATCTTTTATATGTGTAATGATAATGCTCGAGAGTTATTCTCAGTAAATTTGAAGTGTATCACACACTATTAATAACTTAGTCACTAGGCTGTACTTTTATAGCTTTCTAGAATATGTTGCATGTTATGGTGGACTTTGACAACAATCTGCTCATTTTTCACTCTTACACCATTCTATCAGTTTTATGTGTTTGCCAATTTTTAGATTCCACACATGTGCCATCTATGGTTCTGGATCTAGCCTATTTCAAATAGTATAGCATCCTGCAGGTATATTCAGTTTCCTTTATACTCACTGCTTAGTTTTGTGTGCATATATGCAATGCCTTTACGCATTTAGTCCCAATAAAAACTTATTGTTTCCATGTCCAGGCATTATGCATAATGCCACAACCAACATTTCAATAACCACATTCCTCCAAACTTTTACATATATGCACTGAGTTCATAAATATTAAGAAGTATGGATATTTTAACAAAAAAATAATTCCTTGTTTCAGATTTATTTTTATTGGCAAGGCTGACTTACAGAGACTAGGGGAAGCATGGAGAAAGATCTTCTATCTGCTGGTTCATTCCCTAAATAGCCACAATGGCAAGAACTGAGCTTAATCCAAAGGCCAACAGCCCCTTGCAGGTCTGCCACATCGGTGCAGGACCCTAAGGGTTTGGGCCATCCTCTGACACACTCCCAAGCACATTAGAAGGGAGTAGCAATTGAAATCCATCGGTCTAGGCAGATATGACATCTACGTGGGATGCCAGCTCTGAGGGTGGTGAGTTCAAGTTGATGCACCACAACCTCACTGACTGGGCACATATTTTTATATGTAATTCTGCCCGTTTAGTGTATTATATTTATTGATCTGCATCCTTGATGACTTCAAAATATTTGTGAAAAAATGGAAACAAAATCTAATTTTATGTGCACACCAGTTCTGAAAACTACATATTTGACGTAACTTGTTTTAAGATCCCTCCAATTTAATCCTATTTCCAGGACAGGAGTTAAATTTCAGTATATTCTAGACAAATCAGCCTTTTTGCATTTTTTAACTTTGCTTTTTAATACTTTTGAGGATTTTTTTCTCTATGAAAATCTAGAACAATGATATAAAATTTCCTTTATTGGGCTGTGATATCAGGATAATATTAATCTTATAAAAGAGTTTGGCTAGAATCAAGATGGCAGAATAGGGTAAGAATAGATGTAGAATCATTAGCCAGGGTGACACAGAGAGGGCAAATTCCAAGAAATAGGAGAAGTCAGGCTGACGGCAGAGGGGCACCTGGAGACTGATGGACACAGAAAAGCAGCAGAGAAAACTGTGTAGTGTTGCAGTGACCAGATACTCCCGTGGCAGTTAGCAAGAGGCAATTTGAGCTCCACCAGTGGCCTGAGCTCCACTGGCAGCCAGGTGGGAAAGAATTCACTGAGAGTTCATCAACTGAACCCATGTAATGAACTGCCCAACCTGCTGATTTGTTTGATTTGACCAGGAGGAGAGTGTGTGTGTGTGTGTGTGTGTGTGTGTGTGTGTGAGAGAGAGAGAGAGAGAGAGAGAGAGAGAGAGAGAGAGAGAGAGAGAGAAGCAGATCTTAAACATGCTGTGCAGGAGCAAGGTGGATTTCACAGCCCAGACACCAGCCAGAGCTGCATGGGCATCATTTTGTCTAGGCAGGCAAAGGCTTTGAAATGGGACTGTGCATGCACTAAGCTGAGAGCAAACTCATTTTTTGCTCAGTGCATTGTAACAATGTGACATCCTACAGGTTTCACCCAAGGTAGGTCCGAGTAACCCCAGACCTAATGGCCAGCAGATCCAGAACTCCACAAATGTAATATCAGGTACCATTTTTCTACAGTGTGGCAAAGGTTGAGATTGGAGGGACCACAGTGATCTGTGTATGTGCTGAGCTGGGAGTGAACTCACTTTCAGTTAAGTTCATTGCACTTGTTCCACAGGGAAAATTATACCAACTTTGGCAACCTATGGGTCAAGGTGGTTCCATGTAGCCATCAGACCTAATGACCAACAGATTACAGTAAAATCAGCACCACCAACAGCCTAGTTATTTAGAACACCTGCTGTATCCTTAAACCTGGGAACTGTTCAAACCAGAAGTTGGAGAAAAAGGTTATACAGACAACAGTGTAGCCACAGCATGCAAGCACAGGAGGTAAAAACTGGAGAGCCAGAAACTGGGGCTGTGGAGATTGAGTTAGAAGCCTAACACGAGAATCCAGACCTAAAACTCACTGGAGGGAGTGGCACAAGTGACTACAAAGAACTGTGTACCAACCGCAATACGTAAAATTGAGCTGTAGATCTGTTGGTGACATAGCTTAGAAACCTGTCCAAAGAAGAATGCTAACCAGAAGTACAATGACCAAGAACAAAAGAAGAGGCAGGGTCACAATGAATATTACTTAAGACTCCCACTGCAAAGGCGCAAAAGCCTTTGCTAACCTCACAGTTAATTGAGAAGTGCATCAACAAAATGGGGGAATTAAGAATTCAAAGCATTTGTTATAAAGTTTGTTATCAACAACAAGAAACACATACAAGAGTTCAAGAAATTTAAGGAATATTTCACACAAAGAATAGGAACATTGAAACAAAATGAATCCAAATTATTGGGAATGAAGGACACAATGGAGGAAATTAAAAATCCTGTGGAAAATCTTAATAATAGAATGGATAATGCAGAAGAATCTCCCAAAAAACTGGCAAGGAGTTCTCCAAGCTTAATCTCAAATTAGCAAATAATGAATAAGGCCTTCATTGAGTTTCTAGACTGGATCAATGAATCCCACCTCGTTTACTTTCTCATTGTCTCTCTTAAGCCTGCAGCTGTGCTAATCTCTGAGTTTTTCATGTTGGGTGAGGGTCATGGTGATTTTTTGGGCAGTGATTCACAGAACTGGGGAAACTAAAGTTTGTTCATACACTGCCTTCTGGCTATAAGTGAAATAGCATCTTATGTTTTGGCACTGAGCTCTGGCTCTTTCGAAAATGGTCTTGAGGATACATGAAAATATATTTATTATGCTTAGTGCATCTGTTCTTAGAACTTCTGGGGCTAGTAGTATTTTGGAACTACTCTACTGCACTCTGACTCCCATACGGGTATATTCATCCCGTGGTACCCAGCAAAATCCATGTATTTAGAGATGATTGCACAAATCTACTATTCGATCACCTTGCTGATGTTACTGCCCAAGTATGCCAGTTTACATGAATAGTCTATGGTTGGATCTCACTTGAGGATTAAGTAATACATAGCATTATGTTTTTGAATGGGAAAGTATTTTCAAAAGTATTCCTGATCATTTGTGATTCAGTATTTGAAAAGGAGTTACTGGTGCAGTAGGTACATATAGGTGGTTGCGAACAAGTGGGTCAAAACCTTTAACAACCTTTGTTTCTGGCCTCTGTCACTCTACCCTTGATTCTTTTTTTTTTTGGTACACTGTTGTTCTTTTTCTCATTTATGGACATTTTTGAACATTGTGTTGAGAATGGGAAATAACTGTGAATTGGTCTTGATCCATTGAATATTTGAGGCAGTTAATAGAATCTGAATACCTGGAACCACTGGTCCCAGCAGTGTCAATGAGTTGCCCAAGATGATTGCTTTCTGTGTGTGCGAATGCTGAGAAAAGAGTGAGAAGCATCTTAAATTTCTGCACTACATCTACCACCTTCTGTTATATCAGATACAAATTATTAAGCTATTTAATAAACAATAATCATTTTCTGTAAGCTGGTTAAATAAAATGTTATCATTCTTATACTGTTTTCATTTTTGATACAAATATATTGTCAATAATTAATTTCAACAAATTGAAGTATCAGATCAAGTTCTGGATCGTTAAGTGATAATGCTAAGACATCCTAATGTAGGCAGCCATATTTCTATAATTTTTCTTACAACATATCATATCTAAAGTATCTGTTATGCATACTTGAAAGAAATGTTTCAATTAATAATGGACAGCTTATGGAAGTACAGATTTTCAAGGTCATAAATTATAAACACCTTGGGGGTAGATAAATATAAATCCTAAGATCCATGGGGAGAAAAAAGTACAAGGGGATAATAATTTCTAGTTAAAATGTAGTTATCTCACTTTAATGACAAAAGCAGTATAAAAGTTTTACTTATAGGTAATTTTGCAAATTTAAATTGTTAAAAGCAAATATCTGGCTCTACTAAATCACATTTAATTAAACAATATGAACATTGTTACACAAATTGTATTTTTAACGTATATATGATATAGTAATAATTTAAAAGAATAGAATGATAATTCTACTTATAGGCAATAAAATTAGGTTTTAGGGCTAATGAATTCTGGCTTGGCAGCTGTGATATTCCATGGTTTCCTGCTACAAAAAATGTAGGAAAATTGGAAAGCTTTGCAGAAGTTTTCACTACCATGAAGGACAGCACACAGAATTTGATTCACAAAGAACTTCTAGAGGAACGACAAAGAGTTAATAGTTACTATGTGCATAATTTTAAAATAGTTTTGGAAAATTTAAATAATTTCTAGGAAATTCTACCAATAAAAAGACTGGAATATTAAAGCAACAAGCAAATTATTGTATGTTGAAAAATGCCTTTAATGGGACTGATGCTGTGGCACAATGGGTTAAGCTGCTGTCTGTGGAGCTGGAATCCCTTATGGGCACTATTTCAATTTTCAGCTGCTCTGCTTCCTATCCAGCTTCCTGCTAAAGCACCTGGGGGAATGCCTAAGTGCTTGAAACCCTGTGCCAAAATTGGAGACTCAGATTTTTTGTCTGGCTACTGGTTTCACTCTGGCCTACCCCCAGTAACTGCAGTAATTTGGGTAGTGAATCAATGGATGAAAGATTCTCTTTCTCTCACTCTGTCTCTCCTTTCCAAATCAGATAGCATTTTGTGCCAGGAATTTCTTTCTGTTGTGCTTAGAGCAATGATTAAGATCAACTTTATGTTAGACAATGAGTAGTTGCCTTAAGAATAATGCTGCAGAAAATGCTGTTGGGAGTAATGCTTGAAATGAATTAGCAATTGAACAATTAGAGGGAAAACAGAAAATTTTTACATGAAGGCAAATATAAAATGATTTATGTTTATATTTATATTATTGTTTATATAATTGAGCACCTGAGGTAGAGGGACAATATTCTAAGGAAAATACCAATGGAACTCTGAGTCTAAGCATAAGAGGAAAGTACATAAACAGCAGGAAAATTCTTTTAGTGGTAGAATCTGTGAGCATTTAGGAAGGTATGTCTATGAACATATTGATGAGTGACTGTAGAATCTTGACATACATGAAAATAAGTTTTACTTTCTTGCTTTTTAAAGACTCTGATGTTTCCCCTGATATCTCTCACACACACAAAGGTAAAAACAACGCAGGACCCAGATTGGCATGCTAGCATGGGGTGTTGGTAGACTAGGCCTGAGGACGTGTGCACATGCTTGGGTCTCGGCCAGGTAGAGCCTCAGGCTGGCACACATGCTAGAAGACTGGGTCTGCAAAGCCACACATGCACCGGGGTCTTGGGCAAGCACATCATGCCTCCGGAAGACAAGACTGGGGAACCCGTGAGCTTGTGGGTGTGGAGTTAGGGATTGCCCAGGGAAGGGTATATGGGATACGTGTGGGGGGGGGGGAGGTTGCTGAGAGTATTTTTCATATGAAGAATGATTCTTAGAGGACTTTCTCTGAGCTACTGTACTTGTAGTAAGGGGGTAGAGATGGAGCTCTTCGAGGAGGGGAACTGGAGGACCTTTCTGGGTCAGATCCATGCACCCATGGGAAACATGGGTTGGGCTAGTTAGAATAGACCACTACCAACCACTATTTGCTGACATATATAAAGGCTAGGCCTGGGGGCCCTACTGGCAGGGCTAGACCATAGTATCAGCCAGTGACTGTCATAACAGGGGATGAGCATGTTAGGCTGGGCCATGACATTAACTAGCACATAAGAAAACTGGCTCTAGGGAAAGATTCTGTAGAGGATAAAGTGGCCTGTCCCCGCAGGACTGCCATATATGCTGATTTACTCAAGAACTAGGATGAGGACTGGCTAAACTTCGCATGATCATGGAACTCACTGAAATTTGTGGGCACTGGGGTTTAGAATAGGCTGGATTGGTCCAGGCCACAGCTCTCGTAAACGCAACCAAGAATTGGGTGTGGGATGGGCCAGGCAACAACATCCACTAGCACACGCAAAGGCCAAGACTTGGGGCAAACAATGCAGTGTGAAGGCCTAGTACCTGCTGGCATGCATGAGATTTAGGTCTAGGGGTGGGCCTGGTGGGGAAAATTAGGCAACTCCCTGGTGGGCTGTAGCTCCCACTAAAGAGCAAATGGTTCAGTACTGGGAATTGGTATAGCTAGACAAGACTGTGTCAGCAACTGTGTAGGCTGACTCACGGGAGTGTGGTAGGGGAGAAACCAGGTAGTGCCAGGCCAAGCCATAGCATGCTGGCATGTGCAGGAGCTAGGATGGGGTGCAACAATTCTTACTTAGGCTATCACACATAGCAGTTTGTATGAAAGCCATGAAGAAACAGGCTAGGCAGAACTAAGCTACAGCACACACTAGTGAGAGTTGGGGCTGGGGATGGGCCTGGACAGGCAGTATCTGAAGGCAAAGGGCAAGTTGGAGGAAGGGATATGCCAGGTTGTGTACACACAAGATCTGTGACTGGGAGCAGGCCTGATCTGGAGCTAATGGGATTCCCTGGCTGGGTCACCATTTCTACTGGTGAGCATGAGAGCCAGAATGGGGCAGTGACCAGGGTAGACATAACTACAGCATTCCTTGGCAAGGGTATGGACTAGGTCTGAGATGCATCAGACTGGGCTAGGCTCCAGCAGCTGCTGGTGCTTGAGAAAGCCAGGGTGGATATAGCACAGGCTGGGCTAGGTTTTGGCACCAGATAAACCATCTAAGAGCTGGAGCTGTGAATGGGCCAGGCAGGAGTGGAAGGTAGCACTCTACGGTAAGAGCCAGAGAGGGTCTGAGTCAGAACAGGTGTGAGTTGGTCAAGCAAGACCGTGGTATCTTCCAGAATAGGAGTAGTCTAAGTAAGACTCAGCCAAGAACCCACCAGTATGTACAAGATCTGGGTCTGGAAGGTGAACTGCATCCTCTGTAAGGATGCAGTCCTGCAGGTAAACTGAAGCTGGGAGCTGTCCAGATTGGGCCAGGTTACAGCACTCAAAGGCATATCTGTGATTCAGGTCTGGGGGCAGGCTGAGCTGGTCTAGTTCATGGCACCCAGTGGCAGATGTAAGAACCAGGATGGGTTGAGGGAGAGGTTGGGTTCAGATGTAACACCAGCTAGTTCACAATGGGAATGGGACTAGGGGCTGCCTGGACTTACCTAGCCTGCACCATCTGCCAACATGAGTTGGAACTAGGGATAGGTTCAGAATGAGTCAGCAGCAACACTCATTGTTGAAAGCCAAAGTGAAATGAGCCATGCCAGACTGGGCCCCAGTACCCAACAGCAACAAAACATGTAAGACTTCCAGGCAAGGGGAGGGAGTGGGATAACCCAGAAAAGGGAACCATGGTGACACCTCTCCTGGACCACTGCTCCCACTTGTGAGTGTGAGAGCTGGGGCTGGGGGAATACCAGGTTTGGCTGTACTACAAAGCCTGTTGGCCTGCGTGTGAGCTTGTTTAGGCAAAGAGGCAGGCGTGGCTAAGTAAACATTTCCACTGGTGCATGAATGAGCCAGAGTAAGTATAGGCTAGTTGTGCTGTGCTGCCACACCAGCTTGCATGTACCAAGAACTGGGGGCAGGTCCTGTCAGGATAGACCATAGAACTGTAACCATGCATCTGAGTGTAGATTAATGTGAATTATGGACTGAGCAAGAACCTGCACTGGCTGACGTTGGTGAGATTTCTTTGGGGACCCTCTCAAATGGACTGTTAGACTCAAGGCTCCAACCACAGGGAAAATCAAAGGATCTGTGGTTTAACAATGGAGTGCAGGTGTCAGACCTGGGCCTCCTCAAATGCTAAAGATAATGCAGTGGATGGAATGCCCATATGCCCATGGGGGAAATGCCAGCTCACTTCAGAGGAAGTCTAGTACCATGACAGGGAATGGAGTGCAGAACAAATCGGACAGCTCTTGCAGTCAAGCTTTGACAACAAGCATCTAGGTAAATGGAGATTCTAAGGTGGACTATCTCAGCCAATGGACTTTTGAAGAATTTTCTCATTCTTGGAACAACAGAATCAACAGCATCTCAGAACTATTGAAATCACTTGCATAATACCCTTGGAACATGCTCTACATTGTGGACCCTGGGATGACATCAGGTGACCAACCTCCATGCAGGAGGATGCAGTTGTGCTGCTCGGAGCAGCCCTTCCCCTTTCTCTGTCTCCTTCTGTCAGCCACAGGATGGAAATATATATATATATATTTATATATTTATAATTTATATATTTATATATATTTATATATTTGTATATTTATATATTTATATATTTATATATTTATATTTATACAATAGTCTCATCCACTTTCCCATATTCCTCTGTCCTTCCCAATCTAATCAGTGGTCTTCATGGGCATGCATTATTCTCAACTACACAAATGTCATCAAAAATTAGATAAATTTCAAACCTGAATACTCTGTAAAGATGTGGTGGCTCATTAAGTTAATCCTCCACCTCTAAGCATTGGTATTCCATATAGACACTCATTCAGGCCCCAGTTCAGTTCCAGCTCCCAGCTTATGGCCTGGGAAAGCAGTGAATAGCCTGAAAGCTTTGGGACCCTGCATCCGTGTGAGAAACCTGGGAGAAACTCCTTGCTCCTGGCTTCAAATTGGCACCGTGAAAGGCACTGTGAAACTCCCAAAGAGCTTCACACACTTAAGTCCACCCCATCTGTACATTCATTTAGGGCATTATCTGCTACTTCATAAACGTACTGCTGATACATGGTGCAAACATCCGTCTTTGCTCTTTTGGCTTCTGGATATTGCCTATTAAAGCCTGTCTCTGACATCCCCTCACCCCAAGTCTCTCCTGATTAATCAATTGCTGGCCCCCTCAGGACAGCTGATTCTGTCAGGTTACCTGTATTCAGCACAGAATGTAAATTTGCTCCATTTTAGGTACATTCTTCTTGGTCCCAGTGTTATATCCTAAGGGCTAAATCCTCATTTTGTTTGCACCAGGATCCCATATGGATGCTGGTTTGTGTCCTGGCTGCTCCTCTTCCCATCCAGCTCCCTGCCCGTAGCCTGGGAAAGCAGCACAGGACGACCCAATGCCTAGAGACCTTGCACCTCTATGGGAGACCCAAAAGAAGCTCCAGGCTCCTGGCTTCAGTTTGGCATAGCTCCAGCTGTTGCAAACATTTTGGGAGTGAGTCAGTGGATGGAAGGTCATTCCGTCTCTCCTCACAGTGAATCTTCCTTTCCTACAAAAATAAGCAAATCTTTAAAAAAAATTAAAAAAATAAACCCTGCTCTCATTTGTTCACTGTATTCATGCCTCTGCTTTGAATTCTTCCCTGTATGGGTGGGGTGAGAACTAAGAATAAAAATTAAGACACCTGTGCCTATCAGAACTCCAGAGCTAGGAAACTGGTAGTATAACTGTTAGTATGGGCTAGGAGATCAAAGTATTTTGAAAAGTGACATTGGTATAATTCTTGGATTTCAAAGGCCTGCAGGGCAAGAGTTATGATGTCCATGGCAAGATACCAACATGTTTCAGATCTCAGTGGAGATATTTTCATTATTTATTATTTAAAGGACTCTAACTAACTGGATGGGAAGTGTGTACACAGAGGGAGTTTTTTTGTCCCCCCACTGACTCCTCCTAAACTCAAAAGTTTAATGGAGACTTGACACAGTCAAATGATGCTTTTCAAATTTTTAGGAGTTTCTTTCTTGAGTCTATATGACATCTAATATTAACTATCATACTTTATATTTGAAATCTTTGATGTTCTCACCAAACAAACAAAATGTCACCACATGAGGTGATAGGATGTTATTTAATATGAGTTTTGCAATTTTCACAAGGCATAAAAGTACCATGTTATAGGACTTAGCAGTATAATAACACTGGAAGCCAAGATTCAAGTGATATCCCAACTTCTAGGACATTCTAATTTTATGGAACACATAAAAGATGGCACTGGAGGTTAAGCACACAGTTCAGAATTGCTTTCATAGAACATAAACAGAAGGCTAGCAAACTGAAAGTGATAATCTAAATAATCGCTATTGGGTACAAAAGAAATTCCTGTGAGATAGAATTGGTTTTCCCACCCTAATCTCTTGCAATGCTCTTAAACACTCTGGATATTAGGGCACAGTGTTTAGACACAAGAGAATATGTGTTCTCTAAACAGTACTTGATTTCAGGGCAATTGGTTTTAGTGTCCATAGTGCATCATCTTTTCAATTTTGATTGAACCCTTGAGAATGTCTACAGGAACTAACCTCACAGAAGCTTTCATTGAATCTCTTCAACACTGGTTGAGATCTAGTAGCCATGTATAGAGTGGGAGTCCTTGAAAGGAGATAGAGGAAATTGAAACCTGTTCCTCGAGAAAACAACTTTTTCCATTAATAACAAGGCAGATCCTGAACTCTTTTAACGTTTTACTGTACTGGATCAGATAAGGGAGTTTACTATCATCTTCCACTGTAAGTCTTTTATGTTTGTTGGCTGAGTAGCTAAAAGCCATTTGGAAACTCATATTCTATTAAGGCAATTAACATAGTATAATGAAATCTATGTAAGCAATGATGACAATTTCAAAAATGACGGTAGCACTAACAATGGATTATATATATTTCAACAATTTTGTGTTTGATGATTTAACACAATAGCAAAAATGTTTACAAGTGTCTAGTGAAGCCCAAACATGGGAGGTTTGCTTACTTATTGAAGTGTGGTAGGGATTTTAATTGGCTCATTTCCTTCAATTGAATATAAACACATAAAAGCTCATAATTGCTTAAATTGTTTTCTTTTCCATATATTGCTAAGACTATGCTATAATTATTCAACCAATCTGTTTACAAAAGATCACTCAGGAAGGATATGTAGGTTCAGGAATATGTGTATTTTGAAGCCCTCATGGCCATTTCTTTCTTTTTTAAACATTTATTCATTAATTCACTCGCATAGCAGATAGACACATAGAAAGGGAGAGACAGGATAAGGAAAGAGAGAGAGATAGCAAATAGGGAAAGAAAAGTGCCACCTGCTGGCTCACTCTGTTATGGCTGTAGCAGCAAGGTCTGAGCAAGGCCAGGGCCAAGAGCAGGAACACATCCAGGTCTCCTGCAGGGGTGACAGAGCCTCCAGTGCCTGGTCCACCCACGGTTGTCCTAACTGTATTTTCCAGAATGTAGATCACTGAGGCCTGGAAACAGCTCCAGGTGGGGATGTGGGCATCTCAGGCAGTGGCATAATGAACTGTGCCAGAAGTACATTCCCAAGTTCTTTTTAAATGGCATATTCTTTCTTGGATAATTATTACTCTGACAGAAAGTTGCTTTTAAATCAATATTTGCTGAAACAATATCAGGATGTTTGAATCAATTAGTAAATTATTTATGATTTCAATGGTCCAGGCACTGCACCCAATTCAAGGAGCTGTTCTTTCTCACAGGTGGTTAATATACCACCTGCCAAGCTGGCATTCCATGTGACTGCTGGCTACAGATTTATCTCCTACACTTCCCGTCCAGCTCTATGCTAATATCCCTAGGAAAGCACTGGACAATGGCTGGAATACTTGATTCCTTTCCACCAACATGGGAGACCTATCTGGAACTTTGGGCCCCTGACTGCTCATGGCTGAGTCCTGGCTATAATGGGACTATATATTGGTGGAGTGAAGCAGCAAGTGGAATCTCTCTCTCCCTATCTCACTCTGTCTCTTCCTCTCTCGTTATAACCTTTTAAATAATCTTTAAAAATAATCAAATTCAATTAGCTAAATATTTTGTGGGGATGATTAATGCCACAGTTGCTGTAAAAGATAGTATGTAGATAACAGTCTGTAAAAAGCATCGAATAATTTGAAGAAGTGGTGCTGTCACCATGGCATAATACACTAAGCCTCCGCTGTTTCACTTCTGATTCAGTTCCCTGCTTATGGCCTGGGAAGTCAGTGAAGGAGAGCTTAGGTCCTTGGATCCCCTGTACCTGCATGGGGGACCCAGAAGAACCTCTTGGCTCCTGGCTTTGGAACAGCTCAGCGCTGGCCATTGGGACATTGTGGGAGGGAACGAGCAAATGGAAGACCTCTCTCTCTTCTTTCCAAAACTCTGCATTTCAAACAAGCATAAAACTAAATACTAAAAGATAATATAATAACTGAGAATGCATATAAAGGCAAAGAATCATTTCCTCCAAAGAGTGAAATACATTATTCTTAGATGAAAGGATTAAAAATAGAAACATAGTTAAAATAGGAGAATAATGAATTTTCAACATTCTGTTAAAATATTTTAAGACGAAAATTAAAATTCTTTAAAGAAATTGATCTGAAAAAGTAAGCATTATTTAAGTTTGTAAATTAAAAATGAAATAAGAAGAGACACATGTCAATTTACAGCCAGTATAATAAATATCCAGTGTCAATTTCAATAAGTTAGATTATATGAATGAATGTTAGATATAGTATTGCACCTATAACATATTTTAAATTGCAATAATAAAAAATAAAATATGTATGAAAGCAATAAGTAAATGTGGAACACTCTCAACATGAAAAATGATTATGTAAATGAAAGTATTATTTTCATAAGTATCAAAATTTTGGAGAAAAAAAACATTGATACCCCAAAGTTGCCAGTGATGTGAAGACGTGTGACATAGTTAATGTTTTTCATAGTGGTAATTACAGCACTTCACAAGGAAGTTTTACATTTTGTGCAAAGCAGGGTGTGTATCATTTGATTCTTCAGCCGTGTGAAATTTATTCGAAAAACATTGTTTTGTTTTGTCATAAGCATATGATTCATGAATATTTATAAATCTTATGTTATAGATATCAATGTTACTAGGAAGATGAGATAATTAAAAAATAGGATTCTATCTACATAAAGAAATTTTTGGTTACTCAGTTATTGTGGTGCTAAGAGTCTGATATTTAGCATCACACATGCTTTTTTTGTTTTTTAAACAATCAAAAAAATTTATCACCATCTGATCCTGTATCTTTTTAATATTTGAAGTGGACAGTTTCCACAGTTACTTGTAATTTATTGTCTGTTGTATATAATACACACACTCACACACACACATATATATATAGTCTGCATATACCTTGTGTATTTGCCCACACTCTATGTAAATGCACAATTTCCAAGGTAGAGTCTCAGAATGAAGTCTCCTAATATTTTGATCAGTAAACACCTTTCATGCTTTCATCCTTGCCAGATGCTCAGCATTACAAAATGAATAAGAGACTTTTCTTTTCCTTCAGGGAATGACAGTTTGAAAGTGAGCACTCAACACAGGGGTGTATTTTCATCAAGAAATGTAGAAGGAAAAGCGGAGAAAGGGAGGGTTCAGATATATCTGTGAGATTACTGCTCTGCTATCAGTGTGTGTGTGTGTGTGTGTGTGTGTGTGTGTGTCTCCCTCTCTTAACCTATGTAGAGCTTAATTTTTAAATCTTGTTATAAAGAATATGTATCCTTAATGAGTTTAGGAGTTATGGTAGATTATCCACTGAAAGATTAATTACATGCTTTCCAGTGAAGTATTATAAACCATAAGTTTAAAGTTGGACCAGATGCATTTCAGCCCTGAAAACTCATTAACCATCTGACCATGTTGCACATATGGCAACAACGTGAAGAATGTATCCAGTCAAACACAGAGAAACACTTCTTCATCATTATAGGAAAGCCACATCTTTAAGTGTGCCAGCAAATCTTTCTCTATTCCTGATACCTACAAATATCAGAGAAGCTAGGAACTGAGCAACATCAAACGATGATTTTGTGAAGGCAGAGTGTGAGCATGGGCAGCCACAAACTTGCTGCTGGAGTCTAGTCTGTCTTTGTTGTAAAATTCATCCTCCATGCCTCTTAAGCACAAGTCTTAAATGATGTTTGGGTTGAAAATGTGAAACTGCATGTTGGGAGTGAGCATTTTCTCCATGGGAAAATTTGTTACAATGCCTTTGTTGGCCAAATTATTTGGCCTCAGCAATCTTGCTACTGGCTGATATGGGAATGACTAACCTTGATCCTTCTCAAGAGAGTGTCATGCTTTGATGTATTCAACATCCAGACAACCACTGTCAACTCCAATCAAAGGAGACCCGCCGGCTTCAGCACCTTCAACCACAGGAGTGCCTGAGTAGACCAGTGGGATTTAGAGGAAAATATGTGACAGTTCCGTGTATATATTAGAACCTATCTGTCCATATTTGCAATGTGGGAAGGACTTAAAAAAGATAAATTATATTTCCACAGGATGACTCTCAATTGATCAGATGGATGCTTTTCTAAATTCCCTTTAGTTAAATTAGTTAATTTGATAGGTATTTCCATATGCATAACAAACCTAAGCATTGCTTTACATTTTGGTTGAACACATTAATAAAAGTTGATAAAACAATTTGATAATTTTTTTCAATGTGGCTAAGACTTTTAGATTCACACCAGTAATCAGAATAGATTGAAGATACTATAATGAAGTAATATGGCCTTAAGAATGGGAAATTGTAACTTTGGATTCTTAAAAATGTGGTTATTTCTTTCTTTTTTTTTTTTTAAAGATTTTATTATTATTGGAAAGCCAGATATACAGAGAAGAGGAGAGACAGAGAGGAAGATCTTCCATCCGATGTTTCACTCCCCAAGTGAGCCGCAATGGGCCAATAGGCGCCAATCCGATGCCGGGACCAGGAACCTCTTCCAGGTCTCCCACACGGGTGCAGGGTCCCAAAGCATTGGGCTGTCCTCTCCTGCTTTCCCAGGCCATAACCAGTGAGCTGGATAGGAAGTGGAGCTGCCGGGATTAGAACCGGTGCCCATATGGGATCCCGGGGCTTTCAAGGCGAGGACTTTAGCTGCTAGGCCACGCTGCCGGGCCCAAAATGTGGTTATTTCTGTATTGATTTTTAGTTTCTAAAAGGAAGTAATAATGAAAGAATTGTCAGTTTATATAGACATGAGTGTATTTGTTCACAGGTATAGATGGACTCACAACAATGGTTAGGAACTGTCAGTAGATAATTTATTATTACCATCACTGTAAAAATTAGTATATTAATGGGACTTTAACTATAACTTCTGCTTTTTAAAATGTAGTGAATAAATCTGATGATAATGACCATATTTCTAAATTTAAGCAGTGAATTTCTTGTATGACTTTGTAAAAGAAGAACTCAAATTATTACCTTTATTTGATGGATATTTTTATAATAACTTGAAGACTGTCAGTAACTATTTTTGTACAAGAACTTCAAAGCCTATGTGAGCAAATCAGTTCAAGTTAAAGAATTGAGTGACTGACAGGCAAGCACTGTGGCACAGCATAACAAGCCAACACTTGTTATATCTGTGTCCGTATCTTAGTATCTGTGGTTGAGTCCTGGCTCTACATCTGATCCTGCTAACATACACACTAGAAGGAAGCAAATGAGGATTCAGTACTTGGGTCTCTGTTACCCACTTAGGAGAGATAGATTGAATTCCTGGCTCCTAATTCCACCTGGCCTAGCCTCATTTGTTGTGGAAATTTGAGGAGAAAAGAATTAAATGGAGGATCCTTTCCTTTTTGTCACTCTTTTTATCACTCTTTGTAACTTTGCCTTTCAAATAAATAGATACTTTTTTTTTAAAAGTTATGAAACTAAAGACTTCAAGAGAAAAGGAATAATTGGGAGCTGACACAATAGCTCAACTAATCATCTGCCGGCAAGTGCCAGCATCCCACTTCACATCCAGCTTCCTGCTCGCAGTCTGCAAAAGCAGTGGAGAATGACCCAAAGCCTTGGAATCCTGCATTTGCATGGGAGATCTAGGAGAAGCTCCCTGCTTCTGGCTTCGAATTGACTCAGGTAAGCCAGTGCAGCCATTTAGGGTGTGAATCAGAGGGTGGAAGATCTTTTTTTCTCTATAAATCGGCCAGATAGATAGATAGATATAGATATGTGTGTATATAAAGAAATCTTTTAAAAAGGGACAATTACATAATGTTATACAATGCATTGAAGACAATTTATACACATTTTGTTCTTTATGCACTTACAAATTTTCGTATTTATCCACTTCCATTGCTTTCTCTATTTCATCAAGTTAGTGATAAAAGTTGAAGTTGATCTCTGATTCCTAGTCTGTAGGAAAACCAATGCTATGGATACGTAAAGCGTCCAGCATCATGTAGCTTCACAATTTAATCATTTTATGAACATTTGAATGGATGCTTGCTTCATGTTACATAAGAAAGATTAAAGATTCATGTTTAGGGGCCATTGTTGTGGCAAAGCTTGTAGTGTCATTACCTGCAAGTTTAGTTTCCATTAGGGTTTGAATACCAGCTGCTCCACTTATAATCCAGCCCCTTGCAAACTAGGAAATTCAGAGGAAGATGATTCAAGCACTTAGCCCCCACCACCCATGTAGGAGATTCACATCGAACTGCTGGTTTCTTGCTTCTGTCTAGCCCAGCCCTGGCCATTGAGTATTCTGAGGGGTGAACCAGTGGATCAAGGATCTCTGTTTCTCTTTGTCTCTCACTCTCTATGCAACTCCAATGAACAAACAAGCAAATACATGAATAAATCTCTCCCTGATTTTATTTTTAAGATTCATGCATCAAAGACAGAGGAGGAGAGACAGAGAGGAAGATATTCCGTCTGATGATCCACTACCCAAGTGACCGCAACGATCTGTGCTGTGCCAATCCAGAGCCAGGAACTTCCTACAGGACTCCCACACGGGTGCAGGGTCCCAAGGCTTTGGGCTGTCCTGGACTGCTTTCCCAGGCCACAAGCAGGGAGCTGGATGGGAAGTGGAGCTGCCGGGATTAGAACTGGCGCCCACATGGGATTTGCCACGCCGTCGGGCCCTATTTGTATTGATTTCTAGTGATTGTATTTCAGTCTTGCTTATTGTAAACTCCTTGCTGCAGTTGGCGGTGTTGGAATCATACAATTGGCTAACCATCTGCCTTTTACAAGCATCTCATTTGTGCACTTGTTCATGTCCTGCCTACTCCATTTCCCATCCAGCTTGCTGTTTGTGGCTTGGGAAATCAATGGAGAATGAACCAAAGCCTTGGGATCCTGCACCACATGGGAGATCTAGAGGAAGCATCTGGCTCTTGGCTTTGTTTTTTTTTTTTTTTTTTTTTTTTTTTAATAATTTTTTTCTTTTTATTGTATTGTTGACAATCTTTACATAGTTAATTAGGCTCTTGGCTTTGGATCAGCTCTCCTCCAGCCAATGCAGCCACGTGGGGAGTGGAACTGAAGATGGAAGTTTTCTCTTTTCTCTGTGAATCTGCCATTCCAATAAAAATAAATAAATCTTAAACAAACAAACAAAACAGGCTACGTATTTCTCATTTTTCCAATGAGTCTTATCTTTAATGATAGTATAACTGGATGATCTAGAATTGTAAGTGCCATTAACGAAAAAAAGAAAGCAGATAATAATCTCATATGGTGTAACTGATTATTTGAGAAAGGAAAACTAAAACCTTCATTAAAACCTGCTGAATATATTTAATTTATAAGAATTTCTAGCATACTTTATATAGTTATAAGCTATAATTTAATTTCCATCTTTATGATTACTCACTGTATTATTTTAGCAATACTTGCCTTTATTAGTTATTTCAAAGAAACCCTTTATGAAAAATGATATTTAGTTGAGGTGCTAATAATTCTAAATGATATCATGGATTCAAAGTTCATCTTTAATTTCCCTACTATGAAACTTAAATTGGTTGAATTTCCCTGAAGTTCAAGGCCTAATATATAAGCATACACACACACACACACACACTACATATCCCTCAACTTGTTAAAATTCTACTCAAGTTTATTTCCCCAGAATATACTTTTCTCTTTGTTTTACCATTATTCTATTTCTGCCTGTATTTGGTAACTCTTTAGTGACTTTATTTTTGCTTTAGATCATTTATTTTTGTGAATGTTTTACAGTGTCCTTCTTGAAAGATTTTACATTATTTTTACATTAATCATAAGCAGTGGTTCTTCAGTTTTAACCTTTTACCTAATCAGCTTAACCTCTTTTCAAAAGCAAAGTTCTGTTTATAGTCTTCTTATATATATACTGTTGATTACTTTCAAAAATGTATGGATGTTTAAAATCTTTAAGCTAAAAATGATTACTTTTTGCTACCAAAGTCGCTTTACTTCTGGATCATTGCCCTAACCTAAACAGGTATTATTATTAACATTGTGAAATATGCAAATTATGTTAAATTTAATTCTTCATGTATGTCCTTAGAACACATTTTGAGAAGTTCACTTTAAACAAGTTTAATGCATTCAACATGGTGCAATTTTTATTAGGCCCACTTGATTCTTTGATGAATTGTTGCTTTTTTTTTATTTTTGCTAAAATGAGGGCAACTAATCACTTGCATAAAGCATAAAACAGTATTCCTTCTCAATATACAATTTTTATTGGAAGACAGTGTGTGATTTTTTAAAGAGTTTTTTTAAAGATTTATTTTTTTATTTTTATTGGAAAGGCAGATATACAGAGAGGAGGAGAGACAGAGAGGAAGATCTTCCATTTGATTATTCACTCCCCAAGCAGCCGCAATGGCTGGAGCTGAGACAATCTGAAGCCAGGAGCCTCTTCCAGGTCTCCCACATGGGTGCAGGGTCCCAAAGCTTTGGGCCGTCCTCAACTGCTTTCCCAGGCCACAAACAGGGAGCTGGATGGGAAGTGGAGCTGCTAGGATTAGAACCAGCGCCCACATGGGATCCCGGTGCATTCAAGGCGAGGACTTTAGCTGCTAGGTTACGCCGCTGGGCTCAACAGTGTATGGTTTGAACTTTTCCAAATACTCTCACTTCTTAGCCTTTTTACAAGCTGCATTAAAAACCCAGCTATCCATTCTCATCAATATAACACTACAGATATACCACATTAATAATGACTATTTTACAAATAAATTCATTAACATTTGTTTTGGGTATTTTATGGCTTTACCATAACTTCTGCTGTACTAGAAACATCCAAAATCTATTTTCCTACAAGTAAAAAACAAAATGAAGCCAAGAAAATTTTACAACAGATGTCTTGACAATGTCTTCACTTGAGGGTACATATGCTTATATTATTAATCCTGTGTTGCTTGAAAATAAAATTTCAATAAGTTTCACAATCCAGGAAAAAAGGCATTTAGATAAAAGTAAGATTATTTCCTCAGTGATAATTTAAATTACGGGTGCACACACGGCTGAATTCATGTATTTTATCTTGTTTTCCCACTCTTTTCGTCAACATTTTCCATCATTCTTATATTGAACTTTTATTTGATGCTTCTCTTTATAAACTTTGTCTTGCCCTTTTTGTAATATTTATTATTAAAATTTCAAACAATTGTTTCTTCAGAGTGATAAAAGTATAAGAGTTCAGAGCCAGAGTTGCATTGCAGATAAACCTACCGCCTGCTAAGCTGGCATCTCTTGTGCATTTTGAAGTCTATTCTTGCTGCTTCACTTTTGATCTAGCTTTTTGCAAATGTCAATGGGAAAACAGTAGAAGATGATACAGGTGTTTGGGTCCTTTTACTCATGCCTGAGGCATAGACGATGCTCCTGGCTTTGACATGACTCAACACTGAATACTGCAACTATCTGGGTAATGAATCGCAAGATGGGTGTTTTCTCTCTTTTTCTATGCACTCCCTAACTCTGATGCTCAGCATAACATATAAATTCAAAATAAAATCCAAGTTCCTCTGGTAAAGTTTTTTTTTTTCTCTATTCCTGGAAGAGGAAGCTCACGATAACAGGAAGATGTATGAAGACAGTTGTTAGAATCTCTAGTTTCCTTTTTTTTTTAAAGATTTATTTTTTATTTTTATTACAAAGTCAGATATACTGAGAGGAGGAGAGATAGAGAGGAAGTGGAGCTGCCAGGATTAGAACCAGCAGCCATATGGGATCAAGGCGAGGACCTTAACCACTAGGCCACGCTGCCGAGTCCAGAATCTCTAGTTTCGATGAAAAGAACAACTGCAAAACATAGGTCTAAGAACTGACAGTTCAAAAGTTACAGGTTAGTTATGACCATCTGGTAGAAATGGAATTCACTTTTGGATGTTTCTTTAGATGTCTTTTCCCATGTGCATAAACACACACAGTTTCGAATACTTATTTGTATCTTCTTAATGCCATGAACTAACATTGTATGTAAATATGTTTAAGATTAAATGAAGACAATTCTTCTTTGTTGATGGTAGCTGTCAGAGACCGAATAAACATTAGAGGATAAATTAATCAATTGCATAACAATAATAAATTGACTCAAACAATCCCCTAAGCATATAGTATCAACTTAGCTAGCCAAATCCGTTGAAACTGTCTAAAATGGAATGATTGTCTTATCAGGGTTAGCTGGTGATGGACAATGGTGTGTCTTCTAGCCACCTGTCTTATGGAGAGACACTATTCTCCATCTGTAACTTGCCTTCTGTGTTAATCAACAAGAAAAACAGGAGTTAGGTGAAAAATAAATGGCCATAGGGAGATAAAATGTTTTACACAATTATCACCTATGACAAAAAGAGAAGTCTTTTGAAAATGTGTTAGCTTGTGCCCAGCGAAATAGCCTAGTATTTAAAGCCCTCAGCTTGTATATGCCGGGATCTCATATGGGCACTGGTATTTATTAGATGCTCTGGTTCCCATCCTGCTCCCTGCATATGGCCTTGGAAAGCAGCGGATGATGTCCCAAGGTCTTGGGACCCTGCACCATGTGGGAGACCTGGAAGATGCTCCGGGCTTCTGGCTTCTGAGAGGCTCAGCTCCAGGTACTGTGGCCAATTAGGGAGTGAATCATTAGATGGGAGATCTTTTTCTGTCCCCCCTTCTCTCTGTAAATCTGCCTTTGCAATAAACATAAATAAACCTAAAAAAATATGAAAATGTGCTAACTTGGTGCCAGTTCTGCGGTGTAGTAAGTTAATATGCCTGAAAAGGTAGCAGAGGATGTTTCAAGCTCTTCCTCCCCTGCACCTATTTCAAAAACTTGGATGAAGTTATAGTCGTCTGGTTTCAGATAAGCTCAGATCTGGCCCTTGAGGTCATTTGGGGACCGAATGCAACAGATGGTAGATCTCTCCCTCTGCATTTCCTTCTCTCTATATACCTCTGCCATTCAAAAAAAAATCTTTAAAAGTTAATTAAAAATATCAAACTTATGCCAATGAGGTCTAGTAGCATAGCATATAAAGCTAGAAATGACTCGGGAAAATTTCCTCAAGGAAAGAACAGTATCAGAGCTTTACACCAGTAACACAAGCATCTAGAAATTTTAGAAAATGGTGCAAAGAACTGCATTAGCTTCCAATACAAAGTAAAATTTAAGAAGTCAGGGAAGAACATATCCATCCACTAGTTCACTCCTTCAATAACTGAAAAAGTCTTGGGCCAGACTGAAGCTGGCAGCTGGGAACCAACTTAGGTCAGCCAATGGATGGCAGAGACCCAAATACTTGAGCCACATCTATTTCCATCCAGGGCAAAAAAAGTTTACTATTTTAATCAAATTTTAAATCAGAAAAGATTATTTTATCATAACAAATGCTAATTCTGAAATTGACAAGGTTATGTATGGGGAACAAAAACATTTTTAGAAGGAAAAAATTAGAATTATAGAAGAAACATTATCTAGTTTCATGTTTAATTTCTGAGATACATTATTCAGGACAATGCAAATTATCCATGTAGACTAAATATATAAATATGTTATATGTAATACATAAGTGGGAAAACAGCATATACCAAATGTATTCACACAGATACTCGGGGGAAATGAAAGTCTCACTACCAAATCATCTTAAAAACAGTTTTATGTCTTATTATTAAACAATACTAATTGAGTAATAAACAGCAGAAGCAAAAATAAACTGAAAACTACAAAACATTCATAAGAATATTTGGTAGAAGACCTCCATGACCTTGGGTTAACAAACACTTATTTTCACATTAAACAATGAAAAATAACAGAAAAAGTTGGTGAATTGGATTTACTGAAACTTTATTTAGCACATATTCACTAGTCCTTTGAAGTTGCATAATTGTGGAGATACACAGCTCCAGCATTAGATACAAGTTTTCCACAATTCTGATCTTTTTATTCTCAAAAGCTCAAATATCGTAAATAGAAGGACACTAACACTCCACCTCCCAAGTATTGGATTCATGAAGAAAATATCTACCAAAAACCAAGTTTGAGTTTTCATATTTCCCTGTTATTCTTTAAGTAAAAATAATCTTTCATGAAAAAGCTCTTGGCTTAGCTTCTGATTCAGATAAGTGTTTTTCTTGATATCACTGCCATATTTTGGTGCCCTGGAGAATAGCATCACTTGGCCTGCTCATTTCTGCACACAAGATAGTGTTTAGTCAAGACTACTCTTGGATAAATTGTTTTTTATTCGCTTTTCTTTGTGTGAGAATACCTGCACAACAACTTTAGAGGTATCTTGTTGCCACTGATGTCACTCTGGCCACAGTGCCAGCGGTTTCATACACCATCACTTTGGTGCAAAATAAATCTTAATTCAGTAAAAGGTATGAATAATCTCTGATAATTAGGAAAGTGGTTTTGATTTTATCTGACCCTATAAGGTCTCCAGGAATTCCTAGGTGTTCATGAATGACACTTGGAGAATGATTTTCACTGAATTTACAGTATTCATGATATATATTAGAAACAGCTATCAACCTGCTGCCAAATTTCAGAAAATGTAAGAATCATAAAAAGTTTTTAGCAGCTCATTTCTCTGCTATATCTGTATCAAAACGTTTGTTTACATGCATATTAATAACTATAGGCATTGCTATTACTTAATTACTAGAGCCACATGTTTAGCAGTCTCACACTTGCACGTTGGCATATCTAATTGGAATTGTTTTCTTTCGCTTGAAACATACCCCACAGGAGTCACATCTAAATGAGCTCCAAAGAATGTTTTCTCTGTTTTTTAAATCTATTTTAACAAATAATTATTTTGCTTTTATTTTATTGAAAAATGTTGCTGACAAGAGAAGTTTTAGTTTCGCTTTTATTGTTTCATAAGTCTCCCTAACGTTTTACGCATATTATTCCACTGTGTTCTTGATTCTTACCTTGACCTTGGAAAGTTCCGGTTGCCTATTTTTGTTTTGTTTTGTTTTGTTTTGTTTTAGTATTTCTATTATTTTTGTCATTCTTTTTCTCATGTGATCTAATCCACTATAGGTGGAAGTAAAATTTTTAATGTACTATTTTATTTAAAATCAGAAAAATTAAAATGGAAGGCAAGTTATATGTAATTCTAAATGTGTTAAATATATTGAGTTTTAAGTTTCTCAATATTTGTTTAACCTGGATAGCTAAGAGATTTGAGGGAAAAAATGAGTTATATTTCATCTATCAACACATACACTGCTGTGATGAATGCAAAAAGATTAAATCTTCTTTTACTTTGAAATAAATCATTTTATTTTTTTACATTTTATTATTATTATTATTATTTTATGATACAATTCCATAGGCTCCTGGCATTTCCCTTATCTCCTCCCCAATTCCCTCCACCCCAACTGGTTCCTCTATATCATTACTAAAATTTAGTTCTTCATACACAGTCATATGTCCATCATGCTGGCATGGACAATGGCAGAGAGTCCAGCATCCTATTGTCAAGATATAGTGAACAGTTTCATTGTAAGTCCGTCTTTGTCTGCAAGTAGAAATGCATACTACATTGTATCCTCTCGTCTGGATGTTAGTCTCTGTTTCACAGCTACTGTACATCCCCTCAAATGAAAAGTTATAATACAAAATCAGCAACAGGAATCAAAAATAGAAATTTACAGTGCCATGAAGTTAAATGACATGTTACTACATATGACAGTCTCCATTACACAGCTACTATACATCCCCTTAAATGAAAAGTCACAAAACAAAATCAACATCAGGGAGAAAAAAGAAATTACCAACACTATGAAGTCAAATAACATGCTATTAAATGACTAACGTGTAGTTGAAGAAATGAAAATCAAGAACCTTCTTGCAGAAAATGATGCTACTGTATGATCTACAACTCATTGAATGATTTAATCAGAAGAAAGTGTTTTGAAAAGATGAAACTAACAGAAAACAACAAAACCCGTGCAATATAGTTTTCACAGATTTTTGTTGGTGAAGTGTATCTCTTCTAGACAATAAATAGATGGGTTTTATTTTTTAATCCAGTCTACCAATCTATGACGTTTGATTGAGCTTAAGCCATTTACATTCAAGGTTAATATGTTTGGATGGTACTTTGGTCCTGTCATTTTAGGAATGGGTTGTTCATTGGTTTAGTCTTCTGTTGTCATTTTACTGGGATGTACTTCCCATTTGCCTTTGGTTTTGTTTGGTGCCATTCCTCTTGAAGTATCATTTGTACGGCAGGTTTGGAAAAGGCAAATTCTTTTAACTTTTCTTGACTGTGGAAGAATTTTATTTCATTTTCAAAGACAAAAGAAAGCCTTGCTGGATATGTTATCCTAGGCCGACAATTTTTTTTCTTTTAGAATGTGGAATATGTCACTCCATTCTCTTCTTGCCTGTAGAGTTTCCTGGGAGAGATCTCCTGTGAGCTTAATTGGCATTCCTTTATATGTCAATTGATTTTTTTCACGTGCACATTTAAGGATCTTTTCCTTATGTTCAGTTGAAGAGAACTTGAAAAGCATGTGTCTTGGTGAAGATCGCTTTTGATCAAGCCTGTTAGGAGTTCTGTGCCTCTCCTGGAACTTGTTTCCCAATTCATTCTCCATATTAGGGAAATTTTCCTTTATAATTTCATTAAATACATTTGCAAACTCAGCCTCTCTTTCTGCACCTTCTGGGACTCCCATAACTCTTATATTTGGCCTCTTAATAGTGTCTTTCAATTCTTGAATACTTTTTTTGGCCTAATCCAGCTCTGCTTCCAGCTTTTTGTTTGCTTTCCCCTGATGACAGGAAATATCTTCCAATTCTGAGATTCTTTCTTCTGCTTGCTTCATTCTATTTTGGAGACTCTCCATTGTAGTTTTAATTTGCTCTACTGTGTTCTTAATTTCAGATATATCAGCCTTGATTTGCTTTATTGCTCGTTTAAATTCTTTGAACTCTTGTATGTGCTTCTCATTGTTGATCAGAAGCTTTAAAATGAGTTTTATGAATTCTGTATGCCCCATTTTCTCAATGTCTTCCTCAGTTAACTCTGAGGTTGGCATAGGGTTTTGCTCCTTTGCTGGGGAGTTTTCAGTAATATTCATTGTGATTTTGTCTCTTCTTTTGCTCTTGGTCATTGCACTTCTGGTTGGCAGAGTCTTCTCCTTGGGGTATGTTTCTAAGCTGTGTCACCCACAGGTCTACAATGCGATTTTACTTATTGCAGTTGGCACACAACTCTTTGCTTGCAGCCACTTGTGCCACAACCTCCAGCAAGTTCCAGGTCTGGGTTTTGATGTTAGATTTCCACCATGGTCTCCACAGCCCCAGCTCTTGGCTCACCACTCTCCACCTCCTGTGATACCGTGGTGAGGCTGCACCACTGTCTCTGAAACCTTTATCCCACTTCCGGTTGGAGCAGGTCCCAGGATTAGGGAGACACCAGGTGTCCTATATAGTTAGGTTGTTGATGGCACTGATCTTTTCGGAACCTGTTGGACGTTAAGTCTGGGTGCCCCACTGACCTATTTTGACCCATACGATGCCACAGTCGGTATTATTTCCCTCCAGGACCAGTGCTATCCACCGACATCAGTGAGTTCTCACGAGTTCAGCACCTGCGCAGCTCACTGTTGTCCCTGCAGTCCTAAAGCGTTTGCCACAGTGTACAAAATGACACCTGACATACCACTACTAGAGTTCTTGATCTGCTGACTGTCAGGTCTGAGGGCTACCCAGACCTGTCTTGGGTGGAACCTGTAGAATACCACGTTGCTGCAGTTCACTGAGTCAGAAATGAGTTCACTCCCAGCTCAGTGTGTGCTCAGTCCTTCCCCTTGCCTTTGCCTCCTTATACAGAATGGCTCCCAATTCGGCTCTAGGGGGCTGACTGGGTTGTGAAATCCACCCTGTTCTGGCACTGTCCATCTGGGATCTGCTGCTCTGTCTCTGCTCCTGGTCAAATCTAATGGATCAGCAGGACCGACGGTTCTTTGTCTGGGTTTACCTCCCAAGCTCCCAGTGAAAGTCCCTTCCCACCTGGATGCTGGTGGAGTTTCGGCTGCTGGTGGAGTTCAGATCGCTGTTAGCTGAATGCCACTGGAGTATCAGTCACTTCAACACCACACCATTGTGTCTGTTGCTTTCCTGTGTCTGTCAGTTTCCAGGTACCCCTCTGCTATTGTTCTATCCATTTCTATTTCCTGGAATATGTCCTCTCTGCTTCATCCTGATTAAATGTTTTCCTGTCCATTTAAACGTGTCCTTACCCTATTCTGCCATCTTGATTCTCCAAAATAAATCATTTTGATAAATCCTCCTTATATCATGAATATGTCAGTCATGTACCGTTATATTGTTTTGGCAGCAGACCCAAATATTTACTGTGTAATAAAAACAGAATTTTCTATAGAGTTTGGTTAGCATTTTCATGTGAAAGCACATTGAGTCATGTGAAGTAAGACATTTTACCTGGAGGATTATGCAGTAAAAAACATGTTTCGAACTACCTACACAAACTGGAACTGGAACTGAAGGGACTCATGGAAGATAAGGAATAGCAAGAGAAGGTCGTCCACAAAATCCTCTTCAACAAATGAGAAAAACAAAATGGTGAATGTCAACAGCAGGAGAGACTGCACAACAAATTTAAGTAATTCATTTGTTCATTTAAATTTCCTGTTTCCTAATAGTATTCTCTGCAAAAGCTAGAGTGTTAATTTCCAGAGCATTGCTCAAGTCAGGCATTGAATATAGTGGAGAGGAACAGAGCTGCGACCCTTTGACACTGCATATGGGAGACAGCATACAGCTAGCAATGAAAACGTATATCAGGAGGTGGGAGCTTGAGCTTTATTCAGAGAAAAATAAATGATATTCTGAAAAATATAGAAAATGTAGCTAAATTCAAGCCCCTATGCCTTTAAAATAATAAACCAAATAAACAATTTATATGAAAGAGTTTCAGATGTAGGAATTTTATACCTGAATATCTATATCCCAAAGTAGTCCAAGTTTGCACTAAATTACTGTCATTCATAAATCATATAATTGAGAGCAAATATGTGTAAATTAAACTCATGCTGTTTTTAAACTACCACCTGTAATAGAAAAATCAGACTCTCTGATGACACCGCAAAACTTTGAGAAAAGTGGTTCATATGTATAAGTTCCAAGCTGTAGCCCGGAGAGCTGCTAAATACGAACATGCCTCTGGTTATTGCTTCTAATATATAAGCAGAGTTTTAGTTATGCTCTTTTCTGTGGAACCACAAAATGGTAAATCTCTAACATTGGAAGACTTCAAAGCCTTATTGGAAATTGACTTACAGGATAAAACTCCACAGACTGTTACTTGCAAAGGTGGGCTTTTTTCTCTCTCATGCAATCTTAAAAAATGTCTCTTAATATTAAATAGAATGTTTGGTATTCAGAGAAATGAAAAAAAGCAAAATAATTATGTGATATTTTTAATAGCTCAAAATTCTCTGTCACTCTCAACCTATTCTATACTTATTGTTGTTTATCACTAGGAAAGTGTTAAAAACTCTAATAGTCAACTAACAAGTTGTTTAGTCTCTCCATCTTTAACATCCCAATGATTTGGCTGAACAAATTGATGTTTAAATATACAAACTAAAATTTCGGTTTTATGAGTTGGTGCCAACATATCATGATTTTGTTCATTTAAATATTTAAATTTCAAGCAAGTAATCCTTCCCTGCTTTTTCCATTCATATTTTATCACTCACAATCAATACAGCAAAGTATTTAAAATAGAACTTTAAAAGCATAAAATTCAGACCATTTTTCATAATAATCATTTTCCATGATATATTTTCAAATATATACACATAAAGATAAATATTTAGAGATATGCTTGGCATACATGTACCCATGTCAGATTTACGTTGTCCTAAGTTTATATATTTCTAAGTCTACATTTCATACTAATTCAGCTAGGTGGGTATAATTTCTAAAGATCCCATATAGGCTGTTTTTTTTATTTTCAAATCCCAGTACACATTCAATTCAATTCACTTATTAAACAATTAGAGACATACTACAATGCTGAAGTCTTTTTTCCATTTCCATTGTGTTGACTAAGTCTGACACTTAGCCACAAGGCATAATGGAGCAAAATAGTTAAGGCTCCAATCCTTTACTTTCTATGTTTGGTGTCAATTCCGTCTTCAGTCTGAATTTCCAGGATGTAGCTCTTGGCTGACAGATGCATGCACATATACACTCTGTGTGTTTTATATCATACGGAAGTCCTATGACTTCTGCTATATGAAAAGATTTCATCAGCATTTACATTTTAATGCTTGTTGTGTAACTAAGCCCACCTTCAAGGTGAGTCCAAGCAGCTCCAGTTCCAACCTAGCTTTCTGCTGATACCTAGGAAAAGCAGCAGAGAAGGCCCGAGTTCCTGGGCCCTTTAGCAACGTGGGAGACCCTTAAGAAACTCCTGGTTCCTTTAAAATAAAATACTTTCAAATAAAAAATAAATGCCCTTTAAAAGCAAGGAAATTGGAAGAAATTTCACGTGGTTTTTTAAGTAGCCCCTCAGCATTAAGCTAGATATATGGGAAGATTAACTATGAAAATGCTAGTAAAGCCCGGCACGCTAAAGTCCTCGCCTTGCACACTTCAGGAACCCATATAGGCGCCGTTTCTAGTCCTGGTGGCCCTGTTTCCCATCCATCTCCCTGCCTGTGGCCTGGGAAAGCAGCTGAGGACGGCCCAAGGCTTTGGGACCCTACACCCATGTGGAAGGTGCATAAGACGATCCTGGCTCCTGACTTTAGGTGGGCTCAGCTCTGACCTTTGTGGAGTGAATCATCAGAGGGAAATTCTTCCTCTTTGTCTCTCTTCCTCCCTGAATATCTGCCTTTCCAATAAAAAATCAATACATTTAAAAAATTGTAGAATCAATTTCTTACCAGCTTCCCCGAATGGAGACATCATATAGAAATTAGATTTGTATCCCTGTTCCAGTTTTGCTAATTCAAGATGTTACATATAAAATAATGGAAACAATAATGGTTCAATTGGCTAATCCTCTCCTTGCAACCATCAGGTTCCCTTAAGGAAATCAGTTTGTGTCCCAGTTACTCTGCTTCCCATCCAGGTCATTGCTAATGCAACTGGTAGTGGAGAGGATCGACTAAAGCATTGGCGCCCTGCACTGGTATGGCTATCGACCCCTGGCTTCAACTCAGCTTCTGTTGTTGTGTCCGTTTGGGGAGTGAAGCAACGGATGGAAGATCTCTCTCTGTCTCTCTGTAAATCTACCTTTGAAATAAAAATCAATAAACCTTTAAAATATGTAGACTATAAATACAGCTTTCAGCGGTTCACTGTATTCACACAATACCGATTTTTTTTTTAAAGATTTTATTATTATTGGAAAGCCGGATATACAGAGAGGAGGAGAGACAGAGAGGAAGATCTTCCATCCGATGTTTCACTCCCCAAGTGAGCTGCAACGGGCCGGTACGCGCCAATCCGATGCCGGGACCAGGAACCTCTTCCGGGTCTCCCACGTGGGTGCAGTGTCCCAAAGCTTTGGGCCGTCCTCAACTGCTTTCCCAGGCCACAGGCAGGGAGCTGGATGGGAAGTGGAGCTGCCGGGATTAGAACTGGCGCCCATATGGGATCCCGGGGCTTTCAAGGCGAGGACTTTAGCCGCTAGGCCACGCCGCCGGGCCCACAATACCGATTTTTTAATGTTACCTGAGCTGTCAGAGACTAGGCAGTGTTACCTAGTCCTGTTTTATAGTTTCAGTTGTCTAGATGGTAATATTTCTATGTATTTATACTTTAGTGGTGCAATCAGCACTGCATTACAATTATAATTAGAATTTACTCGATGGAATCAGTTATTCTCCACTTCCAAGCTTTGATTCTATACTTTAGATTTCTCTTGTTTAATCCTCTTTAAACATTTTGAACCTATCACACAGAAATAATCACTTTGAATTTCTTGGCCATAAAACTCCTTAAATATTTGTGTTTAATAAATCTGGTGTCATTTCATGGGAATCACAATATTTATTTCTTTTTATTTGATTTTTTTTCAGTTTTGGTGGGTTGGTTTGTTTAGTGGCAACTTTGGTGGTATGGAAATTACTTAGAAATTATCTACAAAAAGAAATGCAGTATTTTGTATTACAAAAAAGTGTCACTTTGTTATATTATTATTATTTGGAAAGATTGTTAGGTCTATGTGGTTACTACTTGTATTAATCGTATTGTTAAAAAATTAAATCTCCAACCTATTAATAGAAATAATAATAAAATCATCATTAGTATTTGATTAATACCATGCATTAACAGTGTTTTGTTTATTTCTGGCTTTAGGATAATATATTGTTCCCAGTTTCCTACATGAAACATTCTTTTGATCCTGGAAGTTATCCTGTTAGAATCTTCTAGCCCCTGGCCTTCAGTTGCTTGAAGAAGCATGTTCATTTAACTGTGGAAATCTCAATACTTTAGTGCAGCATTAAGCAACACAACCCCAAGGCACATGTGATATGTTAATAACACAGGATTCTTTCGTACAGCTGGCTTGCTTTCACAAGTCACCGAAAGAATGCCACATGCATTATTTGTGTTCCTTTATTAAGCAGAATTTACTACAAATTGCCTGCACTCTCAGTAAGGTTGACCTTTCTGGCCCAAGAATGCCAACTTTAAAAGCCAGCCAGAGTTGTTAGCCTGCATTTGCCAGACTTTTAATAAACTAATTCAGTGTAGAGAGAAAAATAAAAAAATGATAAATGCATATATATATGTGTGTGTGTGTGTACATATGCCTCTGTTTATATGCATGTATATTTAACTATCAATTGCATAATGGAGAATGTCAATGTTAAGATGAAATTAAAATTAGCCAATATTTATTAATGAAATTAAAATCAAGAACATTTAACAGGAATATAGTTTAAGAAATAATAATAACAACAACAATAATAATACTTTCTGAAATAGTGGGAATTGGCAAAAGTATCAAATAATACAGTTTCTGTACTTTAAAGCACAAGACTCAGTAACACAATATTTGTGTATATATTTGATAGCACTTGAATAAGAATTTGACAAAATAACAACAAGGCTGTGACATGAAGGTGTATCTCTAATAGTTCATTCACAACTTTTATTAAAACCAAGGTCCTCCATTATAAATCTCATTACATATATGTTTTTCTAAGCATAAAGCATGTTGTGAAATGCTTGGAAAAAGAGAATATTATTGTTGAGTGAAGCAAACCAGACACAGAAGACCAATGCCTCATGTCCTTTTTCTTAATAACAAAGAAGTGGGGTGGAGTACATGGGAAGTCTATATTAGTTCCTCACAAGCTTTGTTTTACAAATTTAGAACTATTGCAAACAAACATGTGAAAAATACCACTGTTAAATGATAACATTCTGGATATTTTAAAAACATGTAGGAATAATATGGCACTGATATAAATCGTAACATGGTTTCTCCTGTGACACTCTGGAACTGGCATCTTACTTCATTCTCAAGTCTTGATTACCTGAACTAGAATAGTTCACACTGCAAACCGAAGAGACAGTGAGGATATATCAATCAGCATACAGAGGCGAAATTCCTCTTGGATTTTACCAGTAAATATAATGAAAGAAAACAAATATACCTAGCTATTTTCAGTTCTAGTATGGTTACACAGAGAAAAAAATTAAACCTTTATCCTCTCATTACATTTTATGTCACGGAAAATCAATAATGGAGTTTTATCAAAGATCAATGAATATAGGAGTTTTATCCACTATATTTTTATCAAGTGTCAAGTACATAAACTTTTATCAAGTGATTTCTTTTTTCTTCTAGGATTTATTTATTTTTGTTGGAAAGGCAGACATACAGAGAGGAGGAGAGGCAGAAAGGAAGATCTTCCATTCGATGGTTCATTCCCCAACTGGCCGCAATGGCTGGACCTGAGCCAATCCAAAGCCAGGAATCAAGGATTTCTTTCTGGTCTCCCACACAGATGCAGGTCCCAAGGCCTTGGGCCATCCTCGACTGTTTTCCCAGGCCACAAGCAGGGAGCTGGATCGGAAGTGGAGCTGCCGGGATTGGAACCAGCGCCCACATGGGATCCTGGTGCATTCAAGCTGAGGGCTCTAGCAGCCAAGCCACCACGCCGGCCCTGCTGCTCCTTTCAATACTGCTGTTTCTTCGGCACCTTATGCTGACCCCTGACAGTAAAGGTATTGATTGATACAATGTTCAAAGGGTGTTGAAAATACAATCATCTGGGCACTGACATTGAGAGACAGAAAGCCCCTAAAAAGTTTACATACACGGGCTCGGCGCCGTCATGGCCTAGTGGTTAAAGTCCTTGCCTTGAATGTGCCGAGATCCCTTAGAGACGCTGGTTCTAATCCCGGCAGCCCTGCACCTGCGTGGGAGACCTGGAGGAGGTTCCTGGCTCCTGGCTTCTGATCTGGGTAGCACCAGCTGTTAAGGTCTCCTCTCTTGGGGAGTGAATCATCGGACTAGAGATCTTTCTGTCTGTCTCTCCCGCTCTGTGCATATCTGACTTTGCAATAAAAATAAATAAAAATCTTTAAAGAAAAAAAAAAACACATGCACATCTCAAGTCTGTAGAAATGTGAGTTTCTGAGGACTCCTGGCTTTACAAAACTATACGATTGGGTATTTGGGTACCTGAAACACTCATAATTATAATGAGTCCCCTTGGCAGGTGGACTTGCCTGACTTGTAAGCTAGGAGGGAGATGCTTCATCTAATTTTTAAATTGTTATTATTCAGTAAATTACTTTTTAAGTGGTGGACGTTTGAAAGACTCACTATTTCTTCTTGTCTTGTGTATCATAAACCTTTTGCTCATATAAAGTTAAAATCATTTGCATCACTGAAAGCATCAGGCTTAATTTTATAAGTAATATAAAATAGTCATGGATTGTCCAGACAAGTCAAGCATTTTAATATGTTTAAAAACATGTATTAGGATTGTTTTTATATTGCTAACCAGATTATAAACTCAATTTTCATTCTATTCTGAGAGTGTTGAGAAGAAAAATAAACTAATCTATAATTTTTTCAGTTTCAAATGTTTTTATTTGCATGGTGTTAGGGATCCAGCTAGGGTGGATATGGACAATGTATCATCAGCTTTTGAGAAAAGGACTTTTTTGTATTAAATTTAATATTCTAGTAAACTCCATATTTTGAATACACTATAAAACTGTCCAAATTACTGCATGCTTCAAAAGAAAGGCCACATTTTGGAAAGTGTCCCTATGTAAATGAACCTGTGGAAATATGGTATCTTTCTGTGTATGCATAAGTAACATATTAATTGCCAGATTTTTTTCTAATTCCATGTAGAGGAAATTCAATATTATACATAAATATAACATAAATTTAAAATAGATTCCAATATGTTATGTACTTTTATATACTTCTAACATATGTCACTCAATATTTACATGGTGAAAAAGATTATTTCTTGCAGTAATTTCCCATTCCAAGTATGTCAGATTCTATAAAAGGGATACCGGTAACAACATTATATTCACCATTACCAAACATAAAGGTGCAAGTAGCATTGGGAACCATCTGGAATACTCAATACATGTCTATAGAGCCCTCCCACACACATACACACCACACTCCTTTTCTCTGTGGGGAACAGAAAACATCTGTTTGCATTTTCTTCCAATGCTGTCAAATCTGCATTAGAGCAGGTAGCATCATGAAACTACATAACTGAAAATAAGCACTTGATGAATTTAGAAAAAAACACACTTTTAACAACCATCATGTTCTATTACATAGGACCTTTGAAACGATGTTTCTTTCAAATGTTAAAAAGTATAACTATTTGACTTTTATGAGAAAAGTAAGGAAGCTGAAATTATTTCAGAAAGTTTTCACTAGTAGCTATTTCTTTAAAAATTACATTTTCCAGTTTTATATTTTCACTTGCTTTATTTGTCCTCATTTTGAAAAAGTTATTCTCTCAAGTTATTAGGTCAGAGAGAAATAAACTGCCTCAATTTGGGAGGTAATAGGGTAATATCTCCAAGAATATGAATGTGCAAAGTTAAAGTATTATTTCTTCAAAAATAATACCTATAGATTATACCAAGTGCCTCCTCATCATTTATTCTAAAAACTATATTATTTAAATTTCTGGAAGCATCATCAATGTAAACTAATATATCTACATTTAGCAAAATGAACCTACTATAATTCTCAAATGAGTGGATATAGGCTTATTGATAAGAAGTGACGTCTTCCACAAGGATGTTCCAATATTAAAAGTATATTCTGGCTACTGCTTATAGAGTTTAGAGTTTACTCAATAATCTATGGATATCTCATCTTTATTTTATTTCACATATCTAGTTGAGTTTGAACAATTTTGAAACATTTGTATACTTTTCTTTTCCCTTAATATAGTACATATTCAACTGGAATAATGTGTCTAATTATTATTATCTTCCATGAGCAATAAAATGCTGTCAACTCAATATTGTGTTATTGTTCATTTTGTATAATTTTATCTTAGCATAGTTTGTGGGGTTTTTTGTTTTGTTTTGTTGATTTGCTTCTGTTTTGTTTCACTTTTAGAAACTCACAATTATCCCTTCTCTCTCTTCAATATGGTGAAGGTACTTTTTAAAAAGCACAAAATTACACCATCTTCTCACCAAAATAGGGGAAAATTACATTAAAATATGGTAACTATTAGAATCTCTGGAAATGGTTCTAATGATATATATGATACAGAGATGCGGTACTTCCAGATAAACTCCTAATTCTTTAAGCTTCAGAAACTATGATTTTGAGACCATTCGCTCCCACATTTCCCTAAAAGAAATAGGAGGTCCATTTCTATTGATTCAGTTAGTAATAAAGGACCTTCAATTATTCCAACTATCTGTCTGGAACTATGATATCTCCTAAAAAGGAAGATCGACACTATCTTGTATCTCGTTCAAACACAAATCAACATTTCAATTCTTTTCTCAAACAAAAAAAAAAATGAGACCTTGAGAGAACCTTTTCTCTACCATTCCCTGTTGCATTATAGAAAGACAGCCCTAGGGATAGCACCCCAATATATCTGGAGTCATTTCTTTCACTCCATATCACAGACGTTTTACTCCCAAAAAGGCAAGCTAAGAGGATAACAGGTCATTGCTTCTGCTTAGAGCTTGCTAGCTAAGGAGTGTGGCTGGCCTGAGAAAATCAGACCGATCTTGCTACTTGTAGCATGAGAACTGTAGCCCAGAGTCTTTCTCAAGGAAAGAATCAGACTATGAAAAGAGACAAAGAAAGAGGGCAGGGATAGGACTGAGAGAGAAACCTAAAGAATGCTCTGTAGTCATATTACAATCAATCTCTATACTAAAGGTGCTGTCTTCAGTCATAGAATTTTGGTGGCAGTTCATATGACATAGGAGTAACAAGGGAACAACAATTAAAATAACAGATCATGTAGGAATTTGACAGTGAGAACCAGAGAGAAAGACGTAAAAGAGAGCGATTGAAATATGAATAAACTGGAAAAAAAAGCAAAAACTATCCATGCAGAAAAGCCAAGAAAGAAGATGGAGTAGTTAGCGCTTTGGGGTCTAAAGAACTGTAGAACATCCTAGTACCTATTTGTGAAAACTAACAGCTAAAGGTAATATTATATTAGCTTTAAAAATATATTTATTCATTTGAAAATCAGAGTTACAGAAAAGAAATATTGAGAGAAAGAGAGCAACAGACATCTTCCTTCGCTGGTATACTCCCTAGTGGCCACAAGGGCAGGCACTGGGCTCTCTGATTCCAGCATCTAGGAGTTTCTTCCTAGTATCCCATGTGGTACAGGTTTTTAAGCACCTAGGGATCTTTTCTTTTTCCAGGAGCATTAGTAGGGAGCTGGATCAGGAGGGGAGCAGCACCATCGCATGGGATGATGGCAGCATGGTGACTATCCACTGTGGCACACTGTTAGCTCCATTTTTTGTCTGTTTTATTTTAGAAAGACAAGCAATTTATCATTGCTTGCTATCATTTCACTCACATTCATGAAAACTCACTCCAGTAGACCAGCATCTCTTTCCAAAAGCATCAGAGTGGCATAAAAATTTTCCACTCTACCTCACCTTTCAGTGGTTCCACCCAATCCCGTTCCACCATACTGAAAGCAAGCCTCCAGTACATGAACCGTTAGGGTATACACTTGAACTAGGTAGACATCAGTAGAGATAGACAACTTTAAAGAATGTCCAAAGATGTAGCTAAATAAAGCCCTGATCCAGCCACCTCATTCCATGGTGAATATGTCCAAGCTCATGATTACAGCCTCTACACATTGACAACAGAGGATACACACACCTAGGAGATGGTAAAATAAAGTCCAGTATATCACTGCATCAAGACGCAAACAATGACCCTGTAAGAAAGTCTTGAAACTGTGGGAAAGGATCATGCAATATGTTGCCCAAAATGTTAATTTTTAATAAGATTTTAAATATTAAACACTCTTAATTATCTCCTATATAACTGCAAAAATATTTAATAACAGACAACACAATGGTTTTGTTACCCATATCTAAAATAATGTGTTTGAAGGCTGACATATAAACATTAACTTAAGTTCCTGGAACAATGGCTCAGTGGCTAAATTCTCACCTTGAAAGCTCTGGGATCCCATATGTGTACCAGTTCCCATCCTGGCTGCTCCTCTTCCCATTCAGCTCCCTGCCTGTGGCCCAGGAAAGCAGTAGAGGATGGTCCAAAGCTTTAGGAACCTGCACCCATGTGGGAGACCCAGAACAAACTCCTGGCTCCTGCCTTTGGATCAGCTCAGTTCCAACAACTGTGACTACTTGGGGAGCAAGTCAGTGGACGAAAGCTCTTTTTCTCTGTAACTCTTTCTGTAAATCTGACTAATAAATATGAACATTCTTCATAAAAATTAAAAATTAACCCCCATGGGACATAAGAAAGGGCAATTAGCATTGCAGTTAACACATTGATTGAGATGCTTCATCCAACACTCATGTATCTGAGTTCAGTGCCTTCCTCTAGCTCCCAACTCCAGCTTCATGCTAATATAGACTAAGGGAGGGAGTGGTAAAGCTCAGATATTTGTGTTTTTCCTCATACATGGGTGACTTAGACTGAGTTACTCATTTCAGGCAAGGTCTCAGTCCAGCCATGGCCACTATGGGCAATTGAGAATTGAATGACTGGATGGGAGAGTACTCTGTGCACTTTAAATGAGAGTTTAAATTTTAATTGCCTTAAATTTTCTTTTTTTTTTTGGCTTCTCTCTTTTATTATTATTATTATTAATTACATTGTATTATGTGACACAGTCCCATATGCACTGGGATTCCCCCCACCCCTCCCCGTACCCTCCCCGCCATGGTGGATTCCTCCACCTTGTTGCATTACCACAGTTCAAAATCAGTTGAGATTCTTTCATTGCAAGCATATACCAAGCATAGAGTCCAGCATCTCATTGCCCAGACAAATTCAACGGCTTGTTGGAGAGACCATCTCTGGTCTGAAGGTAGAGCCGGCAGAGCACCATCCCTATCAATTAAAAGCCCTTACATAACATCTTAAATTTTCTTGGTGCTATTATAAGCAAAACCATAGTAGATATAGATTAAAACAAGTAAGAAAAAATAGTAACAATAAATAAATAGGCCTTCCTTAAAACTGAAGACATTTATGCATAAAAAATTTACTGTAAACCATAATGCTAAGGGAAATGAGCCCATCCCAAAAGATTAAATACCACATGTTTGCCCTAATTTAAGATGATATGATGTTATGTATAACATGTTATGTTATGAATGTTATATGTTGTGTATAAACTAAAATTGAAATGTCAATGAGGTGGTCACAGAAGGTGGTTAGGAACTCTCATTTACTTTTAACATATTGGTTACTCATTACTATGTTAATTAATTCCATAATGATGTAAATTTTTGCTGATGGTATGTTGGAGCTTTTAATGGACTGGGATGATACTCTGCTGGCTCTGTCTTCAGACCAGAAAGGGTATACCTAAGAAGCTGTTGAACTTGACTGGACAATAAGATGCTGGACTCTATGTTTGGTATACGCTTGCAATGGGGGAATCTCAACTGAACTTGAGCTGTGATTATGCAACAAGGTGGAGGAATCCACCATGGTGGGAGGGTTTGGGGAGGGGTGGGGAGAACCCAAGTACCTATGAAACTGTGTCACATAATACAATGCAATTAATGAATTAAAAATAATAAATAATTTAAAAAAATTACTGTCAAACAAATTATAAAGCAATACAGCAAATGAGAAAAAATGGAAAACTATAATTACAATACAATATTTATATACAAGAACCAGCCTATCGCTCAACTGGCTTGGCTAATCCTCTACCTGCAGGAACTTGCCTCTGTATTTGGGAGCTGCTTCATGTCCCTGCTGTTCCTCTTCACATTTAGATTTATGGCCTTCGAAAGCAGTAGAGGATGGCCCAAAGCCTTGGGACCCTTCATCCATGTTGGAGACCAGGAAGAAACTCCTGGCTCCTGGCTTCAGATTGGCTCAGCTCCGGTCATTCTGGAAATTTAGGAAGTGAAACATCAGATGGAAGTTTTTTCTGTTTTTTTTTTTCTCTGCAAATATGCCTGTATACAAAAAAAAAAAAAAAAAAACCAATAAAATTTTTAAAATTACATTGAGAAAATTAAAAAAAACCTCAAAATCTAAGATAAGATTTACAGGGAAAAAATAGAGAGATAGGAAGGCAGAGAATGAAGCAAATTAGTGGTAATACCCCAAGATACTGGTATGAGGAATGACTTCTTGGACAAAACCCTCAAAGCACAGGCAACAGAAGCAAAACTGAACCAAAAAAGGGGAGAGGGATGCTATATGGAACAGGAAAGCTTTTTCACAGCAAGTTTCACAGCTTTTTCACAGACAATCAATAGTGTGAAGAGGCACCCAGGAGGGTGAGAAAAGTCATTGGAAGCTGCCTAACAATGGATTAATATCCAGAATATATCAATGAACTAAAAAACTCAGCAATAACGAAAACACATTAAGAATGGGGAAGATACCGGCAAGGTAGTTCTCAAAAAATGAAATCCAAATGGCTAACATGTGAAAATGACAGTCAATATCAATAGCCATGAGACTAGTGACCACAATGAAGTATCTGTCACCCCTCTCAGACTAACACTCAGAAGACAGAAAGTACTAAAGCCTGGCAAAGATGTGGACAAAGAGGGACAATCACATCCTGTTTTGGGAAGTGCAGATTTGGGCAGCCACTGTGGAAAATACTGTGAAGACTTCTTTAAAAGCTAAAAACATCGTCGCTGCTTGATCCAGCAACTACACTGTCAAGTATGTACCCCAAAAGCATAAACACAAGGTATATCTGCACTATCCTGTTTATAACGGCACAGTTAAAAAAGAGGTAAACTTTGGAATCAACCAAGTTGTCCATTATTAGATGAAAGGGTGAAGAAATCTGATACATATATATATATATATATACACACACACACACACACTGAAATATCATTCAGCAATAAAAATGGAAAGAAATTAAACTATGGGAAAGTGAAATCAACCAAAGAATATAATATTGAGTTGAAATAAGTTTGGTACAAGAAGAAAAAAACTGTATGTTGTCATTATCTGTAGCAGCTTAAATGAAAAAAAGTTCAAAAAATGCAGACATTCAAGAGAATTGCCATTGCGACCATTAGGGGAGTAACCAGGAGAAGGAGGGAGTCTCTTTGCCTCTGCTTCTTCTCTCTGTAACTCTGCTTCTCAAATAAAAATAAAGCAGATTCCAAAAACAAACAAAAGCTTTGATTTTTTTAAATCACTTTTTATCTAATGGTGTTCTTACGTTGTGCATTTCATCATGAAGCAATTTACATCTGCCATGTTCACAAAGGTCTAACCAGTAGTCCTCATCTAACCTTGAACTTCGAACTTCCAAAATTGTGCATGCAACACACACTTCGTTGTTTCATATGTAGACTGCTTCAGATATTTGCTAAGGCTAAAGGAAGGATACCACATACAACCCTCTACATTGTTTCTATGTCCTCATTCCTTTACAAATGTCAGTCATAAGTTGAGAATGCTTGCCATTTTCAGGAGGATGCCACTGTTAGATTGTTGACTATATAGCATCAAGAATTTAAATACAGGAGTATGTTAAAGAACAAAGTGTATTATAGTGTAAAAATAATTTGAAATCTCTCTGATACTAACCGTTTTGTGTTTATTTTCATAATCAGTCTTTCCAATGAGTGTTTTTTTTTTAAGATTTACTTATTTTTTATTGCGAAGTCAGATATACAGAGAGGAGGAGAGACAAAGAGGAAGAACTTCCATCTAATGATTCACTCCCCAAGTGGCTGTAACAGCCAGGGCTGAGCTGATTCTAAGCCAGGAGTCTCTTCCGTGTCTCCCACGCTGGTGCAGGGACCCAAGACCTCGGGCGATCCTAAACTGCTTTCCCAGACTCAGGTAGGGAGCTGGATGGGAAGCGGGGCCACCGGGACTAGAACTGGTGCACATATGGGATCCTGGCTCATTCAAGCTGAGTACATTAGCCACTAGGCTACTATGCCGGGCCCTCCCATGAGTGTTTTTGAAGGCCACTAATGTAGTAACACTCTGGCAGTCTGGGTAGAAATAAATGTTGAGGGACACTAATCTGATATAAGAATAAACACTATATAACATAAATTACATAAGCCAGAGATATTTGTTTGGCTTTTTCTACCACTTATAGATTGTGGGATTTCATCCAAATGCTCAAATTTGGTGAAACTTAGTGTTCTCAAGCTAATGATAATAATTCCTATGTATTAATTCAGTTATAAGGATCAAAATTGTGCATATGAAATTTCAAAGACATTGCCTTATAAATATGATGCATTTGATTAATTGAGATGTTTAGAAAATTATCCCAAACAAAATTTTTCATACTGAAAACATATCAGGGCTATGAATATAAGTATCTGTGACTCGAAAAATTTTTACTTCAATTTTATTCTCCTGACACAGTGGAGTTGCATTAAAATATTAATTCTATAAGGTACTCTTCAGTCAAAATCCTTTTAAGATTGTTTATATGAATTTTTCTTATGGATTGTGGTTATTCCATTTAGGGTAACTTACTAATGGCTTTTGACTCAACTTTTACATTAACAGGGCAAAATGCCCTTTCATAACCACAAAGCATGAAACATTTTAGGGAATCTTTTATGAAGTATGCATTTACATGGTGATTATAAATAATAATTCATGGTGATTATAAACAACAATAATAATTTTGGGGATATCATATTTCAAAATTATGTTACAGAAAAAATGAAAGCACATTGAAAAATTAGGAATCTATATTATGCCGCAGTATCTTAAGTTGGGAAGATTTAAAACTGTATTCAAACTGTAGGTTTTTCTGCTTTTGCTGATTCCTACAATGGCATGATACATTTAAACAACTAAATGTTAAACTTGTCATTGTCTTAAAAAGACTACACCACTGTAATAATACGCGGGGAACAAGCCAAGGGAAGAAGGAATCCCTACAACTACAAAAATGTGTAATGGAAAATAATAATAATAAGACAAATTAGAAAAAAAGTTATGGATAGATAATTCAATTAGGTATTAATAAGTAGTATTTGAACCAACTGAATTCAATTGGTACTTTTGGGGACATTTGTAATGGCTTAATTAATTAATAAAATAAGTTAAAACTTTTCAAAAATTCCTTTGCTTTTCATTCTTCATATTCTTATTTTTAAAAACTATAATTAAGCAATTTCAGCATTTATTAAGGGTATCATACTAAGACTTTCAAAATAGTGAAATATTAAATGGCTATTAAAATTAAAGAAATCACCATGAGCCATTAAATATAAAACTCATAAACATGAATGAAATGATTTATAGAATAAATTGTAAGTGTTCAATGACAGTGCTGTACACTGCTTTTGTATAAACAATGTGTATTAGTAAGAAACAATGACATGATATGGCAACTATTTCCAGAGAAGTTGACTTGCGCATCTACCAATAATGTTCAGAGCTTCAGTTGAATTGGATAGTCCTTTATTTTCTTGAGAGAAAAATACAGAGAATAAGTAAATATGACTAAATATTCTGCCAGTTAATCTTTATATTTGCAGATGTTTGCACATTCTCATTATTTTCTGTGTAATATGTCCATATGATACACAATCTAAAAACCATTTTAAAGCATATTAACTTGCATATTAAATTGAATATAATGACACAATTTGTATCTAATGAAAATAAAACTAATGACACTGAAAAAAAATCAGATGCACAAAGTGTAAACTAAAGCCAATAGATATCGCATGGAGGACCATATCATTGTAATAATGTAGGGACATCAGTGTGGGGCCAGTGAGGGGAGCGGGGGAATGGGCAAGCAAAACCTCAGAACCTATGAAATTTATCACTAAAAAAGAAAAAGACACCACATCTGTGACTGAAAGATTAGAAACATAGTGGTCAAAATATTCTGCCTTTTTCAAAAATGAAAATGCTGCTAATTTTTGTAAGTTGTGTTCCTTCTTCCTCTTTCCTCCACCATGCATCTTATTTTGAACGGAAATCGATGTAGACAATGTGGTCACTGGCCTCACTGGCTTTAGCTAACCCAGATGTGAGGGGTGTTAAGCAAGACTGAACTGAGCAGAAAAATGAAGAAGTATCACTGATTTTGGATTCAGGAAGGTGTAGCAAAAAGAAATATAACCTCTAACATCTCAATTTCAATCACTTTCACATAGACTTATAGAATACAATTAATAATATTACTTACAGATAACTTGGAGAAGAATACTTGGAAGAAAACCACTTAGTAGAAGATAGGGCAGCTTCTAAAATTGGAACTGTTTTCATATTTGCAGGCAAGCAGCTGAAAGACGGCCGCACCCTGACTGACTACAACATCCAGAAGGAGTCCACCCTGCACCTGGTCCTGCGCCTGAGGGGTGGTGTCTAAGTTCTCCCCCTCAAGCTTTCAGCACATTTCATCACACTTTTCTTGCAATAAAGTTCTTGCATTCCCCCCCCAAAAAAAAACAAAAAAAAAAACTGCATGAAAGGGTTCAGAGTCTGCCTTTCTTGTTTCACAATTTGAGTGGCAAAGCTAATAAAGCCATTGTAGTGCTTCACTTTGAAACTAATAATTAAGTAGGGAAGCTAACACTAACTGCTAGGAAAATGTGTCTTGATTATGACTCCAAAGATTAAATAACTAATATTTATCAATTATGAATTCCCATTTTTAATGATGTATGTTAACAAAAATGAATTTGACACTTTAATAATATATGATCCATTTATGTCACTTAAAAACAAGATACTAGATTCTCTATCATTGCCGGTACCCACAATGTCATGACACACTAAAGAGAACAATGTTGTGACTGCAGCTGAAGGACTATATTATCGCAAAATATGGAGAAAATGTGTGATAGGAGAAGAATGCAGAAAAGGAAGGGAAAGAAGGGAAACTCTATACCTACAAAGCTCTATAATGGAAAGTAATAATAATAATAAGTTAAAAATAATAATCATCTTCATCTTTTTCTTTGGTATGCTGATAAATGAAGGAAACACATACCTAAACTGTTTCTTTAGCTAATTGGTGATTCAGCGACACATAGTTATATAGTATCAATGTATAGGTAATTATAGCATTATATACACTCACCTAACATTTCATTAATATATATAGATTTTGTATGCTGTTGTAAGTTAACATTACACGTTAATTTAGATGCATGTAATGTGTTATATACACATAATGTATGGGACACAATACAATATATATAGCATATGTGTGCAAATCTATGGGAATATGCAGCTAATACTTTTCATGTTTTAGAACACTTCTGGTTTTGTAATTTGCCATTTGATTCAAAAAGGATAACAGTTTTTATTTAGAAAAAATGGTTGTATTTATAGTTCTACACTAAAACCAAAAATACTATTTAATTTGTCAAATCAATATGAAAACATTAAGGGACCAGTCACAATATCTGACTTAGAATGATCTTGTGTTAATTAATTTGTACATTTTCTCAAGTTAAATCTTAACCTCATGTTAAGTTTGTAGTAAGAAATATAAGGGAACGGGTTGAGAGGTATGGTTTGGTAACTTTGCATCCTTGGGGAAATCTACTGAGCTAATGAAAATGTTTACTAAACGAAATCTAATTTCCTTTAAAATCGCTTTTAAAGATGACAGTTGCCTGTCAAATTTAACATTTAGGGAAGCTGTTTTAAAGACATTTGCTACAGAAATGCCCTTTAATCTTGAAAATATTATAGCACAAAAAAACCTATGTCTAATGATTATGATTGCTACATCATTATTAGAAAAGCAATATTTCCTTTACATTTCTTACTCTGAATATTCTATAAGAACATACATACACACACTTTTATAGTTATTTCCATGGGCTTTCAAACATGTATTTTCTTGAAAGACAGCAAAGGTGTTCACTTCTGAAATGCCTACAGCAGTTGTATAGACGGGAAAGATTTAGAAGTCTAGAACTCAATCCGGAACTTTCACTTGGAGGGTAAAGGACATAAACGACTGAGTGTTAATCTACTCTCGCTCTCTCAAGGTACAGCTAAGCAGGAAGGTGCATTTGGAAAAGATGCTTGAACTTGAACCAATGCTATCACTGATTTCAGGCATCTCAAACTGCATTTTACCTCCAAGTGAAATGCCTGCAATTCAATGCAATTTTTAACTTTTCATATAATCTGCTGGACTGCATGTTCTGAGGGTTCTGACCAAGTGTTTGGATAGTTCTGAAATGCTGTTGATTTTTCCAATCCCAGGTGAGGCAACCCTCCCAATGTCCACTGGCTGACATAGTTGAACTCAGGTCTCCATTCACCCAGACTTTTGCTGTCATTGCCTGGGGTAGTTGTTTATTTGCTCTGTTTTTTCCTCCCCTGAGATGGCACTAAATGGTCTGCCTTATTCGTCATGTGCATCAGGATCTGAGACCCTGGGTTGATATTGGATGCTGGTTCCTCTTCTCTGGGTATTGGGGCATTTGGGATGCTGGGTGCGACTTTCCCCTTTATCTCTACCCTTCTCCCAAAGACAAGAAGAAATAGAGAAACAATGATTTCACCCACTTTTCCCTAATCCTAAATCCTTTTCACCCTGTTCAACCATGTAATCGTTGTTAATAAATAAATATAAAAAATAAAAATTATTTATCTGCTTAGTGTATGCTTTTCTTCCCTTTTCAATATCCCCTCACCCCAATCCAACTCTATAGGGTAAATAAAGAATAAGAATACTGAGTCCATTCACCACTCTGTTCTAATGACCACAGTAGTGGTTGGCACATACCAGGAATTCAATAAATAGTAAATTAGCAGTCATTTAATATTAATGAAATTGTTTTAGATAGGAGTTTTTATTAAATAAATCTATACACTGTCTATTTTGCTTACTGAATCATGGGTTTTTTTTTTTGAGTTTGAATCTGTTTCTCTTATGTAGAAATGTGAAAATCAGTTGACAACTAGTTACCTAATGACACTTTGTAGGTTTTATGCTAGGTTGTGTATGTTATTTATAATCATGGAAATAAAAAAGACCAGGTAGCAAATTATATTTCCATATTATCACATCTACTAAAATTAAATATGACCCAGAAATTTTCTATCAATATTCTGTCCCTTTCATAGAACATTCTGAAATATAGTTGGAAATTCTAAAGGAATAATTCTACCTGTTTATAAATTTTGAGTAGGAAAACCTCTGTGGCTATTATATTTCAAGAATTGACCCAATCTCTGTTATGCTTCTAACTGGTGTGCAGTACAAAAATATTCAGCTCTCCTGACACACAAATAATGTAAATGGAAAAATAGCATTGTTTTTAGGCTAAAGTAAGAAAATGTATGTAGAGTACATAGTAGAAGTCCTCATAATTAATAGAGTTTTAGTCTATATGCTTTGTTTTTATATTAATTGTGGAGGTAATGGGTATGGTTCTCCTGACTCCAGATGACTGGCAACAAGAATTGCATTGTGCTCTCCAAATCTCTTCTCTATTACAGAGCTGGAAATACTACACATCACTGCCTCTGGTTATACCATTTGAACGCTCATGGTTACCTTCATGGCTTCATTATGTCATCATGAAGTCCTTAAATTAAATAGAAATGGGAGGTATAAAGATTACTGTTCATTAATTACTTCAATTGTTGTTTATTAGCATTTTGTTTTTGCCTCATTAAATTTCAATCAAAACTACATTGTAGGGAAGAAAAGCAGTGGAGGCTACCTGAGAAATGGCTCTGTGGTTACCAAAACAAACAAAAAACTGTATTTGAGAGTCAGGAGGACTCTGCCTTTAATGATGCCTTGTCCATTTGGTCTTAAACATTTTATTCTTAAATTATTTACTATATGCTTTTGAATGAAACCTAACTCTTTTTTGGAAAGAGTTATAAGAATGTAATCACTCAATAAATTCCTTCTTAATTATACAGTGGCACTATTGCGTCTGTGCTAAGACGTGTGATTGAGATGAGATGACTTCAACATAAGTTGGGAAGAGCAAACGACATGTTAACACGAACGATTTAACATGGGCTTCAGAATTTCTGCTTAAAGCCAGTATTTTACAAAAACGAAATTAACTAAAACAATGGGTTCCATTGTTTTTTTTTTTCTAAGAACCCGTGTATTCATTATTTCCTTCCCTTTAAATGTCTATTTATGCACATGAGTTCATGTGTGATGGTCCTAAGTCATTGATAATTATACTTAACTAGAATTGCTTGTCTGAATTCAAGATGTGTGGTTTGAAGAGTTTCTAAGTTAGAAAAAGATCAACCAAGCAATGTAGGCAATGAGTTAGAACATTTTATTTTAAAAGTGTTTAATAAATAATGGCAGTGCTATAATTTTTGCTTTTCAGATATTTAATGTGTGGGCTTTGAAGTCCCCCAATCACCACAAAGCCAAGTAACCAGCTGCTGGACTGGAGCCAGGAAGTATTCAAAGACCACTGCTTCAATTAGCTCCCCCCTACTTGGAATAGGTACTTATTGCCAGTAGTGATAAGTTAATCAACTAATGAGTCGATTAAAGAAGTAATTAAAGTGTAAAGCAGTAGGAAGGGGACTAGCTTTTAAAAGATATTGTAATAGTTAAGTTTAAGTAAAATCAGCTTACTTACAATTACATCACATCTGTCAAAAAAAAAAAAAAAACCTATTTGTGGTTCTTTTTGCGTTGAGTTCTGCTGAATTATTTGACAGAATCCAGTATGGCTGGTTACTATTTTGATATATTAGTGGGGGAATTGTCTATTGTTTTGATTTTTAACATTTTTGAAGGCCACTCTGTTACAACATAAGGAGTGCAGATAATTAAAAAAATAACAAATTCAAAGTGTAATTTTTTGTTTTGTTTTGTTTTTATTAGTGGAAAGTCAGATATACAGAGATGAGGAGAGACAGAGGAAGATCTTCCATCTGCTGATTCACTCCCCAAGCAGTTGCTAAGGCCAAAGTTGAGCCTATCTGAAGTCAGGAGCCAGGAGTTTCTTCCAGGTTTCCTACGCTGGTGCGAATACTTTCCCAGGGAGCTGGATGGGAAACAGGGACGCTGTGATTAGATCCCCATATGGGTTCCTGGCATGTGCAAGGCAGAGACTTTAGCCTCTGGGCTACTGCATTGGGCTTAAAGTGTAGTTTTTAAAAAGATATATGGTACAGCGTGATAATTTAGCGGTTAAAGTCCTCGCCTTGAACGTGCTGGGATCCCATATGATCGTCGGTTCTAATCCTGGCAGCTCTGCTTCCCATCCAGCTTCTGGCCTGTGACCTGGGAAAGCAATCCAGGACGGGCCAAAGCCTTGGAACCCTGCACCCACGTGTGAGACCTGAAAGACGCTCCTGGCTTCGGATTGGCTCAGCTCCAGCCATTGTGGCCACTTAGGGAGTGAACCATCGGATGGAAGATCTTCCTCTCTGTCTCTCCTCCTCTCTACATATCTGCCTTTCCAATACAAATAAATAAATCTTAAAAAAATTAGTACTTAACACCACTTGAGCACATATCTCAGAGCATGCCCCACATCCGGGACTTGGGGTGGGCGGGAAACCGGGTGGGGCTTCTCCCTCAATATCCCCCTTTACCTCAGATACATGATGGAAACAATATGGACATAATAGCATTACCCACTTCCCTATCCCCCTGAGCCTTTTTTTTTCTTTTTTTCTTCTTTTTCCTTTAACTGTAATTAACTATGTAAAGATTGTCAACAACAATACAATAAAATAGATTAAAAGACAAAAAAAAATTAGTACTTTTCACTTTAGAAGCTGAGTGAGATGGAGGGAGAGAGAGACAGAGAGCGCGCTCTCTCATGCTCCAACTGGCCTCAATCAATCAATGGCCAACATTGATCCAGGCTAAAACGAGGAGTCCAGAAATCATCTAAGTCTCTTACATGGTTGGTACTTGCACAAATACTTGGGCTATCTCTTATTGCCATCCCAGGACACCAGCAGAGAGTTTAACTGGAAGTGGAGCATGTGGGACAGAACTTAGTGCTAATACAAGAACAAATCAAATTAGGTAATGGCACAACTGCTGAACCACAATGCCAGAACTATAAAGTGTACCTTTTGAAAGTTATTGTGTTCACTGTGGATCAATTGTTCGTTGAATTAACTGTCCTTGTAGCACTATGTGGACGAATAATACACCTGAACCATTGGATAATATTTGCATGCATTTAACAGGATGATACTTTAAGATGATAATTTTGGCTTCTCCGAGGCAAAATTCTTATGTGAACTCAACTTTTGAATTATAATGAAAATCAATGGAATTACATGACTAAATATACAAGTATTCAAGCAGATGATTATTTTTCTAAAATGTCTATTTGTGCTCTCATTGCTTGATACAGCTTACTTCATGAAGAGTGGAAACATTGGTTTCAAAAGTATTTTCTGTGGAATATAATTAGTTTACATATTAGATTTTCTCATTTTCCATCTACATTAATTTCTTTAAAGAAAGAAACTACACGAGGATATTTAGAAACATTCTTGGACTTTGTAGTTAGAAAACACATCCATTATAATACAAAAGTTTTTGAAATCTATACATTTTGTACACTAAAAACCGCATCAAAATAAAAACAGTTTAAATTTAATTTTTCCACGAATTTTAAAAATCTTATTTATTATTACACTGATTTCCAGATAATGAAATATGGGTACAGAGAAATCATTCAATTTACTTCAGGCTGTAGACTATGTAATGGTCTAACAAGAGTTAAATGTTGATCGCAAGTTATTTATACACATGATTAGCTCCTAGGTTTATGATGTTAGCAAAAATGCACAATTGCTGATTTTCTTAAAGTTTAACTTTACATGCTATTTGTTCTAAATTGGCTGCCAGAAATGGCTTTGCTCTTGGCACTACCTCACAATTAATCTATGACATAGTTGTTGCTCTCTGAAATCTGTTTACTATTATGGTGATTTATACTTAATTAAGCATACATATTGCAATAAATAAATAAATGCCAACACAGATCAGAACAATATTCCTCAGCTTTCTTTTTAAGGATTTATTTATTTTTATTGGAAAGGCAGATATACAGAGAGGAGGAGAGACAGAGAGGAAGATCTTCTGTCTGATGATTCCCTCCCCAAGTAACCACAATGGCTGGAGCTGAACCAATCCGAAGCCAGGAGCCAGGAGCTCTTCCAGGTCTCTCATGAGGGTGCAGGGTTCCAAGGCCTTGGACCATCCTCCACTGCTTTCCCAGGCCACAAGCAGGGAGCTAGATGGGAAGCAGGTTGGCCGGGATTAGAACCGGCACTCCTATATGGGATCCCAGCGTGTGCAAAGCGAGGACCTTAACCACTACGCTATTGCACCGGGCCCTCCTCAGCCTTTCTGAACATCACAGTCATATCTAGTGTTTGTTGAAAATACACTGCTTCAGAATGGAACGTAACAATTAACATCATCAAAATACCCGCAGGATCTGAAGCAATGTGTAGATTCGGTGTGATCCCAATCAATACCTATGACGTCCTTTTCAGCCCCAGAACAGATGATGCTAAAATTTATGTCTAAACCAAGAAATCCTGAGTAGTTGCATAAATCTTAAGTATTAAATATAAAACCAGAGTCATTATAATAACAGATTTCAAGATCTATTCAGGGTGGTTATAACGAAAACAACCCAGTAATGTCTGAAGTATAGACATGTGGGCCAAAGGAAGATGTTAGAGGTCCTGGAAATCAATCCATGCATCGAAAAGCAAATGATCTTTTGCAAATGAATCAAAAACCATGCCATAAAGAGCAAACCGTCACTTCAATGGATGCTACTGGGGAAACGGCTTCGCTGAAAGCAGTATGAAATATGACACGTGTCTTTACACCTTATACAAAAAAATCAACTCGCAATGAATCAAGAACCTAAGCTTAAGATTTGCAACCATCACATTCCTAGAGAAAAAAGGACAACATTGGGCAAACACTGTAAGACATTGGTGATTTTGTTATAATATTTTCAAACATTTAAATAGTAATAGATAGAAGTGAAATGATTTGCTCCTATGGGATTTTTTTTTTTTTTTTTTTTGCTTTATACTACAACTTGTTTGTACATCTTCTTTTTTTTTAAATTATTTATTATTTAACTTCAGTAATTACATTGTATTATGTGACACAGTTACATAGATACTTGGGTTCTCCCCACCCCTCCCCAAACCCTCCCACCATGGTGGATTCCTCCACCTAGTTGCATAACCTATGGGATTTTTAAAGAGATTTATTGGAGCATGTGTAACTGCTCCCTCAACAGGACGGAATGTGAGTCAAGCCTCACCTTCTCAAGCAGTTGTGTGCTAAAGGAAGTATGTTCCAAGATGGTGTAAAGATCAGAAAGTATTTAAGACAATGCAGAGTGATTAGGCTTCATTTTCCTATTCTTATTATACTTTAATTTTTTGATGCTTTATGAATAGCAAGTTTTCACATAAGGTGCATTTAATAATAATGTAATTTACATAAATAAAAATACAGGCAAATTGTGTGAACATATGGTTTGGGAATGATATGAGGTTGTTTGATAGTGATTTGTTTGTTTGTTTGAATTTAGGAAGCTCCCAGTAATGGATTAACTGATTAGAGAGGAATGAATTGGGACCAAATGACGTGTACATTACAAGGTTGCAGTTTGCCAGAAGTAACTAAGTAGGTAGTTTTTCCTCTGAACAACAATAAAAAAACACTCAAAGAAAGAAATTTCTAAAAATTGCAATGGAGTATTGAAGTAGATTTTAAACATGAATGCTTTGTTTTTCAGATACACAGTATCTGGAAGCTCTCATTAGTCATAGATATAAAGAGGATTTAGCAAATTCCACGATTACCTTTCAGAAGCACATATATTTATATGTGTATTTATTACATATGTATATCCCACAAATTCTGTATGATCAATCTGCTTCAGAGGCATCCACACCGGCAAAAACGGAAAGAAACTGCTCAGCATCACACTGCTTGCACTCCAGGAGAAATGTGTGCTGTGAGTTGCTGAATGGTATATGGCACATGATGACTTCTTCCTGCTGTCATCATTGTATTCATTTAATTTCAAAAAGCACATTTTGAGGTTGGATCTACCTGATTTTTTACTCTTTTGAAATCAATTTTTTTTTTTAATTAAAAAAACAGTGCCTGTAATTCTACACTCCCAGGGTGTTTCTGATGTCCTGGCTTAGGAAGAAAACCACCACAAATGGCATAATGCAGGCAAATACAAAGGCGGCTCTTCCCATTTATGTTCATGCATTAGCAGTAACCAGGAGTTTTCAGGTCAGCTGTAAGGATAATTGGTAGCTGTTTATTTTATTGTGTTTCTAAAGAATTAAATTTTCTTTTGCATTTCTACCATTTGCGGCAAAGGTTTGTATATTTATGCCAATGACCTTTCCGGATATAATAAAGATTGCATAGCTGCTAAGTGTGTCAACATACTATCAAGATCTCAACAATGAATAACTAGATGGCAGACTTTCATGCTTTTTCTTATTCTTCTGTTTTAACTAACATTGAAACTGATGCTTGTACAAGAAAACCACTTATGTATATGCATTTGTGCTTCATTTACAAATGGTACTTAAATGAAAGAGATTGTCACGTGGTCACCATCGAACATCTTATGGTTAAATAAAAGCAAAAATGACTAGTGTTAAAAGCTCTGGAAGTAGGTAGAAAAGAGCCAAAGGAAGGTTTTACGATGTTGCCTATCAGCAAATTTTTAATTTCAGTGCTTTATTTTGGAATGATTTTTAGATTGTACTTAGGATGATTCTTTGAATACAGAAGTGGTGGTGTCATCACCTAAGACTTTAAACAAATACATGCAGCACACAGTCAGCAATGTACAGTTCAGAAATTGTCTTTCTGTATTCCAATGGCCTATTTGACCTAATTATGGGGTCTTTCCCCCTTTTGCTGCTTCTCTCCATCTTTTACCACTTGGAGAAAAGCTACGTGGGAAGTAAACATTCTTCTTCTCACTATGTTTTGCACATTGTCAGAATTTATTAGCGCAGTATTTTCAGAAGAATGACAGGGTTATTAGACATTTCATGGCAGAAACTCAAAAGCAGTTCTGCATCCTGTTTGGTCAAAACTTGTAAAATTTTTAAGAATTACAGAAGCAAAACTGGTCTTCCAACGCATGTGTTAAGTGCAGACCTGCCAAGAAGATAGAACTTGATATCAGGATAGAAAAATGGAAACTCGAGTGCATAAAATCATATTATGCATTAGTGTGTGTGGCACAGATGATCGGTAGTTTATGACAGGCACAGATACAAAAGTACAAGAATACCTTTGATGAGAAGATTGAGCCTATAGACATCCCATATGGAATGTTATCGGTGTCATCTGTACCATACCAGAAAATTCAGCTAAATATCTGTGATTATAAAAACATTTTTTAAAGTAACAATTTCTAAATTGACAGATTTTTTTCTCAGTATTCAATTCACTGAACTATTCCTTATTTTTCTTTACATTTTGTCTGGTAGTTTTAGTGAACAGTTTTGACTGATAAATGAATTATGTGACATGGATACCAGACAGAATTATTTATTGGCAAACTTGTACTATAATCTATGTAAAACACAGGGGAATTTGGGTGTGGTACATTAATTGTGATGAATCTATTAATATAAGAGGTTCATTACAGGGAAGATGGATATGGATGTAACAAACTTTGTACTTCACACTTTTTGTTTAGGTGTAAACTCTCTGAAATATTAGATTTAGTTTTAAAAAGCTGAAGAGTTATTATAATCTAAGCAAAAGCTATTATGTTCATTCAGCTGTGAGATTATAGCTTACATTTTACAGTTTTGTTTCATTTTGTTCTCATTGGTTTATCATGTGCTTCAGCAGAAACTTTTTCAGTCGTATGTTCGTTCTCTTGTCACTTTAAAATATCTATAAAAATTAGATTCACAAAGAATAATAATGCACATTGAAACAGATTAACATTTGACTGTTGGGCTTTATTGTGAAAGGAGGAACCGCTTGCTATATAGATGGTGTATTCACATCATATTTACATACTTGCTCAGTTAGTTAATTCATTCATTAAACATTTAGTAAGCTCTTAGCCTTGACCACAAAGTCTAGACATTGTGACAGATGCTAAGAATGTAAAGATAAACATGATGTATTCTCTATTACCAAGGAGTGTGAAACAAACAAAAGCTGGGAGATACAAAAGGAACACATGCAGAAGGATCTTGGTTGTAGGGAACCAACCTGCGTGCATGCAAATGAAGTGTAAGTAAGTGAATGGGAAAATTCACCAGGGCTGAGACAGAATGCACATGACCAAAATTGCAGGACTTTATTTTGTGTTTGTTACTACTGTCTGATAGGTCTACATGGAGGCATGTCAGAGAAAGTTAGTTTTAACGTTGTTTTCTTTAGAATAATGGCATACTTTCAGCAGTGATTTGAGTGACAGAAAAAAAAATCTAGGGAGATAATACTATCTGTGTAGAACTATTACCTTAAATCATAGAATTTTCCCAAATTTTTAAGTAATCTGATATTTTACTTGGTAAAAAACAAAACTGCTAGTTAAATTTAGCACTTCTGAGTTTCCAGGTTTTTATGGTAGCAACCATGTTCTGTCCTCAATAGAACTGCTAAAGTTTGAATCTCACCTTATCCCATCTCCTATGCTGTGTGCTCCACTGTTCTCACTTAGTGGTTGATGAAAAGCAATCCAATAAGTTAATTCTTACTGCGGTTTAATCACTTGACAGCTTGATTGTTAAATCTCCAAGTTTATTTGGATTTTGAATAGAAGACTCTTGGATGTTCAGAGTCTTAATTCAATTAAATTAATTAGTGTGATTGTAGAGAAGGAAGAAATTTTGTTGGGGGGGTAATAGATGGCATTCCAGAAATATTCAATGGAAATCACATATACAGTCTTATAGGAGATGAATTAATACTGAATGACATATTTTCAAGGGACACAACAATCTCAGGTGGGAACACTTTTGTATATGGAGTTGAAACTCCATGTCTGACAACATGAGAATTGACACCATGAACAGTTTATGCATTTCATCCTCAGCATTGTCATCTTTACATTAGAAACTAGAGTGGTACTGTTAATGATTGTTAGAAGCAGCGATAGAACTTCCTTATGGAACATGAATATGCATAATTACCATACATAATTCAGAAATATTTAGGTATATACATATTTTCACTTTTATAATATTTTCTTGATTCAATAAAACATCTGTGTAAACAATCACTAGATAGATGACTGAATTTGCACATACTCTCAAAGAGTTTTCTAAAAATATTGCGCAACATCATTTTTGAATATTTAAACAAAATGCAAAAACATTTTAAGCAAAAATGAGTTAAAAACAAAGTGCAATATAGCTCTATGAATAATTATAGGAAGAATTTAAATGAAAATTAACTACAAAAACACTGAGAAAAACTAAATGCATACTTGTCACAAAATAAAAATACCTGGATGCTAACATGCATGGTATTTTGAAGGAAGGAACTAAAATATATTATAAGTGTGCACTGTATTTGTTTATTTATTTAGACAGAAAAAAGAAGAGCTCTTTTTTCTTGTTCACTCCTCAAAGGCCACAATCTGGACCTGGACCCAGAAGACAGCAACTGAATTCAAGTATCCCATATGACTGGCAATAACCCAACCACTTAATACTGATACCCATCACATGTCATGGTCAGTATTAACAGGAAATTGACATTGGAGCTAGAGCTGGGAATTGAAGCCAGACAGGAAGGCTCAAATGGCTAATCCTACACTTACAAGTGCCTGAATTCCATATGGGTGCTGGTTCACATTCTGGCGGCTCCACATCCCACCCAGCTGTATGCTTGTAGCCTGGAAAAGCAGTGGAAAATGTCCCAAAACCTTGGGACCCTGCATTTACCTGCTAGGCTGAAGGAGGCTCCTGGCTCCTGGCCTTGGATTGGCTTAGTTCCAGTTGTTGTGACAACTTGGGGGAATAAAGCAATGGATGGAAGGTGTTTATCTCTGTCTCTCTTCTCTGTAAATCTCCTTTTCCAATAAAAATAGATAAATATAAAAAAGTAAAAAAAAAAAAAGAAAAAGAAAAGACAGAAATGCAAGTGTGTTAACAGTTCTCTTTACTGCTTTGTCAAACCCCTACACCAACAACTCATTATATGCGAAATAAAGTATAAATGTCCACTGGTCAGGAACAGGCATTCAGTCTACCAATAAGATGCCCATGTTGCCCATTATAGTGCTGGAGTTTGATTTCTGTTTCTGATCAATGTGGATACTGGTAGACAGGACATGGTGGATCAAACATTTGGTTGATAAGTGGAAAATCTGGAGTAAATTTTGGTTTCTAACTCTGTTTATGGCCCAGTCATGTTTTTTACATGCTTTTCAATGTTTAATTTCCAGTTTCTCGTGATTTCCTAAATGCCATTTATACTTGCGCTAACTACACGCACTTTCACTGCTTCTACATTCAGTGTACATCTAATAAGAACAATAGCATTCATGTAAGATGGCTGCTATTTTCTAACTTTCCTATTTGGAGCTTGATATTTTGCCCAACGCTTTATCCTATTTTCCATTTGGAGGGTATTTGCAGTATTTCTTAATGGGTTGATATTCAATTTGTCTCTAAGCTTGATTAAAAATGAAATGCCCTGTGAATACTTACATACTGAAACTAAAAGGCAAACTACTGAGTCACAGGTACATACAAGCTAAACCTTGAAATATATTCCAAGGTTTTCTTTATTTACATCTTTATTGAGAATCACAGCATGAGAGTCAGGGATTCCTTCTATCTGCTGATTTACTCCCCAGTTCCATAGAACAAATACATGTGAGTTATATGTGACCATAAAACATGAGGCAGACAGTGTGTAACCAAACTGAAAACTGTGGTAAATAAACCAAGGAGACACAAGGTGTGAGCTACCATCTTACGAAGCTCTTCAACGGGAACAAAAGAAAAACAGACGCCAATTCATCTTTTGTCTAGATTAGCTTGTGTAAAAATCTCAAATGGTCTTCCACTTCATATTCTCTTCAAGTAGTTTTACAATAAATTTAATTTACCCATGAAGAGTTCATAGTTCTTTACCTCCTAAAATAAACTTCTAAAAGTATTAAATAAAAATGAATAGTTCCAAAGTAATAAACAGAAATAATAAGCATAATGACATGATATTAGTCAGGATTTTAGTTTCTTTATCCATATATAAAAGTAAAGTTATGACATATTTCAAATTACTTTTATTATTGTCCAAGATACAGGTTTGTAACTCTAGGGATTCCCCTCCCTCCCACCCCATTCCCTCCCATTCACATTTTTGTACATTACAGTGCTCCAGCAACAGTTACAAGTTCGAAGTTGTGCTACCAATGTGTGGAGAGAGATGACATGGGAGCCCCGGCTGTGATCATCTTAAATAATATGACTTAAAGTAAAAGTGTGATGTGGCTGTTGACTGTCAAATACCATTGAATGTGGTTATAATTGCCAGATGAGAAATTAGTGAACATCTAGTATTTAAGAGATAAATCACTCTTTCAAGACTTTAAATGTTGTGAATATAAAGTCAGTTTGAGTCAAGAATCTGAAAATATCTATCACAAAACAGGAAATAAACTCAATGTGGAAATACATTTTTCAAAAAGAGAAATAATGTTTTAGTTTCCATAACATAATGCATTGAATACATTGTTCTAGCAATATTATTGTTAAAAAGGGCCCTGAACAAACAATAGCAATGGTGAAGAAACAGAGAATTTGTAAGTTTTAATTGGAAAAGAAAATGTCTTGAGTGTATGAAGAGTCTGCCTGTTTGAAATGAGCTCTGGAATAGGAGTAGGTGAGGAATATTATGAAATGAAAGTTTGAGAAAATATACAGATAAATCTTAAGAAGTTGATCACTCTGACGTTCAGCGGGATATATGAGGTATTGAGATCAGCTTTGATTAACTCTTACTGATCCTTAATTTATGTGTTTTATAGGTTGGAAAACACACTGTGTTTGTCACTAAAGTGCCATCCTGGATCCAAGCGATATATTCTGAAGATATCAAGAGTCTTCCATAGTGATCTGTCTTTTTTTTAAGATTTATCTATTTTTATTGAAAGGCAGATATACAGAGAGGAGGAGAGACAGAGAGGAAGGTCGTCCGTCCAATGGTTAACTCCCCAAGTGACCCCAATGACCGGAGCTGAGCCAATCTGAAGCCAGGAGCCAAGAGCTCTTCCGGGTTTCCCACACGGGTGCAGGATTCCAAGGCATTGGGCCGTCCTTGACTGCTTTCCCAGGCCACAAGCAGGGAGCTGGATGGGAAGCAGGGCTGCCGGGATTAGAACCCGCTCCTATATGGGATCCCAGGTGTGCAAGGCAAGGACTTTAGCCACTAAGCTATTGCACCGGGCCCCATACTGGTCTTTCTTATATGTCGGCTGGAGTCTTTAAATTGTGCTTATAGATAGCCATTGTCAACCAAGTAGTGTATCATGATTGTCCAGCTAATGTCTAGGATCCTGGACATTCTAGTATTTCATTAGATTAATGTTGGGACTGCAGTTCATCATCCAGAATATGGGGCAGTTGTCCCTCCATTCACTTACATGAAAGTAAAGTGAGTAAAATTTTCAACCAGTGTTGTAATGTAAGTTTGTAACAATAAATGATGTCAAGATAATCATCAAATCTCAACAGAATCAACAGATGGCACGCTTTCTAGACAAGTGGGAATTTATAACCATGTATTTTACATTTTGTAATAAAACATAAAGCCTAATAATATCTGAATTCTGTAAATACTAGACGAATCTGCAAGTATAACATTCTCTCCTAGTGAACATTGTGTGAATTCATAAATATTTACATATTACAAGTTATAATTATGTAGCACTGGGAAAAGAGAAAATATAACTATATATTTATATCCTACAAGAATATAAAAGAATATTTGTAAATTACAAGTGTGCATTGTTCTGAAAATGTACCTACTGAGCTTTTGTGTTTTAAGGCCGATGAATATGACAAGTTTCTACATCCCCACAACCAGTAGAAGAAAAATTATAATTGTAAGTGTGAATGACTATTGATTGCTTTTTATAGTTTCTATTAATAGATATAAAAGATACTTATGAGCATATTATTGTAGATAGCTGGTAATTTAGAAGGGACAGCTTGTATTACTAACACAATCCTTAAGACACTGACAAACATAATATAGAAAAGAAAATATTGCAAAGTGTGTATTTGAGTTTGCTTTATTGCCTAAAATAGTATCTTAATGTCATCGTGTTATTGCCTTTCATATGAGCCAGCTAGCTACATTTATTTCTATACCATAGAAGAACCTGACACTAATAAAGTTCCACTGAATATAAGTGAGTTGAAGTTCAGAAATGTGTTGTGCATATACTAACTTTCAGTTGTCATGGAATTTTAAAAAATATAAACTAAGCATTATTTCCTATAATGTTGCAGCATTTTTAGAGAGAAATGTTATTACTCATAATCATTATATTACTTTTTCATACCCTGATTGCTTTATTGTTTTCACCAAAGACTACTGTAATGATTTAGTTACTTCCGGACTGTATTAAACACATCTTTCTGAAGGTACATTTATGTTCTAGAGTAAGTTCAGGTCTTCAGCAGCCTAAGCTGGGCGGTTGGCGGTACTTATGCAGCAGTTACCTCCAGTCATCTGATCAGATTTTTGGTTACTTACTAGCTATAATCACAGGTATCAAATGTAGTGTCATCTCTCACTTGAACAAATCATGCAGAAACTGAATACAATTTTATGAACACTAGCAGTATGTTCATTTCTCTGATAATTTTGACATTAAAATTCCATCTTAATAATCCCATCCTTCAGGCTTTGAAGACTCTTAAGGTATTAAATCAAAAAATATCCTAAGCAGTTAGATTATAATGTATTTAAAGATTAGACGTTTCATGTTGAATATTAGCTGCTCCACTTCCTAGGAAGAGAAAACTACGTTGATTTCCTTCTATAATTTGTGCATTTCAAAGGCTGGCTATCCAAGTTTCAAGCTTTGGATCGTACTTTGAATGACTTAATGTTAGGCTTTTCAACAGCACATGTAATGGCACATTTACATAATTTAGAAGCATTTTCAATAGTTTCCAAATTTTATTTCAATATATCACAGATTTATATGCCAATAGCTAAGGGAACTGGTTTACATACAGTAAAATATTTAGAACTTGCCAAGAGGGATTCTGTCCATGTATCTTTAACCTTGGTGATATGTAAGACATTTACTTAACATACTGACTATTGTAGAAACCAGAAAAATCAAACTTAATGAATTCCCAGATGAAAAGACAACCTGCTGTATTGTATTACAGAGCTAAAGCCAATGAGTTAGCATCTGTCTTACTATCATACTTCTGCAAGTTCTCTATGTGACTCCTTCATACAGATCATTGAAAATCTAATTTTGAAATTTCTATGAAGAATAGCATGCTGAACCTTTTCTCACATTTCAAATAGCGAGAACCTCAGAATCATAACGGAAGCATTTTTTTAAAGTTTTAATACATAGCCATGTTTTTATTTGATATAATCTCTCAGTACAATGAAACTACACATTTGAAGAATAATGAAAGTTGCTTTATATCAGAGAGAATATTTGATGTTTGTCCTTTGGGAATTGATCTATTTCACTGAGCATAATGATTTCTACTTGGGATCATTTGGCTGAAATATGGTAGAATTTCACTGTTTTCAGTGGATGAGTAGCATTCCATGGAGTAAATGTATCACCGTTTCATTGTCTACTCCTCTTTTGATAGTCATCTTGGTTGTTTCCATGATTTCATGCAAAATACAAGATAAACAGCCCTTATAACGTTGCTTTTGTTACATATCAGGGTAGTTTTTTGTTTTTATTTTTACTCATTACAAAAAAGCTTTTGTTTTTCTTATTCATTTCCCCATGACTCATAGGTCAGTCGACTGCATCATTTGCATCAGGAAGGTTTTCTATTTTTCATTTCTTCAGCGTCACATTGACCATTCAATAGCCAGCTATTTAGCTTCATGTTGTTGTAAATTTTCTATTTTTTTCCTGTTGTTGATTTTGTTTTATGGTTTTTCATTTAAGGTCATGTATAGTAACTGTGTAACAGAGACTGTCACATACAAATATGAAGATGCAATGCATGTGCCTCTCTACTTCCAAATCAAAGAAGGACTCCCAGTAAAACTGTTGAATTTATCTTGACAACAGGATGCTGGACTCTGTGCCATTGCCCAGGAATATAATATCAGGACACACTTCAATAGTAGAATGATGGACTTATGACTTATTGTGAAGGAATATACTATTATAATGATATTGGGAAAATCATTAGGGTGGAGGAAATTGGGGACAGAGGAAGGGAAAATCTGGAATCTATGGAAGTGTGTCATGAAATAACAAAGTTAAAAAAATGAAAATTGAAAAATCACTCTATAATAGCTAAGCATGCATTATTACTCCTAGAGAAAAAGAAGTACTAACTTAAGAATAGAATATGCAGAATATATATTCTCCATGTTCAATGTTGCCATTATCTTGTGTTATTTCCATCACCAAGAAACTTCTACTCCCTGATTCTGTTTCCTTGGAAAACTGGGAGAGAAGGAAATAAAAAGTGAGGGAAAGGATGATTCCTCATGTTGCATACATTTGTTTCATTTCACTTTGAATTGGCTTCATATTAACTGTTAATTTATTCTGTCACGGATCTCATTGTCTTGAGAGACTAGGCTTAGAGCACAACAAGTTTGTTTGGAAATGATGATTAGAAGCACTCACACACTAGTGGCAAATTTGAGACATACGTATTTTAATGTTTTGATACTTCATAATGTGTCTCTCTAAAATTAGCAGTTTATACTGGGTGTGGTGTACCCCTGCTCACTGTGTTGACTCCAGCAACTTCTTGGCACATCAGCTGGCCTCACTTGGGATTCCTCAGGGACCTGAGACTGAGAGTGCCTTAGCATTCACATTTTCTCATTATTTTTATTGTTATCCCACCAAACACTCACTTCGTAGTTCCAGGGCCACTGCTACATTGGGTAGCATCTCTGGTTTCTCTCAATGTGATCAACATGTTCTTAAATCACACTCCCTTTCATGACATCATTGCACTGCCAAAAACGCTAAAGAATTAGTCATGCAATTTTCATTTACGGATCTGGAAGCACAGTGTTAATTTCACTGCATTCTGTTGGGTAATCATGCAGGTCATATGGCCAGCTAAAATTTAGATTGACAGGATGTTATTCCAGGATGTGAATACTATGAAGGCTGTTTCACTGGCACCTGTCTTCTGGGGAACAGTGAAGGAAGTGGATATGTTGTAGGTGAATGCAGTGGTTTATCATGAGTAACTTTCTGAATCCTACTAGGGATTTTCAGGAAATGAATGCATTGCTGTTGTTGTTGTTTTAAGTAGTTACGTTTACTAACACATTTTCTGATGGCACTGTTCATTCCCTTGTACATATCCTTGGGTCATTTCCTTAAACCTTGATGTTTATGTAACTTTTTCATTACTTTGGATTTTCTAATGAAATTTTCTTGGCAGGAAATTCTTTTGTATTTGTTTTTATATTTATAATCCACTTATTTGTAAATGATTTTTTTTTCTGAGTATGTAATTAGAGGTGGAAAACTTTGCTTTTCTTTTAGATGATTTCCTTAGCACTTAAAAGAAGTCAACCATTCATCCAATTGCTTTTTAAAATTTATTTATTATTATTATTAATTATTTTGCATTATGTGACAGTTTCATAGGCTCTGGGAATCCCCCCACCCCTCCCCACACCCCTCCCCCCTGGTGGATTCCTCCACCTTGATGCAGTATTACAGTTCAAATTCAATCAAGATTCTTTCCTTGCAAACGTATACCAAGCATAGAGTCCAGCTACTTATTGTCCAGATGGGTTGAACAGTTTCTTGGGGAGACCATTTCTGGTCCGAAGTTAGAGCTGGTAGAATATCATCCCAGTCAATTAAGAGTCCCAAGATAACATCAACAGCAATTTGCAACATTATGGAATTGACATGGTTTTGATCCAATTGCATTTCTGTTACTTTGATCTATAACTTAACTTTGGCTGTTTTGAAAAAAAAAATTTTAATTGCAGTAGTGTCGCTGTCCCACAGCGATGGACTTGATGCACGGAGCCGATAATAACACGCGTGGACCCTGACTGATGGTAAAGCCGAAGTTTATTAGTGGCATCAGATTTTATACACTTAGGGTCATATAGGATAAGGGTGGAGGTATTGAACTTAGCAACAAAACCCATGAACTGTTTCTGTACTCTTGTTTGGAACTCCTTTTGTCTTGTATATTCCACCAAGTGTTCTCATACACATACTGTCCACTCAACTGTTCCTATACAAATGATATCCAATCAGGTATACAAAAGGTAGCCATTTGGTTGTTCTCATGCAGATATTATCCAATCAACTGTAATCCTGTGCTCGCTGACCTTCTAGGATCACAATGTCCTCCTACACATTAGCACTTAAGTGATATATGTTAATGTGGGAACAAGCATCCTGGGATCCAGGACAACCTATCATATATGATATAAAAGTACTCACTACTCCATCTCAATAGAAGTTGGACAGAAAATGGAGAAAAACATCTTTCTTCCTTTGCTAGCCTTCCAGACTCTCATTTGCAGTAACTGGTAATAAGGTTCTGTTGGGCTTGCAGATACTTAATTTTAGAATCCTAGTCCTAGTCTAAGTGTTGATATAAAGTTAAAAATAATAGCCTCATAACCAGTATAAAAACACTTTAAATCGGTGGGAAAAAAAAAGGATGTTTGTCAAATTTTCATAGTTGTTATCTTTCAAGAATATGGTGAACTATGGGGCTTACGCAGTGGTATACTGTGCTAATTATTTGCTTATGTTGCTAGCCTCCCATATAAGTGCCATTTCAAACCCCAGCTGCATGGCTTCTGATCCAGCCCTATGCTTACAACGTGGAAGGCAGCAGAGGGTGATCCTTGGGATCCTGCATTCACATTGGAAATCCAGAAAGAAGCTCTTGGCTCCTGGCTTCATATTCACTCAGCTCTGGCCATTTGAAGCCATTTGTGAAGTTACCCAGTAGATGGAAAATCTTTCTGTCTTTCCTTCTCTCGCTTTAAAAACTGCTTTGAAATTCAAACTAGAGATTTTTTTAACAAAAAAAAAAAAATGACTGTGATCACATAAAACGGTTAAGTGAGCTTAGCAGAAAATATAATAAAAGTATATATCAAAATCCTTTAGGGTGACTGTTCATCTAATTCAACATTTAGCTCATGTAAATGTTCCCTAATTTTTAACCTGCAGTTATTTTGTGGCATGGCTTCTATCACAATAAATGTTCTGTCAGCATGAGCCAGCGGAGAAATGTAATCAAACGTGGGATCTCCAGTTTTTGGGCTGAGTTACAGCAAGCGTACCTACTATACTTTCCCAAGCAAAAGTTTAGGAATCTTTCTTCTTCGATTGCTGGTAGGAGAATAGGACTTAGTGGCTGCATCTTCATTTACTATTACCTTGATAATGGGTCTTGTTAATAATTCAGGCAAGCAATGTTAACAAGGAAATTTCTCTGAAGCCTAATGCATTCATCTCTCCTTTCTGGCAAACTTTTAACCACCTCACCCAAAATAAATTTATTTTGTCTCTTTCAGTTTCTTCTTTATTAAATAGTACTGTCCCATTTACTATACAAAGAAAGAAAGTAATAAGATTGTTTTCATGATTGACTTGCTATACGAGGACTTCTTCAGGTTTGTGTTTTGACACCACTATCTCTTTGGTTTCTGAAATGCTTCAAAGACAGACATTTTTAGAAACTGTGTTCTAGTCTAAGATGTATGGTGATAAGCTCCTGGACACTGAATCCAGGTGTAGTCTTATGCAGCCATGCTGGGTACTCATAAACATTTATGAGCAAATTGAAGTTTTTTGAACCAGTGTATCTCTTAAATGATACCAACTAAAAGTTTTATATAATTGTTAATCTGTATAATTTGAAGCACAACATAATTTCATAATGTAAATCAGATCAGTACAAGTGTAAAATTGGGAGTTTTAGCTATTTCAAATTTACAGTAACAAAATTATTGCACATGTGCAAACAGTTGGTTCACACACATTCAAACACAGTCTATTTCAAACATGATCATTAAATAGGGTATGACCTTAAATTGCATTCAGTTAAATGTAAAATCAATTCAAATTTAACATATAATTAGTTCCTCAGAAATTAAATACATAATCTTGCATTAAATTATATAAGATTTTATATCACAAAATGTATCAGAAATGTTATTACATTTTAAAATGGAGCTTAATAAGTTTTATTGTCTAAAGCATATTTGTTGTAGCTGAAGTTTAAAATAACTTTTTATATATCTTACTCGAGAATTAGATATGAGGAATTTGCAGGTTTTAATATAAATAAATGTGTAAGAACATAGAATGATAAAAATTCCAATTTGATAAACAATGACACATGCATTTGTTAATTTAATCATATTACAGCTTGTGAATATATATAATTATATGACAGTCAAATTTTATCTTCTCAGTAAGTCTCATAATATGAAAGGCGTCATAACTGTGGAGTTCTCTGTAAACTCTAACTGTATAAAAGATGACAACAGTGACTGTGTAATGTTCATTTGGAAGGCTGATGGCATAGTGAGCTAAGTGAGGTATGGAGATGCCACAATAGACTAGCTGCATCATGTTCCTGGTGCTCCACTACTGATACGGCCTAAGAAAAACAGTAGTAGACGGTTCAAGTGTTTGTGCTCTGTTAGCCATAGGCAGATAAAGAAAGAGATCCTGTCTCCTATCTCCAGCCTGGCTCTGCCTTGATTGTGGAAAGAACTAGTGAATGAAAGACTTCTCTTCCCGGCTTCGGATCGGCACAGCACCGGCGGTTGTAGTCACTTGGGGAGTGAATCATCGGACGGAAGATCTTCCTCTCTGTCTCTCCTCTCTGTGTATCTAACTTTGTGATGAAAATAAATAAATCTTTAAAAAAAAATAAAGACTTCTCTTGATGTCTCCCTTTCTATCTGTGACTGTGCTTTTGAAATACATAAACTCTTAAAGTCGTCACTGAGGACTGCCACAATAAAAGACTGATTTTTTTGAATTTACATCTCGCAGTTATTCATATTATAAATTAGGAAAGGGGCTAAATACATTTATTTCCATTTACATTTTCTCAATAATACTAAAATTCATATGAGCTTTTTAAACATCATTTTATTTATTCATTTTTTGTTTTTTATTTATTATCTTTTTGGTTTTTTTGTATTTTTTGTTGGAAAGTCAGATAAACAGCAAAGAGAACAGATCGAGAGAAAGATCTTCAGCCTTTGATTCACTCTCCAAGCAGCCGCAACAGCTGGAAATGAACCAATCCGAAGCCGGGAACCAGGAGCTTCTTCCAGGTCTCCCACGCAGGTGCAGGGTCCCAAAGAGTTGGGCCGTCCTCAACTGCCTTCCCAGGCCACAAGCAGGGAGTTGGATGGGAAGCAGGGCTGCTGGGATTAGAACCGGTGCCCATATGGTATCCTGGTGCGCGTTCAAGGCGAGAACATTAGCTGCTAGGCTACCACGCTTGGGCCCTTATTTATCTATTTTTGCTTGAAATGTAGAGTGACAGAGGCCTTCCATCCGTTGATTCGCTTCTTGAATGGATATGATCACTGCAACCATGCTAGAACAAAGCCAAGATCTCAGAACCTAATCTAAATTTTCCATGTGTGCATTCTCAGAGTATGGGTGCTTGATACGGCTCCTTCAACCTTGTAATGTACATGTCAGCAGAAAGCTGCAGTCAAGAGAAAGTTAGAACTTGAAGCCTGGCGCTTTATCACTGCCAAGCAGACCTCCAAAGGGTTACCTTAAACCCCTGGCTTTTGATAAGCAGTTTACTTTTACATAATTTCAGGGACACGTTTAAGAAATGAAAGTTTAATGACCTTCATTTTCTTTTTAGACTGTCTGAGTTTATGTGGACCATATCAAATCATAACTGAAAAATCATTTTCAAATGCCCTTTAATTTAAACCTTGTGATGTAATACTCAACATACAAGTAACAGTTTTGCAAAATAATGTATCACTATTTTTGTTAGTCACATGATGTTTCGATTCCAGTGTCAGGTTATGAAACTGTGTCACATAATGCAACATAATTAATTAAAAAAAGTGTGCATTAAGAAAAAAAAAGAGTGAGAATTTGGAGCCCAGTATGATGGCTCAATGGCAAAATATTCACCTTGCAAATGTTGAAATCCCACGTAGTCACTGTTTTGTGTCCTGGATGCTCCATTTCCCATCCAGCTGCCTCTTATGACTTGGGAAAGCAGTCGAGGATGGCTTAAAGCCTTGGGACCCTGCACCCACGTGGGACATTTGGAAAAAGCTCCTGGCTCCTGGCTTTGCGTCAGTTCAGCTGTGGTTATAGCAGCCACTTGGAGAGTGAATCAACAGATGGAAGAACTTTATCTGTGTATCTTCTCTCTGTACATCTGCCTTTCCAATGAAAACCAATAAATCTTTCTTTAAGGGCCCGGCGGCGTGGCCTAGCCGCTAATGTCCTCGCCTTGAAAGCCCCGGGATCCCATATGGGCGCCGGTTCTAATCCCGGCAGCTCCACTTCCCATCCAGCTCTCTGCTTGTGGCCTGGGAAAGCAGTCGAGGACAGCCCAAAGCTTTGGGACACTGCACCCGCGTGGGAGACCCGGAAGAGGTTCCTGGTCCCGGCATCGGATTGGCGCGCACCGGCCCCGTTGCGGCTCACTTGGGGAGTGAATCATCGAATGGAAGATCTTCCTCTCTGTCTCTCCTCCTCTCTGTATATCTGGCTTTCCAATAATAGTAATAAAAATCTTTCTTTAAAAAGCATGAAATGTTATTTGTAATAATTTTGATTTTGATCTCTATAATAATATAACAGGATAAAATGAATCAGCACTCAGCAATGGCTAAGAGGTCCATATCTGGTACCTGGCTACTTCTGTTTCCTCCCTGGATCCAGCTCCTATCTGCAGCTTCCTGTTCGTGCTTGCCCTGAGAAGCGATGATTATGGCTGAAGCCATTTTGTCCTTGTCACACATAAGGGAGGCCTGCATCAAATTTCTGGCTCCTGACTGGTCTTTTCCTTTTCCTCCCTCCCCCCAAATAAGTAACAATTAAAATTTATATATTTAAATTTTCAATGATACAGTTCCATAGGTTCAGAGGTTTCCTCTCTCCCCCATTTCCCCCATATCATTACAATAGTATAGTCCTTCATTCACAAGGCAAACAGTCTGCTATTTACGTATATCCTGACATCGTAATTATGGACGATGGTAGAAACTCCAACATCCTATGGTAAAGGTACATTTAACAGTTTCTTTAGGCGTGTGTCTTTAATTTGGGATTAGAGTGCATACTGCAATGTATCTTCACTTCTTGGTATGTTAGTCTCTATTACACAGTTCCTCTGGATGACTATGTCTACATACATGTTTACCTACACACACACATATATATATATATGTCAATATGTAATATAAATGTATATATTGATCTTGAATTTTGCATGGAGGTTGCCTTATATCAGTGACCACATATGATATTTGTCCTTTTATCTAACCTTACTGTTTTGAGCCCTTTGAAAGAGGGGGTATTTCTTTGTGTATCTGTCTTTTAAATTATGAAATTAAAATATATATGTAATAATTAAATGTACTATTTTATTTACCTGAAAATATTACTTCATTGAAAACCTCCTTTAGGATTAGTTGTTTGGTCAGTTTCTTGAAACCCTTGTGTACAAAGTCACTTACTTTGATTCTGTTCTTTTTCTCCTTTTTCTCTTTCCTTTTCTCTCTATCCATTCCCTCTTTCTTCCCACCTTTCTTCAAATTTTCTCTCCTCTCCTCTCTGCTTCACTTCGCTTCTCTACACTTCTCAGATCAGGATAGAGAACTTTTAGATAATGACTTATACATCCCTTAAATCCAATCATCACTTTTGTCTCCATTTTCATTCTAGCTTATTAGTCGAGTTGAATCAACATGACTGCTTATTTATTCCTTTCACAAAAACATCCCTTTCTTATACTTTGCTTTGATGTTTTAGACCTGTAATATGAAGTTTACTTAAACATCATAAAATAGATAAATCTCTTCTGTTTGAAAGTAGAAATATATATATTTTCCCCTTATACTCTGTACTGTTTTGATGGTAAGGAGGCTATGATTGCAGACAAATGTAACTGAAATGTAAAATTATTTTCTCTCAAGATTTCTCGAATAGCTTTCTTAGTGAGAAAGTTAGTAGCTCCTGTAGCATTATGATTCAGGCACAGTAATTATCCAAAAGAATATCTTGCCTTTTCTCTCTCCTTGGCACACATATGTATCCGAATGCAAAATAGCATTATCTGATTTTGTATCTAGAATTTTCTTTGATAAATAATATTTCTGTGTTATCTGTACAGATAAAGGAAGATGAGGAAGATAAAATGTTTTTATGTTTGCTTTCTACACTCATACGTGTCATTTCACTTAATTTAAATTCCATCAACACCTAAAATAGAACAATTTCAAAAATCATACCCATAACTACATTTTGTGTATCTGTATATATTTTGCATTGTTCAATTTCTATACTGATGGAGGGAATGTATTTTCTGCTTTTCTAGTTGAAGAAACAGTTCTGGCTCTATGCCTGTAACACATATTTTCTTGGTTAAAACTCACAAGTCGGGCCCAGTGCATCAGCCTAGTGGTTAGTTTCTAATCCTGGCTGCCCTGCTTCCCATCCAGCTCCCTGCTTGTGGCCTGGGAAAGCAGTCGAGGATGGCCCAAAGCCTTGGGACCCTGCATCCACATGGGAGACCCAGAAAAGGCTCCAGGCTCCTGGTTTCAGATTAGTTCACCTCTAGCCATTGTGGTTGCTTGGGGAGTGAATCAACAAACTGAAAATCTTTTTCTGTCTCTCCTCCTCCATTTTTATCTGCCTTTCCAATAAGCATTAAAAAAGGCTTAAAAAAAACCCTCACAAGTCTGATTGTATTATTATGCATCTGATTTTATGAAAAGCACACACACACACACACACACACACACTGCTGCTCTGTGTTACCATCTTCTCATCACCTTGCTCCAATATTTGCCCACACAGTGACACTTCATAGAGTTATGAGCGACTCCACAAATCATCGTTAAGACTTCTGTTAGATCTTTAATAGATTGTTTCAGCCCAATAACAGACAATTTTAGTCATCACACTGCATTTCTTCTTGAATTACTAGCACCAAATCACAGCACTAATAAAACTGATGTTAATTTGTGCCAAAGTACACAGTGTGAGTATATGCAGATACATGATTTTGTGAAGGTATTCTGAATGAGTAGCTATAAAACAACTAAAGCTAGTGGTTTAGTTCATGAATAATGTGTGTGTGTGTGTGTGTGTGTGTAAGCACAGATGAGTATAATCAGAAGATACAAACTGAACGGATTATACAAGTTACATGGAGACATCAGATGGTGGGGATGTTATATAACACATAAGACAATGCAGTGATCCACCTTCTGGGATGTTTTTATGTTTTTTCGAGAATACATGAAGCACTGTGCCTGCTACACTGCTCGTTAGTAATTTGGAATCACAATGCTAACAGTTCTCCTGGAAGGAGAATATTTTAAGAGGCTTTTTCCCGATGGTCTCTTCATTCTCACTTTGGGACAACGGAAAACCAATTGCACATTTTGTTTTCAGTCAAATCTGTTTGCATAGTTACATCTTTTAGGGCCTCAGTTCCTTGAAGCAAGAATGATGACTTTAGAAATTTTCCTTTCTAGCTTGGCCTTGAAATGAACAAGGAGCTTTGGTTGAATGATTAAATGAGGATCCGATATTCTAAGCTGGAGTAATTCTCAATGAAAATACATAGTTAATACTGCTATTTCACTATACATATCACACCAAGAAATCTGCAATTATCACTAAAAACATATACTTATATAGAAAAACAAGTTCCCACTTTCCTATTTTCATATCAGAGTGAAAATAAATCTCAGGGATTGGAGTTCCAGGCATGTTTCTCTAGGACACCGAACAGGTGGAAGTAAACACTTCCATTTTGAGGCCTCCCTGAGTCCTGACTCGCCCCTTCTCCAGGGGCTCTCAGTTCTGACAAGTGACCTCTTTACCTTGTATTGGACATATTG